>NW_017253139.1:211432-811432 GCF_001278385.1 Malassezia pachydermatis
GCTAAGCGGGCGCCGATGGTGTCTCTGCGAATAGGAAGAATATTTAATTAATCAATAAAATTTCTTGGCGCAATTAAGATGTCTGACAAGTCGTTTCTTAATCTTGACTGACAGTCTGCAGCCACCGTACAAAGTGTGCGCAGGCCGTCATGACAGAGGCTCTCGAAGGACAGACACATGATTTTAATCCGATTGAGATATCTGCTCCTCATATCATTTATGTGGCACTTGGTTTCTTTATTGTGATTGTAAGTATAGCTTTTGTGCATTAACGTTGAAAGTTCGGCATGTTCTCCATGCTTGTCAAAGAACGCCTATACCTGGGTGAAGCTCCAATTGCACTGGTGTTTGGTATCATTATTGGTGAGTGATCAAACTTTACACTAACAACAGGCCCTAGTGCAGCCAAGATTTTTCATCCGGAAGACTGGGGCGGTAAAGATAGCGAAGCGCCGGGCACCGTTCTGACAAACGAAATAACTTTGGAAGTGATGCGAGTATGTATTGCTCTATCCGTTTTTTCTGTGGGAGTAGAGCTGCCTAAGAAATACCTCTGGCGCCACTGGAAGTCAATAACGATGCTTCTTGGCCCAGTCATGTTATGGGGCTGGCTCGTGTCAGGCTTGCTCATTTGGGCATTGGTACCTGGCCTGGACTACCTGGCAGCACTTGTAATTGCAGCTTGTGTTTCGCCAACAGATCCAATCTTGGCACAAGCTGTTGTGGGTGGTCCGTGGGCCGAGAAACATGTACCCACACACATCCGGCATATGTTGCAATGTGAGTCAGGCTGTAACGATGGAGCAGCCTTTCCTTTTCTTTACCTTGCATACTACCTTACAGTGAACCGTGGAAAAGTGGGTTTTCCCATTGCGGAATGGGTATACCACACTTGGCTCTATGAAATTGTGGTCGGCACGTTGATCGGCGCATTGATCGGATTCCTTGCGAGGAAATTGATTCGATTCAGTGAGAGGAACAAGCTAGTGGATCGAGAGAGTTTCGTTGCTCAATATGTGAGCCTGTCCGTGGCTAGTATGGGCCTCACTGTGCTCTTGGGTAGCGATGACCTGCTTGCGGCGTTTGCATGTGGTACAGCGTTTGCGTGGGATGGATGGTTCCAAAAGCAGACAGCGGACTCGAACTTTTCGAACATTGTCGACTTGCTATTCAATGTGGCGACGTTTGTTTACATTGGGGCCGAAATGCCATGGAGTTCCTTCGTGAATGGTGAATACAATTTGAGTGTGGGACGTCTCATTGGTCTTAGTATTTTGGTGCTATTGCTAAAGCGTCTCCCTGTTGTGATCATGCTATGGAGGTGGATTCCTGATATTAAGACGTTTCAAGAGGCTGTCTTCTCTGGCTATTTCGGTCCTATGGGTGTGGGTGCTATCTTCATGTGCACGTTTGGCCGGCTGATGCTACCGGAGGAAGTCTCGGTGCCACCACAGACGCCGAATGAAGTGTTGGCTTTGACAATCCAGCCCGTGGTCTACTTTTTTGTCCTGGCCTCAGTCATTGTCCATGGCTTTACAATTCCTTTCTTTGCCTTTGGACGCAAGGCGCATATCAACATCAATCGCACGCTGAGTATGCACGCTACAGCACTACAGAATAATGAGCCGACGTGGCTGAACCGCATGCGACACCTTGCGACGAGTGGGGACGAAACAGAGACGAAGGAACAAGAACCGGGCCAAATATCGGTCGTCGAAGCTATGCGGATGGGCTTGGAGAAGCAAAAGCAACAAGGCATCGCGATAGGGGAAGAAGAAAAAGCTGAGTCATCCGAAGGTACAACATCTAGCCATCACCATCGTCATTCTCTTCAGCATTTCCGAACGATCCGGTCGATTAGTGATATTGAAGATGGCAACTATGCAGCGGAGGACGATTGGGATGGAGAAGATACAGTGGAAATGCGCCGATATAAAGAGCGCCGACAGGAGAGGAAAACACCGGCGGCTGTGGCGGCTGCCGTTGAACAAGATATTACTGAGGCGCAGCGCACCGAGGAGCCTGAGAGTATGGAACCAGACGAAGAAGATGTATATCCAAAGATTCGAGAATGGGTGGAAGGCCACAAGATTGTGGTGGAGATTACGGATAAGCCGCTTGATGAAGCACGTACGATTGTGATCCCTATTCACCCGGATGATTATGACTATTTCAAGGATGCCAAGAGTCCATTGTATGAACTGCTTTCGAAATACGAAGCAAAGCTCGAGCATGCTATTGGTTGGGACAAAGATACGAATCTCTCGGAACTTTCCAAACTGCAGCTGTACGAAAACAAGGTCGTATCAAAAGTGTCTCACTTTGCGAAGAAACTGGCCAGCGAACGATCTGCAGTCAAGGAGAACGATACAGAGGAAGACGAGGCCGACGCGCCTGAAGTCGTTATTGTGAGACCGGACGGCACTATTATTGACAACTAACTACACCCTTGCTATACTACGATACCATATAGTACAATCAGAAAACCCCTTCCCCCTATACATGTGGACACATAGGACAACATAGGCACCTAATCATATACTTGGTAGCCGTTCAGCGGTGTGCTGCCCAAGTGGAGAGAAAGGGCCCAAATTTTTTAACGAAGACCGCAGCTTCCCAAGCGACCATGGCTAGCACGCAGGTGCCGCCTGCGTGTACGCCTCATACCAATCCCTATGGGCTGCGCATCTGCCAGACACCGTATGCCGGGCGCAGTTTGTTTGCTACGATACCCATTTCTGCGAATACCATCATTGAAATCAGCCCCGTTCTCCTTTTTACGCCGCAGGAATACACGGAGCATGGGCAATACACCGTATTGGACTCGTACACATTTGTATGGGAGAAAAGCAGCACTGGTAATACTATGGCACTAGCTTTAGGTCTTGGATCGCTCTTTAATCACCATCCTACGTCCGCCAATGTATCCTACGAGCTGGATCGAAGTACGCAGTCGATCAAGTATCGCACTGTCCGTGCGATCGACGCTGGCGAAGAGCTCTTCATCTGCTATGGCGCTGGTCGCATGTGGTGG
The DNA here is from genome assembly GCF_001278385.1 of Malassezia pachydermatis. Lineage (NCBI taxonomy): Eukaryota > Fungi > Basidiomycota > Malasseziomycetes > Malasseziales > Malasseziaceae > Malassezia > Malassezia pachydermatis. Next base: position 214,467 of record NW_017253139.1, read on the forward strand.
GAGTCTCCGTCCAACGATGCTATGCCTACGACGCCCATGACTGAGGAGCATGAGCTCGCGCTCTTTGGCCAGCTGGGTGCTGAGTCCGAGGAAGAAGCCCATCGTGCGCCGGTTGACCCTTCGTATCCTGCACCGCTATGGCGTGTCACATCCTCACCAGATCCCAAAACAATGCCGTTAGAAACCTCTGTGGCATGGGCGATGGATGTACCGCCCAAGGCATGTTCCACTGTCGTGCGGCTCTTGCAAGGGGCCGTGAAGAATGGCACGTTGAAGGCAGGGGATGCGCATCCCATCTACTCTTTGCGGCACCTTAGGACGTTTCGCAAAGCGAGGGAAGTGACCAAGATGCTTGATGGCGTCCCTGTTTTGTCGCATGACTCGTCGGACGCCTTGTCAATGCTCCTGGCCTTGACGTCCGCTCATTCCAAAAGCGAGCTGCTTTCTCTCTTGCATACCATCCTAGCGGACATGGACTTGCCTATGAACCTGTACCAGGTGCGTGTTCCCTCAGGCCCTGCGCCTATGCGTGACCGTTTGGCAGAATGGTCTGCAGTGTGGCCTTGTGTCTTTTTGCCGCCAGGCGCCGGCCTTTCAACCAAGCAGGGCATTCCCGGCAGCGATGCAGCGCGAGCGACGGTGCCTGTGGATCGCGCGGAGGATGCGCGTAGGTGGTCCGATGCTCGTGCTGTGGGGCGGATCCGCGATGGATTTGCAAGGTGCTTACGTACCGCTTCACTGGCGGCGCAGGCAGGAGAAGTAGGCGTCGGCGTCTATGTCACGTCGCTAGCCAACGACGAGGAGGCCATTCATGTCGACGCCTTTGATACCCGCGTACGTGATAACCACCCTCTGCGTCATGCCATCCCCAATGCGGTCCGCCAAGTGGCTGCCATTCGCGCTCAGCAACGTGCCAACGACGATGCCAAGGAGGCGGTGAATGGCCAAGATTACTTGCTGACAGGTCTTTCGCTGTTTATTACGCACGAGCCGTGTGTCTACTGTGCCATGGCCCTCGTCCACTCACGTGTTCGCGAGGTGTTTTTCCTGTACCCATCGCCTGGCACAGGAGGGTTCTGTGGGGCTGCCAAGGACGCCTATGCTACATGCGAAGGCGTGCACGATGGCGGTCCCTACGCGATCCACGAGCAAAGTGGCCTCAATCACCAATACCATGTATGGCGATGGGTGGATCCTACTGACCTACCTATATCGACTGTGCCCACTAGTATACCTTACGACTTGTAATTTACTCATCGTCGTCGTCGTCGTCATCTTCCTCCTCGTCATCATAGCCGTCGTCGTCTTCCTCCTCGTCATCATAGTCGTCGTCGTAGTCATCGTCATAGTCATCCTGGTAGACATCATCATCGTCGTCTTCCTCCTGCGCCACAAACTCATCCAAGGTCAGATCCTTTTCTTCATTCACAGGCCGAGGTTGTACCAATCCTTCAAACGTAACATACGACGGTGTAGACCCCTCTTTCGTGCTTGCCGAGAACGTAGGCAAAGCACTGCGTCGGAAAGCTGAGACAGGGGTCGACGGTGTCTGATGGCCGACGGGACCGCCGAGTGTAGACGTCCGCAAAAAGTTCACAGGTTCCGACGGAGCTTCAGCGGGCGAAGGCCGTCCGTCGGATTCTTTAGTGGGCGGTGGCACGGGTGACGAGGTCGCTGTAGAAGCGGCACGAAGGCGGCGTAGGCACACAGGTCCGCCACGAAGATGCCGCAGCGTCGCTACGTCCTCAGCCTCCTCGGCCTTGGTCAGCAAAGGCGTAGCTTGGGCATGGAACAAAGCATCGACCAACGCATCGTGCATCGCAACGTGTACCACAGACTCGTCCGCATCGACATTCGGTAGGACGGACTCCAAGTCGGTCAGCGTTTCAAGAGGACGACGTTGTACAGGCGCAGGCGTGGATCCACGATCCACCTTAGCCTTGGGAAGAAGCTCCGTCACGTCCTTCTCAATTCTGTCGAGCTCCGCAAGCTTGTCGGAGACCAACGTACTGATATTGTCCACAGACCGGTATATTGAGTCCAGGGATGGCACACGCATGGCGGGTCGTCCTTGCTTCGCATGTGCGGTGGACGTCTGCACATCACGTAAGTACTCCTCCAACTCCTGCATTCGCTCCCGAATCAAATGCGTCGTACGGCGCAGGCGCCACTGGTTCTCTGTATGCTCAGGGCCCAAGTGTCGCACACGCACCAGCTTAGCAAATTCAGGATCTTGTCGCGCACGTAGGAATCGTGCAGCCTCGTCGCGCTTCACGTCCACCTTGAGTTGGGTACTGTCCATGTCCGATACACGCTGCTGCGTCGCGCTGACACTCGACTCGGCCGTATGCAGATCGTCATCCAACGTCCCTGTGATCTTGGCTAGCGATGGCATATCGCCAAAGACCCATGCCTCCATCTTGGCCAAGTCTTTGATTTCTTTGGGATGCGTGGATGGCTGCGATAGCGCTTCAAAGAACTTGGAGCTCGCTTGCGCCTGGTCTTTGAGTGTTTTCAGCTCCTCTGTCAGCATCATATAAATCTTCGCAAACTCGGTTTGCAAGGCATGCTCTTCTTGCGGGACAGAGGGCGTAGGAACATGGCTCAAGTCAATCTCGGGCACCGTGGCCGAAAGAGCAACGCCGGCCTTACCTGCTGTAGGCTCGAGCGTTGGCGCTGCGCGGGTATCCGACGTTATGCCCTTGTCGCTCGTCAGCGTCTGTCCAGCTTTGGCCGAGGCAAACGCGGATGAGGATGCTGTGCTCTCCGTCGGCTTGGCAAATGAGAACGCACTCGAGGCGGTAGCGCCACTTGGCGTAGCAAAAGCAAAAGCAGGTGCAGGGGTACTGCTACTAGGCTTGGCCAATGAAAAGGCACTCGCTGGCTTCGTTTCGCTTGCTGTGTCCGAGTGGGCCTTCGTCTCGTTTGCCTTCGCTGCCGAGGCGAAAGAGAACGTTGGCGTAGAGGCCACCTTAGAACTTGACTCTTTTTCGTTTTCTTTCTTTCCTGGCAGAGCTTCTACACTACCGGCAGACTTTGGTAGCGCAAGGGGCGACACAGCACTCGCTTTCTCGTTAGACTCAGTCTTGGCTTTGTCGTTGAGCGGCGTAGCCAGCGCGGAAGAAGGCGCGACATCGGTCTTTGCTTCTGCGGGCTGGGTGAACGAGAAGCTAGGCTTTGATGCAGTGCTGTCACTTGCTGGTTTGGCCTCCTTCTCTTCGGACGACCTGGCAAAGGAGAATTTCGGCTCGTCCTTTTTGCCATCGGACGAGGCCGTCTCCTTCTCTTTCGAAGAAGGGATGTCTTTGTTCGCATCCGAAGGTTGGGAGAATGAAAAGGATGGCGTAGCGTCTGCCCTTCCTTCCGTAGGCTTGGCAAACGAGAACGTAGACTTCGTCTCTTTCTTCTCTTCCGACGGTTTGGCAAAAGAAAAGGACGGCTTTGTTTCGACGTTCTTGTCCGACACGGTAGTCTCTTTCCTCTCTTCGGAAGGTTTGGCGAATGAGAAAGCCAGTTGAGTATCGGCCTTTGCTGCTGACGGCTTGGCAAACGAAAAGCTAGGTTTCTCTTCCTTCTCTGCCTCAGGCTTAGCGAACGAGAACGAAGGTCTCGGATCTTTCTTGTCCTCTGTCCCTGCCAAAGAAGAAGTCGGTTTGGCATCCTTCTCGTCTGAGGGCTTGGCAAAGGAGAACGATGGCTTCGTCCCCTTCTCTTCTGTTGCCTTGGCAAAGGAGAAAGTTGGCTTAGTCTCTGTCTTCTGATCGGAGGGCCTTGCTTCTTTCTTGTCGTCTAGCGGTGCAGCCGCCTTCTCTTCTGAAGGTTTCGCGAACGAGAAGGCAGGATTTGTTTCTGTCTTCTCTGCCGGCTTAGCAAACGAGAAGTAAGGCTGAGTGTCAGGCTTCTCATCAGTCGGTTTAGGCACGGAGAATGAAGGCTTAGCGTCCTTCTTTTCTTCCGACGGCTTGGCAAACGAGAACGTGGGCTTCGTTTCCTTTTCTACCGTAGGCTTGGCAAACGAGAAAGACGGTGTTGTGTCCGTTTTTTCAGAGACCTTCGCGAATGAAAAGGCCGGCTTCGTGTCCTTCTCCTTTTCTGCTGTAGCACTGGAGAGCTGCTTCGTGTCCTTCTCTTCGGACGACTTAGCTTGGTCCGCCCACTTTGCCGACTCCGCTGGCTTGGAGAATGAGAATGTCGGCTTCGATGCGGTATCCTCGCTAGCTGACTTAGCGAATGAGAAAGCCGGCTTCTCCGTTGTCACCTTGTCCTGTTTAGGACTAGATAGTGGTGTCGTACTATCCTGTTTCGACGATGCAAAGGCATTGCTCAATGACTTTGTTTCTGTCTCTTTTGGTTCGTCTTTGGCCATGCTTTCTGCTGGTGTCGCAGACGGCTGGGAGAACGAAAAAGCAGGTATGTCGCCACTAGGCTTCGCAAATGAAAAGCCTGAGCCTGTCAAGGTCGTTAGTGCAGCCTTTCCACTTTTCTCATCGGGGGAGGAGGCAGACACGTTGCTTGCAGCAGCCACATCTATCGCTGGCGTAGAGGCATCAACGTCGTTCGATCCCGTTGAAACCTTGGCCTTCGCGCCGTCCTGGCCCTTTTCATCCGACGGGGCACCCACCTCATCCTGGTGTCCCTGCTTCGATTCAGATTCAGGTTTTGATGGCGGCATATCAGGGGACGCACTGGGGGTATGTTTGGTGTCTTTGCTCGTACTTGTATCGGTGGCCATATGGTCTGTCGACATGGATTCACCTTCCGCTGACGTTATGGACGTATCCTTGGCTGCCACACTTTGACCAAAGGAAAGCGATGTCTGCGGTTTCGAAGGCGTCTGTCCAAACCCAAATGTCGCTGCACTTTCTTTAGGCTTGGAGAGCATAGCGTCCAACGACCCAAACGAGAAGGTCCCTGCGCTAGTGTTATCCTCTTGCGCCATATCGTCGTCCGGAGTTGCCGTCGATTTGGGCGCTGGCGTTGCACCGCCAAACACAGGTTTGGACGTGCTGCCAAAACTTCCGCCTGAGCCAAACACCGAGGAAGAAGCGCCTTGACTCGCTGTCCCAAACGCGCTAGGTTTCGATGACATGGCAGAAAAGGCAGATGTACCTGACTGCCCAAAGGCCGACGTGGTGCTGGCTTGGCCGAAGGCCGATGGGGTGTTAGGCTTCCCAAAAGCGGATGTTTGACCAAATGCGGGCTTCGGCGCAGCAGCTCCGCCAAATGCCGATGTAGCACCGCTAAACGTCCCGAATGCGGAGCTTGTAGAGGGCGTGCTACCGAAGGCGGAGGTCGAGCCAAACGCTGGCTTGGATACAGTGCCAAAGGCGGAGGTCGAGCCAAAGGCTGGCGTCGATGTCGCTCCAAACGAGGGTGTCATGGACGCACCAAAGGCTGGCGTCGATGTCGATCCAAACGAGGGTGTCGTGGACGCACCAAAGGCTGGCGTTGAAGGCGCCTGCGATGGAGTGTCCTTCTTCGCAGGCGCAGTAGAGGCCGTCCCAGGCGTAATCATACCGGGGTAAGCTGCTGTTGCGTCTGTGTAAATGACATGGTAGGCCAAAAGGACTCCGTCGCTAGTATACACGTAAAGAATTGGCATCGCGGGCAACGTCGCTGCGGGATCTTCGCCTTTGGAGGCTGCATTGGGGTCTGGCACAGGATCCGAGGCGGTAAGATCCATGGCCATACCAATAGGCGATGTATCGGACGACTCATCCACCGAGGAAAAAGGCAACACAGGTCGAGACGTTTCTTCCAGCTCCAAAGCCTGCCATGCTTGGGGACCTGAGCCTTCTTGACATGCCATGACACCTACATCCGTGCTCGCCGTATTTGTCATAAACACAAAGTGCTTCATCGGTGCCCACATTCGTAGTGCGGCAACGTAGCGATGTCCCAACCGACTCGTATCGCCAAACGGCGGTGCTACGTCGTACGGGAAGGCGCCGTACGTTAGTGTGTTGGCCTTCGCATCACGAAGCAGAACAAATACATCTGTGTCGTGCACAGGCTCTGCTGATGTCGGCACCGAATTGTACGTAAGGAGGAACACATGATTTTCCAGCCATTGCACATCGTCCACGTATACAGACCGATCATACTCCGGCGCGCAGGGGAGTGTGGCTTTCACGCTCCCGTCCGGAGTCATCTGCACCAGTTCACCTGCGAGAGTACCAAGCACCAACTGCTTGCCACGCGTCGACCAGGCGGCTGACGTCACCGCTTCCGTGGGTAGGGTAGCGACCCACGTTCCCTGAGCCATATCGAGAAGATATGCTGTGCCTTGCGGCGTAGGCGACGCTGTTGTATCATACAGGGCTAAGCAGAGATTCGCATGATCGTCCGGGTTGGGCAGCAAAGCTCGGAGGCACGTCGCACTAGACGGCGGCTCGATTACGCAAGGCGCACCGAAGCCCGTGCTTAGCCCTTTGGTGGGCCAGATGACAATTTTGCCATTGCTCAGCGATGCCATCAAGTGCTCTTCATCACTGGAGAGCTTCACGAACTGGATCGGAGCGCCTAGAGAAGGCTCTGTGGTGGTATGGCACGTATGCATGGGCACCGCCGTAGGCGTCGTATTTCGTTCCGCGTCTATGAACGTCGCACGCAACGCCCGTACATCAAAGAGAGAGAGTCCTGGAATGTTACTCCATGAAGCTACACGTACCTTGATGCGTCGCTGCCACGGCCCAGCCATGTCGCGGCGCCACACCAAACGCATCCACAATCTGCTGCGACTGATCGCCGAAGGGATCGGACAGTCGCACAGTCACATCTTTCGCGAGTTGCCGAAGTGCGAGGAACTGAGGATTAGCTACGCGATCCAACATACCGGTGCAAGCGCCTCGCCTGCTTCTGCACGCGAGACTGCCATCCGTCTGCACGCACGTTGACGGTGTGCTTTGGTTCCACGCCGCGCTTTCGCTCGCGCTTGCTGTCAGGTAGACCAGCGCGCGCGTGACTCGCACGTGGAGGTCGTGCAGACCCAACCAGGCCCCTCCATCCAGCCAACTGCTCACGTAGCCTATACAACAGAGTCTATGAGTCTACTACTCCAATTCTTGCAGCGTGGTCGGTCGCATACGCAGCCATTGCATACGTGGCCCATTTACTGCGAAGGGGCTGACCTTGAATCCATAAATGCGTGGTGTATATATGCCAGAATGCGGCACTTTCCGACCCAGTCGCGAATAGGTCAACGTCTGTGGCTTGGGCGACGAGGGCGCCGTGCTAGTTTCATCCATAGGCGAGACCGTCTTTTTTATTTCGCCCTTAGGGGCTTCAACCCCATGTTCTTCATGTTCTAGCACAGGTAGCGGCGCAAGAATCGACGGCGCAAGGTCACGGTAGCACTGCAGAAGAAGGTGAGGGAATGTTGTGCCGAAAAAGGCGCCGTCAATGCCATGGAAGCGGCTACTAGGTGGTGTATAGGTATCCAAACAGTTGGGGCAAAACAGTTTCACAGTATCTAGGCCCGGCAAGTCCGACCGGCCACATGGAAGCGTGAACTGCGAGTTGCAATACACGCGAGGGCACATGCCAAAGTGTCCACTCTCAAACTTTTCCACCATCTGTTGCATGCCCTGCCGTGTGATAATGTATCGCTGGTGAATTAGGCCATACAGCAACTCTGCAGACGATTCAACAATGGATATATCAGGGATTTTTAGTGAGTCCTCTGCAAGGTAAGCTAGCCAGTGGTATGGCACGTACGTGGCTCAATGTCAAGAATCATTTCTAACGCTTCCTTGTAGAAGGGGACCAGGAAGTTGAGGCCCGTCAGGTTGAAATCATCGTCAATGAAATCCTCGGCTACCTCCGCAAAGTACTGATGCCCAGCCAATGAGCAAAACCATGAGATCCATGTGAGACCTTCTGTACCACTCTCCGACGGCGTTTCAGACTCTAGGATGTAAGTCACACGAGCACCTACGTACCATACAGCTCTTCTTCGCCCACCTCACTAAGAGTTTCTTCCTTATTCATATCATCCAGCTTTTCAGCACTAGCCCCTTTCTCGACAGCGGACGCACCCGCCTCCGAGGCATTCGTCGTCATTACAGAAAAATGGGTGGATGGTGGAGCGAGGTGCTATCACGTCGTCTGCTTTGAGGGACGTGCACTCGGCCGAACTTACCTCCACATGTAGGGGGCCTGTCGTGCTTGGCCAGAGAGCCACAGTCGTGATGACATACGTTAGCATTCTTACTGTACAATCTACATAGGTATGTGTAGATGCCTAGACCGTGTGATTCATCAGAGTCGAAGAAGCTTCTGTCGAAGTAGCTGGCTTTGCCTCCGAACTTGGTTTCGGCGCTGACGTCATGGGGGGGCCAAGCGCCATGGGCGTAGGCACATCCGTCATATCTACCGCACGCGACAATGGCGATTTGACATGCAAACTTCGCAGAGGGAAAGCGCCACGGGGGCTCATATTACGCTGAAACGGACTAAAAGCATGCTGGGGCGATGTCGGTTGCGATCTTTGTGGACTGCTTGACCCGGGTGTGCTTGGCAAGCGAGGGGGAGCCATAGGCGAGCCACCAAAAGTGCCAAGTCCTGTTCTCGGGCTGGGCAAAGAGACAGGGGCAGGCACCATGGGTGAGGCAGAAGCCGCAGCACTTGTCATCCCCAACTGATACATTCTGTTGGTAGTGGGCCCCGACCCATCCGTCTCTTTCATAGGGTGAAAAGGAGGCACGTCGTCCGACTCCTTCAGCGTATTGCCTTGACGCGCCTGAGGCACAGGCAATGGCTGGCCTAGAGGTACCACAGCAGGTTTCTGATCGTCATCGCACGAGCGACACTGGAAATCAACAGAGTTCCATGAACGTGGCGTCCTGCCCTCTTGGCGGTCGAGAGCATCCCAACAGCCTGTATGTTGCCAAATACCACACTTCTCGCACGCCACTACATCCTGAGATTCAGGTGGGTCAATGACATCCGCTCGGCAAACTTCACAGCGAAGATGCCACGACTCTGTAGGCTCCGATGGCTCCTGACTTTGGCGACGCTTCGCTTCTTCTCGTTCTTGAATGAGCCTCTCACGAGCTAGCAAACGTTCACCTCGGCTCATCACCCGGACTTCACGCTCTTTCCGAGCTTGCTCTTCTGCAAGTGCCCGTGCCCCACGTTCCCTTTCTGCCTTGAGTGCAGCCGCAGCGCGCGCACGTTGTTCGCGTATTTCAGCCTCTTCCTTCTCGCGTTGTTCGCGTTCACTATCACGCATAGCAATACGACTGCTTCGCTTGCGGTTGGACATGGCAATTTCCAGCGCAGCTTTTTTCTCCTCGGCCTGGATCACTTCCAGGACCTTCGGCAGGACCTCCTTTGTGATATATTTGTAAAGCTGCCTCTCGTCAGGGTGCTTGGACGCTGCGAACTTGGCACTGAAGGCCTCCCATTCTGGCTTGGTGACACAAATAGTCTCAAATTCAAGCCACGAGGAGGAGGCGTCCGTATCCTCGTCAGGTGGTAGTGACAGATCCGAATCAGAATCAAACAGGTCTTTTTCTGACGTCTCTTTCTTTGGAGGTGGCAGGATATCAGCCGGCACCGCCTCCCATCCCTCATTGTCTACCCCACGATTCAAACGTGAAGACCTTCGGCCAGCAGGTCGAGGAGGCGGCAAGGCTGGCTTTGCAATCTTCCGCTTCTTTGGCGGTGGCGCTGCCTTGGTACGTTTTGGCACACGTTTTGGCGGTACGCGTTGAATCCATAGACGGTTGTCGTCAAAGAGCCAATATGTGTTTCCATTCCGATCCCAGCCAGCAGGATCCACACGCTGCTATTAGATATAATCATGGCACATACCCAGCTCACAGCATCATCTTCGGAAGTAAGCTTGCGACGAAGGCGCTCAGGATCCTCCATTTGCCACTCACAGAGCTCATGCAAACACAAAAGCTACTGAGTGAGACTCCAATAGTGAACATACCTTATCTTGAATGTCGAGATCATCCCATGGTATAGGCTCATCTACCGTGCCTAACGGAGCTTGTTGCCCAGGCTTGGCGCGTAGATTCCACTGATAACGAAGCGAATCATCCCATGTCGTTTCGCTGGGACGTGAGTCGGAAACATGTACGTACGTAATAGACTTATCCTGGGTCAGAAACCGGAGAAGTAGTGCAAAAAGCCAGGATAAATAGCTCGTCTGGTTTAGCTTGAAGGCAGCTTCCAAGCGCTTTAATGTTAGTCTCAAGGATAGTACAACATACTTGGGTTTGAAACCCTCCAAGCTCAAGTGCCTCTTCAAAAGTGAACAGAAACTGACAAATAGCAGCAAATCTCCAATTTTGGCGAAGAGCGGAGACGATATCTCCTTGCAGTGCTGCTACTGCCATTATGCGTCGCGTATAGAAACACTTGCTAAGTTTCCGTAGGAGCATCGCGCGCCTAAAATGTCCCTCTCACGTGATAAGATTGTGGAGATCTGACGCGCCTCCAGAAAATTACCGTGCATGCTCTCTTTAGTTGTCTCGTTAGCGGCTCCAGTGCGCAGACTGTCAAGCAATTTTCTCTTTTCGGCAGCAACTTAATATATTATTATAAGTGAATAGACTAAGTTTATTTGCCATGTTAATATATTCTATTTTCATCTAGGTTATGAATCGCTGTTTCACTACATACTAGACATATTAGCATGGTACTAGTATGGCTTAACTGCCATATTCAAACAGGTAGTATATAGTATATGCTATCATTACATCTCATTAAAATTACAATAGTGTTTGTGAAATGGCCATATGCTACACTGGTAGCTACTTTCTTGCAGTATTCGATTTCCAGCATGCATTTCTTTTTCTCAGAGGAAGAAACGCCACTTATATCTTGCTACGCAACAGCGGTAGGTACGCGGCAACATGACGGCTCGGACAATAAGAATCGCCTCATGGCTCCTTCATTCCGAGCGCTTTTTTTGGAATCATAGTTGGTTCGTGCGTTCGGCCGAAGTAGACCCCCCGCACCTGTGCCTTAAGAAATTGTATGGCTGTGCATTGCGCCTTTACATTCTTTGTTGCCGTTATCCTAGCTCAGCCATGAGCTCTTCATCAGACAGAATGCACCGTGTTCAGGTCAACGTATCCTCCCAGATATTCTGGATAGATCCGGCTTACCGTATTACCAAATCTTTGGGCCAAGGTGCCTACGGGTGCGTTACATCTGCTGTGCATGTGGCTTCAGGAGAAAGCGTGGCTATCAAGAAGGTATCAAATGTCTTTGCCAAGAGCATTCTTACCAAACGAGCACTTCGTGAAATAAAGTACGTATACATTACCTAACTCATTATAGGCTACTTCGTCACTTTCGTGGGCATAAGAACATTACTTGTCTCTACGACCTTGACATTACCAACCCATCCGATTTCAATGAAATCTACCTGTATGAAGAGCTTATGGAAGCCGACCTACATGCCATTGTACGTTACTACTGCACTTATATCAGATCCGATCAGGTCAGCCGCTTAGCGATGCACACTTCCAAAGTTTTATTTACCAGACATTATGTGGCCTGAAGTATATTCACAGCGCTAACGTGCTACATCGTGATCTGAAGCCCGGAAACCTGCTCGTTAATGCAGACTGTGAGCTGAAAATATGTGATTTTGGCCTCTCTCGAGGATTTGATCCTGATCAGAATACCGTTTTCCCTGGAAAACAAGAGTTTATGACGGAGTATGTTGCCACTCGCTGGTATAGGGCTCCAGAGATCATGTTATCCCACCAAAACTATACGTCGGCCATAGATCTATGGTCCGTTGGATGCATCTTGGCTGAGCTGCTTGGCCGCAAGCCACTCTTTAAAGGGCGCGATTATGTGGATCAACTCAACCAAATCATCCATTATCTCGGTACGCCATCGAACGGTATGCTGGCGCGCATTGCGAGTCCACGTGCTCAGCAATACATCAAATCGCTGCCTTTCAAACCTCAAATTCCGTTTGAGCAGATCTTCCCAGAGGCCAACCCACAAGCCTTGGATCTACTACGCAGACTGCTTGCGTTTGATCCCTCGGAGCGCATTACATGTGAAGAAGCGTTAATACATCCATACCTCTCTGTCTGGCATGATCCTGAGGATGAGCCTGTGTGTTCTCATAAATTTGACTTCTCTTTCGAGAGTGTCGATGATATGGAAGGCATGAAGAAACTGATTTTCAACGAAGTTGTTAGCTTCAGACGCGAGGTCCGGATTCAGGCTCAGCAAAGACAGGCAATGATGGAACAGAGCGGCTATCAACAGTACCAACAACATTCAAATTCCGTTGGAGTACCAGCGCAACAACCGTATGTATTGCTCGTGACTGACCCCAGTGCCCCTACATCTGTCCCCTTTTCCCAGGAAAAGCTTGTTAATGGAGCAGCTCCACCCAATATCCAATACCAAGGTCATTCCACTCAACAATATACAGACCGCCAAGTACTCTCTGAGAAAGACGCTATGGAAGCCCCTCATGGTATGTCTATTACATGCTCACAACAGAATCCCTTAATCGACAACTCCGTGAATATGGCGCATAAATGTACATTCGAATAGTTGTCTGCTTTGTCTATCTCGTAAACACTCAACCACTTGGTTTGACAAAGTCTTTGCTTAGGTCCACGCCCTTCAAATGTGTGTTTTGTAATTTGAATTTGCGTGGCGCAGCCCCGCGTTTGCCCTTCTTGCCCTTCGGCGCCGGGCCGGAAGATGGCACAGATTTGGCTGTACTTTCGACCATCTTGGTGGCACTCAAACCCTCTGTAATGTCAGTCAAAGACTTAAAGACATACCATTCTCAAGATCGCTAGCCAGATCCACCACATTAGGCACAGTGAGTCCACGCCATAGTTCTTTAAATTCTTTTGTTAAAATGCAAAGACATACCTTCATCAATAGGCTTGACTATTTCACCCTGGATGGGATTCCAAAATACATGCTTAATAGCCCCATCTCGCTTCCCGCGAAGAACCAAGACCTGTCGGTTTTCGATCGGCTGTTCATTCACAAGCTCTTCAATCGCCTCGCGCGCTTGTGGATATGACTCTCGCAGCTCTGCCACACGCATTCCAGCTGCTGAGGAGAGAGGTGTAAGAGCAGATGGATGATAATACTTCTGGCGTAGCAATGCAACAATATCTGCGGGGGAATGTATATCATAGTCAGGCTGTCATTAGCAAGATATACCTCATACCTTGTAGCTCCATAGGTCGGTTTTTTCATCATAAAGAACTTTGGGATGCTGCTTAAACCTTTGAAAGAGGCTACTGTTTCGATCCAATAGAGCATGAAGATTATGCACGAGGGCAAAATCTTCCATGCGGACAGGGTGTGTTGTGTTCTTCAGCATGAGACTGGAGATGTATACGCACCTTTAGTGCATCCACTGCTGCCACTAACTGTGTACTTTCATGTACACCCACACCTGTATTGGCAGGCTGACTGTATACTTCACCTTCCGCCAAGGCAAGATTCCTATACATCCGTCAGTGCGAAGGACTTCCACATACGTTGACATGGCCGGCGAGAGAACAGAGGGAGGCGATGTTCCACGTACCTCCACATGATAAATATGCAAGGTCCCAATTGGAACTACGAGTCTACGTCCCATGGCGTGTCAGATGGACTATAGGGTGTCACAGGCTGTCGGTATGGGATAGCATCCATAGACTCCCCTTCTATATTGGTAGAGTCCAAAGGAAGTACTATACCAAGCTCCCAGTTACTGATGGACTGTGTGGGTTGGTCTCTGCTACCCGATATTGTACCCCAAGCCGCGCGGGTGAAGTTATGGCTGCCGACATAGACCCATCCAACGGATGGGTCGTCCCATTGAGCCAGAATTGTTTTAGCATGCATCATCATATATCCTCGATGCGAAATAGGTTGGGCATACAAGTGATGCCAGTTCTTTTTTTTGAATTCAGACGCTCTCCCAAAAAAGCATCCGCCCCCCATCCGCCCCTCAATGCTTTGATGCTCGACCCAGGACTGCGTGGGAAATAAAATGTACATGTCTGGCCATCCTTGTAGTCCAGTGGCCTGGCTGAATTCCAGGGAGGCACTATCGCCTTGCCGCGGTGTAATAGGAAGTAGACCGACGGGATCATGACCTTGCGCAATGAGATAGAATTGTTCCAGCCAGCGCCTATCATAGGCCGCGAGTGACGATCCCTGGGCCTCAAGGTGCATGTGGCGAGAATAGGGAAGCGAAAAACGCCGTATCACTGAACCCAGCCTTGCAAGGCCAGCTTGTTCCATCTGAGCCCATCCTCGCGCAACAGGCGCCACAGGCCAGCTTGCCACCAAGTGTGCTGCAGCATAATCGAAATCATAATTGTGGAGAAGGGTGAATGCTGCATGATTGTTGGGCACAGTAAGGGAGTGCAGCACACGCTGTAACTGTACAAGAAAATCAGAACCGCTGCATGTAGGATTAGGTGCTTGCTTTTCAGCAAGTGGGTTCGAATTTGTAGGAAAATCTTGAACATACAACATCTGGTGTGAGTCTCAAGTGTACGTACGTTCTCATACCGCGACCAGTCCAGCTGTGTGAGATTGGCGGTCGACACAATGACTCGAAGATGAGTCGAATAATACAAAAGAAGAAGCTTCATATGCTGGAGAGCCCTGGGATGGGGCTTCTTGGGTATACACATTTCCCAATTCGGCATGGTATCGCTCGCATAAAACCCTGGTGATGGTACAGATGGATCTGTGCGAGAGTCGCCCCGGGGTGGATTTCCGATATACGTGACAGGTACATTGGCCGGGAAAAGCGACTCAATCCAGTCAATTTCGACATCATAGGAGGTGAGAAGCACGCGCTCGAGGCCGCATCGCTCCGTGGATGAAGCAGGCGCTATGGCTTGCGCGAGCGTAGAGCCTGCTTTGGATACGCGAGCATATCGATTGTAGGTGGCCTGAGTTAAGACACGGTAGAATACGAACCTTAAGAGCCCCCTTCCAGAAACGATCTTCTGGAGAGATAGGAATATAGCGCGGATGGATGGCATGCGCAGAAGCCTTGGCGCGAGGTGGCACTTCGTCGGGTGCTGTTGGAGACGTAGATCGCGCACGTTTCTGCGTATTGGTACGCCTTTCGCGTGCGGCTACACGCGCGAGACGCTCTTTTTCCAGCTGGGCGCGATCGGGTATCAAGGCCAACAGCGAGGTGGAAGATCCTGCACGTTCTGTGCTGGGATCTTCCGACGACATGCTGACGAAGAGAGAGATCGATCAGAGGCGATCGGGCCCTTTTAAATCGGCGCAAGGAACGTGTCATGTATATCTTCTATGGCAAGGGCACGAGACTAAGATGGACTTATACTAGGCGTACAGGGGGTAAACGAAGGACCTTGTCATCCCTGGGGGCCCAGGCAGGCTCATCGAAATGCTTGCGTGTCGCAAAAATTTCGTGTTCTGTGTGAGCGGAAAAGTTACATACCAAGCTTCCACATGCGTTCTCGCAGACCCAAGTTTTCCTCATACAAGTCTTCGTAGAGCTTACGATGCGAGTCCCAAGCGCCCTGAACTTCTTCCCGGGTTATTAGAACTTTATCCAGTTCATCCAAGCGCGCCTCCAGCTTGGCGATGCGCTCCAAGTACTGTGTAACCTATTCGTGTAAGAGTGGTCCGAAGGATTCAAACATACATTCAGTGCAGTGTGAGTAAGGTGCTCACTGCTGTGCAGTACTTCATTGGCAGCTTTTGTGTACTCTAGACGTATCCAGTACAAACCAATACCGGACGCAATGGTAAAGCCAGCGAGGAAGCCAAGGAGACCACTAGCCAAAGGACGCTTGGTATAAGAGGATATGCAAGATTCGTACATACCGATGGAACACGTCCATTATGCGCTACTCCAACAAGTCTAGGTGGAACCTGCGTAGAATAGGTGCGCATCAAAATGGGTGCTGACGCACGCATCTTGTGCAACAAAACAGACATCGTAGCGGGACAAAATGCGAATGCCGGCGCAGCACCTAGCTATGTGTGGAGGTGCCAAGCGTTGTCGAGGGTCTACAGGACTCTACTCCCTATCAGGCCACCATGGCTTAGCGCGGCAGCTCTTTGATATGTCCCATGTAGGTAATGCATGCAAAGAGGGGTATGGTGCATTAGCCAGTTCATTTTGTGATAAAGTAGTATGCGTCAAAGCCCAGTCCAGCACTTCCAATGTCCCATGTTGATCACCTAGCGCCATATAGGCTAGCAAAATCTGGTAGACAAGCGGTGGAGGCAATGTTTGGGCTTCTTCAGCATGGTTATCCAGCTCCTTGGTACAGACTGTTATATTGGTGAGAGCTTGATACTTTTTCATGCCAGTCCAGGTCCGCGCAGAGAAGATCTGCTTCACTAGTTTGTCCAGCAAAGTTGACCAAGCTGTGGTCATTTGCACCATTGCATTCGTGTCTTTGTGGAGAGAGCGGCCGTATTTGGCCACATGATATAGCAAAAACCGTGTCGTTGGCATATCGATGCATTGCCACTGCTGGGCCACGTGGACATAAAGCTCCATGGCGGCCTTCAAATGAATCGGAGAGAAGGCGCCTTTGTCCTTCGCATTGGGTTCCGACGCTGCCTTGAGAGATACACCACGAACAGCACTGCGAATGGCCCACCAAACGAAATCAGGCGGTGGGCTGTAGCCGTCTCGCATCATTCGAAGAATGCGAGATACGTAGGCACGTGGCGACATGTCCGAGCTGGACAAAAGGAGCTCAGGGGCAAAGAAGGTGAGAGGCGACACGAGATGCTTTTTCGACGCCATTTCATAGATATCGTCCAGCAGGTCCAAGCGCTGTGCGCGGAGAAAGCGTGACATCAAAACAGCATAAAGCTGCGGATGTGTATGCCACGTATCATCGAGATCTCGGAATAGAGCAAGTGCGTCGTTGGGTGCGACATCGGCTACGCCACGAAGCACAATGGCCATGGCCTTGGGGTCCAATGAATGACCCAATGTGATCAACGATTCCAGCGCAAAGTAAGCCACAGAGCAATCACCAATCATAAAGGACGTCTGCATCAACGCTGTATATGCCTGCCTTGATGGACTCGGCATAGCGTATAGACGAAGTAAAAAATCATCACGCACAGCTCGAGCAAACACGATGTCGCGCGGTGTTTGGGTTCGCGACGTATGCCCAAACAAGCGAACCAGTGCTATCATGGATGAAGGGGTATCAACCAGAGGTCCTTGCAGTGACTGGGGAGAGAGTGAAGACCGAATGGACACAGGTTGCACTTGCAAAGCACGCTGGACTTGGTCAAGAAAGCGCCGTGAAGCCGATACTACGGGTCGGTTGGCTGCAATTTCATGACAATGGGGTGTGCCTGGTGAATGAGACCATTGCATATATAGCAGCTTGGCAGGCTCAACAAGATTCAGATTACATAGGCAGATAAGCCAGGGACTGCGTAAAGCCCACGGAATGTTGTTTGCCAAGGGGTATAAGGGCGCATCGCCTAGGATCCACGCAGCCAGCTGGGTAGCCAAGGCACGATTGGACGTTGTCAGCAACCGAACCACCTCCAGCTGGAGATAGGAGGGAAGGGAGGTCACAAGGCTTATGCGGTCAGGCAATGGTGCATTTGCTTTTTCCATAGCTTGCATCCATGTTTGCACGAGTGTCGAGAGTGCAGAGGACTCTTGTAGATCATGGGCGGTGCGGCATAAGGTATGAAACACCACAGGTTTCATACAAGCTACCTCGTCTGGCGGCACGGCTTTGATAGTAGCCAGAGCAGATCGTAGCGCATTTTTCGTATGAAGTCCCGCGAGGTAAAGAACGTGTGATTGCAATAGTCCACGTAGAATAGCCAGACCTGGTGTGGAAGCAAAATGGGCGCCAGGTGCTACCATATGCGACGCCGTTTTAAGCTCCTGGCGAAGCTGACTGTATGCATCACGGAATCTTCTTGATCGATTTAAGCGGAGCCATGCTCGACAACACAAGGACCATATCGAAATGCGCTGTGCATGCACCTGCAAATCCAGTGCTCCCTCACGCAATTGACCCACAGCCATCCAGCCGCTGACATCGCGAGCCCATCTACGCCATGCAAACCCATCCGAGCGCGCTTGCTGCAATGTCTGTTCGCCCAAGCGATGGCCGTCGACTTGAGCTGTTTGTGAAACAAGATTCATCACAGTGTGAGGGTCCGCGTCGCCATATTGCATAGAGTACTCGATAACCTGCAATCCCTCTTCCAATAGAGGATAGTTGGCCACCTGGAACAAGTACTGAAATAAGGCCGGAATTAAGGTATGCTGGGAGCCCTGCTGCGATGGGAGGAGCAGGGCCATCCGCATGATATGTGCTGCGACGGGTGCAGGCAAGCATGATGGGCTGGCTACTTGCATCAACTCAGACGCAATGCGAACGACCATATCCGGAGAAAGGGGAAGTTGTTTGTCGAACGAGCTTGCCATGGTAAGCAGGGCTAGAAGAAGGCGCTGTTGCCGACTCGACCCTGGCGCAGCGGCACGGTGATGAAGCACATCGTCCACAATATTGGCCATCACACCGGCCAGGCCCGCACGTCCCGACTCGTATATAAGTGCTTCAAAAGAAGTAACAGGAAGTTCGTACAGTTCATAAGGTGAGGTACGCAGAGCCAAGTACGTGTCAGGCGTTGCTGGCAGGGCAACGTCGCTGGTCTTACGTTCAGCTGCGTTTGAAAGAGAACGCAGCAGAATAGTATGGCGTCCACGCACTATACTAGAAGTCAATAGAGGTGCTATGCTCCGGGAGCACCGCCATGGCCCTAAGGCGAGCACATGACGAAGCCACATGCTACGGTGAACAGAGCCTCACCGTCGAAGAAGATGGCGAACGACGACGACGACTGCTTCTTACCTCCACATCCAGGGCTGCGTCGTTATTGTTTTTTTCCACCACAACCACCATGGGACGCTCAGCGGTATGTACACGATAAGCTCACTCTAGAAATTCTATAAGAAATCAGTATGTGCAACTGACTCTAACCGAAAGACCTCAAAAAAGCGAAGCTCGACGTCAGAGCGTGTCAGTGGAAAGCAGGAGGTAGGAAAAAAGAGCAGCAGCGCCTTGCACCCCTCTGAAGCACAAGGACGAAGCGCTGCAGCGAATGCTGCCTCCACGGCTGCACCACGCAAAGGAGGTATGCGGGCCAAAGCGCGCCGGGTCGATGGCCCACTTCCTGCCGAGGCAGGAATCGACTACGTGGGGTTGTGGGAAGGCGCTTCAGACCGGTAAAACACGCATTCTTTCCATCTACGCAATTGATCGAGCCAAGACACAAGGCCCTGCTATGGCGCACATGTCTAGCAAGCCACCATTTATGGCGTCATGAGCTAGCCCAAAAAATGGCCATCGGTAGAAAGACCCATTCCTAGGCCTTGTATTCTACTAAATCGGTGACAGTGTAAATTAACCACACAAATTAGAGTTTCTTCGAGTTCTTGCTCAACGTCGTAATCACCACACCGGACGAGCGCTTGGCTTCCTTCGGAGTCTCTGCTGCCTTGGCCGCCGATTCGCTGGACATTGCGGCCACTGGAGGCGCAGCCGCCGCGGTACTAGATGCCACAGGTGCAGACGACGTAGTGGTAGTGCTCGCAGCCGACGGCTTGCGGTTCGGCTCGTTGGCGTCGACCAGGAGCACAGCCCGACCCTTCTGCATCACAGCAGGAGCTGCGCTGGACGTCGCTGGCTCAGGGGCCTTGGACGACGCCTTGAGGGGGTTGGCCGCGTCCTTGGTCTCCGCCGCAGGCTTCGAAGACGTCGAGGTCGGCATCGGCGATGCAGCCTTGTCCTGGGTCTTGGCGCCCTCACCTTCGACAATCAGGAAGCCATACTTCTTTGACATGTCCTGGTTGTCACTCTGCGGCTTTGACACCGACGAAGCGTCCTTCGAAGGCTGCGATGACGTTGGCGCTGACGTAGGCTTGGGCTGCGACGTAGCCGTCGTAGAAGCCTTGGCCGGCTCATTCTTCTGCGCCACAGAAGGCGTCGACGTCGAGGACGACATCTTCTGCTGGCCACCGCGCTGGTGCAGCATGTTCGAAATGCTGCGGCGGAGGTACGGCGGAAGACCCAGCGAGGCCACATTGGAGCGCGACTCGTTCGATGACGAGGCGCCGGTCGTCGGTATGGTGGAGCTCGGGATCTGGTTCGACAGGCGAAGGTACGAAGGCAGGTTCGACGACGACGACGACGACGACATGGACGTCGCTGTCTTTGTCTCCGTGGTCTTCTTTGTTTCCTCGGCCTTCTTCGCTTCAGCCTTGCGGGCCTCCTCCGCCTTGCGGGCCTCCTCCGCCTTGCGGGCCTCTTCAGCGCGACGAGCTTCCTCAGCCTTACGGGCCTCCTCCGCCTTCTTCGCCTCTTCGGAACGACGGGCTTCCTCAGCCTTGCGAGCCTCCTCTGCCTTCTTCGCCTCTTCAGCACGACGGGCTTCCTCAGCCTTGCGAGCCTCCTCCGCTTTCTTGGCCTCTTCCGCACGACGAGCCTCCTCGGCCTTACGAGCTTCCTCAGCACGCTTGGCTTCCTCAGCGCGACGAGCCTCCTCGACCTGGCGCGCCTTCTCTGCAGCACGACGAACCTCCTCGGCCTCCATACGGATCTTCTGCGCCTCCATGCGCGCTTCCTCAGCTTCCCTGCGTGCCTTCTGGGCCTCAAGGCGAGCAAGAAGAGCCTCCTGACGAGCAAGCTCAGCCTCCTTGTGGGCAAGCTGGGCCATGTTCAGCTCCTTGGCGCGCTGTGCATCGTCCGCCGTAGTACCCGTCACAGGCACAGCCGCCTTCTTCGAGGCCTCCGTCTCTGTCTTGGCCTGCTTGTCTTCCGTCTCAGCCTTCGACTCGGGCTTCTCCGAAAGCGCCGCCGCCGGCTTCTTCACGACATCCGAGTCGGACGCGACAAGCGTGTCGCGCGTAGGGCCCGTAGACAGGTAGTCAGGCAGCGTCGAGCCAGTGCGCATGCTCGAGAACGAAGCCATCGTCATCTCAGCAAACTGCGATGGGGACAGCGATTCCTTCTCGCTAGCGGCCACGCTGGACAAGGAGCGCATCGACTCGCCTGGAGGAATGTGGAAGGTGCGGACAGAGCCAGTGCTCCGCTCCTTGTCATACTGCGCAAGGTTGTAAAGCTGACGATGGCCGTGCTCCTGCGCCTTGGCATAGTTCAGCGAGACCACCGTCGGAGCAGCCACATCCGAGCTCTTGCCCCAAGGCACCGCCACGGACTGGTAGCGGCGCGTAGGCACCTCCGATACGATGTCCTTCGCTGGCGGCGTCGGCGGCACATCCTCCTCAATGAAAGCCGACTTTTCGCGCTGCGAAGCCGCAGCACGCTCCGCCGCCGTGAGGCGGTCAAGGCGCACCTGCTCACGGAGACGCTCCTCTTCCTCCTCCTCTTCGCGCTCACGCTCCAGACGGCGAGCCTCCTTGGCAGCCAGAGCCTCGGCATTCATGCGCTCACGACGCGAGCGAATTTCATGGATGCGAGCTGCCTCGGCACGGGCCGCCTCTGTGCGAGCCGCCTTCTCTGCAGCCGTGTAGTGGTCAAGCGAGTAGACAGAGCGAGCCTCCGCTGCGAACGCATCGGCTGGGTTGCCACCCGCGAACACCGAGTTCGGTGCATGCGGCACAGCGCCCAGCATCGACTCGGGCGAGATCTCTGCAAACTTCTGGTTAGGGCGGTACACATAAACGCCTTCCGACACGATGCGGCGCGAGCCGGTCACCGTGCGAATCTCACGCACGGACGGCTCGAGCTTGCTGCCCTTCTTTTTACGGCTCTTGGGCGGCTTGCCGACATTGGCCACGACCCGACGAGCCACCTGCTTCTCCGCAGATTCAGGCGGGATCTCACCGCCCAGACGACGCACAAAGTTGTTCATGCCGTTTTGGTGCGTCTCGTGATGGTCCTTCGACTCAGGGTCACGACCGAGATGACCGAGGTGGCTAAACAGTGCATGCTGGCCATCATGCGACTCAAGACCACTTGTCACCTTGTCAGTCTTCTTCTCGTGCTTTCCATGGTGCTGGTAGAGAGGGTTATGATGCTTCTCCAGCTTCGAGTGCTCGTGCTCCTGACCAAAGTGGCCGAGGTGCCCAAAGAGCGAAGGGTGCTGAGCCTCCTGAGATTCGTGGCCATGCTTCGAGCTGGCCGACTTCTTCTCCTGACGCTTCGTGCCCTCTTCATCCTTAGATCCCTTCTGGTGCAGCATCTGGGGCTGGATAAGCCCCTCAAGCGAATGAGAGTGCTTCCCCTTCGTCATGGTGTTGAGGTACCCAGCACCTCGCCCTAAACGGCTCTTCCCCGTTCATACCGAATCGGGGCAAACCCACGTGGCGGGTAAACAACACAAGCGCGCCTTCCTCTCCACCCACTCGCCCGTTGCGGAAAGTCGATTCTGCCTCCACACTACCCGGGTAGGCCCACCCATGACCTGTCAAATACGCGCTGCCTCCACACTTCAAATCGACACGATCGACGATCATGCGGTGGGACGACCTGCAGTGGGGAACCACCTTGCTCGTATGGATACTGGCATACTGCCAAGTAGGGCAGGCCATGCGTCCTAGTGTGGCATGGTATACCTCCCTGAGAAACCACGCAGGGCCGCGGCTTCTGCCTGATGAAGCACCCACACCCACACCTTCCAACGCGACGTACCAGCTGAACACGCTCGAGCAGCCTCTCGATCACTTTGGGTCATCGACACAGACGACCTTCCTCCAACATTATGCGTTATGGATGGACGATTTTCATGCAGGCAGTGCCCTACGAACCAAAACACCCGACGGTCGAGAAATCGTGCCTGTGTTCGTACACGATACGGGCGAATCGACACTTGCTCAAGAAGCGCAGCACTACAATTCTACCATCCTCAAGACCCTGGCCAGCAAAACAGGTGGCATTGGGATCTTTCTAGAGCATCGCTATTATGGCCAGTCGCAGCCTCGGTTGTCAGACCTAGGCAATGCCACGACGTGGGGTGTGGACCAGCTACAATGGCTTAACCTCGAACAATCGTTGGAAGACTCTGTGCAATTTTTGCAAAAGGTTCAGCTGCCTGACCTACCACCGAATGCTGACGTCCGTTTTCTGTATCATGGCGGCTCGTACGCGGGTGGTCGCGCGGCGTTTCTACGTACTAGGCACCCAGACCTCGTCTTTGGCGCCATTAGTACGTCGGGCGTGGTTGCACCAACGGTGGAACTGCCAAACTACTATTACTCTATTGTGGAAAATTCTGATCCTATCTGCATGCAAAATCTCCAAGCAGCCATCGGTGAAATCGATCAAGTTATCACACCGGATCCTAGGAAGGGCTCGAATCAAACGGATTTGGACACCGCCAAGGTGGCTGCTTTGCTGCACTTGTTTGGCTTGACTGATGATGTGGATTTGACCGACTTTGCGAACGCTCTTACGGCACCACTTAGTGCTTTCCAGATGCAGACATGGCAAGCTGACCGACCTGAATCACCATGGAATGTATTTTGTGATACGATGAAGAATGCCTCATTGGCCGGCATGATCAAAGCGGACTTTATGCAAGATTGGGTCACACTAGGAAATGTAAGTGATGGCCTCCTGAGCTACAGCGCGTATTTCCGTTCTGTGATGAATGGCGAATGCCAAGGGAAAGATCTGACAGCATGTGTACAAGCACGGCCAGATGAGTTCCGCGATGATCAGGGACAGCTCTCAGCCAACAAAGCGTGGTACTACCAGACATGCACGGAATACGGTCTGTTCCAGACGGCGCCGCCTATGCCAGACGTTACAGCCTCGCCACCCCACTTGTCCGGCCCGAAAATCGTATCGTCACGTTTAGATGTAAACTATTCACAACAACTTTGTCAACGTGGCTTTACACCTGGACAAAAGGCTACCATGCCACCTTATCCCAATGTAACCAAAGTGCTACAATACGGCAATGTCCACCTGGCCTACGACCGCCTAGCCTTTATCAACGCACAACGTGATCCATGGCTCCCAGTGACTGTGCACTCAAATGAGTATGCATTTGGCGGTGCACGCAATAGCACAACCATGCGTCCTTTCCTTTTCATCCCGGACTGCTGGCATACGTGTGATTGGATTATCAATACGGATCTGGCGAACGAGCCAGACAACGTCAAGAGTGTACAACAGACCGAGCTCCAATTTGTACAGGAATGGCTAAAAGCGTAGGAGCTTGGGTGCATCTCGTTCTCCTACTTGACAACATGCGTTTATCCCTAATTAAGCATGTGTGTGTTTTTGTATCATGTAGGCTTTTCTATGTACAGCTATGGGTACGACTCCCTAACCTAGCGACCGTGGGGTACTGCCTGCCTACGCAAGCGGAGGTGGAGAAAGGGCGGCAGGCAGGCAGGCGCGGCCAGCTGCAGAAAACCGATGCAGAAATGCGCAACAAATGGGGTATGTCAGAGGAACCGCCTATGTTCGCAGGCAAGCATGCAGAAGCCATTATGCGCGGCCAAACAACACGGCGGGCATGTGAACGAACGTTTTAGGGTTTCGGAGGATTGTATGTGCCTCAACTCACCCTGCTTCTCAGGACCACCATAATGCAAATTCGGTCGTGGTGTGCCGTAGGTGCTGCTATTTTGGCATCGTATGTGAATGCCCAAGTGAATCCAGCCGCCGCGTCCTTCGCCACTTCGCAGGGGGCTGATAGTACTGCCGGCATTGAGGGCGTTACGTCGCAAACGGGTGCAGCCACGCCTGCGCCTGCGTCGACCAGCGCCCCCGTGCCGTCGTCCTCCTCGGCGGCAGCGAACACGAGTAGCGCTGCCACGGCAACATCGGCGTCCCAGCCCGCTTCGGTTACTCAAGTGGCGGGTATTGGCAGCGTGGGCAGCACAGGCAATGAGAGCACAACAGCTGTGCCGTTGGTTACGACCATTGATTTGACCCAG
This sequence comes from Malassezia pachydermatis, assembly GCF_001278385.1. Classification (NCBI taxonomy): domain Eukaryota; kingdom Fungi; phylum Basidiomycota; class Malasseziomycetes; order Malasseziales; family Malasseziaceae; genus Malassezia; species Malassezia pachydermatis. Next base: position 239,377 of record NW_017253139.1, read on the forward strand.
AACTCGACATCGCAAGTGATGGCCCTTTCTCAGCCTCTGGACCACCTGTACAACAAGACACAGGCCACGTTTGCCCAGCGCTTTGCCGTGTTTACGGAGCCATACAGGAATGGTAACGGCAAACGCCAGAAGGATGCGAACAATGTGACGCACGTACCTGTGGTTCTCTACCAGCATGGCCCTGCGCCGATTGACGATGTGGTGCCATCCATCACCTCGACGGGTCTTTACGAGCTGTGGAACCAACTTGGCGCTGTGGGTATAGTGCTGGAGCACCGCTACTATGGTGCATCGCAGCCGAAGCTGGCCGACCTGAACTCCGCGACGACGTGGGGCCCTGATGAACTACAATACCTGGATGTAAACCAAGCGGTGGAAGATGTGGCGAACTTTATTCGTACGATGAAGCTTACCGGCATGACGAGCCAGACAGAGATCCGCTACATTCTCTATGGCAACTACTCGCTCGGCGGTACGGCGCTGTTTACACGTCTGAAGCACCCTGAACTGGTTTACGGCTCGCTGGGCAGCTCAGCAGCTTTGCTGGCCACAGTGGATATGCCAGAGTACTACTACGCGGTAGGCCGCTACGGCGAAACCAACTGTGTGCAGTCGCTCGAGGAGGCAATTACATACATTGACTCGTTCATCGCACCCAACCCAACGGCGGGCTCGGGTCAGTCGCAGCTGAACGATACTGCAGTGCAGGCGCTGAAGACGCTCTTTGGTGTGCAATCCTTGTCCAGCTTGAATGACTTTGCGCACTTGCTTACACTGCCGTTGCATAACTTTGCGCAGCAGGCGATGGGCGATGGCAACGCGACGGAGTGGACTAACATGTGCAATGCCATGCAGAACCAGTCGCTAGCGCAGACGGTGCGGACGAAGCAGGTCGGCGTGCTTTCAGCGCTGCCGCCGCCGCCGCCGTCAGTGCTGGGTCTGAGTGACTATGTGGTCCGCAGCCGTTTGATGGACAACTGTGATATGACCAAGACGAACAACACGCTGTGCTACGATACCAATGCTGGCCCTTGGCTCCAGGACCAGGGTGTGCTGCGTCAGGACCGCGCATGGCTCTTCCAGCAGTGCACGCAGTACGGTGGTTTCCTCACGGCTGGCCCAGTGCCCAGCTTTGCCACACAAACGCCTCAGCCTGGTGGCCCGCGTGTGGTGTCGCGTCGCTTGGACCACATGTACCTTTCGTCGCCATGCAGCAAGATCTTTAGTCAGGGCCAGGACTTTGCCATGCCGGTGAACCCGAATGTGGACGCCATCAACAGCTTTGGCAACGTGACGATCAATGCATTCCAGTTGGCGTTGGTCGACGCCCAAAAGGACCCCCGCCGCGTGTTTACCGGCCACTCGGACGAGTACGCCGGTGGTGGTGGTGCGCGTGTGAACACGCCGGACCAGCCCGCGATGGTCGTCCCGAACTGCTACGGCGCATGCGAGTTTGCGCCGTACAACAATGGCCGCAACGCCGGCCTGAAAAACCTCATCTCCAATGAGACTGACTTTATTACGTCGTGGATGCAAAAGTAACGGAATAGAATAGGTATGGATGCATTACAATAGTTGGTTGATTATGTACGCTTCAACGTGGTTTATGGTTTCGCTGTCACAGTGGCAGGCACAGCGCTCATGGTATGCGATGGTAGCTTAGCCGGTCCAGGGAGCGTCACAGGCTGCTTGGCAATTGTCCAGCGGTAAATCCAGCGGCCAGCCAAATCAAGCATCTGTGGTGTGACTGCATGCTGGATCCCAGGCTGCTCGTAAATCTCCAATGACTGCTGCGCCAACGTGTCGTTCTTCGAGCCGAGCACAAGGCCCCGTAACACCCGTGCAGAGAGGGACAGCGGCACGAACGGGTCGTCACCGCCCAAGCCCAAAAAGATGTGCTTGCCCCAGAACGGGTTTTCGGCGGGGTCCATGCTGTTGAACGGCTTCATCGAGGGATCCGTCACATTGACCAGCCGCTGGAACGATAGTGGTGCGGTCGGCGGCGCCACACTCATGTGGGCCGTCTGGGCGCGGTCCTGCATAATCATATTGTAGTCAGGCGAGCCGAGGAAAATGGCTGCGGTGTCGATACGTCGGTCCGCTGCTGGGTAAGAAAGAGGGCATGTACATACCAGCCAATGCATGCCATGCCGAGTGGCCACCCATAGACTCGCCACTGATAACCCAGCGCTCAATGCTACGCTCATCGTTCGGGAATAGATACACAGGAAGAAAGTCGATGATAAACGAGACCATATCGCGATTGTTTAGAATGTAGCCGTAATGGTCGATCCTGAAAAAAGTTAGTATTCAGCCATACGTACAGGAAAGTAGGGTTCTGTGGTAAGTCGAATCGACGTGCAGGATCCCGTGTACGTGCGCCATGATTCAGAGCGTCAAACGAAACAAGCAAGAAGTCCCGCAATGAGCCCGCAGGATCAGCGACCATGTGCTGCCGAGTACTAGCGTACAAGGACCGAACCAGGGGATCGGCAATGTCCGCAGACTCAAAACGGCCATGCATATATATGGCTACCGTCACTGGCGGCACGGTGCCATTCACAGGAGGCGCCAGATCTTCAAGACCGTAGACGCGCACTGGAAAACTCGCCAAGCTCACATTCTGGTACGTGACCGGCGGCGGCGGCGGCGCTGGGGATGACAAAGCTGTCTGTCCCTGTTGCACATAAGAGAATAGAGTCGCCAAGGCAAACCAGATCCAAGCGATCATGGCACGGTACAGTCAAAGGGTGGGTAAAAAAAACGATCGCTACGACTTATTAAATGAACTAGGGTTCGGACGGCTGACGTCGCTTTAACACTGAGCCAATCAACCAGGGAGCACGTGGGCCAACCACCTGCCGAGTTCACAGCGTGGAGCCTGGGCAAAAGAAAAAAACAAAACGCACGGGACACCCATCTCCCAGAGAATGAGTTAGTAGGCCAAGGCCCACTGAGCGAGCCAACGACCACCTTGATAGAGCACTAGAGGTAAGATAGAGTGTATACGTACTTTCACTCGTTACCTTGTGGCCCGTCTTGGGCTGCACAAACACTTGCAAGCTGCGACGCGCGTCATCCGTGTGAGGCGGTGCTACCACGACCGACTGCAAGAACTCTTCCGAATACGACCAACGCACAAGGTTATCATCCTGGCCCGAGCAAGCGCAAATCTTCTTGCCAAAGAATGGATTCTGTGGGCTAGGCTCCCGATACGGCTGCATCGCGGGATCAATGCGGCGCATGAGGCTGCGCAAAGAGAAGGGGACCTGTGGCGGCCCATCCGTCAGATGCGACGTTTTCGCACGGTGGGCTATCAATTTCTGGAAGTCCGGGGTGCCGATAAATGAGACGCCAATGCGGATCCGTGGATCATGCGCTAGTACCTGCCACACGGCGTGACCGCCTAGTGACTTGCCTGTCACGGCGACCATCGACACCAAACGCTCATCATTCGGGAACAGATACGGAGGCAGCATCTCTGCGAGGAACGAGGCATCTGTCGCTGTGCCGTGAATCATACCATACATGTCGATCCTGGTGGTCAGTGTCTCTATACATACCCATGCGTTGGGTTGCCCTCTTTCCAGGACTTCTGGCCCCGTGGGTTCGTCTTCCGCTCACCATGGTTGCGCTGATCAAACGTCACCAGCAAAAAGTCACGCACTCGATGCGAAGACGGCAGCGCGGCTCGAGCGCTCATCGTACTGCGCCACAACTCACGCGCTAGGTCATCTTCGCGTTTGGCTGAGCCAGTACGTCCATGCATATGGATCGCAATGCACACCTCAGGGCATCCTTTCTCCGTCGGAGGGGAAAGCTGTGATAGGCCATACACAAACACAGGCAAACCAGCGATGTCAAAAGTATCGCGGCTAGGCTCATGCACATGCTTGGCCTTTCCTTCCGGTACAGGCACAAAGATCGGTTCCGCTGACATGGGGGATTGCGAGGGTGAGGACTGCAAGATCGATGGCGGCGCTGCCCCCGTACCGCCACCTACAGGCTGTGGGCCAGGCTGACCTGTGCCAGGTTGATCCTGATGAAATACATGCTGCACTTGGTCCGGTGCCTTTTTCTCGATATTCAATAGTTTCTTCCACATGAGTCCACACACAATGTTGGCGAAAGGAGGAGAGGAGCGTGGGTGGGATCTACTCAGGGTCTTTCTAAATAATCTCTGGCCGCACGCATGCACGCAGTCCATGTAAGGCACCGAACGCAAAGCACGCGCGCCTCCACTTGGAAGGTGCCTCCACATACAGGAGGGTACCCTCAACTGAAAAATGGCTGTCGTGCTACGAACGTTTGCCTTCCGTCACGATCGATGGCGAAGCGTGTGGCAGAGGCCAATGAAGTACCTCTTTCTGTGCAGGAAGGTAAACGCCTACGGCGTTCATCCCCTGTAGGTATCACACCAGCCAATGCGATCCCACCACAATGGGATGTAGATGAGATTGTTGCTGCGCGCAAAGCAGAGATTCTTGCACTGCATCGCGCCATGAAACAGGCTCGCTCGGCGACGAACACACGTGCATGGCAACTACTACCTCGCCATTTGCGCCGTCGTGCAGCATCACACAATGTCCTACGACTACCTCGCCGTTTGCGGGCCAAAGCACGTGCAGAACTGCGTGCCTCAAACACAGATGCCAAGACACGCAGTGCTATGCGCAAGCGGGATCCTGAGCGTACACTACGTGGCTACATACGACGTCGAGCAGCACTTCAAGCACGAGCAGCACGGCCCGGCCGCCGCTGGCTTGAGACACACTTGTGGCATGCCAAGCGATTTCGCATGACGGGCGATAAAGGCAAAGGTATCTCGGATGGCGGCGAAGGACGTTGGGGGTTCTGCTTGGCTGAGACTCCGCATCAAAAAAGTGAGCGTACTTTGTGGCGCAAAACTTCCTATGCCCTAGTCCATGATCACAGTTACACCTCGATCGTGCGTATAACTGCGACAGCCCATCGTGTAAGTGACGCGACCAGTCGACTTCAGCTCTTCCTTTATTTGGCTGGCATCGAGAAGGGATGGCAACCAGACTGGACGACTGGGGCTCAACGTTGTGACACTGTCCTACTAGATCGCCCACGCCGTGGTGAGAAGAAAACACGGACTCGGGCCACCACGCCATTCCTCGCAGCCATAGCGCCAGTCCAAGTCTGGTGGACACCCCACGACCAACGTCATCCACGGCGGGACGTTCATGTATTTGTACACCCGGCTGCGGTTGTTGATGTGAAGCAGGCGTTGGCCCATGCCCTCGACGCACTCCCACTGGCTTCGGCGCATACATGGCCCATCGCTCAGCGTTGGACAAAGCACGTGAACATTCAGGCCCAGGTATTGGAAAGCGCCCCCCCTCCCTCTTTAGCCGCTGGCATGCTGCATAGCGATCAGCATACACGTGCACCACGGACGCTACTAGAAATGCAAGACGTGCCTCGCCATGCTGGATGGAACGTCTTCGAGGTCCTAGGTGATCGTGCTGCCCACATTCTCGGTGGTGTGCTTCATGTCGCACCGCAGGCACAGGCTCATCAGGCTGAGATGCTACGGCGTGTACTCTATCAGGATGCGGCACATGCACTGCCGTCAGCATGGCTCCCACCAGGCACGGCATTGAGCTGCGATATCATTGATCCACGTCTGACATACCCACCAAAAAACACGACTTGCGGTACGAGTGTACCAATGGAGGCACCATGGGTTCGCGATGCACGACCTGTATATGCCGATGCACGATTCTGCTCGTATACCTCTTTACCCCGCTGCACTCAAGCAGCCATTGACCAGCGTCGTGCGCAGCATCGAACAGAGCCTGCTTCTTATGATACATGTCCAATTCTTCTCTTCCAGCGGACTTGGTCTGCCGCCCCTGGCTCAGCGCCTTTGCATGGTTATACCCTACTAGTGCCACGCGGCTGGGGCGCGGCTGTGTGGCGCTCGCTCGTCCATACTGGCGCACATGTGGTGGGGCAAGCGCAATGGCGCGCTCTTCATCTGCATTTGGGTCATCCTCTTTTTCCCGATGACTGGATCGGGCATGCCGCGAGTCTGGCTGCACAAGATCAGGCAGCGACACGGCTTCATGCACACTGGGCAGCGCGCCCGCCGGCGAAACGCGTACCATTGGTCCTCGATGTATGTGCACATCCCTTTGGCGGTGCAGCTCTTTGGCAGGCATTGGCGCAGGGGGCTGGGTTCGTCGGCCGTCCTGTGTTGGTCCCGTGTGTGGACGAAGCAGCAACGCAACGCATGGACCAAGCGCGATGCACTTCGCCTATTCAACGGCCATCCACAGTGACAACATCGAAAGCATGCACGCTATGGACACGAGAAGCGTATGAACACGGCTTAGCACGTAGATCGGCGGCTATTCATGCCCCTCTTCCCCGCTGCTATGCCCCTTTTGTGCTGGTCCTTCTGACAGCCTGCCGACGTGGTGCATGGGATGCATATGCAACCATGCATATGCTGCCTCTCGATGCCGAGGCAGCTTGGCGTCAAGCTTTAGACCCGCCTCGCGCGCAAAAGCAGGAAGCACGAGTGCAGCTGCAAACACTGGAGTCCTCGACTCATGTCACAGCCTCGTCAGCTGTGGGCGCGGTGACGCGTGGTGACTACGCCCTCTCAACTGGGCATGGCCGTGCCATTGCTGTCATGACATGGACGGCGTGGCTCGAGCTGGAACGGCGTGAAAGACAGAAAGCGCCCCCCTCTTCTACGTGGGGTCGCCACAAGCGCAATCGTGTTCCACTAGAACGACTTGTGCTCGTTCGTAATGCCATGGGTGGGCCAGTCCGGGCAGCTAGTGTCTCACGGTTACCTACGTACTAATTATCATGAGACATGCATGGCTGTGCCTCATCGCCCTATGCTTTTGTGGCCTGGAGTTTTTTCTGGACGCGCTCTTCCGTTGCACGCCACAACGCTGCTGCCCCCGTCCCTTGGTACGAGGAAGGGACGGGTGGTGCGATCAGAAGGCCCTCGCGGTATAAAAAGCCTGGCTGCAGACCAGGCCACTGACGCGCTAGTGCATCGTCGTCGAGGACACTGGGTGTCTTCATTTGCTGCGCGTGTTTCCGGCGTAAGGTGCGTGATTCGGTCTCGAGACGCGCCGTGGCGCCCCATACCATGGCCTCGGCAGCCCTCGATGTAGGCTTTCCGATGATCCAGCACCATGGCGCCAAAAGAAGCCATAGCATCCATAAAATGTATTTGTGCATACGACCCGCCCCATACGTCTGGAAAAAGGAAAGAAGCTGTGATGAGACTTCAAAGCCAGGGCACACCACAATCGACGAAATGTGACTGCGTCGTGCACGCAAGCCATGCTGAGGTACTTGGTCTTCGTCGCCTTCCAGGTCCGGTAACCGAGTACGTGATCGCGTATCCGCCTCAGCCAGTAAATCAAGGCGGCGCTGTAGCTCGGCGGCGAGCACGATCCAATGCAGCGAGGCAGCGCCCAAACGCGTCCATGGCTCGAAGAAGGGCTTCGTCAGTGGAATCGAGACACGTTCAAATTGGCCAAGTCCTGCAGCATACCATGGACTCACAGCGCTGATGATACGCACGTCACGATTCGGAGGAAGGATTAGCAGACTGGGGAGCATGGCATTGACGAAGTGAAAGCGTGCTAACACGTCCACATCATACACGTCGTCGTGTGATGCACCAAAGGCACCCACAGCACCTGTACTGGGCAAGAATAGAATGGTGTCCACACGATGCGCTTGCTGTGATGGGAGACCAGGGAGTGTTGTTGATGGAGGTGCTTTACTTGATGATGGTGTGGACGAAGGGGGCTGCGAAGTTGGCACGCCATCTTTGCCTGTTACGAGAGTCCCCGCATGCCAACGCTTAGCAAAGTCGGTAATCGAGTTTAAGTCACAAATATCACACTTTTCCGCAAAAATATTCTCGCTCATGGTGCTTTCCCGAAGAAGCAGGACCATTTGGATCACGTCATCTGCTTGCAAATCAGGGACGAGCATGATGATATGAGCCCCTTGATGTGCCAACGTAGATACAGTAACAAGGCCCATAGGCGTCATGCCTCCCGACTAAATGGTGAGTACGACAGGATACATACAGCCACAAGAACTACCCGACCGCCCATCTCCTGCAAACCAGCAGTAACACGCACATGGTCGTTCTTTTCCTGAATACGTCGCTGCTGTGCTTCCAAGCGCTCTTCACGTGCGAGAAGCGCTGGACCGCGAGCCCAGCTATGCACGACAGCAATGGTGAGTGGAACTAGGATGTAGAAAGCTAGGTACTCAGACGGCAAGTGCCGTCCGACCAGCTCATATAGCAAGTGCAACATGTGGTCGGTCGTACAACACAAACGCGCCGGAGTTGTTGGTGTGGAGGCTGATTTTTAGCCTTTTTTTTTTTCTTGCTGGCCTCCCTCCTGGCTCTTGCTTTATCAATATGACGCAAGGGTTCAAGCCCCTGAAACGCCCTGGCATTGCCACTGGCAAGCGGAAAGACAAGGGCTCGGCGGCTGCCAAACCCAAGGTAGGCAAGCGTATTGCTCCCAAGAAACAGACTGCTTTGCAAGAAGCCATCCAGAAACGGGTATGTATTAGGTACACTGACCATGGAGAAAAACACCGCATCGTCTACAACCCGTATCGAGAAGGAGATGGCTGGCCGCGCTCAAAAAGGGCCCCTTACCATCATGCGCTCCCTGGCAAATGAAGTGGCTAAGAAATAAACTTCATACTTCTACATACATGTAAATCTAGTTGGAATCTCTCTCTACGCTGGGCGCCTACCAGGTGGTGGCGGTGGCAGTACGAATCCAGTAGCTGGCTTATCTTGCGCCTTGGGAAATGATGCCCCTGCGCCTTTTCCAGGGATCTGGATACGCATAGTCTCCCCATCTTGCAGCGAAAAGTCTCGTCGGGCTCCTGCAAGGATGTACGGGGAGGGCTGCGCTGCCTGATCGTCCTCTCTCGAGGCTACTTGCGATGACTTTTGGCGTCTATGGTTAGCGATGTAACACATACCGTGTCCAGTCCTGTAATGCCACCGTAAAATCAAAGCTCTCACTCCGCTCGATAAACTGACGTTAGTAGCAGGGCGGGATACGTACACCCACACCGATGTACGCGTGCCGTTTGTTTCCGTCCTCATCCTCACTCTCTACACGCAAGACAAAATAGCGCGATGAATCCAAAACGGCTTCCACAGATTTACCACTGATATCGTATGGGCATGCAGCAAAGAGTTCTCCTGTCTTATGAGTCTCATGGGACTGTACCTGTAGATCCATCTTCCAGCCTGATCTCGCAACGGTCTTCTAGTTCCATCACACAGAGCCTACCTGACCAGAGCGGCTTGCTTGTATCTCCCCATTCCGATGCACGATAGCCTGCATTGCTTTTACGTGGTGGAACGCGGTAGACATGACACTCTCGTACACGAAATAGCACCGACATGATCGCTGGAAGTGATGTGGAGCCTGACCGTAGGAGGCAGAGGTCCGTGCTTCTTCGGCGCTTGCTGTCTGCAGCCCACCCACGCTCCAAGGACTGGCTCGAGGGTCTTGCTTTGATACTCTTCGCTATGCAAGCCCGTACATACTACTCTGGCCTATCTACTACTCTTTGTCGTACGTACTAAAATAAAATAGCATGCCTTAATGAGGGGCGACCTGTCATAGCCTGCAAGTTGTAAAGGCTATGTCACTTCTTCATGCGCACTAGCTTTCCTCATCTCTTACTTTTTCCTTGGATTTTGTCTCTTACAACATATCCGTCCCTGATACGCTACCATCCGTAGTCTGGAAAAGGCCGTGCGTCCATCTCTTTCTCTTCCTCCACTTCTACCACGGACTGACCATGCGCCATGTCGAAACGACGCCGCTCCTTCTCGCACCTTGAACCAGAGACGAAGGAGACACCAGTATGCCCTGTTCGCATGCGTTTATCGCATGTAGGCTCTTCGTTAGGCGCTCGTACCCAGGCGATGCATCTTCGTCGTACCATCTTGCATGATGCCATAACCAAAGGGGGGTTTCCTTACCTTCATCAAGCCAAAGGACACCGTTCGTGTATCAATGCACTGGCCTTCTCACGAGGGCCAGGGCAATGGATGGCTAGTGGCGGAGATGATATGCGAATCCATATCCGTGATCTCTTTGACTTTGACCCTGCACGGCCCGGTCCTCCGGAAACCAGCAGCTATCGCACTAGAGCCCGTCTGTTGGGCCATACATCCAATATATTCTCGTTATCATGGAGCGCAGATAACAAGTATCTCTTCTCTGGAGGAAATGATAATATGGTACTCTGCTACGATCTGAACTATGGCGAAGCACCCATACACACTATTGAACCAAAAACGATACGCCACATGCCCACCTATACATTTGGCGAGCATGATGGCAGTGTTCGCGAAGTATCTACTCATCCCACCAATCCCAATCTATGTCTTACATGCAATGATGATGGCCAAGTGTTCTTGATTGACTTGCGCCTGCCAAGCCCCCAACTGGCTGGAGCAGGCTATATGCTTGACCAAGTAGCCTCGTCACCGTGGAATCCCAATCCCAGCGATGGCAACACATTTGCCATTGCTTCCGGTCGGGATCATCGAGCAAGTGTGGCGTATGTGTGACCTAGACTTACCTGGCAGGCTATACGATGTGCGCACCGCGTTTCACAGCTCTCTTGCACCTATCGACAAAGCACAAGCGTTGGTTCGATATGCATCACAAGTCGTATGTCGTTTCGAGGGACATACTATATCTGCGAGTCCTGATACTACTGGCGCTCAATTTGATCCTAGTGGTCGCTTCATTGTGGCTGAAATGTCACTCAGTCAGCCTGTCCTCTATGCAACTGACGACTCGATGCCACTAGCTACGATGTCGTCTCGTCTCTGGCACCCTTCTCCACCCATATCCGACGATGCTGGCGCTGGCTACCGCAATAGCTGTACTATCAAGCGTGGTTCATTTGGGTTCGAGTCGCTAGCGGGCCAGCTATACTTTGTCGCTGGATCAGACGACTTCCGTGCGTATGGATGGGAGGTGCCTGGCATGGAGGCGCTGCGGGAGCAGCGTACCGAACTGTCCGCACTCGACTGGGCTGCTCATACGTCCGAAAATACAGTATGGTTCCGTGGCCTCGAACATGGGGCTATGGTTCTTCCCTGTGATTTATCTTCGCCTGCTTTTACCCTGGAAGGTATGTATGTCCTGCTCTCCTTATATGTCAGGCTCTCAGTCGATTGTAAATTCCGCATTATGCCACCCTGTATGTGCTTTGTCACTGACACTCAGACTCTGCCAATGATAGCCACCGCTGGCATCGAGAGAATGATCCGCCTTCACTATGCCACACCTATGTCCATGGAACATACCCGCAACGATTATGCTCAAGTTCGTCCTCGCACACGCACACGCAGTTCTACCATTGATATGGCGGCAGTGGCACGTGCTATGCGTCGACATGTGCCGTCTCATGCTGTGTCAGATAGCGACGCGGAGGAGGAGAACATACCCTCTCGCTCATCATCCGCGCAAGATACCACTACCTCCTCGGCTGAGCCTACCGCTGCTGAATTGGCTGATCAAGAAACGATCGCACTTTTCGATCAACTGCTCGAGGACGAAGAAGGCCGCACGCTCTTTGTCCCCTACGAGTTTCATCTATCCGATTCTAGTGATACTGACTCCATTGATACGGTGGCGATCGACTCCATGTGGGCGACGCCGTCGCCCTCCTCCTCTTCCTCCTCGGCGAGCGTAACCTCGGGCGTGGAGGCGTAGATATTTATGCATTCCAGAAATTATTTATAATCGTCGGACCGGCCGAGCATACACGGAAGCGGTTTGAAGCGTCGTCGTTTTGGGCTTCGACGCTGACTATCGTAGCGAACATGAGCTTGTCGCGCTCGGTATTGTGCGTGTCGCGCGATGGCATGAGCCGTACTATGGCCTCGCGCGTGTTTACGCGTGAGTACTCACAGGATCTCTTGATCAAGCAGCGGACAGGCATGCCGCAGGTGGCTCGCGGTCCGTTTGGTATGGGTCGGTGCGTATCTCTATTTTTGTTGGCTCTAACCACGATGCAGTAACTCGACAAATGGCAGCATTGCTACTGTGTTCGGTGCGACTGGTTTCATGGGTCGCTACCTTGTGAGCAAACTGGCCAAGGCTGGCACTCAGGTTGTGATTCCGTACCGTGATGAGGAAGAGAAGCGCCATCTCAAGTTGCTCGGTGACCTCGGCCAGATTGTGCCGCTGGAATGGGATATCCGCAACGACCAGCAGATCCAAGAGTGCTTGCGTCACTCAGACACTGTGTTCAACTTGACCGGTCGTAACTACGCTACGAAGTATGTATGTCCTGCTGCTTACCCTTCTTAGGAACTTCTCGCTTCGTGATGTGCATGTGGACGGTGCTCGTCGCATTGCTGAGCATGCTGCAGAGTCTGGTGCGGCTCGCTTCATTCATGTGTCGCACCTGTCGGCGGACGCGAACTCGGAGAGCGAGTTCCTCCGCACTAAGGCGCAGGGTGAAGACGCTGTGCGCCGCGCCTTCCCGGGCGCTACGATTGTGCGTCCAGCCTCGATTTATGGTCATGAGGACCGTTTCTTGAACAAGATGGCCTCGTGGCCCATTACGTGGAAGCTGAACAACGGCCAGACGAAGCTCCGCCCTGTGCACTCGCTTGACGTGGCGCAGGCCCTTGCGACGATTGCGCAGGCTGACAGCATCTCGATCGGCCAGACATTCTCGCTGTATGGTCCGAAGACCTACACGATTCGCGAGCTACTCCAACTCGTGGAGGATGTGACGTACCAGAAGATCGTGTCGCCAGATGTGAACGTGCCGCGCTTCCTGTTCTCGGCGGTGGCGAAGCTCGGTGAGAAGGTGGCCTGGTGGCCCATGTTCAATGCGGACGAGGTGACGCGCCGCTTCATTGATGAGGTGCCGGAGGAGGGTACAAAGACCTTTGCGGACCTCGACATTGTCCCTGACCTGCTGGAGGACGTTGCGATTGTGTACCTGCGTCGCTTCCGCAGCCTCCTGCGTTACGAGCAGCCGATTGAGAACACACGCACGGGTGCTGTGAAGCTCCGCAAGCAGCCGTTCCGTGTGGTGGAGTAGATGCCCTATGTAGCTAGCTGTAACGGCACCTATCTAGGAGAGCGTGTGGCTCTACATGCCACGTGGCCAAGTCGAAGATCTGGCGCCACAGCGGATCACGCAGATAACCGTGGGGCGGGTGTCAAAAACTTTGTTTTGTGACGCAGCGCCACACACATCACGATGAAGATTGTCGCTGTGCCGTTGGCGTGCAATGCCAACCCTGCCAAGCTTCCGTATTTAACGTACTTGGCATACAAGTCAACGAAGACCGCTTCTTCGGCGCCTGGCCAAGCTCCTGCACGTCCTGCCTTCTCGCAGCGTATGATCCTCAAAGCCTCGAATTTTTGGAATAGCTTGGGGCGCACGGACAAGCGCTCGCTCTTCGACTGGCGCCGACGTACATACGTCCTGGGCGAAAAGATCATGGACCGCATTGCGTATGAGGAATGGGCACTAAAGGGCATTGATCAGGTGCTTGGCCCATCGATGCACAACCTTGTGCGTTATACCCAGACACACCGCCGAGGCCAGGATACTGAAAATGCGAAAAAGGACGATCGTACTGTGGAGCGCGTATCACTTTTGTACCCCCCGTCCCTAGTATCGCCACCCACTGTGATTGAGTCCTTGCGGCGTATGACCACACACCGTCAGCCTTATCACTATCGCTACTTGTGGTACAATGTGGCGGGCATTGTTATCACTTCGCCCTTGTTTATTCTCCCTGCTGTCCCTAATATCATTACTTACTATCTTTTGTGGCGTGCATGGAGCCATTGGCGCGCATACATGGCGTCCAAGTCGGTATTGTCTCTCATTCAAAAAAATCTCATTGAGTTGCAGCCGGAAGAACGTCTTGATAACATTCTCGCATCGTCACCTGACGAAAAAGTAGAATCATTACCTGAGGATTGGACCATGACTGTGCATCCTTCCCATGCGTCCAAGATTCAACATGCATTCGAGTTGCCGGAACAGGCCAGCGTCGACCTGCGTCGCGCTTGTTCGCAGGCCATGGCCGATATCCGCAAAAAGTCGTCGTCATAATCGTGTCTTACGCTTCCTTTTCGATCGTATCCTATTTGCATGTGCGCATGCCCGTCTTATAGCATACCCTGTCCATATAATGCAAGCATGAATACCAACATGCTCATTATCGATAGCCATAGGGTGGGTCGAACGGCGTTGGCACCTCCTTTGCTCTTCTTGCCGTCCGGCTCGTACTCGCATCCGTTGGAATAGATGCGAAGATAATCGATTTCCCAACGGGCATCAGCAAACTTCTCGCCATTGTTTACCAGATAATCTTGGCACGAAACGCCGGAACACCCATCGTCGCTGAACGCGCCATTATCCCATGTCCCGCACAGCGTCGTATCAAAGATAATTTCATGGAGTGACATGTACTTCGACCAATCGCAACTGGAGTTCGGGCCGTAGTTCGAGCCGAAGAACACTTCGGGCTTGCCCCAATGCTGAATGTCGTCGCTGTTTAAAAACGTTGGCGCCTTTTGGGGCGCAGCACCAATGGCCTCGGGAAGTTTCGATGGATCCTCATCCGCTCCCCAAAAGTACACGGAGATCTGCTTGTGAGATGTTTTCGTACTTACCCCCAAGCCATTCAAGGTCGTGTCGCGCATCAAGACAAAGTAGCCACCACCCCTGAGGTCAGTATAGATGCTCACCACGTACCGTTTGTTCAGATCATCGCCGAAGGTATCTGGCTCTTTGAAAGTCGAGGCACATCCAGGCTGGTACGAGCAGTTTGTGCGGTCCAAGTGACTGCAAGTTAGTGCATCGGTTGTACCTACCCTGTCTGCACTTGCGATACGTTGGTATTCAACGTACAGCCATTGTCCGTGTGCAAGCTGGCCAGGTTGGGCCCCTTGCCATTGACACCTTCAATGACGTCGATCTCACCGCCTTGTGGCCAAGGCTCCTTTGTCGATGTCCAGAACGCGGGCCATGTAGCACAACCTGTTGGTACTTTGGTCGCCTTGAGAATATAAAAGCCATCGCCGTACAAATGATTGGAATGAATACGATTGCTGCGTCGACCCATGTCGGAGAAATTGCCGTTCAGCGGCACTGGATCGCCTGTATCAACGGCTAACACAAAACGCCCCGTTTTGGGATCGACAAATGACAAATTGCTCTTTTGTGAATCCTTTTGAGTGACATAACTGTACCGTGTAAGGAGATTTACGCGACTACGTACTCCACCTTGCCCTTGGTAGGGTCATTCCACGACCACCAGTAAAAGTGCGAATAAAAGTCGGAGCCTGTCCATTCTTGGCAGATAGAGTAGTTGGTTGCTAGTGCTAAGTCCACAGCGCTACACCACACTAGAACCCAAACTAGCCAATGCATCAAGGGTGGGTGAGATCAGGAAGGTGTGGGCCGTCTCCCATGCTGCGGCCACGCACATGCCAGGTGCCTTCCAACTATCCTCGTTCCTAGGACGTGTGTTACATAATAATGTGGCGGTGATCGTCAAACCAGGGCTCACAATTCCTCGCCCTAGGGCGTACGCCGCGTGGCCCCGTCAATTCCCTCGTGGCAACGCCGCTACCTCGCGAAGCTCTCATTGTCATAGCGCACGGGCCTAACGTCAGTATGAAGCGTGTACGCAGCCACGCTGCGTTCACTCTACGCGCCTACTCGCACCACACACGCGCTCCACGGCCAACGCGCCTTTCGACTTTTTTCCTCCCAACGTATTCTGCCGATGCTGCTAGTGTACAAGACTCGCTGGAGAGCCTTCAATGGCTCCTCCGTGGGGGATACATTCGTCAATCTGCCTCCGGCACGTTTTCGTACTTGCCTGTAGGTCTGCGGATGCTGCAGAAAATCACCGCGGTTATCGACGAGGAAATGGAGGCTGTATGTCGTACTTGTACTAACGTAGATCCGCGCCTCACGTATCGAAATGCCGCAGATTTTGTCGTCGACATTGTGGCACAAGACGGGACGTGTCCGTGCTATGGGCAGCGAGGTAAGCTGGAGGTAGGCACTCATCTCTCCAGCTCTTCCGACTGAAGGACCGACGTGGCGCCGAGATGATTCTAGCCCCTACTCATGAGGAAGAGGTCACCAAACTTATCGGCGCTGAAATCGACAGCGCCAAGGCCTTGCCTGTGCGTGTATACCAGATTGGACGCAAGTTCCGTGATGAACCACGACCACGAGCTGGTTTGCTGCGTACGAAAGAGTTTCTTATGAAAGATATGTATTCGTTTGACGCGAGCGTCGACCAGGCAAAGCAAGCATACGAAGATACCCGCCAAGCGTACGCACATATATTCAACAGGCTTTTCGATTGGCATCATGTGCCTGCCCTAGTGTCGTCTTGTGCGCCAACCTGGCTCGAGGTATGTTGCCATATGGCTCACGATAGGCGACGGCCGATACAGGAGCGATGGGCGGGACCTTCTCGCACGAATTCCACATGGAAGATGAAGGTATGTAAGTCGCCATCTAACAAAAAGCGGGCGAAGATACACTATTGCGATGCCAACACTGTCATTACACCTCCAACGTAGAGTGTGCGACGTCGCATAAACCATCCACGGCGACGTACCGTACCTCTCAAGATCTTAGCGTCTCGCTTTTCCAGGGTGACAACGGGCTTCATGCTTTTGTGTACGGGTCTGATCGGCAGCTCAACCCACTCTCCCTCCCCACAGGGTATCAGTTGACACCTGTGGCAAACGATCTATCCGCACAGCCCATGGAGATCTGGGTGGACACGGATTGCACCTCTGTGGCGTCAGAGGAAATACGTCACGCTGTCCAGCAGCATGTGAATTCATTTCCTACACCGTTTTATGTGCCTACAGATTGTCCCGTGCACACCAAGTCGCTACGCGAAGCCAAAGCGGGCGATGTATGTGCGACATGTGGGCAGGGGACCTTATCGGAGCGCAAAGCAATTGAAATCGGGCATACGTTCTTGCTTGGTACGCGGTACTCACGCATTCTGGGCTACGGTGTCGTCCCTCGGAACGCTACGAACGCATCGCAAACGCGTGAACCTCTGCAGATGGGGTGCTATGGTATTGGTGTCACTCGTATTCTAGGTGCCATGGCGCAGCGCGCGAGTCGCGCATTTACGCAATTGCAAGCGGCTGCCGCGCCCACTTCTAAGAAAGGCAAGCCGCGTGCAGGTTTTGTCTGGCCACAACACTTGGCACCCTTTTCAGCCCTCATTCTTCCTGCTACGTCGCAACATCTTGAGGCCGCAGCACGTCTATGCCATGCATTACACCGCGGTGTCTCATCGTCATCCACTGATGGGACAACGAGCACCTTCCAAGTGCCGCTGACAGACATGGCCTTGGACGATCGCATACATCAATCTTTAGGCTCACGCCTCTTTGATGCTGACCTCTTGGGCTCCCCACTGGTGTTTGTTCTTGGCAAGCATTACGACAAGACCGGTGAAGTGGAGGTGCGGCAAGTCGGGCAGCCTACGCGCTTCGCTACGATGAACATCTAGATGGACCTACCTAGCTATGCACGCCAACTAATCAAAGGCGTATCTGTACGATAGCGCTGTGTCGTTGTTGACTTGGCGAGCGGCGTAGTAGTGCCCATACGGAACGCAAGGAGGCCGGCGTGGGCGATCATAATACCATTGTCGATGCAGAATCGTTCGTCCGTAGCAAACACACTGCCTCCACGCTCTTCCGCCATAATACCCATCATCCGCTGTAGGCGAGCATTGCTGCCAACACCGCCCACAATGAGCACGTCTTTGCTGCCGATATGGGCCATGGCACGTTCCGTAATTTCGACAAGCATGGCGAACATATGCTCCTGTAAACTGAAACACAAATCGGCTGGTGTAATCACATCCGCCTCCTCGCCATCCAAGACGGTGGCAGGCTCAGGCGCCTTTTCGACAGAGTGGCTTGTGTTGCCGGTCCATGTCATGCCATTGGCTAAAGCACCAACAGGAATATTTGTCGGCACAGATGGTTCATTAGGCTGAAAGCGTGGGTCTTTGGTATATGCTTCCGTGGCGCTAAGCATGCCTGCCAGTGACACATCCATCCCTTTGGTTCCATACGGTAGCGAGAACAGACGTCGTCCTTTCTTCGCCTCTTGCTCAATATTGTAACCTGGGGAGGGGTCGTTAGAAAGCCCGATCACACGTGCAAACCGATCCAAGCAGTTGCCCACAGCAATATCCAGCGTTTCGCCAAAAATACGATACCGCTGAGCCGAATAGGCAATCACTTGCGTATTTCCACCAGACACGTACAGTACCACAGGGTTCTGCGCCCCTGTGATGGTACGTCCCATCTCAATATGCCCCACACAATGGTTGACGCCGACCAACGGTTTATTGTACATGATTGACAACGTCCTAGCAACCAGAGAGACAGCTTGCAATGGCGCGCCCATACCAGGGCCTTTGGTAAAGCATATACAGTCGATCTCACTCAGGCTTTGCAGGCCGCTAGTTCGTACAGCTTCCAGCACAACACGTAAAATCCAATGCTTGTGATGCTTGGCCGTATCACTAGGTAAGAATCCTTGCCCTGGCGGTGTCACATAGGTATGGCGCACATTCGATAAAATGTCAACACGCGCTTGGTTCAGCTCGGAGCCTGGGCCTTCACCTGCAGGCGGGCTATGCCGAATGATACCTGCCCCAAGTTTGTTGGCACTTCCCTCTAGACCTAAAGCTAAGTAGGGTCGCTGTAATGTCGGCAACGGATCTTTCCGCGCCATGCCTGTCGTACAGATGGAGGCTTGTCGTCAAGCCGTCTTTTTGTGGTCACTACCTCCACCTACTACAAAGTGCGTACACTGCGCGGCGCCGCCTCGGTCGTTGTATCGCCTTCCAGCGCAAACCAAGGCATAGAGGTATCTTGCAAGTACTGGGAGATGGTTTCCAAGTAAGCTGGAAACTTGGTAGCCAGATAGTAAACGCCTCCCCTTTTGCGTAGTGCTAAGGAGATGGCAATCACAGCTTCGCGACTGATCATGGAAGGGCAATGCACCCATTGCTCCTCCATATCCATCGAATAGCTTTCCGAAGATGTAGGCATACATGTACCTAGAATGGATCCACTTTTCATATCGCGCGCCAAGGGAATGCGCTGCGTAAACGTACAAGTCAACAAGGCACAAGCCGCTGCTGCCTGTGCATAGAGCTTGCATACCACTCGGTCTGTCCCTTGTACGTCGTTTGCCAAGCATGCTAAGCACCGGGCTACTGCCACACATACTCGCCAATTTGGCCCGCGTACCCCCATGACAAGTGCATACGCCTCCAACGCCCATTGAGGGTGGCTTAAGTGTAGGCATACGTCGCCTAACGACATGGCAAGTCCAGGCACTAACGTCCACTGTTGTTAGATGTGTCGATGCACGTACATTGCACTGCTTTACAGCTGATTCCACAACTTCATTATCGACAAATAAGGCCAGATAGTCTTTGGAAGGTAATCGAACTCGTTCAAATGCCGCTGCTAAGCAACGATCAACACCATCGGTCATAGGTGCATGTAAGATGCATCGTAATGCAATATCAAGTACTTCTTTCGTCATGGCTGAATTTGCTAGGCTTTTTTCCTGTTTCGTAGAAGCCGGTGGCGCAGCGAACACAGGTAGATTATGCTCGCCCAGAATGACGTCGCTCCCTAGCACATGCACCTTGCACAAATACGAATAGGCCCATTCATATGCCTGGGAGAATTCTTTTTTCATGTACATATACAAGATACTGGACTGTAATCGCTGCGATGCCTTCGCATCGAATTCTGATACCGGGGTATGCTCATCCATTGACACATGTTCTAGAAACCATGCATTTGTATCCAATTTAGCTTTGTAGGTCTTTCTTGCTTCCTCAAAAGCCGCTCTCATACGTTTCTCGCGCCTTTCCTTCTTCTCTTGCCGGGCCTTAGCCTCTTCATCATCTGACACATCCACTGTGAGGCCCCATAATGCCTCTGTAGGTTCGTCCATCGTTGGCGCGTGTGGAGAAAAATGGGCCTAGGGAGTGGTGTGTTACTTCTCCACATAGGCCATGACATCTCGTGTGTCGCGGTCTAAAGAGGCTGAGGATGATGTTGATGTCGTGGGCGTTTTTCGGAAAACTGATCTGGCCCCACCAGAATTGCAGCGTGTTCAAAAAATTGATGCAGAGCTTGCTCTTATTGAGGAGCAACTCGTGGATCTGAGGAAACGGAAATCACAACTTCAAAAGGAGCGCGCAGCAATTTTTGCCGAGCAGCAGGAAATACAACAGGTCAATACAAAACGTGTAGACTATATCCACGAAAGGTTCCCGTGGTCCAAGGAGCTGTTGCGTAAGGCCCAAGAAGTGTTTGGTATCCAATCATTTCGTATGTGTCAAGAAGGAGTATGCAATGCCGTCCTGGATCAACGTGATGTCATGGTCATCATGCCTACAGGTGCCGGTAAATCATTGTGCTATCAGCTTCCTGCCATGTTATGCGATGCAATGGTATTGGTAATCTCTCCTCTGATTGCTCTTATGACAGACCAAGTTTTCCATCTTCGTGAGCGTGGCATCTCGTGTGCATTGCTCTCCAGCAGTGTGCCTACCGATGAAACACAATCCATTTTACACCAGGTTCGCGACGGGGTAGACGCGCCCAAATTGCTTTATGTGACGCCGGAACGTGTGGCTAAGTCCAAATCGCTATTAGCAGCGCTGCAAAAAGCCTACGAAGCGGGCCGTCTCGGTCGCATCGTTGTCGACGAAGCGCATTGCTGCAGTACCATGGGCCATGACTATCGCCCTGATTATAACAAACTTTCTATCTGTCGCAAACTGTTTCCTAACACACCAATTATGGGTCTCACTGCTACACTAGGACGTCAAGCTTTGCGTGACGTGTTGCATATTCTTGGTCTACGCGGAGTAACAGAACCTACCAGCGGAGTACCGCATCGTACAGTTTATTTCCGTGCACCGCTACATCGACCGAACTTAAGATACCAAGTTAAAGCACGTCCATCTGGTAGCGTGGACATGCATTCCATGCTGGCGGCCTACATTCTTGAACATCACCGTGACAAATCAGGCATTGTGTACTGCCTTAGTCGCAAGGATACACATACGATTGCCGAAGCTTTGCAACATATTAGTCATGGGCAAATCCGTACTGGCGTGTATCACTCCGATTTGGATGAGCAAGAAAAGCATCATGTTCACACGCAATGGCGCACAGGAGGCATCGCTGTAGTGTGCGCTACTATCGCATTTGGCATGGGTATTGACAAAGGCGATGTGAGGTTTGTGTTGCATGCATGTATACCGAAATCGTTGGACGGGTACTACCAAGAAACAGGTCGTGCTGGGTACGTTTACTTCGGTTCTAACCTCAGACGCGATGGTCAGCAGGCAGACTGTGTCTTATTCTATCGCCCTGCAGATCTGAGCCGCGTAAGTGCAATGACAGCTAGCGATGTCGGTGGTCAAGAAAAGTGTACGTCCATATTCTACTCACTCAGTGTATGCCATGTTGGACTACGCCCAATCGCCCGAGTGCCGTCGCGTATTGTTTGGACGCTACTTTGATGAGCCTGCGATCGAACCCTGTGGCACGTGCGACAACTGCGAGCGAGGTCCACCTGCGGCGCAGCAGGTCGATATGACGTGGCCTGCGTGGCAAATCGTCCATGCCGCGCATGAGATGGACGTGAATGGTGGACGGACAACGCTGACAGCGTTGGCCGATGTTGTACGTGGTCTGCAGCAGGCGCAGTACAAAGTGGCAGACCATCGTGGTCGTTCTTCTTCTGCCAAGATGGCACTCGATTTAGACGCCATGGGTGGTCGCGTGTCGCTTTCTCGCGAGGTATGTATTATCAGTCTTACTTGAAGGACTGTGAGCGTGTCATTGTGCAATTGCTATTGCAAAGTTATTTATCGGAGAGTTTTCGTACGTCCAAAGTGACCTATCGCTAACCTACAGAGGCCACAGCGTACACTGTCAATGTGTATATTCGACCAGGAGCTCGCGCGCAGCAACTATTACAATATACCCGACCTCAAGCCGAGACCCTTCAGGGCGTGATTCATGTCGTGCCTTTCCCAAGTGTGACGAAACGCGGCGCAAAGCGTGTCAAAACACAGCGAAGTTCATCCGGCTATACGGAAGATATCGAGCCTATTACGATAGAGTAATCTACATTCACTACAAAGACGAACAAACACCCTCCATGTATTATACAGGGGCCGAAAGCACACTCAAATGGTCCATCAGGGTATCAAGGGCATTGGCCAAGGAAGGCGTAGGACGTAGTGGCACAGGCGTAGATGCCGAGCCAAGCTGCTTGCCCACAGGCTTGGTCTTGTCGGGGGAGACAAAGGTCCAGAGACACTGGGATGCCAGCGATTGCATATGACGAAGGCCCTTGGACAGTCTGGTGGTACGCATGGATGTATCTTCCATGGTCTGCACACGCTGAAGACAGATCCAACCCAAAGTGAGACTTGCAAGGGTATCCACAGGACCGATCGGCGATGTCGTAGAGAGCGGTGCGTCAGTGAGCAAGCCGACAAACTGCGCTGCAGCCAGCGATGTGATCGTTTGCTTGGACAGCACGTTCGCATAATGCTGCGCCACTGTCACTCTACCAGCGACCAGCGCCAATAGACCATGAGCGACCAGCAACTGCTCAGCAGCGGGGCCACTGCGGAGTGGGCGTTCCTGCGCCAAGGTAGCTAGCTGCTGCTTTAAGGACGAGTACGATGCAATGTCTAATACAACGTCCAGCGTACGTGGCTCCAATGGTGACGTGATTGCAAGCGCATCACCACTGGCTCGCATCATGCTAGCGAGCATGCTGGTCCAGAAAGTGAGGAGTGTTTTGTTCCGCAGCGCGTCCAGCAAATTACCGATGCATGACAATGAGACCAATGCGTCATCGCGACTCGGCATATTACGCGCATAGTGCGCAGCCAAAGGGAGAGGAATACTCAGCAACTCAGCTAGCGCACGACCTGGGAGCTTATCGTTCGTCATAGGCGTATCAACCAACGATGCACCCGCTGCACACCAAAGCTTGTCCGCATACAATGCCAGCCATGTCATACCGCTGCTCTGCGCCAGTTGATAAGCAGTAATAATCTGCACCATCGACTCATCCAGTGTACCACGCTGCAATGCAGTATAATACTTCAGAGCTAGCCATGTGGACAAACGATGGGCCAGGTCTGGCTGAACAAGGGCGCCTAGCGACAACTCCATTTCTGCACGAACGACCCATGCCCGACGGAGTAGGCGTAGCACCGTAGGGTCGTATGCCTGACAAAGTAGGTGCGCTACACCTGGGCATTGCAGTGCTAGCCATCCCACACTTTGCATCACAAGACGAAGCCATAAGCGACTACGCGAACGAGGCACATGCAAATGCATACGCAAATCCTCATACATACGCACCGCCGCTTTCTGTGAGACCAGAGGCGTTTCATATGCCAAATCCAGCGGTGTGGAAAGCAGCGCTTTCGCCGAGACGACCTTTTGCAGCTCTGTCACTTGCTGTTGTCGCTGCTGCTTTCGGCGCCATTGCCAACGGTACCATAAAGTAAGAAGCAATGCCACGAGGCCAAGAACTAGCGTTAGACTCCGCGCCATCTCCAGCGCCAAGTTCCACACTGGCACATGATCATATGCATGTGGTTCGGTGGAGGCACCCCAAGACCGCTTCCATAGCTGATGACTTGCACCTACCACACGAGCCTGCGATGGCGGAGCAAATGAACGCGCATCTGCGTCAGGACTCCAATCCGCACTGCCGCCTAAGAATGAGAAGCCAACAAAAGCACCAAACATGTATCGCGAGACTTTGGCGGCACGTTCGGAATCAGCAGAGCCGGACGACGTAGAAGCCGCATCGTCATCTGCATCGTCGGCCTCATTGTCATCCCATTCATCACCGAGGTCAGCATGGCCCTCAGAAGACCCAGAGGGACCACCTTCGCCATACACAGCATCCATCGGAGGATGTTGCTGATGTAACTCATCCATCTCTGTCTTCCACATAGCCAACATCTCTTCACCACCTTCCAGGCTGCGAACCAACATTTCTAGTACAGCTAAATCACGACTGAGCCGTACTTCTCGTGACTTGAGATAACAAATATACTCGGTGGCTTTGGAAAGCACAGTGGCCTTGCTCATCTTCGTAGCAGCCGCCACACCATCGACCAACTCTTCAGCTTCAGCTTTACCGCGACGGCGCTTTCGACGCCCTGTACGTGGCCGCATCTCACGCAAAGCAGGTACAACATCACGTAAACCAGCAATGCGATCGTTGATATTGCTGCGATACCGCCGTTCAATGGCATTGTGCGCGGATTTGCGAGACCACATAGACTGCGCCTCGTCCTCGCCTCCCATTTGCTGTGATGGTGCAGTGCGGCGTGTATATGTTGGCTCTGCAGGAGACTTGACAGACGAGGTCTTGGCAGGTGCACTAGAATGTGAGGGAAGCGGCATCGACTTCCATTGGGTCAGGATCGACTGCACATTGGCATTACTACCTGGCTTCATGAACATCGGTGCTAGAAGTGCCTCATCTGTTGGTGCTGGTGCTTTCACTGTACTTGTAGTGGCCGTGGATGTGTTGGGTGCATTGGCACTTGACGGTGTAGGGGATATCTCCGCTGATACCATAAGGTGCGATGGCGACATGGATAGCGCAGGCTCCACGCATGCGGCAGCTAGCGGCATACCAAATACAGGAGTGGGGATGTTCATCGGCATAGCTGTCATTCCCAGCTGCGTAGCAGGTGGTGGCGTAGGGACCAGCGACGGCGGTGTCATGGCATCGCTGCTGGTAGGAGAGTCGTGGCGCAGCATGAAATCGTGAAAAGCGCTCGGGCTTCCCTCCGACTCGCTGGTAGACTGATTCGCGGATAAGTCCCCTAGCGAGTCATCTTGGAATGATGGATCAATATCTTGCATCAAGTTAGTGAGAAACAAATCTGGCAAGTCCACGGACGACCATGGCTTAGGAGAGGCAGGGACTTGCTCTTCGTTCAACCAAAATTTCATGTCGTCTTGAACAAAAGGCATGGCACCCATATCCTCTTGTGCAAGAAGACGAGAGTGCTCCATGACAAAAAAAGAAAGCCAAAGGCTTTACGTATTCACAGGGTACAGTCAAGGAACACGTTACTTTGGACGTCGTCCAAAATCAGCTGTTTCGCGCCTCCACATTAAAGTGGCACGTGATAGGAAGGACATGCTTTATGCCTGTTCCAGGACCTGACGCGCGGTATGTCGGTCCTGCGTGAGCTGCATCAGCACATCCCGAAGCTTTGCGGAAAGAGCGTCTAAAGCACGTAAGAATAGTAAACAGTACATACTTGCATCGTCTAATGCCTGCTGATAGTCTTGATTAGCTGCGTGTAACTCTTTTTCGAGGGAAACGATTTCTTCCATCTACGTGTAAGCCATTTGTCAGACGTACTTGTGCATCTTCCTTCACAGAGGCAAGACTCAAGTCTGATATACGCTGCTCGACATCTTTCGCTTGTGATATAAGATCTTCAATTAATTCCTCGCGATTTGATGCCAAAACGTCCTCGCTAAGCCCTTCTGTATTACCCAATGTCGTGAGTGGCACCTCCTGGTTCACCTGCTTGTGCCCTGATTTACGTGAGAGGTAGGCAATGGCTGATGCCATCACTTTCAGCAAGGTATCAAGGGAGTCTTCCAGCTCCGTGATCGGCTCCATCGTAACTACGTAAGGAAAACAGTCTATCCATCTCCACAAATAAATGTGTATCTCCACTTCATTTATCCACGTGGATACCAGCAGGCCATCTCATACACTCAAATAAGGGAAAGTGAATTTTAAGGGAATATGTATAGTTACATAGTACGTATGCGGTAGAGACACGGAAGAGATCTTCATGGACACAGGGCTGGCTAGAGGTATGGGTCCGTAAACATGTTATAGCCATATAATCGTTCATCCATGTTCACATCCCCTTTTTATTCTTCCATGTGTGACGAAGAAAGATCTGGCACTTGCTCACGGCTTAGTGAGCTAGTGGTATCCCGGCCTGGGCTGCTAGCTAACACGCCTGTAGCCATAGGGAACGAGGATCGTGAGCCAGTTTCACTAAAGGAGCCAACGAACGATGACCGGCCAGTCTGAGATGGACTTGTGGGCGTAGCACCTGGAATGTTTACACCCAGTGACTGGTTGCCATTGGCATTGGGAATTTGGACGGGACTTACACCGCCGGTGTTGGCGGCTGCATGAGGCACCATTTCAGGGTTGGGGATGGTTGTGCCGACTGACTGTTTCGGGGCACGTCCTGCCTTTGAGAGAGCGTAGTCGCCGGAATCGAAATATTTCCGTTCCTTTGCATGTTAGTGTCATGCGTGGTGGGAACATACCTTCAGCTTGTTAGCCAGAAGATCCTTCTTATTTGGCAGTTTGCCATAGAGACGGAACAGTTTTTGCTCCTGTTCACTAAGCGACTGCTGCTGTTAGCGCACTGTTCTTCTTGTGCATGTCAAAATACATACTGAGATATCCACCTTGTTTTGCTGATGTGGATTCATATTACGCTAGTGGATAAAAGTCAAAATGTGACAATGGTTTGAATGCAATTAAGTAGCAGGTCCAACAACTGTTCAGTGGCTAAACAGGCTTGCGTTGGGTGGCGCAGCGTGGATTGCGGGGACTGGAGCGGCTATGCGCCCGCATGGGTGCGCCTCCCCACCAATGCACTGAGCCTACGGTCCCCCACGTGCCCACTACGGGTGCCTTCCGGTCCCGGCCGAGAGACCCGGTCTGACGTGATGCCAGCGCGGAAGGCCCGTGGCCCGAGCCACCCCTTCGGAGCTGAGCCACCTTTCCCTCTTAGCATTCACTGCATATCATAGCCATGTCGATCCCTGTGCCACCCAGCTGGAAGGACCTTGGTAAGGCCGCTTCGGACATCCTCGGTAAGGACTACCCCATCCACGGCTCGACCTTGGAAGTTAAGACCCGCACTCCGTCGGGCGTCACCTTCAAGGTGCTTGGTTTGCACGACAACAAGTCGTCGACCATCAGCGGTGACCTCGAGGCTAGCTGGGCTGACCGCAAGAAGGGTGTTGCCTTCACCCAGGCCTGGTCGACTGCCAATGTGCTCCGCAACCACATTGAGCTCGAGAACCACCTTGCCAAGGGCCTCAAGTTCGAGGTGATCTCGACTCTTGTGCCGGAGAAGCAGGCTAAGAACGCTCTTGTGGCTGCCACTTACCGTGCCCCTGGTCTGCACACCCGCCAGTTCGTGGATGTGTTCAAGGGCCCGCTTGTGACTGCTGACGCTGTGGTTGGCCGTGACGGCTTCCTGTTCGGTGCCGAGACTGCCTACAACGTGAAGGACAAGAAGCTCGCTCGCTACAACCTGGCTGCTGGCTTCCACGCTCCTGAGTACGCTGTTACTCTGCACGCTCTTGGCAACCTCTCGACCTTCAGCGCCTCGTACTACCACCGCGTGAACACTGATGTTGAGGCCAGTGCCCGCGCCACTTATGACTCGAAGTCGGCCGGCAACGTTAACCTCGAGGTCGGTACCAAGACCTACCTCGACAACGCTGCCTTCATCAAGGCTAAGATCAACAACTCGGGTATCCTGGCTCTTGGCTACGCCCAGGCCCTGCGCCCGGGTATCAAGGCTACCTTCGGTCTGGCTCTTGACACTCTTAAGCTGTCGTCCGGCTCGAACGATGCCAGCGCTCACAAGATGGGTGCTTCGCTCACCTTCGAGGCCTAAACAGAAACAGGTATTTAAATCGGCTCTTGTGTCTTTTGTTAGCACATGGCGTACATCGCTAGTACATCTTCATAGTGTATTGTAGTCGGTGTATTACAATTTCATTCATTGTCTGCGGTGTTTTCGTATTGCTAGTGATGAGCCCTGGCGTCAACAAAAAGGAAAGCATGGTAGATTCTGGGGTAATGACGTAGCCACGTGGCCTTCCATCCACATCGCGCCAGCCATGTGTTGCATTGTTGAAAGGTTCCTCAAGGATCGTGAAGTGAGCTGGACTGCCAAGGTAGACACTGCGATGATATCGCCTACGCTTGCCTTTGACGAGGCACGCGAGGTATGTGCTGATGTATGTGCCCTGTTTTCTGGCGCCAGCGTCGACATTCAGATGCCGTCGACTACGTGGGCGGATCAGGGCAACGAGGCACGTATTCACTATGATGAATATGTACGCGTGTACGTCATGCTTCGTCTTCCTCCTTTGCCCAGTCGACTTCCACCATCGGACGACGACGTTTCCAGAGACGTATGGGACAAGAAGACGCGTAGTAGTGTCCCGTCGATGCTGACATCGCTCTTAGAATCGCTCCACCTTTCGTTAGAAGGTACGCTCAACAAAGAACAGCCTATTGTTCTATTTCGACATCAATGGCAAGGTATGAGCGCCCAATCTTCCTTTGTCCTAGAACCATCCAATCTAGGCTGGACCGATGATGTATCTGATGCAAACAAGCCCACGCCGCTCCAAGATGAGCGTCATACCCCCGGGATCGTGTATGATTCCCAGCAAAAATCGTGGGCTGTGTGCTGGACAAGCGATATTCGTGTCTCTTTCGGGGAGGCCAAGCTGCCCACTGAGACTCTATGTTTGCGCGCCGAGTGGGATGTCCGCCTGGATCTGGCGCGATGGGTCTCGGAAGCACGCGTACCACCGCCCCAAACGCCGTTCCATTACACGTCCAATGAGCTTCACCCGTTTACTCATGCCCAAGATCCGTATATGATCGATGTGGACCTGCTTTCTGAGTGGGCAGATGGGGTGAAGCTCCCTGATGAGACGCCAGAGCAGCGGCATCGACACATTTCCAAGCAGCTCACGATGCTTCCCGCATCCATGCTCGCGCGCCACGCTGTAGGTACGCCATTAATTGCTCCATGGAGTGAAGCTCTGGCCCTGTCGGACCGCCTTCGGCAGGCGAAGGAAATGGAATCCGTCGCTTTGGCGCAAGATGAAGACATTGCGTTGTCTACTCTCTCTGCGTCGTCTCCGGCAGCTATGTCGTCCACGACGAAAGACGCATTGACGATCGCCTCGACACTCGATATCCCTGCCTTGGCCAGTGCTGGCCACATTGTGTTGCGTCGGAATGCAGAGATGCTGACCAGAGTCAGCTCGACCATTCATGTACGAATGCGGACGTTGCATCGCACGATACCGCTGGGTGACGATGGTCGTGAGCGTGGTGTGCTTGTTGCTGTGGAGCTGGACAATACATCGAAGGAGTCTACGTACTGTGTTCATGCACTAACCATTGATATTGGCGAATCGGTGCATGCAGCAGAGTCGATGTCGTTTGTGCCATTGTACTCCTCGGTGGTCCGCCCGATAGTACAGCTGCTCCCTGGCTCGCCCTCCTCCTTCCCTATGGAGCTGGGACCGCACGCTCAGTACAATCTGCTGTACACAGTGCAACTGGCGTGTGTATGCAAAGACCCTGCGGAGATAACCAAAGCGTTATCGACATGGCATCCACGCCGAATGACACGCGTCACGCTCCATGGAACGCCTGAGCGGCAAACCTCGGCGCCGTCCAGCACGTGTATATCGCAGTGGAATGGTGCCATTGATCTGTCCCTGGCGCAACTGGATGGCCAGCGCGAGGCCTTTGCAGCCAATGTGGTGTATCGCGCGATTGGTGCGTCGCCTCAACCGTCTCGAAAAGAGGCGCGAGAAGGGGCGTCAATTGGCCGGTTGTCCAAGACAGCCAGTGCACTAGCTGCCTCTTTGCAAGGGCCAGCGCCTCCACCTAAGCCCAGCATGCCGTTATCGCAGGCTGGCCCCTCGCAAGCGCCGTTGTTCAAGGGACAAGATGTGGTACCAGTACCACGCACACCGTCGCCTACCTATGCCAGTCCGTTGCAAGACGCCCAGCAACGTGCGGCGGCCATGCACTCGTCCTCGTCCTCCACCTCGACGGAGGGCAGTATGGCCTTGGCGCGTCGTGCTGTCGGCTGGGATGCTGCTCCCTCGCAGGGCATGGTGTTTGACCCCATGCACGTCCAAACCTTTGCGTCCGCCGTGCTCGCTACTATACATGTGGATACCAGTGCGTCGGATCGCGGCTGTGCATTAATCCATGTACATATGTCGTTCTTTAATGTATCGTCGAAGGATATGGATGTCGAAGTGACATGGCTCGATACACATACACGACCAGGCACACTGGTCCCGGAGACCCATCGACTTCGTTTGGGGTATGTCTATATGCACTAACACCTTGCAGCCTGATCAACCCTGCGATGAGCCGCAGTGCCGAATTCCGTTTGCATGCCATGGAGCCTGGCTATCATACACTGGGCCATGTGTCTGTGATGGACCAGGTGACAGGGGGACGATGCCTACTCCAGCATGTGGGATCGCGGTACATTGACCAAGGGCTGCTCGCCTAGTACGGTGGACAGCCAAGCCAGTATCTTTTCACGATGGATCAATAGCGGCGGTGTATGTTGCTCTGCTTCACGTTCCATCGCAGCCCATAGAGCCGAGCGTGTGGCCTCGTCCACGTCCAACAACGTGCGCACAATCTCGCCATCCACTAGGCCCGTCGGCGGCGCGGTATGAGTCTCTGTGCGTAGCGTCCGCCATGTCGTCCAGCGAATGTGCCCTGGCAAAGTCCGTGTGCGCAGAATGGCTTGTTGGGTACAGGCAAGGGACGCTATTAGGTCCGCAGGAATAGGCCGTAGACATCCTACTGCGCCGGAAGCGGTAGCCAGAAACACCTTGGTCCCGTCAAAGACAAATTTGTTCACCAGATCCCCGTAATGGAACGATGCACTGCGTCGCATAACGTGACTCCAGGGACTTGGCATCGGGGCCTTGGCCTCGTACGTTACGCGCTCAGCCAAAAATACATTCATAGCAATGTCCGCTCCCACGTACTGCTGCTGCGCTGGATTGTACGCGGCGACGGCTGTCGTCCAGTACGGATCCATATCCCGCGCACATTCGTGGAGCTCACCTTCGTCGTCGACGTCCAGGATGGTCATAGAATGCATCGCATCGCCTAGCACGATATTTGTCCCACTGGCGACCAAGCAGCTGGCCAGGTACGCACAGCCCCACTGGGCTCGGACGGCTAGGCTATCGGGTGTGATCGCGTAGGTATGAACGCGTGTGTGCACGGCCGCGACAAGGAACCCACGCACAAAGGCGAGGCCATGCACAGCGCCAGGCACGTCTAGGGCGTACGTCGGTGTCCACGCTGCGCCATAGGCCTCGCACGGCATGAGAAGAAGGCGCCCAGATGTCGACGTAGGCTGATCAGGAAGGACATACGCTGTGCCGACGACAAGAATACGTTGGCCATGCACTGTCACGCACGTCATAGCTTGGGGGCGCTCATTGACATGCAGATGGTACACGGCTGTACGATCCCATGTCTCCGTAGCGAACAAACGAATGGCGCCACGGACTTCGCCCATGACAAACTCGGCACGGTGCGAGGGCCATGTCGAGGCGGCGATTCGGTGCGGATTCACACGCACTAGCGCCGTAGGTTGGTGCACACCAAGAGGAATGCAAGTGCTATGCGCTTCCGCCACGGACAGCAATGCATGGAACGCAAGGCCACTAGGCGTCACACAGGCCAACGTAAGCGCGGCGACGTCGGCCGCGATACACGCCGCGGCATAGAGAGGGCCGACTGGCCATGCACTGGCATGCCATAAACCGTGATGGACATAGAGAAGTGTGGGCATCGTCCCAGTAACCAACACAGCGATAGTGTCAGCGCGCATCGAGGAAGGCAGCTCAATACAGCGCACATGCACTGCGCTGGGGCTGGTATAGGCATGCAAGTCCCATAGGTGGACGAGCGATGCGGACTCCTTTGATCCTAACGCCACATGCCCTGATGCGAGACCTATCACCACATATGGGGACGGCGTGGCCAAGAGACACAGCGAGGTGGGAAGAGCAGGTACGGAAAGAGTCTGTGCGCTAGCATTGTCCAGCGATAGTGTATGCACGTCCCGACTCCAGAGCCCTACCGCTATACGATCGGCATGGCGAGCCACACATACCACATCGTCGTCCATCGTCCAACGCGCCTGCTCGTGCCATCCATCTCGCATATACACAAGTGCAAGGACCATACGCGTGCTCAGACCGACAACAGCGTGCCCAGTGGGCAGTAAGGCACATGCGACGATGGTCCCCTGGGAGGGCATCCATGCATGGACATGGCGTTCAGCCAACGTCGGAGCGTCCAGGATATGAAGCGCCTCGCTCGTAGCGAAAATACAGGCATGTTCCATGGCAACAGCATCAAGCACACGAGCGGGCCATATGCAGTCGGTATGCACCTGGCCCTCATGCAGAGAGACAATGTGCGATTCATGGGTATACACGAGGACAAGGGCATCCGCAGGCCCATCGAAGGACAAGGCATGCACATGCAGGAGACCAGGCAAAGGCAGTGTCGCTAGCGTCTGGGACGTGGCACTGTGGGACAATACCCGCAGACTGCATGTAGGCCCTGCGCCACTGGCTGTAAGCATACGAAGAGGCATGGCCTGTGCCGGCCCTCCAGAGTTGGCCTCGTCCAACGGCAGCACATCCAACATAGGGGCAGCACTAGGCCACCGATGAAGCTCGCGCCATGGATCATGATGACATAGCAGGGAATCTCCCATCGCACTTGCTAGGATGACAAGCCCATCCGTGTAAGCTCGTACACCGTGTGGGCTGGTAGGCACGCACGTCGTAGAAAGACGCTGCATCCGCATGGTAGCCACCGACCAGTTGTCCGTAGGTTGCATATGGAGTCGGTAGACTGATCCTTGTGCCGTGGCAAACACCACATCAACCCAGCGCAAAGGATCACTGCGCTGCGGAGGAGGCACAACACTGGCGCTTACTACCCGCATCGCATGCTTAACGCGAATCTGTTGCAAAGGCGGCAAGGGCTGGGCCTTCTCTGATCGTCGTGGAGCCGACGGACGTGAGACCAGGAATATGCTATGCTCGCAAAACACAAGGAGGCCGCCACCAGCTTGCGCCGGCATGGCCACCAGGTACTGAGCGCCAAACGCCTCGTCGGTGGGTATAGGCACATGCGTTGGCTCGTCCCCTTTGCGCTCTTTTCGTCGCTTGGAAGATCGTGGATGTGGAGAGGCCGAAGACGACGTCCATGAGACTTGGATCAATGCTTCACGACGTGCATCCAGGGTATGAAATGTAACAAGAGGCATGCCGGACGTAGCTGCCTCTGACGAGATGGAAAGCAAGGCGATCATGGGCGGTTCATTGACATGCATACGCTCCAGGAACACGCTATGAATCAATTCAGGGTGCTCCAGTCTAGAGGTAAGAGGGACGGATACGTACTTGATAGCTAGGGCTGGGCGCGACGTAGATGACAAAGGTACGAGCTGTAGGTGGCCCGTATAGAGATGTGTCATGGCCCAGCGCGAGGTGTTGTTGAGTATATGTGCTGGCTCTGTATAGAGCCCCAGGCCCAATTCCGCAGGAGGGCGGTGGGCAGCTTCCAATGACCAAACATGCTTTGTATGAACGACGCCTACACGCTGGGGGTCAGCAGCGAGGACCATCAGGCATGGTGATGGATGATCTGTCAGGATACATAACGTCTCCGCATCGCCCTGGGCGATTACATTCAGGCCGAGAATCCGAGCAGGGATGGCCATGGTATGCACGTGTACCAGACTGGGATCCATCGTACTCTCATCGCCATGACTAGGGCTCGCGAAGACGGGCTTCCATGCGTACAATGATACACTCGATGGGTGGGCTAGGCATAGGCACGTATCATACCCCCACCATCCATGTACCATAGCACTGGCTAACGCCGCCGAGGCGGGGTGGGTATGCGACAGCCACTGCATCGCGCGTCGCACGATGGAGGGCCGTGCGTGGAGAAGGCCAAGTATCGACGGCTGCGGCGTGGCTGCTCTCTCTCCCTCCACCTGGGAACATGACAGGGCCCACGCAGGGCCACTAAAAGAAGGCTAGGGCGATCTATGAACTAAGAGAGGAAGCCACGTAGACGATGGGCGCTCTGGCGTTCGCGAGTTAGGATGAGGGCTTCAATACGAGCTTGCTCACGGGCGAAATCCACATCACTCAGAAATGGCTGTGCAGTGGACGAGGCTAGCCATGCACGCGCCTTGTACATGTCGCCACGCTGCCGAAGCGCTTGGGCCTTACGAAATCTGTGCATGGTAAGAGAAATGTGGGTACGTACATGGCCTTTTTGTTGGTAGCATCCAGAGCAAGCGCCTTGTCACATGCGTCAAGGGCCTTGTCCCACTGCTGTAATTGCAGATAGCATGCGGCCATCTAGACGTCAGACTAGCATCATTAACGTACATTGGACCGCACCTGACTCAATTGGATCTTGTCGTCGCGTGTACCTTGGGACGTAGGATGAGACTGCCCTGTGAGCCCCGCTAAGATGCCTTCATCAAGGCCAGAGAGATACTGGGATGTTAGCGGTAGGACACGTACCAACACAGCATGGTGGTAGCACCGCAAGGCTTCTTGATACTGTTTCGCTCCGAACGCTTCGTTGCCTTGCGCCTTGTACGAGAGCGCGGTTTGGATCTTGGCCTCGATGTCGTTCTGCGACATTCCACCCAACGGTGGGCACTATGTATGGTCTGTGTGCGCCACAGCGGCGCCTCACGTGGAGAAGCATGCCTCGAAGGTGGAGGCCAGCTGAGGACAGCCACGCCCCTAGATTTTTAGGCGCGCGTGTCACGTCCTCATTGCTTCGAAACGACGCGTGGACGACACCGCGGCGCGGTAGGATGAGATGGCTCGAAGCCCGCCATGTATGTGGCCCAGGGAACGATGCGGACCCTGTGGACACACTGATCGACAGTGTGGAATCGGCTCTCGCGCCTGATACGCTGGAGCATGCACAAGCACACACGCTGCTGCAAGCGCTTCGCACAGCCACCCAAGTGGGTCAGAAAGGGCCGAGTACAGACGTCTCGGAGGTCAGTATCCGCGGTGCATTGCAGCATCTGCGCGAGACGCAGGGGCATGACGAAATGGCATGGACACGCGTCGCAAAAGCCTGGCCGTCGCCACTATTGCTGCAGCCAGACGTCGCGACCTTGGTGATGGACAGTCTGCAGCGACCGACGACACCCATCGCACTTGTTTTACAAGTGTTTCTGCTGTTTCTGTGCCACGAAAAGGCATCGTCGTTATGGAGTCGGACTCAATGCATGCCTGTCCTTGTACTTACCAATCTGCTAGAGCATCCGCACCTCGACAAAATACCTCTCTCTCGCCGTTTCTTGTTCTATACCAAGTACTTGGATGCGGTTCAAGGCTATTCGCAGCCGCTGTATGACGAAACGTTGAAAACACTCATGCACTATGTATTTGAAAAGCGGCAGCAGCCACACGAGTCAGCCGAGCAACGACAGGAGCATGCCTTGCTGGGTGCGCTGCTCCTGGAAGTGCGCCTGAAGCAGGTGTTGCGTACTCTATGGGAAGCGACGCATATTGCTGGCGCCGTGCGAATGGATGAGAGCCTAGCGCTGGTCCTGGATTTGTACGCTTCGCGTTTGCTGCATGCGGGTCTGTCGTCGCCTCGCCTCTTACGTACGATAGGCTTGGCGATGGTGTGTGATGCTGTGCGTGTGGCCAATGCATGCTTGCTGGTGTCGAGTGTAACGCATCATACGTCGCAGCTTCGTAAGCGGTTTCAAGCCCAAGCGTCGGTGGATACGAACGAGCAATTGTTTATGCAAGTGCGCGCCGATTTTGAGGGCCTTGGCCCGCCTACGATCTCGCCGCGTGTTTGGAACGATGTGGCATTGGCGCTCGGGAGTGAAGAGGCCCATGGTGTGCCGCGTGTCGTATGTGCGTATGTGCTACGTGCCCTGTCTGTCATTGCGCCGTTCCATCCGCCCCCGGTCGTCGAGGCGCATCAGCCGCGCAGTTTGGTCGAGACGGAGACGCCGACGTACCGAGACATGTGTGGGACCATGACGTCGACTGTCATGCATATCCGTCAGGCCATGGCCGTGATGACAGATACGTACGTCGCAGCGATGCCACGCGTTCATGATACGCTTGCGAAGTGTGTAGCCTCATGCACAGAGGCAGTGACCTTACTCAGTGCGTCGGCCAGTCCGGAGATGGCCTCGGCGACAGAGACACTGCTGCATACGCTCGGCGATCTTTCCTATACCCGCTTTGAGACGCTGCATATGTTGTGGATGGAGCATCGCGAGGCTGCTTTGCAAGGGGCACAGCGGTACATTGCGCTGTTTTTGCTCGTGACACGCTCGATTTCCTGGGCGTTGCCGCTGACACGCTCGTCGATCCCCCTACTGGACGATCTGCTGCATGTGCTGTGTGACCGCAACATGGGTCTGTTGCTTCCGTACATGCCCTGGGGCTACGGCTCGCCCAAGCCCGTGTTGGCGTTATGGACGGGCATGTCCGAATGCATGGCGGCCATGTTTGAGCAGATCCCACACTGGTCACGAACGGCCGATCGGCAGGAAATGCTGCAGTGGATTGCCCAAGTGCCTCGCCTTGCTTCGTTCATGGTCCAAAGTGCTACGCTTGCCTCGAACTCGAACGAACTGCAAACGTACCGAGCCAATGTGCTAACCTCCCTCTCGCTTCCCCTGGATAGCGCGATCAATTGGCTGCGTCTGAACCATGAAGAACTGCT
Source organism: Malassezia pachydermatis (assembly GCF_001278385.1). Lineage (NCBI taxonomy): Eukaryota > Fungi > Basidiomycota > Malasseziomycetes > Malasseziales > Malasseziaceae > Malassezia > Malassezia pachydermatis. The sequence continues at coordinate 276,205 of NW_017253139.1, forward strand.
GCAGCAACTGTCCGACTACATTCGCCGCACAGTCAAACTGTTCAGCACGGAAGACTGTACACTCCCGGACCACGTACGCGATCATGCGCTGCAGTTCCTTGAGCAGCAACTCAGTGTGACGCGCGCCGAGGAGCGGAAGACGCTTCTGTCCACCGCACAAATGGAGCTCCTTCTCGACGAGTTTCTGGTCCTCCCACGACGTGCGCCTCGCGCGACGCCCAAGCCGGTGCTGACGCAGCAGACGTTGCCGTTTGCGCCGTCCAGCGCGACGGCCAGTGCACCTCGTGCCCGCGCGACACCTGCTGGATCGACGTCTGCGTTCCAAGCCGCGACGCATACGCCAGCGCTTCGCACGACTGCGCGCCCAGCTCCGACGAGCAGCAGCGCCCGCGCGCCCAAATCCACTGGCAAACTTGCGCAGCTGCGCAATGAGTTCCAGCTCACGCGCGTCGCCGCACGCAAACCGCATGCCCCTGTACGTACCCTGGAGCCCGACGAGCTACCACGCGCACCACTAGCGACGAGCCGCGTCACAGGCGCCGTGACCAGTGTACCACCTCGCCGCGCGCCTGTTGACTCCGACACGACCGACTCAAGCAGCGACGAAGACGGCGGACTGCACTCGTTGGTCTCCCCCCGCCAAGCCAAGCCGACTACCACGCAGCCTCGACGCCGTGTGCGTATGATGGACGATCCAGCGATCCTCGCGGCGATGCACAAGGCCGAGGACGAAAAGCGGCAGCGACGTCTGCGTACACCGCCCGCGTGGGCGCCGCTGCATCGCTGTCTCTTATCGTGGGACGTACGTGGCCAAGACGCGCTCCCGCCTACGCGTCTCGACGGCACGCCGTTCCCTGTCACACACAAGACCGAAGGGATGCAGCAGGTGAGCGACTATACGGAGCGCTTTGACTCGCTGCTTACGTTGGAGGCGTGGGCGCAGTTTCAGCAGGAACGCGAGATGCTGGCCAGTCAGCTGCGTGTCGCGTTGACGTATGTGCGACACAAGCGCGTGGACGACTTTGTGCATGTGGAATACACCTCGGCAGCGTCCGTGCCGATGGGCTACTATCTTAGCGAGATGGAGCTCATTTGCTTGGTACTGCCCACGCGAGCTGTGACACTCACAGGTATCGTCATGAGCGCTACAACGACGTCGGCACGGAGCCAGCCAGCGACGTTGGAGGTGGAAATCCGGGTCCTTGCGTCGAAAATCGCGCCTGTGATGCCGTACCTGCACGACGACCAGTGGCAAGTCCACAGGTTCATGTCGCTTACGACGCTGCGGCGTGAGTACGCCGCGCTGAAAAGCATGCCAGACCTCGGCGTAGTCCAGGATGTATTGCATGCGCATGTCGCACGACCTGCGCTGGTGTCGGCAGACGAAGTGGCACGAGCGGCCAAGTCGTACGACCTCAACGAGCCGCAAGCGCGCGCCGTCGTCTCGGTGATGCGTACCGATGGCTTCTCGCTGGTACAAGGTCCGCCAGGGACCGGTAAGACCAAGACCATTCGCGCGCTGGTCGCGGCGTTTCTTGGGAAGCATGGCACGTCGGCGCAGCCAGCGCCTCGAGCGCGCATGCTGCTTTGTGCGCCGAGCAATGCAGCGATTGATGAATTGGTCGCGCGTTTGAAAGAGGGCGTGCTCGTGCATGGCAAACGTGTGTTCCCCAATCTCGTACGGTTGGGCCGCGAAGACGCGGTGCATCCGTCGGTGCGCGACGTGACGTTGGAATCGATGCTGAACAATCCGACGCGCGATACAGAGTCGCTGGAGGCGAAGAAGCGATGGCAAGACGCCGATGCGCAATGGAAGGCGACGAAGGCAAAGCTGCGTACGGCGTCGTCGCCGGACGAAGCGCGGCAACTGCAGGCGGCTATCAACGAGCTGGCCGACCGGTGCTTTGAGCTGCAGGAGCAAGTTCAGTCGCTCGCGAGTCGGCAGCGGTTGGGGCAGGCGGGCGCAGGGATGCAGCGCTCCGTCGCACGCATGTCGATCCTCGATAAGACGGAGATTGTGTGCACGACGTTGACAGGCGCCGGTCACGAAATGTTGTACCGCTATACCTACGACACCGTGGTTATTGATGAGGCCGCGCAGGCCGTGGAGCTGAGCACGCTGATTCCCTTACGATACGAGTGCCAGCGCTGCATCTTGGTCGGTGATCCCAAGCAGTTGCCGCCGACGATCCTTAGTCAGGAAGCCGAGCAGCGTGGCTACGCCAAGTCGCTGTTTGTGCGCATGTTTGAGAAAGCACCGGCGCATGTCCACTTGCTCTCGATTCAGTACCGTATGCATCCGGACATTAGCCTCTTTCCCTCTACGGCCTTCTACAACAAGCAGCTGACCGATGGCCCGACGATGGCGGCCAAGACACGTATGCCATGGCATGATACGTATCTGTTTGGCCCCTTCCGCTTCTTCCATACCGACGCGCGCGAAGAGGGCAGTGCGGGGCATTCGTACCTGAATCGCACAGAAGCCCGGACGATCCTCGAGGCGTACGCGGCACTGCGCCACGTTGCCGGACACAGCTTAGCGGGCCAAGTGGCCTTTATCAGCATGTACAAAGCCCAAGTGCAGTGCCTTCGCTCGATGTTTGTGGAGCAATACGGCAGAGACGAGGCGGAGAATGCCGACTTTAGCAGTGTCGATGGTTTCCAGGGCCAGGAGAAAGATATCGTCTTTCTCAGCTGCGTACGTAACAACGCACAGGGCATGATTGGGTTCCTAAGCGATTATCGACGTCTGAATGTCGCATTGACGCGTGCGCGAAGCAACATGCTGGTCTTTGGCAATACCGCGATGCTCTCGCGCGATACAGTATGGCGTACGATGATTAAGGAGGCTGAGCAGCGTGGGTTTGTCATTCGGACCACCGCTTCGACATTTGCGAACCCTCGCCGTGGGGCCTGCGTGCCCACGCCCGCCCTCGCTGTACCGACATCGTCCCATGCACCAGTCAAAGCACCGCCAGCCAAAGCACCGCCAGTCAAACCGCCACCAACCAAACCGCCACCAGCGAAAACACCAGCCGTGGTAGCACCCAAAGAGATACCCCCCGCCAACACAGTCCCTGCCAAACGAAAAGGCGACACGACGGCTCCGCTTCGTGCGCCACCCCGCGTGGTGCCATCGACCTCGCTCCTCGCGCCCCCACGCAAGCCGGCCAAATGGGCCAAGATCGTGGAGAAAAACAAGCAGAAACCAGTCGAGCCACCGACGATCAGTGCCGCGAGCAAACGCACATCGTCCGAGGGGCCCAGCTGGCTGCGATCTGCACGCCCGCCCAGCGTGCCACGTAGGCCATCGTAGACTTGTATTATACACCACGGGAGGACTGCGTGGGCGACGTCGTAGGTGTATGCCAGGAATCTTCGCTGTCCACACCGCGCGATGGTGGGGAAGAAAGCACGCTAGCCGTGTCGGACGGCCATACGATAATATCGTCAGAGTGGGTGGGAGGCAGGAAAGTGGGAAGGCGGGGCACCGTGGGTAAGGAGAACGACGACGGTGGGTAGACTGCGCGGTCGACGCGGTGCAGTAGCTCGGTCATACGCTCGGCCATCTGGTCGAGCGATCGGGTCGGCTGCGGTAAGAAATGGCCCTGAGCATCACGAAGAGGGATCGCAATAGGATGCCCACTTCGCTCGGCCATGTGTTGTAGGGACGTAGCCAGACTGCGGTACGCGGGGCGTACCTGCTCCATATACTGTGTGTACGTACTATGCAGCTGGTGAGCGTAGGTGCTGGCGATATACGTGAACGCGCGGTATAGGACCTGCGTATGTGTATGTTGCCATGGCAGGCCAATGGATACGGCACGCAGGAGGGACCCCAGCTCGGGATCGGGGCCATGCCATATCATGCGCACGTCAATGCAGCGTGGGCAGGTCAGAGCTTGAGTGGCACGCTGCACTACGAGATCCACTGCGGGTCAGAACATGGGTGCACAGCGTACATTGGAGTGCGTCGTGCGTCGGCGCATGCCATACCACATCGAGGATGTTCCATGTAGCGCCATGCTTTGTAAGACAGAGATGCCACGTACCTCACGAAAAAAGTGCGTTACGATGGGAGGCCACCCACTACGCTGTAGATCCGCCCCACGGATGCGCGTGCATGTATCGCGCTCTTGGTACGCACACCCGTACCGTACGCGAATGCGCCGCATAGCATGGGGTCGTGCGCGGGAACCTAGGGTATACAAGCGGACCTGGCATTCCACAGTACGATTCTGTGTCGATACGCGCACACATACACCCGGGGGGCTACGCACCATCGCCGCGAGAAGGCGCCGCCGCCCCAGCTGTCATCCTCTCGTCTCCACACGACAGGGGCCAGAAGGTGGTCCGGGCGCATGCATGCATATCGACATGGCCGCACGCTTATCGGCCGAATGATAGCTCCGTGGGCGTCCGCCGAGGCGCCGTGCGCGTACGGGGCCGGGGCCATTTACGACCACAACCAGAGGGTGTGACGACAGCAGGGAGGTACCACCTATTGACGGACCTGAAGCGACTGTTCCCTGCCTTGCTTGGTTGAGGTTCTGACTGGAGTAGTTTCGTGGAACGAAGCGACCATGACGGTACGTACGACCATGACTGTGACGAGCCCTCCCAGGAAACAACACAGAACAAAATTGCCGATCTCGAATCGCGCATCCAGACGCAACGTCGGATGATTGAAGGATTCCAGACGTTGCGCAATGCCACGCCGAATCAGGATGTCATCCGACAGGCGGAAACGAACATCCGACAAGCCCAAAACACGATTTCCTACTTGGAAGAGAGCCTGGCCGCGTACCATCGGCGTCATTCCGTGGACTTGTCAGGCTTGCAGATGCAGATGGCAGCAGGCCTGGGGCCGAGCCATGATGCAAGCATGCGAACGCCGATCGAGGCGGGACTCGGCGCGCCTAGCCCGATGAACGCCGAGGCCCGTCGGTCGTCCGAGGTGGCAGGCACGCCTCTGGACAGCAGTGCTGCGTACCGCGGAAGCACCGCAGGCCTCCCAGGTGCTGCCACAGGTTTGCAGGCCTCGGCGCTGGAGCGGGATACGACGACGTCACGACGCAACTACAGTGCGCTGGATTTACTCCGCTCGGATACGCCGCTTACTCGCGCCAAGATTCAGCGAAAACTGAATCAGCTCGAGTACAAGCTCGAAGTCGAGCGGCAGACCAAGCAAGGTTTCGATAAGATCGCGCGACTGTACCAAGCGGAAGGCGATCGACGCAGCAAGGCCGACGCCGAAGCGCAGCGCACAGAGTCGACGTCGAAGTTGGTCCTGATTCAGCAGGCCTTGAAGCAGTACCAACAGCTGGACTTCCGTGACGACGATGAGCTGCCGTTTGAGAACCCGTATGCGGCGCGGCGTGCACACAAGCCTTTGACAGGTACACTGAGCATCGCGATCAAGGCGGCGAAAGACTTGAATCATGCACCGATGCCCAGCAATATGCGCACAAGCCGCGAGTCGTTTGTCACGATCAAAATTGAGGACACGGAGCGTGTGCAAACGCATGCCTCGCGCACCGATCAGTGGAGCGAGAGTTTCCGGTTGCCGATTGAGAACACCACAGAAGTGGAACTGACGATCCAGGACCGCGTCGGAACGGCGAACAACTTGGTCCCTGTCGGCCTTGTATGGATCCGCATTAACGACATTGTGGATCATCTGCGAAAGGTGCGTGTCGGCCAAATTGGGGCCGATGGAACGCAGCCCTCGCCGGCGCTGAGCAACAGCGAGTGGGTGACGGCCGATGCGATGCCGGCAAGGACGCCAGGAGCATCGGGAGCAGCGCCGATGCAGCAGCAGCAGCTGCCCGCCGCCAAGCCCGATCAGGCCATTGAAGGCTGGTTCACCGTGGAGCCGACAGGCGCGCTGTACCTGCGCCTGCACTTTGAGAAGCACAATGCGACGCAGCACAAACTCGATGCCGGTCTGGGCCGTCAGGGTGCTGTGCGCAAGCGCCGCGAGGAAGTGTCGGTGGTGAACGGCCACCAATTTGTCCAGCGCCAATTCTACCAGATGATCCGCTGTGCGCTCTGTGGCGAGCTGGTCCTCAATGCGTCAGTCAGTCAATGCCAGAACTGCAATTACACGTGCCATCGCAAGTGTGCCCAAAAAGTGTTTACGCGCTGTGTGACGCAGCTTAGCAGCGATGCGGATCAAGACGAGGTGAAACTGAATCACCGTATCCCACATCGCTGGGAACCGTTCACGAACATCGGCGCGAATTGGTGCTGCCATTGTGGCACGATGCTGTCCCTGGGCCGGCGCACCAACCGCAAGTGCAGCGAGTGTGACTTGACATGCCATGCCGACTGCGCTTCATTGGTCCCCAACTTCTGTGGTATGTCCATGGAAATGGCCAACCAGGTCCTCAGCAACATCGCGACGATCCAAAAGAACCGCTCGTCCGGCCGCTCCCCCGGTGTGCCGCCGTCGCCGCACGGTAGTACACCGATGACAGGTTCGCCAGGCCACTCGACAGGCCGCCTGAGCGTGCCCAACAGCCTGCCAGCCAGTCGTCGCACCAGCTCGGACCTCCCTGTCCAAGGCATGCAAGCCATGACGGTAGGCGCCGTGCCAGGCACACCGCCCCGCGGTGCCTCGCCACGTCCGCTCATGCCGTCCAACGTCATGACAGGTAGGTCGCCGGCGCCCCTCGCACCCACCGCTGTACCGGCTGTGTCTCCTCAGGCTGCACCACTTGCCATCCCTGCTAACATGGCATCCAACCCACCCCAGGCGCCGATGCCAGCGCAGGCACGGCCTGCGCAAGCGACGCCATCGCCGCCATCCCAACCTGGGCCAGGGACACCCACAGCGCCCGCCACGCCCACAGCCAAGGTCGTGCCGATGACACCGACCAGCGCAAATGCCAAGCAGGCTGCTGCATTTGTCCCTGCGAAGCTGCCGCCCGGCGGCATGACGCCCTCGCCCAAGAAGGTGGTGTCGCAACTGACGGCGCCGCCGGCGACAACCATTGCCGGCGAACTGCCTTCGTCGTCGCAGCGTCAAGTGACACTCAATGACTTCAACTTCCTGGCTGTGCTGGGCAAGGGCAACTTTGGTAAGGTCATGCTAGCGGAAGAGAAGCATACGGGCAACTTGTACGCCATCAAGGTGCTGAAGAAGGAGTTCATTATTGAGAACGACGAAATCGACAGTACACGCTCAGAGAAGCGAGTCTTCTTAACAGCGGCGCGCGAGCAGCATCCATTCCTGCTGAACTTGCACTCGTGCTTCCAAACGGAAACGCGGGTCTACTTTGTGATGGAGTATGTGAGCGGCGGTGATTTGATGCTGCATATTCAGCGTGAGCAGTTCAACTTGCACCGCGCCCGCTTCTACGCAGCAGAAGTGTTGCTGGCACTGGAGTACTTCCACAAGCATGGCATCATTTACCGTGACTTGAAGCTTGACAACATCATGCTTACGCTCGATGGCCACGTCAAGATTGCCGACTATGGTCTCTGCAAGGAAGGCATGTGGTACGGCAATACGACGACGACGTTCTGTGGCACGCCTGAATTCATGGCGCCGGAGATTTTGCTGGAGCAGCGGTATGACCGTGCCGTCGACTGGTGGGCCTTTGGTATTCTGCTCTATGAAATGCTGCTCGGTCAAGCGCCGTTCCGTGGCGACGATGAAGATGAGATCTTCGATGCGATTCTGGAAGACGAGCCATTGTACCCGATCCAGATGCCCCGCGATTCTGTGAGCTTGCTGCAACGCCTACTCACGCGCGATCCTTCACGCCGTCTAGGCTCCGGCCCGAACGATGCAGACGACATCAAAGCGCATCCGTTCTTCCGCGACATCAACTGGGACGACTTGCTACACAAGCGTGTGACTCCACCGTTCCTGCCCACAATTAAGAATGCCAGCGATACGACTTGGTTCGACACTGAGGTATGTTCTATGATTTCTTACATGCTAGTTCACGAGCGAGAAACCGACCTTGACGCCGGTGCACAGCATCTTCTCGCCGCAGGACCAAGCCGAGTTCCGCGACTTTAGCTGGTACGTGCGCACCCTGTGATGCAGCTCCACTTACACCTGCAGGACCAACCCACATGTTATGTAAGCCTAGGCGACGTAGTGAGTCACATGCGTATGAATATATAGTTCCTGAAGAAATTCGCACGAGACGACCTGTCTTCGGCCGAGCTGAGCTCGTTTTCGACGGCGCGGTCTTTCTAGCTCGACGTGCGCTACGCTCCTCTTCTCATAGAGCCAACATGCCGAAGTACGTGCTCAAGCGCTTGCGCGCCTCCCTTGTGTAGAACAGAATACTAACCTATACCAGCGTTCGCGACGTCGACGCCGCTCAGTTCATTCACGCTTACGCTCAGCACCTGAAGCGGTCGGGTACGTACCATGAGAAGGTAGCAAGCCGTTCGTGTCGCGAGCAAAGAACTTGGCTTCTACGCTCCTTTGCGCGACTCGGGTGGGATGCGTGCCACGAGAGAGAACAGTACTAACACATCCCAGGTAAGCTTGAGATGCCGACGTGGGTCGACATTGTCAAGACGGGTGCCTACAAGGAGCAGGCCCCGTATGACCCTGACTGGTACTACGTGCGCGCTGCTGCCCTCGCGCGCCACATTTACCTGCGCAAGTCGGTCGGTGTCGGTGCCCTCCGCAAGCTGCACGGTGGCCCGAAGAACCGCGGTTTCCGCCCGTCGCACCACAGCCCTGCCTCGGGTTCCGTCCAGCGCAAGGTTCTTCAGAGCCTGGAGCACATTGGCGTGCTTGAGATCAGCGAGAAGGGCGGTCGCCGCATCTCGCAGGATGGTATGCGTGACCTGGACCGCATTGCCGTCGCTGTCCTCGAGGCTCAGCAGGAGGAGGAAGAGGAAGAGGACGAGGATGAGGACGAGGACGAGGAGGACGACGAGTAAAATGTCTCTTTTCATTCCCACAATGATCCCTCTCCATGCCAGCCTCCTGTGCACTTTGTACTAGTGTCTCTGTTGGGGCCAGATCCCTTCAGGTTTCCTAGTTGAATACCTGACCCGAAAAATGCATAGATTTGCAATGCGTTTGTTTCGCTACGTATGTATGTGTGTGTTTGTGTGTGTGGTAAAGGACGGACGGTTCCTGCCTTGTCGATAGTGGGTATATTGTACTATGTCAGCGTCGCATCGAGTCTATGGACAGTAAGAGGTCCGACCGACCTTACTCTTCGTCCGACGTGCCGATCTCCATAGCTGCAATAGGGTCAGTGACAAAAAAAAGACGTACCGTCATCGTCATCGTCCTCTTCCTCTTCAAGCTGTGCGTCATCTGTCCGTGCCGTCTTGGCAGGACGTTCATGCTCTACGCCTGAGGCGACAGCTGCCGAGCGAATAGAACCAGCGGGCAACGACGTGGCCATATCGTCATGCACACGCTTTTTATCAGACCCACGCGCCTCGCCTTGGGCATTGGAATACGTGACACGGCCACGAACGGCTGTACCATCAGCACGCTTATGAAGAAGATCAGGACGCAGCAATGCCTCTTCACCATGCTCAGCAACAATGGTGGCTTTGGATCGCGTACGGGCATACGCTAAGGACTAGCGAAAGGTTAGTAGGAGAAACACGTACCAAAGGCTTTTCGTAGAATTCGAATCCATCGAGGCCTCGCAGCGCTGACGTCGCGCTTTGCAGGTCACGGAACACGACAAAGGCCTGACCACGCATACCGTCTGCGCGCGTAGCAACGACATCAAGGACTTTGCCGTAGCTGCCAAACAAGCTGTACAGTTGGCGTCGAAGCTCTAGGAGACGTAAGAAATCATGCAAGAAAAACACATACCTGGCTTCTTAACTTTGGTATTGATGTTCTTGACGTACAGGGATGTATTGGCTGTCGTGCTGCTGGCCATGCTGAAGAAGGCAACAAAAGAGCACGCCGTTCGTCGTCGAGGGTCCCTTCACGCAGCGGCGCGCGGCGTACGACCTGGAGATAGGCCACGTGGATGCCACATGTTTACCTGGTAAGCGTGGAGGTGGGAGCCTCCAGGTGGTCGGGGGCCCTGTGCATGGATCGCCACGAACCATGACGACGACATCATCGCAGCTGGGGATTGCCTACCCGCTGCAATTTGCGTCGTCGTTTTGGACCTACCCAGACTACCGAAATGGTGCTACAGTGCTCTATTCGCGTTTGCAAGATGGTCTGGACGAAAATGAGTCAGTGCTGGCGCTGATTCAGCACCGTACCTCGGCAGAATTGGCGTATTCCCAAACCTTGGAGCAGATTCCCGCAGCGCCATGCCAGGGTATGGAGATCTTTGCAGGTGCCTCACAGAAAGACAGGGGCGGTTACCGTACCAGCCAAATGATCACAGCACAGGCGGCTCGTCAAGTGGCACACACGATGGGCACGCAAGATGCACAGGCCCATGCACGCGTGGCACGACAGCTGGATGTCCTTATCCTCGGCCCGTTCAGCGAATGGTCCAAAGCGCATGCGGAACGTATACGCAACAGCTGGATGATGATTGATGGCTCCTTGACGGCCGTCGAGCAGCAAGCCGAGGAAGTCGCGAAGCGCCGCGCGACGTACGAATCGCGGTGCTGGCAGGCCGATGAGGCGGACGATGATCACAAGTTCGCACCCACATACGCACCCTCCTCCAATGAGAGTACGACCACCGATTCGGCATCCTCGTCTGCGCCGGCCGCTGCCCCTACGTCTACCTCTGCACCATCTACCCAGGGCGAAACGCCAGCCACGAAAGAGGAAGGGGAGGAGGCAGACACGAACATTACACATGATACGGGCCCTGAATCGAGAGTCTCGGAGGCGGAACTAGTGAAATTGAAACGGCGCGAGACACTTCGTCAGCAATTTGGGTTTAAGGCACGTACGCCCTCCGGGCCAGTCAGCGATACACCTGCCTCATCCAGTGCCAAAGAACCGTCTTCAACGGCTACCTCACGACTCTCAGCGTACTGGACACTTACGATGGACCGAATGCATGATTCGTCTGCGTTGGCCCAAGTTCGCGCGGCTGTATCGGGTCTTTCGGAGCCGCGGCATGTACGGCTGCGAAGAGAAGCGGAGTCGGCGGAAGAAGCGTACCGCGAGAGTGTTAGGACGCTCGATGCGCTGCGCTGTCGAGCCGAAGAGGTACTGTTCCACGAGTACCGACACGCACAGAAGTGGGAGGCTGATCGCGTGGTTGCGCTGCAGCGAGTACTCAGTGCCTATCAACATGCGATTGCTCCCCTGGCGCCTGCAGGAGAAGAACCTGTGTCGCTCCCGACGATCCATCCCGCCATCTACTTGGAGCAGCTTATCTTGGAGTACCGTACCGGTCCATTCCGGCCCGCGCCTGCTGTATTTAAGCCGTACTACCATGACGATGCACATATGCTTGCCAACACAACCGCTGCAGGCTTTGGCTTGGATTTGAAAGAAGCTGCCAAGCGTGCTGCATTAAAGGCACTGGATGGGCCTACGATGCCCAGCTTGCCGCCTGTCCTTCACGCCTTGCTATCGGCCTTGCAGCGCTCGTACGCTGACCAAGCACGCTGGGCCACGGCGAGCGATGGTGACATGGACGAGGTGCAGAAACACAAAGCGCAGCGTCGTATTTGGCTGTACGATGTGCCCGTGGGCATGGTCCATTCCCTACGTGCACAGCTGATCCAGCATTACAGTCGCTATGCAGGAGCTCAGCATGTGGATATGATCGCGCCAGACAAACTTCTAGATACCGTGGACGCCCCGATCCTAGCGGCGACGACGAAGCAATGGCTATTGGAGCTCGATTCGTCGCTGATTCCTTTGACACTCTGGGATGAGGTGGCAGCGATTTACGAAGCAGCGCAGATCCGTATCACCAATGGCGCAGCGCCTACCTCGCCGGAAGTCACGGAGCCCGTGTGCCAAGGCCTTACCAGTGTGCTTACGCGTCTTCCCAAACTGCACTTGGCGTGTCTCGACGCATTGGTCGCCCATTTGTACAAATTGGTTAAGGACACGCCGACAGATGAAAAGGACGATGTGTACCTCGCCAAGCTGGGCTTGGCTATGGGTCGCATGATTTTGTGGCCCAATAGCACACTTCCCTCGATTGCGTTCTCCGACTACCCTGCATTGTTCCTCAGGGATATAGTGCAACACTATGAAACGCTCTTCCCGCCGCTGATGCTCCTCAAGGCAAAAGAGTCGGACTTGAAAGGACTCAGTCCCTATCGTCCTGGTCCGACGCGGCGCCATTCGTTGGTGGATCAGCGGATCAAGCGCAGTGCCTTGCCAGGTTTGGGCGTCCCGTCGCAGGGCTTGCAACGACGTGCGACACAGCTGGAAACGCGGTACGCATCAGCGCCAGTGTCGCGTGCGACGCCGACTCGATCCCGCCCACAGACGCAAACATTGCGGCCTCTTTCGATGAGCACGTCATCATCTTTCACGTCGCCCCTTCGTGGAGAGGCGACGCGTGCGACACAGACACCTGCGAGCCCATCCAACGAGGTCAAGACACCAGACGAGGCTGTACGTACGCCGGATGCGCCAGCAGGCACAGCCACGACAGAGGAGGAAGAGGCACCTGTGGTTACATCGCCGACGGTTCTCAGTCCCTCCCTGCACAGGAAACGTGATAGTGTGAGTGAGCGGCGGAAGTTGTTTGAGCAGCATGCATCTGGGCAAGCCGGCTCACGACCCTTGCCTAAGCCACGCTCTAGCTGGCCAGTGCCTATCAATATGCCATCCTCGGAGCCAGAAATGACGAAGGGGGAGAGTGCGTCGCCTGATACCTCCTCATCATCCGGCACATCGCTTCGGCGGGGCACGCGTGTCACTTCTGTGAAGGGGCCACGTGGACCTCGTCAAGCCTCGAAATAGGGTCTTTTTTCATAGTCTTCGCCCCAACGATCTCGGGGATATACCAATACACTCACTAGTTTCTCTGCCTGACTGACAAGGTCGTCTTGGCACCTCCACCTCAAAAATCGACGCATTTTTCTTAACCTCCACCTGAGAGGCAGAACGGTTTTGTTCCACGACGACGATGGCGGCGACCGACGATCTGACGTCGCAACGAGCCCGTCCGGATGAGAAAGAAGAGGATACGATCCTCTCGGACGACTCCTTCACCGAATCGGACTGGGAAGGAAGCGGGGTCGACGAAGACGAGGCGGTCGCTGTAGGCGCCGTGGACGATGCGGATTGGGAATTGGCTCGTGGAGGTATGTATGCTCGCTAGCTCATGGCAGACTTTACCAAGCAATACAATCGGGCGCGTCAAATCGCCACAGCGCTCAAGCCTTCCTCTTCAGGTACCAAGGCGCTTCCAGCCATCAATCGTGTCCGTGTACGAGCTGTGCCGTCCACGTCGTCGCCCACAGATGCGCCGACGGTTGTCGATGCAGCGGCGGCACCTGGTGAAGAAAGTCTGACGGCCCACGCGAGCAAGACAGATGCACAAATGGCAGCGCTGTCCAAGTATGCAGCTCGGATCCACATTGATGATGCGTATGATCCTTCACGCGTCGCTGGTGGCAGTGTTGATGCGCGTGTGCCCCGCAAAACGAACAAGTTGGATATGAACAAAAGGAAGGACAAGGCGGACCGTGCGACGTTGCAGCAGGTCTTGGATCCACGCACGCTACTGATCCTATCGAAGATGATTCGCCGTGGTTTGTTAAGTGAAGTAAATGGCTGTATTAGTACCGGTAAAGAGGCGAATGTGTACCATGCGACGATGCCGCCTTCCGAGGATGGCACTCTCGGTGAGCGAAGTGCCGCTGTGAAGATTTACAAGACCAGTATTCTTGTGTTCAAGGATCGTGATCGCTATGTCTCTGGTGAGTTTCGTTTCCGACATGGGTATGCGCGTCACAACCCCCGCAAGATGGTGCGTTTGTGGGCTGAGAAAGAGATGCGCAACTTGAAGCGTCTTGTCCATGCAGGCCTGCGTGCGCCAGCGCCTATTGAGCTGCGCGATCATGTATTGGTAATGGAGTTCTTGGGCGATAACGATGGCTGGGCCAGTCCGCGACTGAAGGACGCTGAGAGTTTGATCCAGCCGGACGATTGGACGCGCTTGTACCGTGAAATGGTGGCGACGATGAGGCTTATGTACCATCGGTGTCGTCTGGTACATGCTGATCTGAGTGAATTCAATATCCTCCTACACAACGACCACTTGTGGCTGATTGATGTGTCGCAGTCGGTAGAGCATGATCATCCTCACGCCTTTGACTTTCTGCGTGAGGACATTGCGCATGTGGATGCGTACTTCAGCAAGTACGGCGTACGTACGCTTGGTCTACGTCAGACGTTCCACTTTATCGTCAAAGATGGCGTTCGTGCTCGTGGTGGTGGCGTTGCAGGGCTGGAAAAGCTTGAGCATGGCGACGAGCAAATCGATGCAGCTGTCCTAACGACCGCCGCCTCGGGAACTGTGGAGGATTTGAGTGAGACAGAAGCGTCGCTCATGGCGGAATTAGCCCAGTTGGCCGAAGCCCAAGAGACGCCTGCGCCGGTGCCTTCGTTGATTGGGGCGCTTGTCGATGAAGTGGACGAGGCGCAGCAGCAGACCGAGGCGGCGCAGCAGCAGCAGCAACAAACGGAGGCTGACGATGCCGTGTTCCGCCAGTCATTCTTGCCACGTACGCTGGAAGACATTTACGATCCGGAGCGCGATGCGGCGCTCGTGCGTGCGGGCCACGTCGAGAGTCTGATTTATTCGGGCGTGACAGGTCTGGACGAAGTCTATGCGAATGAACCGCCTGCGACACAAGGTGAGGACGGCGACGACGACGGCGACGACGATGACGATGAGGACAGTGAGGCGAACGATAGTGGCGACGAGGGTGACGATGATACAGACGCCCCACATACTACGGACGAGCAGCGGGCCAAGGAGCGTGACGAGCGCAAGGCGCATAAGAAGCGCGTCAAGGAAGCGAATCGCGAGCGTCGCAAAACCAAGATGCCTAAGGCGGAGAAGAAGCGGCGTATGAAAAAGTCGTCGGCACGCAAAAAGTAGGTCACATATCTGTCTTCATAGCTACTCCCCCCTATTTACGTGGTATCGTTCAGCTGCCATTGTCCCAGCAAGGTAGCCAGCGTATCCGCATCGTGACTTGGCCGCTGCGTGGGAGCCGCGGGCGTCGCAGGCCCTGCACTTTCGACCGGCAGGGCGCCTGGGACCCACTGCGCTGGATCGTGCGATGTACCTCGCTCCCCGTCGTTTCGAGATCGCGCCGAGGCACGAGCGCGGGCAGGCGTGGGCTCGGTAGATATCGCCGCGTGCGATTGTCGACGTCGCACAGAGCGATCGCGCAACGCATGCCCACCGGCCGTCACGCGCGACGGCGTCGCGAGGTCCAAGTCCAAGCCACGCAGCACAGCGCGGCGCGGCGTCGTGGTCGCGGACGGCGTGAGTGTCAGGGGACGTGCATCGATCCCACAGGCCTGCTGGAACGCCGCAAAGTACTCTGAGGCGCGGATGATCCATGGCTGGTACTGCGTCGTACGTCGTGGTCGTGTAGCACTGGCTGTTTGCGTGGCATGCGCGGCTGCTTCGGCCATGACGCGCTTCGCCATCCGCTCGAGCTGCATCAAATTCTCGACGCGCCAGGGCGCCTGCGCCCGCGGCCATGCTGTATGGGCCCACGGCAGCGCAGCGAGCGCGCCGATATGCGCCAAGGTGCCGCTGGTCAGGGCCCGGTCCGAGTAGCCGCCTTCCAGCAGACTGATCAGCTTGCCTTCAGCGTACTCGTCGGCCAACGCTGCAGCATCCTGTGCGAATCGCGCGTAAAAGTGCGGCGGCACATGCTTGCCATGCCGCTGCATGCCTGGGTATTCGTACGTACACGCATCAAAGCCACAGGAAATGACCACCAGCGTACGTGGTGGGACAGCGTGTGTCTCACGCAAAAAGCGGCGTGCCTGGGCAAACAGCTGTGCGTACTTTGTACGGTACACCTCGTCAAAGTCCGCGTCGTCGCGGTGGGTATCCAAGTGCACTGTCTGTTAGTCCATGCCCCTTTATGATCCATGCCAGCTCAGATATCTGTTGCCAGTCGTCGCAAGATGCCATTTCTAGCTCCTTCGGACCTTTTACTAGGGCTGCGTAGTAGACCTACACAGCATCCTCGTAGGCCATGGATCGTATACGTACCATTCCATATCCATTGGCCGTGTGCGCCAGCCAGGCATACACTCGCATTGCGAACCAGATCCGGATCGCCATTCTCACACGGGTAGCTCTCGATATCGTGTACGCTGCCGTAAAACACGTTCTGCGCACGTCGGCCAGCCACAGATTCGTTGTACAAGAGCTGCTCGTAGGGCGTGCGCGCCGCCTCGGCCGCCTTGACCGCCTGCCGCTGCGCCGCCGTACCGCCACGGTGCGCACTCCGCGCTTCCGCGGCCACACGCGCACGCCACGCTGTATCATGCTGCGCCGCAGCCGCATTACGTCGCCATGCCAGGGCTTGCGTCCCGTTTCCATGGTGCAAATCAATATCCAAGATCACAACGCGATCAATGCCATGGGCCTCGTACGCATGGGCCGTAGCGACCATCGCATTGTTCACCCAGCAGAACCCAGACGGCTCAGCGCCGCTGCAGTGGTGGCCCGGTGGTCGGGAAAGGACAAACGCTCGCTTCGCTGGATAGTGTCGTGTGGCGTGCGCGGACGTCGTAGGTGCGACATCCGCTTCCCATGCACTCACTTGCGGGGCCTCCAAGAGAGCCGGCGAGGCTTTGGCGCCTTCCACTACACGGTCCACCGCCTCGACACTGGCGCCCAGCGCATGGCAAATCGCTTCGCGAGAGCCGCCATCATGGGCCTCGTCCAGTCCCTCGGCATGCGGACCACACAAGTACAGGTCGCCTTGCGGCAGCGAGGCAGGAATCTCGCTTTCGTGCATACGCTCGTCGCCCTCGCCATCGCTCGACGATGCATCCGACAGCGCGCCGTCCAGGGACGAGTACCGAGGGACGTCGCCAGGTGGGTGGGAGGGCGCTTTCGCTGCAAGTTGCGAGATCCGCTCACAATGTTTGGCACTGGCCGTCTCCGTGGCCGCTGAGGTAGGAGCGTACGCCGTCGTGAGATCGTACGTCGCCGGCTCACTTTCGTGCGCATGCACGTCGGCCAAGGCCACACTAGGCTCCGACAAACGCAGGGTGCGTGTCGTAGTAAACACACGCAGCACACTCTCTCGTTCCGCAATGCTCATCCCCGCCAGCATGGCAGCGACGTCATCGTCGCTTTTCGGCTTCGTCGCGGCCAGTTTCTCGCCCATGCCTTGGACGCCTGCAATGCCCAGCAACACAGCGCGAATTCGCTCTGGACGCTCGACAATGTTCGATTTGTCGACACCACGGACGTACCTATGACGCAGGACCGAGGGCGCCAAGAGAATGTCCAGCGCTGCAGCCTTCGAAGGCGCTGGCGTGGGAGGCTCGGCGGCAGGCGGCGTACGCGGCAGGTTTTGCGACGTCTCGTCCCCCGGCGCAGGGCCAGGCGTGGAGGGCATAGACGTGTGCGTGGACAGCGCAGGCGCAGGCACGGCTTCCTGAAACGCTGCGCCATCGGTATCCTCGGCAGCAGGCATCATATGCGCCGGTGTCTCTGTCGTCGTTGTGGACGCTGCTGTGGCCGGGACAATCGTGACAGGCCGCACAGCATGCACACCGGAGGGCACAGATTCTTGTTCATTAGTCGTGGGTGGTCGTCCGTCCGCTGGCTTACGCGCCGGCAGTTTCACCAGGAAGACCATACTCGCCCTCGCTAGAGGCACGCCCGATTGTACCACAACACATCCATCTCACACGCGCGACGCGCCGCCGATCGACAGACGCCTGGCCCTACCTCGGCCGAGTCCACGTGCCCGCGGGCTGCCACCCGCACGGCCGCCGTTCGTCGTCTACGGCTAGCAGCGACCGTGGACGACCATGGAGGCGCTCACCTTTAACATTAATGACGGCTTCCTCGAAGGCATCGTGCGCGGGTACAAGGCGTCGATGCTGACGGCCGCAAATTACCAAGCGCTAACACAGTGCGAGACGCTGGAGGACCTGCGTATGCAGCTCTCTGCGACGGACTATGGCAACTTTTTGGCTAACGAGCCTTCGCCCATTGCTACTTCGGCGATTGCTCAGCGTGCAGCCCGTAAGCTCGTGAATGAGTTCGAGTTCCTGCGTGCGAATGCTACAGCGCCGCTCAACAAGTTCCTCGACTATCTCACGTATTCGTACATGATCGATAATGTCATCTTGCTGATCACAGGTACTCTCCATGGCCGTGACACACATGAACTGTTGGATCGGTGCCATCCGCTAGGCTGGTTTGATACCCTTCCTGCTCTCTGTGTGGCTACCAACGTGGAGGAGCTATACCGCACAGTCCTTGTCGAGACCCCTCTTTCACCGTACTTCCGCGACTGTTTCTCTGCCTCCGATTTGGACGACCTGAACATTGAGATCATTCGCAACAAGCTGTACAAGGCATACTTGGAAGATTTCCACGAGTTCTGCCAATCGCTCGGCGGCCCGACTGCAGAGAGCATGGGCGAGCTCTTGGCTTTCGAGGCGGATCGCCGTACTATCAACATAACGATCAACTCGTTCGGCACATTGCTGAGCAAGTCAGAGCGTGCTCGTCTTTTCCCAAGCCTCGGAAAGCTTTTCCCTGCGGGCAACAATGCCTTGGCCAAAGCCGACGAACTCGATCAGGTCAAAGCCATCGTCGAATCTGTGCCTGAATACCGCCGGCTGTTTGATGATGGCGGCGTTGGGTCTATGGCAGATGGTCAAGCTGGTATCGATATGATTGAGGATAAAATGTTCGAGTATGAAGTGGAACTGAACCGTCTTCTCACGATGACCCAGTTCCAGTATGGCATCTTCTACTCGTGGCTGAAGCTCAAGGAGCAGGAAATCCGCTCGATTTGCTGGATTGCCGAGTGTATCGCACAGAACGCTCGCGACCGCATCAATGACTTTGTGCCGCCTGTCTAGTCTTTTCCATGATCCCCTGTAGCTTACATACGTTTCCACTACGTGTATACACTCACTCTTTCTCCACCTCGCTTTGTCAGCCGTACGCAAGGCGAGCCGCGCTCAGAAAAAACTTTTTGAAACCTCCACTCGTACCGACGACGAGAACGCTTGGTGGGATCTAGGATGGCGAACGGGCCTAGGCGGCATGAACGCTACAATGCCAAGGCACGCCAATCGAGTGTAGGAGGTTCGTCGCATAAAGGAAAGAAGTCCTTGCGGGAGCGCGCGTCTATCGAGGCTGATGCCAATGCGCAGGTCATGGATGATGCTACGCGGACGGCCCTCGCTGAACAAGATCGACAGCGCCGCGCTCTCCTACGTGAAGGAGGTAACGATGATACCATGAAACTATCGACCAAGAAGAAGCGTCGTCTAGATAAGTTTATCGAGGCCAAGTTGCGCAAAGAAGAAAAGGCTCGAATCCTGCAAAAGCTTGCCAAGTCCTCTGCAGAGATCACAGATCGCACAGAACTAGTCAGTGCTGCGACGCTAGGTACTGGTCGCATAGCCAAAGAGTCTGAACGTGTACAAAAGCTATTGGAGAGCCAGGAGCAAGGCCACAAACGCAAACGAGCCGCTGCTTTCCAAATTGACGAGGACGAAGAAGATGCGGATCTCGACGCCATCGACGATGAGTCAGACCACGAAAGCGAGCAGGAACTCGATCGTGAGCATATATCGGCCGACCAGGATGAACGACAGCAGCGCATTTTGGAGGCTGTGAAAAAGTTCGAACAAAAAGAGTCTTCACCGCTCTCCGCCAAGCCAAACGACGTGGGATCGGCCTTGGTGCCACCAAAAGTGGGCTCAGCCTTGGCTACTGGCGCTGATGGCAAGCCTGTGATGCCCGTTATGCGAAAACGGCAGAGGCAAGGAAAAGTACAGGACCGAAGCAACTTATCCATCATGGAACGCGTGCTGCGTGGCAAGCATGAAAAGGCGCCAGCAAACGATACCGATAGCAGCTTCGACTCTGATGAGTCTAGTGATGAGGCACAGAGCGAGGTAGACGCGCCTGATGGTGCTGTGGTCTACGATGTCGATAAGGCCCTTGCTGCTAAGAAGGCCCAGGCGCCCGTATATGATAGCGATTCGGTGGATACGGAGGACCTTGAAAGTGAGGAGCCAGACACCGATGCCGACGAAGAAGCTGTTCTGTTAGAAGCTATGCGACGACGGGGCCTCTTGCCTGAGGATGCCGATGCCATTCCTGAAGATTTCGGTGACGACGATGAAGAGGACGAGGACGAGGATGATGAGGACGAAGACGAAGACGAAGAGGATGACGAAGACGAAGAGGAAGACGAAGACGAAGAGGATGACGACGACGAAGAGGATGACGAAGACGATGACAACGACGATGACGCGGACGACGACTCTGCTATGGTGGAGGAAGACGAACGGCCCAAATCTAAGCGGCAGGGTATTGGTGAATCTAGCAAAAGCCGTGGATTCAAGGAATGGGCCTTAGAAGCACTCCAACTTGCACGGCCTAAGAAAGGTGAAGATAATAATGGACATGTGCTCGAGCCCGTTGGCGGTCGCGTTGATCGCGTTCGTGATCTGGGGCCACAGGATGGCAAGATTCGTGGTCCATTGGGCCGTGAGGCAGCTGTGATCAAGTCACCGTTCACACAAAAGTATCTCGAGGAGGAGACGGTTTTCCAGGCGATGGGCGACAGTGCTCCTCTTCGTCATGTACAGGTGAAACGGCCCTCAGAGATGCAAGAGGCGCGTATGAAACTGCCTGTGGTCGCCGAGGAAGACGAGATTTTGCGCAAGATCCTGGAAAATCCTGTCACTGTGTTATGTGGTGAAACAGGTAGCGGCAAAACTACGCAGGTTCCTCAGTTCCTGTATGAGGCCGGGTTTGGTACCGCAGGAAGTGGTATGTACTCATTGACTAACAGACAGCGAATCCTGGTATGATTGGTATTACGCAACCACGTCGTGTTGCTGCGGTGAGTATGGCCCGCCGTGTGGCCGAGGAGCTGCAAGTGCCTGAAAATCGTGTCTCGTACCAAATTCGATACGACGCAACGACGAGTCCGCATACGCAGCTCAAATTCATGACTGATGGTGTTCTGCTGCGTGAATTAGCTCAGGATCTTACCCTGTCCAAATACAGCGTTATCATTGTGGATGAGGCGCATGAACGCAGCGTCAACACTGACGTACTGATTGGCATGCTTAGCCGCGTTGTCCGGATGCGTGCAAAGCGCTGGATGGAGAGCAAAGCAGATGGGTTGAATGCCCCGCGTCCCTTGCGTCTCGTGATTATGAGTGCAACTATGCGTGTCGGCGACTTTACACAAAATACGGTCTTATTTTCTACGCCGCCACCTGTGGTCCAAATCGACGTTCGTCAGCACCCTGTTACGATCCACTTTAATCGACGTACCGTCCAGGACTATGTGACCGAGGCCATCAAGAAGACCAGTAAAATTCATACGCGTCTCCCACCTGGTGGCATTTTGATTTTTGTCACTGGCCAGCAAGAAGTACAGACGGTGTGCCGCAAGCTACAGCAGCGATACGGTCCTCGAGCCCTGGCGGCCAAAGCTGAAGCTGCGTCGTACGAAGCCGTGTCTGCGCGGATCGCCAACGTCGAGGCTGAGGAAATGGATCTAGGTACGGCTGATGCGCCGCGTGTGGACGACGTGGATGAGGATCGTACAGTGCTAGAGGATGAAGAGGCGTTGGATACAGACGACGAAGAGGAGGAAGAGGCTGAGGCCTTGCACTTACCTCCCTCTGATGAGCCCATGCACATCTTGCCCATGTACTCTTTACTTCCAGCCCATGAACAGCAGCGTGTGTTTGAGCCGCCGCCAGAAGGATCACGGCTAGTCGTTGTAGCGACCAACGTTGCCGAGACGTCTATTACGATTCCCCATATCAAGTATGTGGTCGATGCTGGCCGAGCGAAAGAGCGCCGAATTGATCCACGAAGCCAAGTCCAGTCGTATGATATTGCATGGATCAGCAAAGCCAGTGC
Source organism: Malassezia pachydermatis (assembly GCF_001278385.1). Classification (NCBI taxonomy): domain Eukaryota; kingdom Fungi; phylum Basidiomycota; class Malasseziomycetes; order Malasseziales; family Malasseziaceae; genus Malassezia; species Malassezia pachydermatis. Next base: position 298,236 of record NW_017253139.1, read on the forward strand.
ATCTCAGCGTGCAGGACGTGCAGGACGTACTGGTCCTGGTCATTGTTACCGACTGTACTCCTCGGCTGTGTACGAAGAGCACTTTGTCGAGTTTGGCGTTCCCGAAATTCTACGCACACCTGTTGATGGCCTTGTGCTCCAGATGAAGGCGATGAATATTGATCAGGTGGCACACTTTCCCTTCCCTACACCGCCAGATCGTGAGGCTCTGGCTCGTGCTGAGAGAATGCTGCTGCATCTGGGTGCGTTGGAGAATGTGGATGTGCGTACGCAAGGCACTCGCGCTCAGCATGCATCGATTACGAGCCTGGGTCGTGTGATGGCCCTGTTCCCTGTCGCCCCACGCTATGCGAAGCTTCTGGCGCAAGGTCATCAGCACAGCTGTTTACCATATGCTGTTGCGCTAGTCGCAGCGATGAGTGTGGGCGATATCTTTGAGCGGGAAGATATGCTGACTGCCCAAGCAGCGATGGAGATCGATGCGGATGCCGATCCTGCGGCGACCAAGGAAGCTCGGCGCACTGCGCGTGCTGCGTATTTCCGTGCGCTTCGTGTGTTTGATGCGATCGGGGAAGGACTCAGTGATGCGTTCCGCTTGCTTAGTGTTGTGGGTGCGTACAGTCATGATGCTGCGCGGGGAGTCTCCGTTTCTTTCTGCCGTGAGCACTTTGTTCGGGTAAAGGCCATGGAAGAAATCCATAAGTTGCGTGCCCAGCTCAGCAACTTGGTCCTCGCCAACCTGACAGGCCTGAGTGATATGGATGCGACACAGCTGCGTGATCCAAGTCTACCACCACCCAACACGACTCAATGCAAAGTGTTACGTCAGCTGCTCACGGCCATTTACATTGATCGAGTCGCTGTCCGGGCTGACCTGGTGGATGCGCCGGAAGCTGCGTTGGCCCCCGCACGCGCCGGCTCAAAAATGGCCAGCACTCGGCGCGTTCCCTACGTAGCTCTGGGCGTGCCGGGGGCTGCGTATATCCACGTCAGCTCGTCATTCTACCATCGTCCTCCGCCCGAATGGATTGTGTTTGGCGAAGTACATCAAAGTGCGCCGAAGCATGCGGTGATCGGCGATGAGGAGCTGGAGGGTGGCGAGTCCGCAGCGCCTCCCACACAATGGCTCAAAATGGTCACCAAAATCAATCCTGCATGGCTGCCTACGTTGGGACGTACACTCTGCACGTTTTCTCAGCCTTCTGATGCACCGGATGCAACCGCTTTGGCATCGTCGATGCAGGCCTTGAAGCGCGGTGGTACGTTGCCCGCTGTGGAACGCACCGTTCTGCTCACACCGCGATACGGAGGCGCTATGCAGGATGGCGCTGCAGGTGGTGGGTTGGGATGGGAGCTCCCGCCTATCCAGGCCAAGCAAGTGCTTGTGAATGGACGATGGACGACCAAAATGTAGCATAGCTACCTATCGTTTTCATATTCTGAGGAACCTATCTATGTCGACGGTGTCGAGGGGCCACGAACGATACGCTCGCCATTTTCGTCAAACTCGACATTCTCCGGCGCATTGAGGCCCATACGAATGTACTTGGTATGGCTACCATACGCTTAGGGTTCGATTTGTGTCATGCACACGTACCTAGCAGCGCCTGCGATTGCACATCACGTAGTTCGATACGCGTATACGCCAGCGTTTTGCCTGATGTAAGCCATTCCCTACGTACCCATGCCGATGATTTCCCCTGTCACACGCACCGTGTCTCCCAGCTTGCCACCAGGTTTCACAAACGTCGCATTGATATCGGTCGAGATGCCCGTGTTGAACCAACCACGCGAGGCTACAGCGAGCGAGCCGACAGAGTCGACCAACGTAGCAATCAGGCCTCCATGGAGCGTACGAGCCCGATTCACTTAGAGGGTCAGTGCCTGTGCCGCTACGCACGATTCTCTTCGCCGATATCAAAGCGTGTATCGACAAAACCAGGACGCGCCGCAACAATGCGAAGACGGTTGGTATTGTGCGAATCGTGTCCCTTGACATCCATCCTGGCATTAGAGCAGTCCCATACGTACATAGATTTATGGACATTGCGTACAAAGCGCACACAGGGTGTCGTCTGCACGACGCGCGTGAGTTGCATGGTAGGTCGAAGGCAGGCAGGTCCAGCTGGGCCCCACTCCACTTTTATTTGGGCAGGGTCTGGTGGTTGGCGCGTGCGTCTCCGCTTGGGGCCTTCGTACTCTCTGTGAACTAGCCAGTGCGCTGTTTCTGGACGATGCCCATCCCCCCCACGTCGTCTGGCAGAAAAGCAGCTCGCACAGCACATCACATAACCAAAGCAGAACCACGTACACGTGTTACTTCGCCGTACTTTCATGACGAAGGCACACAACGCTTGCCCGACTATCTTGTTCCGAACCTGGACGGTATGTACGACGCACCTAACGACGCAGTGGTCTTCTGCGGGATCAATCCAGGCACGGAATCGGGCGCTCAACGTCGGCACTATGCACACAGATCGAATGTATGTGGATGTTGTCTCACTGTATAAGCATTTCTATCGCTGTGTACATGCGGCCGGCCTTACCGCACGTCTGTATACGCCGCAGGAGGATCATTTGTTTCCCCATGCAACACCCTATCGTCTGGGCCTGACCAACCTAGCACATCGGCCTACTGCTCGCAGTGAGCAGCTCACACGTGCGGAGCTAGAGCAGGGAGTGGTACCTCTTCTTCGGAAAGTAGGTGAATACTATCCACGCATCGTGTGCTTTGTCGGGAAACACATTGCTGAAGTGGTGCTTCGTATCGTACGAAAGACTTATACCCTCACATCTCATACCTGGAACGGTCCACCTGATCTCCTTTGTGCGGATTCTGCGATGTGCACTGAGCCTACCACCTCCGCGGTGTCGCAGCGTGATCGTGGGTACGGTCTTCTCCCTTTGTGCATTCGTCATGCGCATGGGTATACGTACTTGTTCGTCACACCGTCGACTAGTGCACGTGTCACGCATCACCAGCTGGACGGCAAAAGTCGGATTATGTCGTACCTTGTCCCTATCCTCTCAAGCTTGGGCGAGAACTCTACAAGTAACACGACGTCGACTCCGTATGTCATTCCATGCTTGGATATCTCTACGTCCTCACTACGAACGTGAAGCCAACAAACACTCAACAAATAAACTAAAAAAGGGCAGGATGTAGGTCACGCCCTTACATGGTAAAACGTTTTCGAGCCGCTGGGTCCATTGCCGCATTCCATTCCATAGCACCGCTATGGTGCATTTCATCAGCGGACATGGCCACCGGCACAGGGTGATCAAAGTCTCGCGATGCGACTAGGGACCCTGGCATATCAAACAAGCCACGCACTTCGTCGTAAGGCACGCTGGGCATGGCCTCAATCGACGCCGTGCTCGCCCATGGATTGCCGTACGGCGGAGGGACAGGCGCTGGGAGCATGGACGAGCGCGAATGCAGCCAGCGTTTGACTTGACGATTTTCTTCCAGCAGTTGCCGAATCAATGCATCCTTCTCGGCAATGATCTCTGCCTGCGGATGACGAGCACCGAGCGGCACGGCATCGTCTTCATCACTCGGGACGGCCGAGCGGCGTTGCAAGGTCGAGAGTGGAACATCGTCTTCATCCTTGGCGAGCCATCGTGGGACGGCTGGGCCAAAGGGCCCCGCGCGATGTCCGCCTACTTTGGGCGCCAGGATCCCTTCCCCTGGCCTCTCTGCAGGCTCTTCGTCGTCCGACGAGTCGAGCCACGCTTCAATCCGGCTCTCCTCCTGGTTCTTTTCCACCGTCTCTTGTATCGCCGCTACATCTTCCGGCGCAGGGTATACAATAGCATGCTCCAAGCCTGGCTCGAGCATCGTGACCAGCTCCTCGCGCTTGGTCGCACGTGTCGATGAGCGTCTCGGCAGCAAGGCCCCATCTTCGACCAGACGCCGCTCCCATTCGTCCTGATACTGCGTCTGCTCGCCAAACAGGCGGCGCATACGCTCGCGCGTATCGTTTGTGAACGCATGTGGCTCACTACCATCATCGCCATGCAATGGTGCTTGGCCATAGAAACGGTACTCGGCGCGCTTGCGATGCTGCTCCTTGGCCGCCATATCCATGAGATTTTGACCGTAAAGACGACCGACAGGCCGTCGATCATCACGCCATGGCCGTTCCGTGCCACTGGACGTCGTACTGCCATCCGAGTCGTAGGACGAAATATCAGCCGCATCATCATCACTGTCGTGCGATGCACGCTCAGACTGGTTGGCACGACGGCGACGGCGGTGCTCACGACGTCGCCGCTTCTCTGCAAGTGCCTCTTCACGCGCAAGAATACGCACATCCATCAATGGCACCTCATCGTCCGAATCATCGTCGTCCGCCGCCAGATCAGCAAAGTACTGCGGCGTATCCGTATACACATCCCACCCCCAACCTTCATGCTCCTCCTCGCGCGTGGCCAGCACGTTGCGGAAGAGCGCCGTGGAGGGGTACAAAGCACGTCGGCCCATATGCGCCGGGATTTCGGTGGGTGCATAGCCATCGTACACTGTATTGTTGGCCGGCAGAATCACGCCATGCTCTACCGCAAACGCACCGCGTGGCACAAAGTACGACTGCGTGTCGTGCGATACGACGGGAAGCGATGACAGAGGCGCCGGAATACAAATGTAGGTAGGCACCCAATCCTTCGGTCGTGTCGAACGAAGCTGATTCGACTCGTACAGTGTGGCGGCTGGCGGCGCACTAGCTCGACGACGCCATGGGAAGAGACGAAGTCCACGATTGGGCTTCGACATGTCGCCGTGCTCGCTCGCCGCCTGGCCTGGCTGCACGTTGGGATTGGGCGATAGCAAGTTTACACCGGTCATCTCGTCCTCCCCTGGCACAGTCACCAACGGCAACGTCTGTAGCATACTCTCGTCCATATCCATGAGCGGTGACAGCTCTTGCAAATTCGGCGGGGCCGTACGTACAACGTCCGAGGCGCCAGAGGTGACACGCACTGCTGGCATCGTCCCGCGCTTGCCAAAACGACGCCAAAAGGACTTTTTGTCGCGTTTCCACGTCGACGAAGATAAATCGTGGCTGTGCACTGACTGATGACGTTCCAAGTACGGCGTCAGTTCGCCCATCGTGCTCCGCTTGGTCGAGTACGAGTCCGCACGGCCCAGCGCCTGCAGCTGCTTGGTGAGCATACGTGGATGTGCCGCCTCTTCGACTGCCTCTTCGTCGTCATCTTCTTGGCCATAGAGCAGGCCCATTTCCTCTGCGACAGGGTGCATTTCACCCGGCCAGCCTGAGACGGACAACGAATGCCGACGTCCACTAGGTTGACGGCCCGACTCCTTGTTCAATACACGCTCACGGAACGCCTTCAAATCCGATGTCGCGCCATCCACATGAATACCCAGGGCCATCTCCATACTCGTCTCGACAGGCGGTTCTTTCCCCTGGAGCTCACGCTCGACGGGGAACATGACACCATCCATTTCAGGCGTCTCGATGGCAGCACTCGAGTGGCTTGTATCACTTACATTGACCGAGCTGCGTGACAGTGAGACATCACCCGACGATGTGCTCTCATCGGGTTTTGGTGTGGCTTGCTGCCGCATTGCCTGAATACGATGCAGTAAGAGATCACCACGCGTCGCATTCTCGTCCAACTCGACGTCCTCTTTCTTTTCTGTGAGCATAGGCATCGACGCAGAGCGATGTAGCGGCCGCGGTGGTATCGGTGTCTCGGCCTCTTGCGCAGCACGGGCTTGAATCGAGTCAGCACGTTGAAGGACGTCCATCACAGGCGATCCGAAATCGTCGTGATCAAACGCAGGGAGTGCCGGCTCCTCGTCCACATCATGCTCAATGACGGAGCCTGTCTCTTCTTCGAGCCCCTCGGACGCCCACTGTGCACTCATTCCAAAGTAGCCCTGCGTCACTTCTCGCATGGTCATGAGCGGATACGTATAGACTGGCCGTGCATTGGATACATCTATCGCTCCTGCATCACGAAACATGACACTCTCACTTGCATGCTTAGATCGCTGCCTAAGATGCTCTAGAATGTCCTGCGATGAGGGGTCGTATTCATTTAGGATATCAATACGACGCTGAATGTCATCGTTGTCCGCCTCAATCAGCGCTGCAGCCAGCTGCATACGCCGACGCCGACGCCGTTGCTCTTTCATGAGCTTCTTGTGCGATGTTGATCCCACTGCCACGGTGGGGTCCGGCAGCATCGCCACCGCCGGAGGGGTATCACTGTAGTTCATGGCACAAAGCAAGCGGCCTGTCTTGGCGGTCACGCACGACTTGCATGTGTTGTTCTTCAGCGCCCGATCTGCAGGTGGAGAGAGTCTAGGCCGTGGTGTAGAAATAACACACTCGTCGCAGATTGGCCCGATCCCTGCCGCATACGCACTGCAGGCCAGGGCCTCTGGCGGTGGGGCCCGCTACGATGCAGCGTGCCTCGCAGGCGCGCCCAACGAAGCCGCGTTTACAGAGAGCAGAGCATGACACATAGCACCTAAATCCACATATATGTATACACAGCTACTACGTCATCCTAACACAAGTTCGTAGAATATCACAAGGATGTTGACGATGATCAAGGGGACTGTATGGCGGCCAAGCAGGCATCGCCGTGGTTAGTACACCATCGCTTCCACACACTATGCCAACATACTTCGTAGGAGAACGCGCACGGCGCCAATCAAATGAATCATGCGCTGCTTGACACTGGCTTCTTGTCCCGGCGTATCAAAGCCGTTCATGCCACGCGAGCTCGTCGACCATCCGACTGTCATATGAGTCGCCTACACCTATGCCCACATACCTTTGCTTAGGAAACGTTCTTCGTTCAAAATGGCAATACCATTGATGAGAAGGAGTGAGGTATAAAAAATTGTGCCTAGACCCAACATGTCGTAGAACGTGCCACGTCAATAATCACGAGAGTTTAGTCTATACAAGCACTTGTCCCAGAACCGATTAGGAGCACACTCTTCTCGTCAGATCCCAGCCGGCGTCTTCTTGTCGTCGCTGCAGCGTCGTCAAGCACCAAGCATGACGCACGCGTGGGCTGCGTCCTTGGATCGTCACCACGTGAATATGGAGGTGTGTACATTTCCTCCATGACAGGCATGACACGCCTACGATCCCTATCACGTACGCGCACAGCATGTTGCGACTGCCACGCACCGCACGCCCTTTCGCGCCAGCCGCCTCCTTCAGGTCTGCGCCTGGACATGGTCGCTTCATTTCTGCTACCACGACTCGTACGCCTATTGCGATTGCCTTTGATATTGATGGCGTATTGAAGCAGGGGCCTGTTGTACTTCCAGAGGCTGTTCGCACGATCCGCATGTTGGAAGGCGACAATCCCTGGAAGCAAAAGGTGCCATACTTGTTCATCACAAACAGCGGTGGAAAAGATGAAAAGGTCCGTGCCAAGGACCTATCCAACGATTTCCAAACTACCGTCTCACCCAAGCAAGTGGTCCAAGCGCACACTGTGATGCAGTCGTTGGTCGATACGTACAAGGACAAGGCTGTATTAATGATTGGCGGGCCCGAGTACCCACCCGGCGCTTCGCGTCAGGTTCTTGAAGGGTACGTAGTGCCTCTCTTCCTCACTCTTCAGCTACGGATTCCGGCAAGTGTACACTGTTCACGATCTACAGGCCTACGCTCCGCCATCCTTCCCATACGGTGATCCCATCCCCGATCAGCAAGTGGCCGTGAAGGTACGCATTATAGCACTAACAGAAGCGAGTGGACTTCTCGAAAGTGCACTTTGAGGCTATCTTTGTGTTCCACGACAGCCGCGAATGGGGCCGCGATATCCAGTACATGGTTGATATTCTGCGCACGCAACAGGGCGTGTTTGGTACCGTGGAGACGAATGAACAAATTCGTAACCGTGCCCCTATCCCTATCTATTTCTCTCACGGCGACTTACGTACGTACAGCACGACTTATATCAGTATGGGGTAACGACTTTCCTGTGGCACGTCTTGGCCAAGGTGCTTTCCGTACGGCGCTGGAAGCGGTGTACAAAGTATGTACTCTTGATTCGACTCACCTACAGCGAGTGACGGACGGTATTGAGCTTCCCGCTACTACGTTCGGCAAACCGGAACTCATGACGTACGAGTATGCGAATGCGCTGCTTCAGGATCTCATTCGTGACACATCGAAGGACGCTTCCTCTCGCGTGGCCCCTGAAAATGTATGGATGATTGGTGACAATCCCTTCTCAGATATTCACGGTACGTGTTGGACATTCTCACACGCCAGGCGCCAATAACTTTGGCTGGTCCTCGGCCCTCGTTCGCACGGGTGTCTTTCGCGACGTAGAAGGGCCTCCTGCACACAAACCTACACTGATTGTCGACAACGTGGAAGAGGCCATTAAAGCCATTATGCAACGTACATGGTCATAGTGGTACTAATACATCTATACAAGCTACATGGTTAAAATAGTACGAAGGGGTGTTCATCATTAGGTGGTCGTAGCCGTGGCCTCACGCAGGTTCTTCGCGCGATCTATCATCGTTCGAATATCATTCACTGTCCATACATCCTTGGCTTGTTTGCCACGCGGGCCTTTGGCGCGGATTTCCAAAGCCACGGATCCCAATGCCAGAGCACCGAGCGGTGCGGCCTCTGTGTCGACCACTTCATTTTCTTGCTCCTGTCGATGTAAGATGGCCTGATTGGCACTAGAAAGATGAGAGCGTTGGGAGGCCGAATGATGCAAATCCTGCCGAGACCCTGGACGACTCAAGCCCATCTGTTCAAGCAAAGCGTCGCGCCGTGCCTCGCCTATTTCCTTTCTGGAAGCCGTCGAACGAATGCTGGGAGCTCGTTGTGGTTTCATGGCGGCAGGTGCTTCGCCACTCGAACTAATTTCGATAGTGGGTTGACCTTGTGCTACAAGTGGATCACTTGTGTTTGTTTTTGCAGTAGAATGGACTTGTGTATGGGTGCGTCGTCGTAAGTGGTCCGGGAAGGGCGTTTGTGGTGTGGGCAAAGTGATCAGGAAGGTCGTTTGTACGGTTGTGGGTGCAGAAGCCGAGGGTTTCAAGGACCTCGTCCATGATTTAGGCGGGTTAATTTGCGACGTGATGTGTTTGAAAGCCTGGGAAGATTCACGATCAAATGCAACAGAAAGTGGTTGCACCTCTTGCCACTGTCGCAGTGGCGTCGGTGCATTAAGATGATCGGTCGGCGCAACTTTGCATTCATAGAGGGGAGGAGGTGGTATATCAGGGACCATAGGAATTCCACGGTAATACATTGCTGGATCTCCAACCGCCAGGCGTCGCCGATTTAGCAGGGCGAGTCGTACAATAATCAGCACGATAATAATCACCACCACGGCGATGGCCACGGCCGAATATGTGATGAATGGTGTCGAATGCACATCAACTGAGTTATCAAAAGCTCTTCGAAATACAGAGTGCACCATTGGCAGATAGCAACACTCTCAGAAACCCTGCCAAGTGGCGCGTCAAGTACGGGCAGACTTAAAGAGGAATACATCGGCGATGTGTGGGGATAGAGAGTGCTTATGTAACGCCATGTAAGAAGAGAACCTACTATACAGCCAGGCGCTTGGGCCCATCAGTCTACTTTGCAATGCTCCACGTCGGTGCCTGGCGAGAAAAGATGTGGCGTGCCAAACCAGCGAAACAGCGTAATGGAGAGGACAAACACAGTTAGCGCATTGATAGAGGCGCCAGCATCGAGTGCTGCTGATAGAACATAGCTGCTTGGTTACCTTCGCATATCGCATACATACTTGTACTTCTGGAACCATCGCGGGTATCGTTCGCGCGCCCATTTTTGCGACAAAAAGGCACAGATAAAACCACCTAACATGATCTAACTGTCAGTGCATATGATACATACATTGGTTGGCGTGGCTGGCGGCGCAATAGCACCGTGTAGGAAAATAGGGACCACCGTACGACTGAACATAGATTCACGTAGTTTGCCCAGGGTCTGCGTCTGCAGTCGCTTGTGCAAAAGCCAGGGGATCAGAGGAAGAAGGGCTCCCAATACAAAACCCCAATACAAGTACTTGTAATCGCCAGCAAAGAACTTCTCTGGGCCGACTGCGCCCCAGATAATGGAAGCTGAACGGAAGATTTGAACTTTTCTGCGGATCGGTGAGTGCCTGCATCACGTACCTTCCATCCCATTGCCCGGTGGGATCGTCCACACTGCCATCTAGGTATGCGCGGTATCCGTTCTCAGGAGCAAGGACGACACGAATCACCATATAGTTCACAACACACCCGATGACTGTTCCCAAAAGTTGCGACAAAAACATATGCTTTGGACTGATTTTCATATAATGAGCCAGCTTCAAATCACCAATCATATCGAGGGCCTGCGCACAACTCATGTAGCCATAGCATTTCCAGCATACATCTAGACGTAAGTAAGTCGTATACGTACTTCCAATGGGCTTCCCTGGGATGAGATAGCCTGCCACAAACTCCGTAATCACGTTCAATCCCACACCCGTATCACTAACAGCCTTTAGAATACCGATTGGGATTAAGAAAAAGAGGGACATTCCGACCGACAACAGCAATCCCCACACTGGAAACTGCAAAGAGGGCGTTGTAATGACGAGAACCATAGCACTGCCTAGTGATAACACGAGTGTCCAAAGGTACCATGCCTGTGGTACAAGAGGGTATGATTTCATCAGCTGATTATGAATGTCCGAATATATCGGGTTGTACAAGGCTTTCTTAATCTCTTTGCCATGCCACAGAAGCACATGAGTTATGGTACTTGTGAGAATAGCAAAGCTAATGCCATAGGACAAAGCAAAAAATGGAGTAAGAAGCATAGGCCGCTTTTCTTCCCACGCTTTCTCGTCCAGCGTATTGTCCTTGTTAAGCACAGCGCTGACATCAAACTTTTCATGATTCATAGTGAAAAGCGCAGAGCTAAGCACTGCTGGGAACGATTGTGCATTCCAAAAGTTTGAAAAGTACAAAATCGGCATGACAATGTACATCATGCCGATAAGCCCACCGTAGAAATTCATGGCAGCCCACCATGGCTGGAAGAGTGGACCACTGCTGCCCAGTACATTCCAATCAAAGCTTAGGTTGGCAATACCAAAACCACGGTAGCCTGAACTCAGAATTTGAGTAATCTTACTGCGGTGAACGTAACACAATACCGCCACGCTGCTCAATGTAGGGAACAGCGTTGTAGGAAGAAACTGGTACACATAGATGCCAGCAAATGCATATATGAAGAAGCGCATCCGTTTCTTGGTGAGCAAAGATTCTGAGTCATGTAGTGTATTGAAAAGGGAAACAGTGACAAGGGCGCTTGGAAACACCATAGAAGGAGGGCGTACCAACATATTGTACACCAATCCAGCAAATCCAAAGCCAATGACTTGCGTGGTAATCAACAAGGTAAGCGACGGTATCGCAGACATATGCTCTCCAAAGAAGAGCTCCTGAATATTGATGATATCGGATGCGTAGGCACTTGTTGCCCCTGATGAGACTGTGACAGCAATTAAGACATGCTCCTTCACGCTAAAAGGCCCAGGATTTAGTTGGAAGCGCCATCCAAATAGATTGATAGTGCGATCTGGAAGCGCATGTGCCATCCATCGTGCCAATGGCAGCGTGACAAGGATCACAAAGTAGCTGCTAAACGACGGCGCATTGGATTTGTAGAAGAACAGCTGTGACATACCAGCACCCAGTACAGTGAATACGCTGCCAAGGACCACAGAGCGAAAAGTTAGTGAAGGAAGAAGCGGGTTGTCTGTATCCGGAACGATCTGATGCACGATGCGCAGTCCGTCATCGTCGTCCTCGATGGCATCATTGACATGCTTGCCATCCTGCGCGCGACTCTCCTCGTCTAGTAGTTCTAACGCCACTTCGTCCTCATACGATTCATATGGCGTAGCCTCAGGGTAGTCTGATTCATGACTGCGCATCCGTACAGACTCAGATACCCTCCGGTTGTGCATACTATCAGGCTCGCACACAGAGTATGTAAGTGGGTCCCTGCACAGGGCGTGTGCGAGACGCGTGCGCTGAGCTCGTTGGCCTTATTTCCTCGCAAGGACCAAACGTCAACACTTTCCCTTCCCCACATCATGACACTAGCGCAAGTCGCTCTCTCCCAGCTAGCTATATGGGGTGCATGGAGCGCATTTAACAGTATTGGCATACGCTTCCTGCTGGATGGCTTGTATGCATGTCCTATCCGAGCGTTACGGCTGAAGCGTCCGCCGCCGCAGACGCCCGCTGCACGTTCTCATTGGGAAGTCGCGCGTATTTTGGTAGCTTGTCTTTACGTGCTGTACTGCCTATACCGTGCGATGCAGGGTATGGAGACAAACATATACGCAATATTTGGTGTATTGCCTACGTCGACAGACAAGGATATTAAGCGGCATTACCGTGAACTTGCCAAAGTCTATCACCCCGACAAAGTTGGTGCTACGGATGAAGGCCAATTTATGCGCCTTCACAACGTGTATTCCATTCTTTCAGACTCTGTATTACGCTACGCCTACGACAGGTACGTGCTTCTCTGCTGACATACAAGATTTGGTGTATCAATTACATCGTGGCGGAACCTCAGCACACTCAACGAATACATGCGCGAAGGAATTCAGAGCCGATTGTTCTTCCATTTCCACATGCTGATCTCGCATGTCCTTGCTTGGGTTTTGTCGCTACGCTCGGAGTCTAAATCTGTGGGCATTGGATCTTTAGTATGTGCACGGCATTATGACTGACCATTAGTGGGGCATCCTTCTTCAGGGCTGCTTGTTCTTCTTCCAAATGTCGCTTTTAGTCTCTGTGCCTCTAGCTGCGTCAATAACCAAGTGGACGTATATGCTTCCCTTTCAACTGATTACTTTGACCTCTGAACTGTTTTTCCCGTGTTTGTTGCTTTTGCAGCAGCTCAATGTGAGCCTTAATCAATTAATGACGACAGGCCGTAAGGCTCATTTCCAGCGAGCCAGCAGTAAGGAGCCTGTTTATGTGGAGTCAATGCCGGAGCGGAGTCGTATGCAACTCGAATATCTTTTACGCAAAGAGCCTGAAACGCTGACGGAAGCCAAGGAGCAAACCAATCTACTACTGGGTACTATTATGCAGTTGCACGAAAGACTAGCTCGGCATGCCACCGTTCCAGAAGCAACCACGACTCCTTCATGATACCTTCATATACCCATACCTATTTGATCTAATATATAGGCGTGATAGAACGCTTTTAACATATACTACATATCATCACATACAAGCTTTAGTATTCTCCCTTTGTCAGGTCAAACAGGGCCATGACGACCAGCAAGAAACCACATGGCAAAAGGGCTGCCACCACGACAAGCTCTTGCATACGACGACGTCTGCGGTAAGTAACTGATGCATGGAAAACAACGTACCCTCGTGACTTCCGCTGGAGTTCACGCTCTTTGCGTGCGAGCAGAATCAATGTTGCATCGTCGCAATCTGCCGCTGTGTGTTCATTCAGATGGTTCGGCATGGATATGTGTACTTCCCGTGCAGGACTTGTGGCATCATCAGAATCAGCGTGTGGCTCTGAGAGTAGAGGTTCGGTCTCTTCCGTAGGCGGATGAGACATGCCAATCAGCGTACTAAGAGGCGAAAGTAAGTATTGATTGATACGCCGGCGCATGGCGTTGGTTTGCAACAACAAAATCGCCCGCGGGCGTCGGATACGGAAAAGAATGAGCCAGATAATGGCCGGAAGAATAAAGCCCACGAAAGCGCCGAATACACCCATAACCTCGATCGAGCGTAAAAATCGAAGCTCTTCACCTTCTTTCTCTTCCCGACGAAAGAGACCGCCTACGCCAGCGACATAGGCTGTTGTTGCTGTGATCGTCCATAACATAACTCCACCCAATGTGCTGCGTAAAAACTTGAATCGGCGCCAAGTCCGCAGTTCCGCCGTATCTTGCTCTGACAAGAAAGGCTGCGACGGACTACGCCAAGAGGAAGGCAGCCATAGCGGGCTTGATTGAGTGAAAGAGCGGCTCAGCTGCCGTTGAAACGTAGGGCGTCGATACAAGTGGGGCGTAGGAGGCGCAATACTGCGCAAAGGATGTAGATTCATCAAGTTCAAGAAGCGGCTCCAGCACGATCGCGCTGAGGCAAGGCACACAGATACATGTGCTGCGAGTAAGATCGCAAAGAGTATGCGTGCCACATTCACATAATTATCATCCAGCGGGAAGGCCGTGAAAAAGTTTGGGTGCAGACCACCTTGCAGTTCTTCTGTCCCAAACATACCGATCTCCACACTCATGAAGTAGACGACAGCCACTACCATGAGCACTTGCACAAACTGTGCAATGTGAAACGAAATAACGTTGGAGTCATACGCATGTTTTCGCCTGAGACTTCGGTTGTGTGCCAGGATTTGAGCTGGTGATGTACTCAATGTAAGCAATGGGATCATAGCTGTGCTTGCCCAGGGCCAGGCATACATATTTTCTTGCGGCATTGGAACAAACGTAGTCAATGATACGTCCTTTGACATGGGTGATCCACGTCGCAAGCTGGGGATAGTAAGATCATTCAGCCGAGCAAACATGATACCGATAACCGCTGGGTAGAACAAAAGCACTATCCATGATTGAATTTGGATAATGTTGCGCTTTGGCGTTGTCGAGAGAAGAAGAGGTAGGGTTAATGCACCTCCTACAGCCAGGGTAACGAAAGCACGGTCATGGAAGAGCTGGCCTGTTGCTGTGTAGTAGAAAGACACTTGCAAAAGCAAATCGGTCATAGCGTGGTAGGCAATAACAGCTGCCCCTGTGCAGTATATAACCAAGAGAACACTGCCAATACCATGTCCCAGATTCTTCTTCCAACGTGTATTCATGCCAAAGGCCCGACTTACTATGGCCTCAATCGTGTTACCGCCGACATAGCGGCCCAGAATCACCCACAGACCGCCACCAAAGCCACTTAGCAAAGCAATAAGGACCAGTATGATCATGCCTGGCACCTCTCCTGCCCTGGCAAAGTATACAGGCATAGCTAGCAGTACACCTGGGTGTAGACTTGACGAGAATAGGTTGACTGCCACATGTCCAATTGATAAGCGACCAGGCTCGGCGGAGCCTATAAGTAGTGTACGCCACCAATGCGTCACAGGTGGGAGTCGCGGTCCACGTCCATCTCGTGCAGGAAGCCGGAATATATTTTTACGCCGTTGTCTAGGGCGCTGTTCCTCTGACTGTTCATCATCGTCACTGTCTTCATCCCATACGTGGATTGTACCATGATGAAAATCATCATCTTCGTCATCATAGTCATCTTCCAATCCTGAACCAATATCAGCACAGTCATCATCTGCTGTGTGTATTTGAATTGTATCTTCTTCAGGGTATTCAGAAGGGCCAGGGTGAGATCCTATCTCAGCCTGCCCAGTGTCTGCCGTGGCGGACATGTCTGCCAAACGTGTTGGAGCACACGGGGCAGGAGGCCCTGTGGAGGCGCAACAAAAGTCCTACTCGAGTCTCGCTTAGCTAATGCGTCGTGAATGCCTTCTCGTTTACGCGCACGTCCAGATAGATACGCGCTGCTGGTCACGACGTGTGATGACGAGGGCGTCAGACTCTGAGGTGGTCCCCTCTTCGTCACCTATACCCTCGCTCCAAGCTAGATCGGGTGTGATTGAACTCTCCTCAGATGGGATTGAAGCACTTGTGAATGATGTACCTGCCCGTCTTCGTGCGTCTCTAAGTGGGTCGACGAATCCTCGCCCAGAAAAGCATGGCTTGTCTGTCTCGGACGATGATACCAACAAAAAATACGCCCGATTCGAGACGACTCTTCCGGACACAAGTGATATATTTGCCCTGGGATGGAGTGATGGGTGGGATCTCGATGATGCCCAACTCTTTTCGGATGAATCTTTACTCCTAACGTCCGACGCCCCGCCGTCTTCACCTATTCCAACCCCCGACTCCCTTCGTGCACCCCAAACGCCTGGAGAGATTTTATTACGATTTCTCGACTCTCTGCTGGCCGAGGAGGATGAATGTGGTCCTGACGCCACAGAGTTTGTCATGGTGGGCAGGTCCGAAGGCGAAATTGTCATCCTTCCTCGTGCTGCACAACAGCTCTATGGCTTGCTCAGTCACTGCGCACGCGAAACAGATAAAGCTATCTTACATGGTGGAAAAACGACAAGCTCCAAACCAGTTCATCTCCTAGATGTGGACACCACCAAACTACAGCGTCTAATCGCTCTTCTTGATACCACCATCCGGCGCACTAGTATACTAAGTTTGTCCGCTCCACTTGACGAGTATACGGTACGATGCTGCAATGCCGCACTGATTTGCGTGCGTAGCTGTCTTCTTATCTTTGCATACGACCAACTCCCCAAGTTCTTGTTCTCCGAAGAAACCTTATTGTTATGTGTGGATACACTCAAAGAGACTCTCAACCAGTTCATTTTACCTCTTGCCGATGCTTGCACCATGTCACCCAAGAAAGGATTGGCACTCAAACTCGAGAAAAACGAGATATCTGACTCGCTGCAAGCCCTCCTGGACATCCATTTTCGCCAGGTATGTGCCGCTACGTCCATGCTTGAGCCTCTTTTCTGCCTAAGCAGTCTGGCCATGTCTGAGACCTTCACGATCCGAAGTGTCTATCTCTGCATTGCGCCTTATATATCTTCTGACCTCGCGATCGGTCCCAAACGTGCTGTGCACTCACATTATCTGCAAGTCCATGCTCTACGTCCCCTTCGATTGGCATCGCTAGCAACTCTTCGCTCTATTATGGCTCGTTGCTCCGACCAACGTGTATGGATTATTACTCAGATACTTTCTTCCTCTCATCTCTTTCCTGATATGCGGCAGCGGAAGCGATGGTTCCGCCTGTCAAATGGACGTTCTGTATATATGATGACAGCTATCCTCTTGCAACTTCTACAGGCAGCCTCTTACTGTGCGCCTGCCCTCCTGGAACAGTCCTATGCTTGGTTCGATGAAGCTGAGATCAGGGCAGATAAAGAAAAACCACCCAGTCAAGAGCAGCAGGAGTTTCTACATGCGCTTGCTAGCTCACTGTCCGGTGCCTTGGTAAAAAATTGCAACAAAAGCAATGAGCTGAGTATTGATGACCAGCCTATGACCACTGTGGCTGCTGTAGTGGAAGACGTTCTCATCCTCCTGTTCCTGCCTGACTGGCCAGCAGCTAGCATCCTTCTTTCTACACTTACCAAGACATTCATCGTAGCCCTCCGTGAAACCAAAGGGCCCAAGGAGATCAAGAATGTTGCTCTTGACCAACTTGGTCTGATTGCCACAAGCATTAGGCAAGCCGAGCTAGCCATGCAAACAAAGCGCGCAAAGCGATGCGGCGAGCTTCAGTATATGTCGGACATTTGCCGTACATGCAATGTGAATGCGTTATACGACTTGGACGAGGCATATCGCTCTATCATTTACAGTATGCAACATGCCCGGAAAAATGATCCAGCTACGGAGGCTGCTGCTCGGTTTGTCCAGGCGCAATACCTTTATGAGCTCGCTTTGGCTCTACGATCCCTGTCATGTGATGACAATGCGACACAGGAATTTCTTGCTACGCTGACCACCCTTTCACGTCGAACGGAAGAGGCCCCATCACGCTTGCGCAAGGACTCTCACATACTTCCCCAACTTGTCTTGCACAGTACATTCTTTATACCCTATTCCAAAGTGCTTCATGTCATCTTGTCGCAAGTGAATTCCCAGGCGCTCTCACTCCGGACACGGTCCATGCGGGCTTTAGGCAGCATTTCGCATGTGGATCCGTCATTCTTGAGCAATGGCGATGTCCGTCGTGTGATCAGTGAGCATATGGTGGATAGCGGCGCAGCGATTCGGGAATCCTGTGTGGCTATATTGGGAGCTTTCTTGCTATCCTGCCCCAAGTATATCCCTACGTACTACGAACTGTTCAAAAGCCGTATGCTGGACACGGCAGTGAGCGTTCGAAAGCGTACAGTGAAGTTTATGCACGATGTATACTATGCCAGTGACGTGAACGAAGTAAAGACGGGTGCGGTGCTAAGTCTTTTGCAGCGTATGCAGGACATTGACCCTACTGTTCAAACGATGGCCTTTGAGTCTTTGATACAGCTCTGGCTAGGTCCTACATCCAAGGAAAATGTCTCTACGATTATGCATCAATTACTGACGGCTTGCCGGGTCTTTCATTGGAGGCCCTCCCCCCTGGATGAATTTTTACGGCGCCTCGGTGACGAGCGCAAAGACAGTGAAGAGATAGCAAAGCTGGCCCAGGTGGTCGACGAGATGCTGCTTTGCTGTGTGACGGACGAGGAGACTCTTACGTCGTTTCGAAGCTGGTCGTATGTGGTGCAAGCGATTGCCTCTGCCCATCCCAATGTGGTAAGCATCACGCGTGCCAAGCAGCTCCTTCCCTATATTGAAAACCCTGAATCTATTTCGGATGTGGAACGGATGGAAGCTTTGTTACGTATATTCATTGTATGCCTACCGCATATGCCCAGGACAGCTTTATCGTTTGCCAAGTCCTTAGAGGATATATTGGCCCATATGATCACGCACTGTCGAATCCATCCAAGCACGTCTCCATTCGAAGCCATTGTCCAATGTTTCTGTCTCACAATTGCCTACCAGACACATCACAAGGACCGCCTTGATCAGATGTTTGACAAGTGTATGAGACGATTTCGACGAATTACGTCGGCTGATACCATTTCGGCATCCCAGAAGATTGTCGTATACATTCTTGCGATGCTAGCCGGCTTTACTCCATCGTCTGTTTTTGACCCGGGCGTCACCACGTTGAAGATCCTATTTTCTCGTCTTTTGCAGCTGTACTCGACGGCTGCATGCGAGGGCCAGCAGCTCATGTTAGCTGCATTGGGCTACCTACTGAGGGCCCATCCTACGTTTTTCCTTGACCATGCCATGATCCCGATTGTTCACAAAGAGTTGCAGGGTGGAAACCGAAAAGAACTGCTTCTCCAACCTCTGCTAGACTATCTTTCGAACGACGAATATGGGCCACAGTTTGGGTCTGAATCTATTCGTGAACAGCTCCAAGGTCAAGCCATCAACGATGCGGGTCTGGCCTCTGTTCTTTTGCAACAGTTTGCTGAGGATATCCTGGGTGTGACTCTCCTGTTTCGTTATCGGACTGTGCAACACATGGCGATGGCGATTCTTCGCATCGCCATTCGCCAGGGCCTCATGCACCCTGTGCAATGTATACCCTACTTGATCGCCCTGGAAACAAGTGATGATGAGATGCTTTGTTTGCAAGCTGCTCACTTGCATCGATACTTATTTGCACGTCACGCGTCGCTGCTAGCTACACGCGTGAAAGAATGTGTACGAATGGCTGGGCGTATTCACGACACTTCTGGCAGATACCCTCGCGGGGCCCGGGTCAAGGATGCATTTCCGGAGGCTCGCTTCCAAACATGGTTTGATATTGTCTCAGAGCGTCGTTCTTCCCGTTTAGGGTTTCTTCGATCTCTGGTGCATACTATGGACGTGGATATGGATCGGCCATGCACGGAGGAAGATGTGGCCTGTTCGTTGTTTGTCGCTGACAACCTGGCCACCATGGAGTACCGTGTCGCCGAAGAGCCCCTGCTTGTTCTATATGAGCTGGCGCACCTCGAAGCGTCAACAGCCCAGTCCTTTACCAGTTTAGCGCAGCGTCGTCTACGTACAGCGGCCCATCAACGAGAGCTAAGTCCGTTGACGGACGAAGAAGACGAAGTGGCTCATTCCGATGCGAGCAGCGAAGAAGACCAGGCGTTAGCGACAGGAACTGACGATGCGGAGTCGATGTGTCCACTAAAGCGGAGTAGCATCGGCTCTTTGGCCTTGGCCGCTGCTCGCATTGACATCATTCGCGTGCTTCGAAAGCATATCAAGCATTTGTACAAACTGTCTGAATCCAAATGCGCCAAGTTTGAGCCGGACCGTCGTGCGCCGATGGGCGATCGTCCCATAGCAAGGATGGCGGTGTCGGACGCAGCCAAGGCCCTGACACCATGGACCAGTGACGATATCCCCCGGGCGCACGAAGAAGAGCAGGCCTTGGAGTACCTCGAAAGCTTTGTCGCTCAAGAGGACGACGTGGTGGCCAGTGAATCGGATAGCGAGTATGACTAACGTAGTGTCTATGTCGTTTTGGCCTTCTTCGCGGCGCGCTGGCCTTGGACACGGTAGATCTCTTTCATACGCTCCTTGTGTTTTTGTACATCGCCCTCTTCCTTCTTGGCCTGCTTCTTGTTGCGTTCTTCCTGGCGTTCCTGCCGCTTGGCTAGACGTTTCTGCTGCTTGGCCTTCTGCACGGCTTGCATCTGCTGGAGGAGGGCTACCGTATCGCGCTCGTCCTTCTCCATAACGACAGCGCGCTTTTGCAGATACGTCGGCTTGCGCTGCGCCTTGGTCATATGCGGCTTGCTGCTGAACGGCAATGCGGCCTGCAGCGCCTTCGGCACACGGAGCGGGTTGAACTTGCGTACTTCAGGTCGCTCCACTGGCTTGTACGTGGAGTTGACACGCAAGGGCGTCTTGATGTTCGCCTCTTTGCGCACCGTACCGGTGAGTCGCATACCTTGCCATTCGCGCTCCTGGTCACCACGCATCAACAGCGACGTCACCGGGTTGTAGAAGGTACGTGGCACAATATTGTACCATGCACGTAGGAAGACAATATCGCTCATAAGGATCTTGTCCTCAAACGTAGCACGGAACTGACCTTCCGGCTTGGCCAGCGCCTTCTTCACTTGGCCACGCAGACCTGACACCGTTTTGAGCTGCGCACCCTCAAACTTGGCCACTTCCAGTGGCGAGGAGAACATGTCTTTGATGAAGGCCGTGTTCTTGTACAC
The DNA here is from genome assembly GCF_001278385.1 of Malassezia pachydermatis. NCBI lineage: Eukaryota > Fungi > Basidiomycota > Malasseziomycetes > Malasseziales > Malasseziaceae > Malassezia > Malassezia pachydermatis. The sequence continues at coordinate 319,154 of NW_017253139.1, forward strand.
CTTCGCAGGCGTACCTGTCAACTTGAGCTTCTTCACAATACGGTGCGATGCGCCATTGCCAGAGTCGACGTTGAGCACTACGCCAGTCGCACTGATCCGGAAGTTGGGAGTATCAGAAGACAACGTGTTAAACGCACAGAAACCTGTGTTGGGCAGACTCGCCGGGCCGTAGAATGAGGCCAAGCAGTGCATATGCTCAGGCGTATACTTCAGCATACGATTCCGTGTCCCGTCGTCCAATGTATAGATCGGCATACTTTGAAAACGACGCCAGCCCAAACTAAAGATCAATGGATCATTCGTCTTGAGAATACGTTTGTACCAGCGGTGCTTCTTGATACGCACTTGCAGGAAGCCAAACGTCGTCTCATTCGGAAGCAGGCCTCCCACCACGACAGGGTATGCCGGGTTAAAGTGCTCCACAAATTCACATGGAATGTTCGCAATCTCCACACGGACATAGGTCCCTGGGCGGTACCCCTCAATCTGGGCACGTGTCGACTCATCTTCATCGGCAAACTCCGCCTGGTTCATCTCTGCTTGGCGAGCGAGCTCCTTCTTTTGCTCAGTGTACCAATCGTCCTCGGCCTCCTCTTCGTCGTCATCGTACTGCTCATCAAACTTGCGCTTGAGAGCCGCTTTCTTCGCAGCCAGAGCCTGCGCCTTGGCCTCTTCTGACTCTTCTGGCGTGGGCTCTGCATCCTCGGCCGCTGCGCCCTCACCCTCCGCTGCCTCATCAGCCTCGCCTGTGATAAACAGATGACGAATGGAATCCAGTCGGTCTTCTTCATTCCATGCATCCAAGGCACCTTCCCGGAGCACAGGCCGAGCCTCATCCGGCACATCGATCATTACAGTAGGCATTTCGTTCTCGACCTTGAGGAAGAAGTCCTGATCCTCCTCCTGTGCCTCCAGCGTCTCGTCTTCTTCCTCTGCATCCTTCCCGCTAGCGATGGATTCAGGCGAAAGATCCGAGTCGTATACCAAGCGCATCAAATCACGCTTGCGACGGCGATTGGCCAGAACCGTTTCTTCGGCCCGCGCAGCCAGATTCGTCTTCCATGGAGCCATGTCGATCCCATCGTCCAGATCCGAGTCACTGTCTGCATAAGCCACTTCCTCGTCCTGCGCATCATCGCCGTCGTTGCCTTGCCGCGCGAACCCCTCTTCGTCGTCGTCATCGTCATCGTCCTCCTCCTCCTCCTCCTCGTCGTCGTCGTCACCTATCATATCCATTTCGCCATTGGCAAAGACAGCACGCCGGCGTGTACGTCCGACTTGCACAGGCGCCTCGGAGTCGCCAAACAAGCGGAGTTCACCCTGCGCAGCACGATCGCCCAACGTCGTCTCAGAGTCCTGTAAACTCATAATCATACGCTCCCCTTCGCCGACATTCTCCTCTTCTGCGCCCTCCTTCTTCGTAAAGTGGCCCGGCACATTAATATACACAGCGTCTTTATCGAACATTACGCCACCCACGTCGCTCATAGGTGCATGAATCAGCTTTTGCTTGTCGCTCAGTTTCCGTCTCTTTTCACTCTCCTGTGTTGGCAGCGGGCAAGGATCAGCGAGTCGCTCAATCGAGGCAATGGTCAGATCACCCACACCAGGAATGTGGATAGGCTGCTTATCACGCAAATGAGTGCCGCGCACGTAGCCATACACAGTGATGGTACGATCCATCTTGGGGTTCGCTTGCACGAGATCACGCGGCGTCAGTTCTTCCATACGGTCTGCCAGGAAATACGGATGCTGGTTTCGGAAGATGAGGGGACGGAATTTCATCACACTGATGAAGCGACACAGGTTCTGGATTTCTGTGTCAGGGTATCGACCGTTAATAATGCCGGAGAGATAGAAGAGCTTGGCGCCCTGGTAGATTTCCGTCCAGAAACGGTGTTTCAGGCGTTTCTTTGCCGCACGGAGCGTCTTTTGCTTCTTGATCAAATCGAGATGGGTCAACACGCCCATGACTTTCGGAAACCCATGCGCCTGCAGCACATTCAAGAACTCCATGGTCTCCATCTCGAAGCCAAAACTGCCATCGATCATTAAGAGCACGAGATCAGCAATCTTGCCGATATCAATCATCGAGTTAATATCATTGTTGCATTCAATAAATGTGATGCGCCGTGCCTTCCCACTGACAACCGTCACAGGGCCAGTGATGGTGGCAATCGTATGCTTGGTATAACGACGAATCAGACTGCGCATAAGTGTCGTTTTTCCGACACCTTCAGGGCCTACCACCGCCACAATTACAGGCGGGGGCTCCTTTTCAGGTGTGCGATCGACCAGGGGCACATGCAACCGTTGCTGATCCAGCTCGGCCTTGCGGCGGATCTGCTTGTCGGCAGCAAAAGGATGAGCCGCAATAAATGCCTATTTGTCAGCCAAGCACAAACAATACATACCTTAGGATTGAATCCGCCTGCATGCCGGTCCTTGGCCTTGGCTTTCGCCTTGGCCGACTTAGGACCGGCTTGCGCGGCGCGATGGGCGCGGTGGACCTGCGTCGCGTCCGCCATCGTCACTAGCAAACGCACTGACGCTGCGCGACAAAAAAAAAGTTTCGATGCCATTCGGCCGACGTCGACGCTGAGCCTCGAAGCCCTGCCTCCCACGTGCGAGACGAGACGAGGGTGGCAAGGCGTCGTCAGCGCGGCGAGAGGGCCGTTGAGGATTGCTCTTGACTGCCATCATGCCTCGCTCCTCGCGCTCTGGTACTCGCCCTGCATCACATGCCCCGCCGCGCTCGGCTCCCTCGGGATCGCGCGGTATGCACACTATGTCGGCGCCTCCGCAGAGCTTCAAGGCGCCTCCGCAGTCTCGTGCTGCACCTGCGCAGCACCATGCAGCCCCACCTCATCAAGGTCCCACTGTCGTATCCCAAGGTCCTGGCATGTTCGGACAGATGGCCTCCACGGCAGCCGGTGTGGCTGTTGGCTCGGTACGTCTTCTTTCTACCATACATTCATACTAACCATGCAGACTGTGGGCCACGGTATCAGCAACATGTTGTTCGGTGGCCGCCACGCTGAGCCTGCGCCAGCTGCCGAGGCCCATCCGCCCGCAGCACAGTACGACCAGTCGTTCTCGCAGCAGCCCACTGGCATCAACTGTGACGTGCAGAGCAAGGAATTCCTACAGTGCCTGGAGAAGACCAACGACATGAACGCTTGCTCGTACTACCTGGAGCAGCTGAAGGCTTGCCAGGCTGCTGCTCGTGGCTACTAATGGACATATATAGGTGCTGAATAGGTATCTATGTGATTGTAATAGGAGTGCTTGGCTGATACAAGTGTGCCAAAATCCAGTCGCCATTGAGAACATCATTGGTATCCGCTGGTAATGTCAAAACTATGTTGCCATACGTACCTTGATGAGTTGCACTCTCCTCATTGGCGCAGATCCCAGCTAGGACATGCCGGAGAATGACTCGACTGCGCGCAACGTTGCGAGGCACTTGAAGTATATAGCGCAGGTCCCAGCATGCAGCAGCCTCGCGCCATGGCGCCACGTCTAAGCAACAATACAGGCCCTCGACCAGGACGATGGAATGGGTAGGCAAGATCGTAATACCGTCAGGCACAGGATCTTTGAGCTCATGGGAGAATGAAGGCGCTTTGATCGTGGTGTTTTGGTCATTACGAAGCCGCTTCGCAAAAGCAACGAAGCCCTACCATGTCAGTACACATGAGTACATACGTCTGCATCAAAGGTAAAGGCAGCACCACGGCGATGATGCGCCTCCGCAGGATCCTCAAAGGTATCCAGCACAGCGCGTGGGTAGTGCCAGCCATCCATGCCGACACATATGCAACAGCCACTTCGCTGTTGTTCTATAGCTTGAACGATGCGCAACGCCAACGTAGACTTGCCAGAGCCGGGGATACCTGCAAGTCCGACTAAGAGCCGTCGCGAGTTGTCTAGGCTTAACCATGAGTCACTATAATCTTACGTACGTATCACGACGAGCCAACAGCTCGCAGACTACGTGTTCGACACATTCATCCATGAATGTAGGGAAGGAAGGTGGGTGTACAGTACACGTGACAAACCAGGCAGGAGGGGGACAGGGGAACGATCGAATAGGCCAGCAGCGGATAAAAGAAACGGTGCTAAGCTGTCGGGATGCCTGATTGCGTATCTTCTGGCAAGGATGCAGGGGCAAGGTTCGTTACAGGAGGTCAATAAATCCATCAAGAACAATCCGTACATCTTCCACCGCACACAAGTCTTCGAGGAAAGGACACAAGTCTGTCAGCTCAGTGTCATGAGGGTCGTTGAACCAGCTGGATACAGGTACCGCATTGGTCGGGTGGAAAATGTAGGAGGCCGGAGAATTGTCGAGGATGATGGTATCATTCAATGGACGGCCCAGTTGAGAGAGATCTTTTACATAGGTACCATGGTGGTTGTAGCATGACTCACGGAAAAGACGGTGACGAACGACCTGGTGGATATCCAAAATGTCGATCACAGGGTCAGCATATTTGTTCAGACTGGCTGTAAAGATCACCACTTCGTATAGTTGGCCCATAAGACGCATAAATTCGTCCACACCCGGTCGTTTGATCACATAGACATTGTGTACCACACCTTCGATTTCCACAGGCACAACGAAATCCGCGTTGGGTACCATCTTGAAACTGCTGTGCACAAGTGTCTCGTCCAAATCAAGGACCAAGCATTTTCGCGAAGCCTCCAGGCCCGTCGCAGGGACGAGCAACGGACATGGCTGGCCATATTCATCCACAGGGATACCTAGGCCACCTTGTTGAATCAACTGCTGCTCTTCGGCAATCATCTCTTGCTCCAATTCAGGGTCAATGTACCCGGCCGCCACAGGCATACCATTTTGGGGGACTTGCGTAATGATGTCCTGGGAAAAGTCGTCCAAATCATCAGTCATATCAGAGCTGCCTGCCGACGTAGCCATGCTACTGCGGTTCCCCGCACTGGGCACGGTAAGCACCGCCGAGTTCCGCGTAGTGTCAGCCATGTTCGCCGAGGAATCACCCATGTGCGTAGACGCACGCATAGACGGTGTTTTCATTGGTACAGTTTCCGCCGCATGAAGCTCGTCTGCCGGCGTGGCAGGGAGTGTCGACCGCCTGTGACTGGCGGACGGCGGAAGTGACGGCGTCTTTTTATCGTGGCCATCCACCGCAGCGGCCACAGTCGAAGATGAAGAACCACATGTCATCATCGCAAACCACTTGCGGAGTCCACGCAAACGCGTATCCGGACCTGCATCGGCCGCTTGTGTGTCATCCATGGCGGGCGCAGGCGGCCGTGGGCCAGGTTGGGAGCGTGGCCCAGAAGGTGGCATGGCTCGTGGGCGCAATTCCATGTTCTGCATAGAGTGCGACTCAGGCATAAGAGGCGCAGGGGATGAGGTATGCTGAGCCACTGCCATGTGCGATGAAGACGAGGAAGGCGTCATCGGTGCTAGCGGAGGAGGTCCCTGGCCATGTGCATAGGACGTCCGACGCAGAGCTACTGCGGTCGACAAGCCTTCGTCGGCATCAGACTGTGTGACTTGTACAGCTGGTACATGCATGCTGGAGCGTGAGTTGGCATCCGCAGAGGCAGGGGCATCAGAGTACATCTCCGACGAGGTGGGGCTCTCTTCTAACATGGGGCGCAGGGTAGCGCCTCCTTGTTCGGAAGCGACCAAAGCCGATTGCCCCCGGATAGGCGCACCGAGTGACAAATTGGACTGTGCAGCGCCCGACACGGGACGCGCTGGGCGTATGGTACGTGTCGACATGGAGCGTGATGCAGACTCCGGTGTGGATGAGGAGGCTGATGCTGCTTCGGCCCCCGGTACAGCAGGTGGATAAGACGAATGTCTTCGTGCTGGTGTGTCGGATGATGGTATGGTCTGACTCATAGTGACCTACACCTGAAAATCGACAGCGTGTTAAACTTGGCACGAAGGCACGTCCTGGGGAAAATCTCGAGACGCGAAATGTGAGACGCTCTCACCTAAAAAGCGGGCGGCAAATTTTGACTTGCCAGGCTGGGCCAGTCCGCTACCGTGCCAGGCAGGTCTTCGTGGGCCACGGCATCACATGATAGGCTTGCGCGAAACCAGCGCCCTTGGCTGCACGTGGCGCTGGGGAGGCTGGCCGGCACCAGCCAAAATCTCAAAAAAATGATCCAACTCGCAGCCCATCCGTGCTCGCACGGTGACACGCGGATTGAGAAGGATGAGCGCGAGTCGTACTACGCAGGCTGCGTCAGGGAGCGACTCGGAAGACGAAGTGGTACGTTCTATATAGGCTCATCGCAGGACTTTATCAATGTCGAGTTCGATTTTCAGGCGCCCAACGAGATTGATTTTCAAGCGCTGAAGCGACTGTTCCAGCAGCTTTTCTATACACACGCGCCCCAACTGGATCTGGGCGTGCTGGCCGACCATGTGATCGAGCAAGCACAGAGTCGAGGTGTAGGCACGGTGGTCAAGGTCGACGATCTCGAGCAGGTCCATGATCCGTATGCTGTGATGAGCGCGTTGCTGCTTGGCCCACCCTCGCCCGCGCAGGCGTTGGTGCATTCGTACTTGGCAACGCAGCTACGTCGTTCTGCCTCTGCTCAGTCACTGCTTGCTCTACTCGAACAAGCCTCGGCTGAGAAGCCACTGCTTTTCGTTGTGCATGAGCGTATGATCAATTTGCCGCCACAAATCACACCGCCGCTCATCCAGATGCTGCTGGAGGAGTGCCAGGAGCTGCAGGAAGAGACATCAGCTCCGACGCCGACGCATGCCCTCTTTTTCTCGCGTGCCTTCTCGGCTGATGCGCTCGACGAAGGAGACGACGAGGACGAGGAGCCTACTGGCTTAGCAGGCGCCCGAAAGCGCAAAGCGCGTGGCGCACATGCCCACCCTGACGATGCAGCAGCAGCAGCACTGGGCAAGAGTGTATCGAACAAGAAGCGCACAGGCACCGGCCTGGACGATGGCTTAGGCTCGTTCCACCCAGAAGACGAGCTAATTCGTCCCTTTGCAACGCATGCTCACACGTTCCGTTTCCCAGCGCCGCGTGATGCGCCGGATACGTACGAAGCGCCCATCTTTGGCCGACTCATGGCAGTGCCGTACACGCACCTCCCGGCGATCCTAGAAAAGATGCAGAGTGTGTGGCCTGCGCCCGCCTAAGTTCATACGTCGTTCATTATACATACATAGTGTGCCTACTTACAGGTATGCGTCTTCGTCCATATCGGTATTCGCACCCGATGCCACAAGGATATCGAGACCGTCGCCAGCCTCGTTGACATGCACTTCGATCTCGTCACCTTCCCGCACCTTACCTTGGATCAGGTCCGAGGCAAGGGGGTTCAGCAAGCTGCGCTGGATCAAGCGGTTGAGTGGACGCGCACCATACGCTGGATCGTAGCCCTTCTTGGCAAGCCAGTCTCGCGCGGCATCGTCGACGTGCATGCAAATGCGCTTGTCGTACAAACGCATATCCACTTCGTTGAGGCGGATCGAGACAATGCCGTTGAGCGTTTCCGGTGCCAAGTTGTTGAAGATGATCTGCTCGTCCAAACGGTTCAGCAGCTCAGGCGGGAAGGCCCGCTGCACTTCTGCCATGACTTGGGTACGCGACTCTGTCGTGGCATGGCCCTTTGCGTCCGTCGAACCCGGGGCGTAGAGCACTTCGGCACCCACATTCGACGTAAGGATAATGATGGCCTGGCGGAAATCTACCAGGCGTCCTTGTGAATCTTGCAGACGGCCCTCGTCCAAGATCTGCAGAAGCAGTGTGTGGATACTGCGATTCGCCTTCTCAATCTCGTCAAAGAGCACCACCGAGTACGGCTGACGACGCACCTGCTCCGTAAGCTGTCCACCATCTTCATGGCCCACGTAGCCAGGCGGCGCACCAACCAGTTTCGATACGGAATGCGACTCACTCAGCTCGGAGCAATTGATCTGGATCAACTTCTCGGAATCAAAGAGGAACTGTGCCAAGCCCTTGGCCGCCTCCGTCTTGCCAACACCCGTGCCGCCCAGGAACATGAACGAAGCGAGAGGGCGCTTGGCAGAGTTAAGACCAGCGCGACTCAGACGCACAGCTTGGCCAATGGCCTGAAGAGCCTCGTCCTGGCCAACAATACGCTTGCGCAGCTCATCTTCAATGCCCATCAAACGCTCGCGCTCGCCCTTGAGCAGATTACGTACAGGCACGCCTGTCATTTTCGCCACAACCGCCGCGATATCATCACTCGTCACTCGCTCATGGAGCAGGGTATTCTTGCGCTCCGCATGCTCTTCTTCCTTCGGCAGCTGCGCCTCCAGCTCGGGAATGCGGCCGTACTGCAGCTCGGCCACACGTTGGAAGTTGCCTGCACGTGTGGCCTGCTCCAATTCAATGCGCGCCTCTTCCAGCTGTTCTTTTGTGGCCTTCACTTGGTCGAGCTTGTTGCGCTCTTCCATCCATGCGGATGTAAGCACTGCGTTCTCACTCTGCTTCTCACGCAGCTCCTTCTCTACCGCTTTCTTGCGGTCCTCCGAGAGCGGATCTGCTTCATGACGAAGCGACTCAAGCTCAATTTGAAGCGTCAAAATATCACGATCCAACGTCTCAATAGACTCAGGCTTGCTTTCCTGTTGCAGACGCAACATGGACATGGCTTCGTCCAGCAAGTCAATCGCGCTATCCGGCAGCTTGCGCTCGGTCAAGTACCGCGACGCATAGTTGGCCGCTGTCACCAGCGCACCATCGCTAATGCCCACACCATGGTGCACTTCGTATCGCGAGCGGATACCTCGCAAAATGGCAATGGTAGACTCAGGCGATGGCTCCAGCACCGAGACCGCTTGGAAACGACGAGCCAACGCAGGGTCCTTTTCAATGTACTGACGGTACTCGTCGTACGTCGTCGCACCAGCACATTGAAGCACACCGCGTGCCAGCATAGGCTTCATCATATTCGCCGCATCCACCGAACCTTCCGCCTTACCGAGGTTCAAAAGCATATGGAGTTCATCAATAAATACAATGACTTTTCCGTGCTCAGCCTCAATATCGCTGAGTAGCGCCTTAAACCTTTCCTCAAAAGCGCCACGAAACGAGGCACCCGCCAGAAGAGCGCCAAGATCCAACGCACAAATACGTTTGTCTTGCAGTGACTCAGGCACCTCTTTGTTCACAATACGCTGCGCCAAGCCTTCCATAATGGCCGTCTTGCCTACACCGGCCGGACCGACAAGCACAGGATTGCACTTCGTACGACGAGAAAGCACCTGAATAGCACGTCGGATTTCACTATCACGGCCAATGACCGGATCCAACTTGCCTTCGCGTGCGAGTTTGGTCAAATCTTGCGAGTACTGCGCGAGCGTCTCGCCAGGCTGCGCCCCCTGACCTTGCATATTCATGCGCATACCAGGAAATCCACCGCCACCACCCGGTGGCTGTTGAGCACGCACAGCGGATATGTGAAGAGAACGTAGGGACGACCTGGTGGCAAGAGGCACCCGCGCCACCATGGGCGTTGAGGCTGTTGCCACACGCGCCCCAGCTACAATCCTAGCTGGTTGTGCACGCAACAAAGACAATGTAGGAAGTTTTTGAAGGGTTGACATTCAGAAACAGAATCACCAGCGCGCGCGGAGCTTGGGGAAGAGTGGTATTTATGTGCCTGGCCATTCTGGATGGTCTGGCCGAGAACCATCTCGAACGCACGGCCCAGCATATGCTTATGTAAGCAGATAAAAAGAAGGTGCGTCGTCGGTACCTTGTGGTTCACGAGCGCGGATCGTGTAAATTCTCGCGTGTGACAGGTGCCATGTTCCCCTCACGTGTACCTCTAGGGAAAAACGCGGAGGCTGCGCCTCGTGTATGCCAGCGGTGTGAAAAGCCCGGACATGCTATCTATGAATGCAAGAATCCGCGGCCGTACAAGTCCAGACCGACACGGTCCCAAGTGCTCAAGAACCCAGCCTTGGCCGAGAAACCGCCATCACGCACGACAGAGATTCGAAGGTGTGTATGACGAGTGTACGAGCTCACAATAGGCCTGGCCTAGCTACAGAAATCCTGGAAGAGCGCGAGAAGGCGCGTAAGGATTCGGGGCGCTATGAAACACGGAGCAGATCATCGTCCGTTTCCTCTACGGACTCATACAGCAGCCATCCGTCATCGTGCAGTACATGTACACCCATGTCACCACGAGAGGAAGACCGACGGTCTCGATCACCTTCTCCTATTCGACGACGTTATGATACCAGTCCATCCAATAACGAAACCCGGAAATAACTTTGCGCCCTACTTTAGCATTGCTTTTAAAATAAAACTCTTTTGATACCCTCTTTATGCCTACAGATCTACCGACACACCCTCACCTTCTCAGAAGGCAAGAACAATTGGGATTGCCGCCATGCAGATAGACGTATGGGATGCATCAAACCAAACTTTTGACGGTCCCTCGCCGAATTGGCTTCAAATCCACTTTTTCCTGAACTAGGCTGTGGCACCAACCAATAGTATGGAAAAGAAAATTAGACGCGCATAACTCGAAAAGAGATTTTGGAAACGCCTCCCGTTGCTAAGTGACCATCTTGCACGCTCCTGTTGCCCTGTGATGCTCGATCCGCCGCTGTATTCCCAAAAGAAGGCAGAGGGGGTCACTACAGTACAACCATCAGGTCATAAGGCAGCGCCCAAGGCTGGGTCGGAGACAAACAATCGTACCAAGTCCCAGGACCCTGCCGCCAATGCGTCAACAGCCTCAGGCTCTGGCGTGAAAAAAGCACGATCTCAACAAGCCCAATCCTACGCTGCAGCACAGCAAGCGAACGCGGCACGCCGAGAAAGAGAAGAATGGGAGCGTACCCGTGGTGCTGGCAGCAATGTACTTTTATGGTATGAAGATCTACGGGTCAAGCGTTCTCGTATCTTGGACCATTTTAAGTGGACAGCGCCGGAAGTAGTACCACCGATTGAGGAGATCCTGGCCAAGGAGTCGGAGCCACAGGAGGTCATCGGCATGGATCGTCTTCTTGACTGGGGTTTGTGCGATTATACGATTCTGCCTCGGACGCTAGGCCGTGGACGTTTCTCTACGGTTTACCTTGCCGTGAAGAACGGAGAGCGGTACGCTGTAAAGCATACACCTCTATTCCCGCACCATGAACTAGTAGCGACGCGACTCCTTCGCGAGCCTACGCTACTGGCGGAGCTGCCACCTCATCCCAACTTGGTACAAGTGGTAGAGACGATTCGTACGCCTGGTCACTTTTACCTGGTGGAAGAGTTCTTGGAAGGATATGTCACCGTGGAAGCACTTATCACGAAACTTAATATCACAAAGCCGCCCGCGGCACCTGTGCTTCCGTATGATGTCGCTGAGAAAGTCTTTGACCAACTTGTCTTGGCCCTGCATGCCATTCACACCCCGTTGCGTGTGTGCCATCGCGACGTGAAGCCTGAAAACATTCTTGTGCACCCAGAAACACTCCAACTGAAGCTTCTCGATTTTGGATTGGCAACGCACTTTAGCCGCAGCCGTGCGAAGCTAACCACATGCTGTGGCAGTCCCGCCTTCCACTGCCCCGAGATTGTGGTGGCGTTGTCGCAGCCGCCTGGTACAAGCCCATATTGGGGGCCAGAAGTGGATGCATGGACTTGTGGCGTCACATTGTTGCGGTGTCTCTCAGGTATCCGTTACCCCTTGGGTACGACACACACATCGCCGGCAGCCATGGCAAGTCGTGCGAAAAAGGTTTTGGCGTCGCTTCCTGATACGCAGCTTCGTCACGATATCTCGCTCCTGTTGGATCTCGACGCTGAACAGCGTATGCAGAATTTCCAAGACATTGCCGATCGGATTCTGAACAATATGAGCAAGCCACCCGTACGCACCCGTCGCGAAATGAAATGCACGTCCTTCATTCCTGCACCGCCTCAGCATGCTATGGTTTTGCCATTGGTACTGACCAAGGAAACAGAGCTTTATCGGATGGGGGATTTGCCATTCCCAGGCGCCTCGTCGTACTCGCAAATGACGCTTTTGAACACGTCGCGTCAGCCCAGCCAACGAGTGCTGTCGTTTATCAAGTACTGCTTCCGATGTGCTGGCATTTTGTATCATACCATTCCCATCCACAAGGCAGCCGAGGAAGCGTCTATAACTTCGCACCCGAACTGGCGTCCTGAGGCATTGACCTCGTGCACATTCCAGTGTGTAGTGGAATTGCTCGAAGACGAACAAGTGGGCCCCTTGTCGCAGCTGTACAATTCCGTCATGTCCCTGTTTGGCCAGCAGAAAAAGACGGAGCACCTGGTGAAGCTGCCTTCACGGGCCTTGGACCCTACGGCGCGAGATGAAGCAGTACGTCCCAGCAGTGGCCCCTCAGGTCGGCAGGGCCGCCTGAAGATGCTGGTGTTCTACATGGTCGTGGCCTTCCCAAGCCACGGCAGTGAGACGCCCTTGCCTTCTAATATGGACTTGCCTACGCCGGAAATGATCTCCAATGCGCTCCAGCACCGTTTTGCGCCAGCGAAGATGCAGACACCTTCAGCTTCGCGCCGAGCAAGCTCCGAAGAGCCGGAGCTGTACATTGATACACAAGTGGATCGACTGCCTAAGCCGCAAGTCGTCAGCTCGCCGCGCCATGGCCACCGAACGAAGTCAAGCGCGCCACGTACACCAAAGCTCCCGCCGCGCCATGGCCACCGAACGAAGTCAAGCGCGCCACGTACACCAAAGCTCCCGCCGCGACCCAAAACGGTGCAAGTATACGTGTCCGATGCGCGTGTGTTGCCATACGTACGGGGCGCGTTGAGCAACGGTGGCCTGCTCAAATCCAATTCGTTTGCTACCTCTGAAAGTAGGCCGGCCTCGCCATCGCCCTCTACGCCGTCCCCTCGCTCGGGCAGTACGACCCCGGAACCAAAACACGATCGTATTGGGCCTCATGAACTGGGTACCTCGTTGGAAGCGATCGAGAGTTCGTGTCGCTCCCTGCTCGCTCGTCGTATCTCGCCCGATCGTGAAGATGTGGATGATACATATGCCCATCAGCTGTACATGCTAGTATACCGATTGTACCGTGGTCTCGAGATCACCTTGGAAGGTGATCATGCCGACGCGTTGCAGCAGGAAATGTCCAAGTTGAATTTCCGGGCGTTGTCCGTGCTAGGACCTGTGCTAGCCCTGGTCAGCGAGCATGATCGAGCGCCGAATTCGCCCACTCGACCGAAAGATGTGCATGCGTTGAGCACTACAGGCAGTTTGGCCCTTGGTATCCTTGAGCTGTTTAGTGGTAGCAGCAGTGCCAAGGAAATGTGTTTGGGCTTCCAGGAGCAAATTGAGCGTCTCAGTTTGGCATGGCGTGCGCAGGATTATGAGACGATACAGCCGGATATGGACACGGTAGCGATGCTGGCGTGTGATGGCCCGGTCCTCGTCCAAGCCGCGTTAGGCCAGCTCCAGCGTCTGGCGAATTTGGTCCCTTCCATTAAAACACGCAAACCGCTGCCGCTGATCGAGTCTGTCCTGGGCCCCTTGTACCCGGGTGTGTACCGTGACGTGATTGTGGATGCCTTGAGCACTATGGACGATTTGGACACACGCGAGGACTTGGCTACGCAGGCTGCGATCGTGCTGGGTGAGTTGATTTTGGGTCTCTCGTCCCTGGCGCAGCAGGTGGACGAAGAGTCGCGACCTCCGTTGGGCAATACATTTATGGAGGCGCTCTGCTTGCTCATCCCCTACTTACCAGTGCCCCTGGAGAGCCAAGGATCAGCGTCCCCGCTCCTCTCGATGCAGTCAACCAAGACAGAAGGCATATCCCCACGTATCACGGTGTGGAACATTGTACGAAAAACGCTGGACCAGTTGGACATTGACTTGGGCGAGCGGTGCTTGGGCCCCTCTGACCTGACACATCTTCCACGTGCGCCGCCGTCGTACGAAAATTCGCGGGGCTACTTCCTTGTACTGGTGCATTTGCTGGCCTATGAAGCATTCATGACACGTGTCAAGGGCAGCACGCGCGAGCGATTGCGTGTCGCAACCCGATCACGCAAGCGTCTGTCGGATCCGCAGCATTGGAGCACCGATGTGGCGCAGGAGCTCTTGAGTCGTTTGGCCTCGGTGATGCCAGGTACATTGGTACCTGGCTTGGGCCCCATGGATGTCACACTCTCAGCTCGTACATTGGCCTGTGTGCACGATGTGGATTTGTGCGATGCGATTCTCGCCATGTCGCAGTGGTGTGTTCATGCGCTGGCCAACGATGCACGAACACGTACGCAGCTGGACGACGACTGTGCAACATTCATGCTACGGGTCCTTGCTTCGATTGCCACGTACAGTTCAGAGGCACGGCTACGCCAGCCGGCCTTTGCTCTCGTAAGCTGTCTACTGTGCTACCACAGCAGTGACGATGTTACGCTACGCTTGATACGTGAGATGATGGCGCCTGAAGCGCCAGCGCCGCTGCGTGGCGGGACCGTTCACCTCGTCCGCGACTTGGTAGCCGATCGACTCGACCGTTTGGAAGCAGGGATCGTGTACTCAGACGCACTCTTGGCCGATGGCCGGTTGTGGCGGGCGTGGAATGACGAGCTGTTTGTGCTGCCGAGTGGCCAGCCTACCCCTCCGCCAGAGCGACCTGAGAAGCCCAAGAAAGAGGAGGCGGCGAGCGAGGAGGATGACCTTGCTCCGCTCACCGCATACCTGACACAGCACCTGACCTACTTGCAGGAGTGCTGCTCTCTCTTCTATTATGTGCATGTGCGTGATGCCTCGCACAACTACACCGGCATGCGAGACGGTGCCACGTATGTGCGCTTGGTTGAACGCTTCGTACAGCCATTGGCAGCGTGGACGACACAATGGCAAACGTATCTTCAAGAACATTCTCTGTCCAATGACACCGCATTGATGGGTCTCGCACTTCTGGAGACAGCCGTAGCCCGACTGCAGCCATCAGGGGACGGAAGTGCAGGCGCCAAGTAGTAGAACCAAACTACGTAGCATGTAAACTATTTTATGTATACCGAAGAACAAGGCGTCGCGTCAAGTGCGTTTTTATGCCGACGCCTCCGCCGTCTTCTTGTTCTTCTTCTTCGTCTGGCGCACACTGGTAGCCAGCAGAGACTTGATCTCCTCACTCTGCACCTCCTTGTCACTCTGCACCTTCTCAGCAGAGTACCACGTCGGGGCAGGGGTAAGACGGATCGCACCCTTCGCGTTCACAGCCACAGTGAAGAACACCTGCGCAGTGATCGCCGAAGCGTTCGCGTCCACCAACACCTGGAAAGGCGTCACCAGGCCGTGGTTCGCGCACTCCTGCACACCCATACGAGCACGCTTCTCGTCCTCCAGCGCACGGAGGTTGAAGGGGAAGGCGCCAGCCTTCTTCTGGATCTCCGAGAACACCTTGCGCGAGGTCGCCATCTTCAGCAGGTAGGTAGCATTGGTCTTGCGGTAGATCGAAGTGAACGTGTCATCCGACTTGCTCTTGCCGTCCGCCGAGGTAGTCACGACAATGTCCACACCGTACACTTCGTTCTCCTCCAGCTTGCAGGCATCAGGGCGCGAGGTGCCATCACCACCGAACGCGATCTTCTTCTTGCCCGAGATCTCGTCCTTGGCGAACTGGTTCGTCTGCATACCGTCCACACCACGCACATCAAACTCCTTCACGGTCTGCTCGACCTGCTTCGCAATGTCGTGGTTCAACATGCCGGGACGCATCAGGCGAATGGCCACATCAGCCGCAGTGTGCGCAGCCTTAAGCACGTCCGCAGCACGGCCCGTCACAGGCTTCTCAGCGCTGGCGCCGACAACCACCGTCTCACCGACAACGGCCGCGTAGCCGTCAATTTGCGCACCAAGCTGGAACTTGACCACATCGCCGGCCTGGAGCGCCGTCTTCGAGGCATCGTCACTCGGCAGCGGAGCATAGTTGCACACCACGTTGTTGATCGAGACTGTCGTGGGGAACGCAAGACCCTTGGCCATCTTCTTGTCCTTGTACACAGCCGAAGTGCCCTGCTCAACAGCCTCGTCACCGAGCTGCATAAGCTCCAGGACCGTCTTGCCCTCCTGCGCAGCATCGATCACAGTGCGGATGGCCTTGGCGGCAATCTCACCGGCCGTCTTGTACTTGGTCAGAGTCACGTCAAAGTTGTCTGCGGCGTCCGTCATGGTAGAATAACGTCTCTGGATGGAGGGCCGTCGACGTCTTACGCAAAACGAGAAAAGTATGCACGTGACGTACAGGGGCGGGGGAACGGTACGCTGAAGTTGGCTCGGACCAGCCTGCTTTCCCCACATGGGCTGTAAAGTCGCCGCCCCTTCATGAATCCATTAAAAAAAAAAAAAAAAAGCTATAGAATTACTTGCCAGCATTTGGTCGTAACTTGGACATCATCTTCTTGATCCCATTCATACCTGGGACACGGCCGTTGGATGAGGAAGTTTGGGATGAAGAAGGCTCCGTCTGGAACCGCGCCAAACTGGAAGAGTCTGGCACATTGACCAAGGGACTTGCAGTATGTCCACGACGTGCACGACGTGCTGCCGCACGTTGCCGCTCTTCATTTTGCAAGCGTAGCGCGAGAGCATAGTCGTCAGACTCGGTACTATTCGCCACATTGCTTTGATCTACCATCCGGGCCCATTCTGCCTCGGAGCGGATGACCTGCTGGAACTGGCCATCAAAGTACCGCGTCTCTTGTCCGGTGGTGTCTTCCAAACTTTCCCACACAATCTTGTCCTCCATCAAAAAGATGGAATCAGAGACCAACGTGAACAGGGATGGCGTCGACATACTGCCTTCGTCCGCTCGACGGTGGTACAGCACCGAGAGATGCGAGTTGCGGAACAGTACAGCCAACTGACCAGGTGCGAGAATTCGCTTCAGGGCGACAACACCGGCCGGTGTGAGCTGTGTCTTGTACTGCTCCAAGAATGTACGCACGAGCTGCGGCAACGAACCTGTGTTCATACCCGCCATATTCTGCGACAGGAGCATCGTCGCATTGTTGTAGCTGCCGACCTGCGTAAGCGCAGCATACGTTGACGAATCTGTCGGATCGGCGATCCAGCCATGTAAGAGCGGTACACGAGCCACACGGAACAAGGTCAACTCGCCCGAAGAGGCAGCGCCCGTATCGGAGCCAAATTTGTCAGGCGCATCGAAAAACACGTCCACTTGGAATCCCTTGAGCATCTTCGGCAGCGTGCTGAGCACCAGACTCAAAGCCGAAGGATCCAAGGCGCCGTTGCTGCACTCCATGATATAGTCCGTAAGCAGATCAGAAAGGTAGGCATATGACACCGCTGGGCGGTCAGGCGGTGTAATGTGCAGCTGCTTCTCCAAGAGGAGCAAATTGCACAATGCAATGAGTGAACATGGCCCATTCTCGTTCTGCATAATGATCTTCGTCTCCGTCCCGCGCCACACAATGTCCTTCAGCGCCCATTGTGTATCATCATGCACGTTCGCCGAGGCCAACGACTGGGCGAGCTGAGCATCTGCGTCGATTTGTGCCTGTTCTTGCGCCTTGGTGGCGCCAGCGTGGGACGGCGGGGCTAGTGCGGCGCCTGTGGTGGCGCCGAGAGCCGCAGGCTTGGCATACGACAATCCCGTGTGTGCAGGCACTGTGCTAGGCACATTCGACTCAACTGGTGTGACAGTACTGTAGGTCGACGTGGTAGGCACGTGTGTCGTTGTCGTTGACGTCGTCGTCGAGGCGGTGGAAGGCGACATGTACGAAAGAGGCTGTGTGGAAGAAGCCATAGAGGGCGAGGCGCCTGTATGCGTTGTCGTCCCCAACTCAGGCATAGGCTCAGACGCGGCATAAGGGTTTGCCGACGTCGGCGCAGGGGATCGGGCCGAGGTGTCCAAGAAGGGATTGTGATGGTGTTGGGGACTGGATGTGCTGACAGGCGATCCCACGGACTGTGACCATGCCTGGTTCACAGGACGAGCATCGCCAAACCCGCCAGGCAAATTGCTGGAGGAGAAGGGGGTGTACGAGTCTGTCATGGTGTGATGGGACGATCCGAACGCGTCAGGGGCGGCAGGTGCTGGCGCTGTGGCTGGCATCGGTGTGGTCAAATCGAGGCCCAGCAAGTCGTCCATCGCACTATGACCGGTCTTTGCGGGCGGCGGGGCCGCCTTGGCCAGAAACGGGTTGTGGGAGTGTGATTCCGCCATGGCAGTCTGGAGGAGAAACGTGAGCCAGGCAGCAGCGCAGTGCAGATCGCACGGCCCGTGGAGGCCACGTGGTTGGGCTGGTACGGAGTGCATCGGTCGGCTGTACTGCATCTCTCCGCTGGCATTACACGTCGCACTGGTCCGTGTGTGGTACCTGGAACGATGAGTGAACTGATGGTACGTGGTGGACTAGCTTATATCAGAATGATGCCTCTTCACTCCCGGAGGATGTAATTGATATTGATGTGTTTGAGCAGCTGCTCGACATGGACGAAGACGATCGTGAATTTAGCCGCAGCTTGGTATGGAACTACTTTGAGCAGGCCGAGACGACATTTGACAAAATGGATGATGCCTTGTATGTGTTGGGTTCTGGCTAACGGTGTAGATCCAAGCAGGAGCTGATTGAGCTGTCGACATTGGGCCATTTCCTCAAAGGCTCCTCGGCTGCCGTGGGCGTGATCAAGGTACGCAATAGTTGTGAGGCGATCCAGCACTATGGCAACTGCCATGAGGCAGATGGATCGACTGTCATAAGCAAGGAACAAGCGCTGGATCGTTTGTCTCAGACTGTGAAGAAAGTCAAAGACGAATACAACGAGGCGGCAGCGACGCTGCGTGCCTTTTTTGGTGAATAAGCACGGTCTGGCCAGCAGGCCCAAGTAGTTCTTGGCTTAGCGGCAGACCATGCCCAGATGTATCTCTAATCATGCTATGTCATTGCGGTTGCTACTGTGGTCCTTGTGCCCTGCAAGAGTGGTTAACATGGCATGGATCTCCTCTGCGGCTGCCGTACATGCAGTCACGGGACCGGTACTCCTGTCGATGTTAGTATCACAGTGGCGGCCCAAGGCCTTATGTCACCATACCAGTTTGTATTCAATAGATACTCTTCCACGTTGGTAATGTCTTCCCCGAGTGCGTTTTCTTGTAGGACAAGGTAGAGGTGCTCGCTCGTTTGGACACGCACCGTCGGGAAACGATGGACCAAGAAAGTGCGTGCGTGTCGCAGTGCTTCGGCTTGGAGGGTGGGGTGAGCGACCAGCGAAACGCAGCTGCAGCGTAAGTAGACCGCATGGACGTACATGTGCATCGAGGCGAGAAGGCGCGGCACGCTCTTCAGCTGCGCGACATGCGCACAGCACAGCGTTAAGGTACGTGCCAAGCTGCGGTAAGTGGTAGCGATACGTACATAGCATCCACCGGGCGATGTATGTGCACATCGTTCTCCAGCAACACTTGGATCGTTTGCAACGTCGGGACGACAATGCGATTGTCCCTAGCATGCATGGCAGCCTGCTTGTGCAAGAGATGGAATACGTCGCCTACGCTAGCATCGGAGGCCTGCAATGTCCATTGGACCAACGCACGACCGGCTTCACTCAGCGCTCTGTCGGAGCGTGTGCTAATGGTGCGTGTGAGCGTACGCAAGAGACTGGCTCGGTAAGCATCCAGCGCTAGCAAGGGCAGAAGTGTAGAGAACGCATACTCAGCCTCTCGACACTGGCTGGGTTCGGTCAGCACGGCGTGCCATACTGCGCGATCCGGCATGGCGCTGTGGGCTGTCATAAGCTGCATAGCATGGCACGCATCCACACGGATGGTATCGATGCGCTCCATGACCATACCGCTCATGGCTACACATACACGCTCGACCATCGTAGGCTCGATCGTCTCGTTGCTATGCACCAACGCAGCCAGGGCCTGAGCGCTAGCCGAGCGCACCCAGGAGCCCACGTCGCCACGCTGGTCGGTCGTCGTGTCGTGCAGGCCGCAGAGCAGCGCCTCAATCACGCGTGAATCCAACGAGCCACAAGCCAGCGACGAGGCGACATGACGTCGAACATCGACCGACGGGGCATACCGCGGCGAGGCCGACGTGAGTAGATCACAGAGCAACGCACGTCGGTCGTCTGCCTCAGCGTCCCACTTTCCCAAGGCACGCACGGCCGTCTGCTGCTCTTCAGTGGTCAGACTCGGCCATGCGTACAAAACGCGGTGCATGTAGTGCGCCGCGTAGGCATCGGACTGCCATGCGTGCCAAGCTGCCGCTGCCGACTGCTGCACATCGTCTTCGGGGCGTGCTGACGCCGTACGTAGCAGTGCATCTCCCGCTTCGCGATCGTCCGGCGATACGTGCTCCGCACAAAGTGCCCACAGACGGCAAGCCGCACCGAGGACAAGTGCACTGCCAGACGTACGAAGCACCGTAGAGGGGAGCGCTGCGACGATATGCGCACCATCGCGAGCCAACGATGGGAACAACGGCACGATGGCTACACATGCCAGAAGAGCCCCATGCACTGAATCGCCATGCGGTGCAGAAGCACGCTGTTGCAGGATCTGCATGCACGATGCCACGTAGGACGGCTCGGCCTGAAGCAGCGGCGGTACAGCGCTGGCGGCCAATGTGCGAATCTGAGCATCCCAGTGCCACAGGGCGCAGTGCAGGAGATGGTGGCGAAGAGCAGAGCGATACACGTCGTATGGCGCCAGCGATGCGACGCACTGGAGGTACGCATGCCGCAGACTGCCCACCGCGCGGAAATCCGTGAGACGCAGGACATGGATGCCATGCGGTACAAGAGAAGTCCGACCGACCCACTCTTGGAACGCAGCACTCGCAGCGCGGCGAATCGATACGTCGCGATCGAGAGTCGCTGTGACGACGAGGCATTGCGCCACAGCTGGCGTCACAGTCGCTAGCCTCTGAATCTCACGAGACCGCGCGAGCGACCAGAGCACGTAGCAGCTAGCGTCACGCACACTGCTGCCTGTGGAGCCTGTCGCTCGTCGTACATCGAATGCAAGGCCCTAGAGTAAGTTCGTCACGTAGTACGTACCGTGCATACCCAGTACAGCATGCGAGAGACCCAGGACGTAGGAATCAGACTCCGTCGCACACACTCTGCCAGTGCTAAGTGCACGCCGTGCCACGTCGGCTCCGACACAGCATGCAAGTCAACAGTGCGCAGCGTATACACATGCGCCATGTTCAGCGTCGGGACATCGCTCTGCGCGAGCACCGCAGCAGGCACAGACGACGTAGGCACAAACGCCGTGAGCTTCGCCAGCAACGCCTCTATCACCTGCGACTGCATGTCCAATGGCACACGCTCACTTACACGAGCTACGCCTTTCGCGGCACTGTAGCGCACGCGCGTATCAGCGTGGGAGAGGCCACGTAGCAGGGTATCCATATGCCCATCGACACGTTCATCGTCCGCATCATGTGCCAGCAGTGGCAACGCTAGCCGACTCGCGAGCTTCATGCGGTACCGATCCAGAAGCGTATTCTGCCCGGCCCACGACGTAGCGTGAGCCAGAAGACGAACAATGGCATCGTGATGCGTCTGGACAAACGAGACATGACTCCATTTCGCCATCTTGCACAGCGTTTGCAAAATCCCAGTCGCGAGAAACACAGAGCGTGTCGTAGGAAGTTGCGTCTCTGCCCATACCAAGAACGGCGAGACAAGCGGCCGCTCTGCATCGTGCCGTTGGTAAAGACGTCCCAACACTTCGCTCGCAGCATCGCGCTCCTTACCTGGCCGCGCAAGAAACGAACGCGATATACGCTCAACACGATCCAGAATAGAGACGCCCTCATGCAGCGGAAAGGCAAAGGGGACCAACACGACCAACGACAGCCATAACAATATCATGTACACAAGCTCCCACGGCATAGCCTCTGATGCCTCCAAGACCCGCACGAGAGGCTGAAGGTCATGCACATCATGTGGCAGGAATCGAGTGATGACTTTGTACCCGCGCACCTTGGTATAGGTATAGAGGAGGCGGGCGACGTGGGACAGAGATTGGCGTGCCGGCAAGGGAAGCTCCTTCCATCGCGTCGGCATGGCCTTGATGTGCGCGTGTAGGTACGCAGCAGGTCCAGCTACGAGCTCGTCCAGGTACGGATCCAGCAAGTAGGCCTGCTCTTGGTATACAGTCATCTGGCCATGAGCCTACAGGCACGTACCTCTTTTTCCAGCCACACCAGCAACGATTCGTCAGGATGCTCGGTCGCCAGCGACGCTAGAAATTGCCGCTGTTGCGCCATGTACGCCTCGGCCGTCGCAAAACTGGCATGCTCGACAGTCTCATGGTCAAGACCGAGCGGCCCCGCGGCTTCGTCCACGTCCTCCGCGTCGCTGCCCATGGACGTACGCGCAGAGCTCACCGAGCCCACGGTGTTGCTCCACATACCCATCGGGCGAACATCGGGGGCCTACGTCGTCCCCCTCTCGCCAACATGAGCACGGAAGAGAGCGGCGCGGCGCCCTCCAAGTTTGTATCGCAAGCCGAGCTTAATGATGCGCAAAAACGAAGGGAGAAGGATATTCAAGATGCGTATGCTCGGTATGTACACATTGGCTAATCATCCAGGATCGGCGAAGCGCCCCCTGAAGCACCCAAAGAGGAGGCTTACGATCCACGCCCTTTGTACGAGGTAGGTACACGACGCACACAGCCTAATCATATCAGCGCCTTCAAGAAGCCAAGGCTATTCAAGATGAAAAACTCGAAGAGATGTTCAAGCTACGCAACCAATTCCGCGGCCTCGATGAGAGTGAGTCCCAATTCCTCGCAGACATCGAAGAGGCACGGCGGAAACGCGAATGGGAGAAACGCCGTGAAGACGCTTCAGCGTTGGAGGCATTCCGAAAGTATGTTGCGCCTTTACTTATACGTTAGAGCTACAGTCACAAAGACGACACCAGCCGCGCCCGCCGTCGACAAAAGTACGGTCCCTGTCATTCCCAAAAGCAAACCACGCGCATCCCTAGCCAAGCGGAAGAGAGATAACGCCTTGGGAATCGTCCGCAAGACGCCAGGAACCCCCACAGAGAAACCTACCAAGATCCCCAAAAGCACGGAAGAGAGCGAAAATCCCACGAAAGACAACAAGGAAGCCCCTGATTCATAATACCATATAGACATCTTTATGTATATTATTGACCAGCGCAGGGGCGCAAAAGGTCACTCACTAGGTCGCGCGATCATCAAAAAATGGGATGCGGTGCATCCAAAAAAGCTATGACCCTGACCAGGCTCGAACTGGCGACTTTGGAGTAACACGGTGGTATTAGCTCCACACTCTAACCAACTGAGTTACAGGGTCTGTAGCTTACTTCACTGTCATGGTTTCTGGTATATGTAGTTCCATTTCATACATACTCTTACCTACGTCGCAAAGCCCGCCTGTTGGAGAGCGGCAAGCAACTTGTGGCCATCAGCCAGTGCGTATCCAATAGTCCGCTGACGGAAATCCACACCCAGCTCCAGCAAACTAATCACGTCGTCCACCAACTGCGCTTGGCCTACCAGTGCACCAGGGTGGGTCGTGAAGTTCGCCGACATGAGATGAACGTGCAGATGGAAATACGTAGGCATGTAGTGCAAGAAACAACGTAGAGACGAGGAGGAGCCATCTGCACTAGGTGCAGGGAGGCCGTACTTTTCATGGGCGATCTGTGCACCCGCTTTTTGGATCTTGCGTAGCAGAGGGATGTGGTCCTTGGTCAGGTCACGCATGTTGGTCAGCGACCCATCTCGCACAATGGCTACCATGTAAAGCGAGGAGAGAGTACGTCGGTCCCACTTCAAGTCTGGCACAAGGACAAAGCCTGTTTTCGGGTCTTCATCGTTGTACAGCACAGACTCGCGCTCCGACTCTCCATTCAAAATGTTGTGCACCCATGTCACTTTGGAGGCAGGTAGCGACTCAATCCATGGCTTTGTTACCGTTTCATACATGTGCGGTGTCTCAATGATCATGCGGCGTTCCGGGGCGGAATACTTTGCAATCAAGTCCGAGTTGGCAGGGCAGATGAGAGACATCTTGGTATGCGCATCCGTGTGTACTTGATCAGAGGTCCATCCAAAGACCCATGTGTAGATATCATTCTGTCCGATCTGCTCCAGATGAGAGAATGTGTGCTCGAGTCCCTGTTGTAGCGAAGCTAGGAAGGCCGGTGTGAAATGCGTTTTTTCCATCAAGAGCAATGCAGGGACCCTCTCGCCCTGATGCTCACATTGTCCAAGTAGATTGACAGATTTTGCACGCGGGTCTTCGTACAAGATTCGCTCCAGCTCAAAGCAAGGAAGGGACGTCTTGGCTTCGGCGCCCATGGTGGTAAAGGGGGATAGGGCATGCCTCCACACGATGAGGTTTCTCCACCACAACGACGATGGATGCAATGTACGTGTATGCCATGAAGCCTGACGCCCCAGCTTGGCGATCCCACCTGTTACACGCAT
Source organism: Malassezia pachydermatis (assembly GCF_001278385.1). NCBI lineage: Eukaryota > Fungi > Basidiomycota > Malasseziomycetes > Malasseziales > Malasseziaceae > Malassezia > Malassezia pachydermatis. The sequence continues at coordinate 343,614 of NW_017253139.1, forward strand.
CTTACTAGGTGGTATCGGTATTGTGTCGGTATCATGTGCACTGAACATCATTGGTCCGTATGATGTGGCTCTCCTCTGGCCGCATGTGAAGCGCCACTACCAAGTGTGGCGTGTGGTGTCCTCATTCATGTATGCTGGGAGCCGTATGGACCTGGTGTTCAGAGTGTTGTTCTTCTAGTACGTGCGAACTAGACTCACCGTAGTAATATGTCGAGCACCTTGGAAAAAATGGGGTATGTGAACGATACAGCAGACTACGCATGGTCCACGATGGGCATAGCCGTGCTGATTCTGGTACGTTTGTACGGATCTGTGCTCACATTCAGATGATCAACTACGTGACATCTTTTCCTTTGCTCTTCCAAGCATTGTTGGGCTCGGTACTTGTACGTATCATGTCTGTTCTTACGTACAGAGTCAATGGGCCATCCATTTACCCCACATGCCAGTCTCGATCTTCGGCCTGATCCAGGTGCCGGGCGTCTATGTGCCAGGGGCTATGCTATTTCTGGAAGCAATTGTCGCAGGCCCCGAAGCTGCCAAAATCATGCTGGTAGGCGCAGTGGCTGCCTACGTATGGCACTACATTCGCTCCGCGCCTCGTGCGCCACGGTCGCGCATCGACGCGCGTCTCGTGGCGTTCCTGGCCAAGTACGTGGCGCCAAGGCTAGCTACGCCGACATGGTTCCGCGAGGCATGTGGTGTTGTACGCGAACGATCCACAGGGTACGGCACGGCCTTTGCTCCCTTACGACGAGGCAAAGCAACGACCACCACAGGCACCTCTTCCAGCCGCCGTTCATGGCTGGGCCGTGGCACCTCCAGCCGCCCTGCCCAGCCGGATCGCGAGTCGATTCGACGTGCAACAGAGGCGCGATTGCGAGCCAACATGTCATAGAGGTACATACATATCTATTTGCACAAAACGCCCTGCTGCAGCACCGCCAGCTGCGCACCCAATGCCCATCCCAACTCAAAGTCGCTGATCTTTTTCGCGAGAGTAATGGTACGTGATTCGTCCAACTCGTAGCCGAGACGAAGGAGCGAGTGCATATATGTCAAATCCAGGCAGTAGTCTGCACGTTGCTGAAGCTCTGCAAGCGCTTCGCGGGAGAAGGCGGGCTTGAGCAGACTCCATTGGCTGGGCGGCGCACAGACTCGCTCCGCAAGCTGGCCCAATTCCTTCACTGTGAACTTGGGACCCAGACCCAGCGGGGTAATGCGATCGTAGAAGTACGAAAGGGCGATGATATCCGCATCCTTGAACGCTTCAGATAGCGACGGCTGGTAGACGCCTGCAAAAGAACAGGGCGCCAAGTGGCACTCGGCGTCCTTGTCCATCATGACTTCGACAAAGCGCTGGCAGGCACGGAAGCCGCCATGTGTTCCCATCATCGTAACTTCACGCCAACCGGCCGGCCCATTCGAGACTTTGGCGGTCTTTTGCATGCCAGTTGCATAGCAGGGGCTTGGAATAAAGGTATTGGACGGCGTGAACATGTCCCATGATGGGAGTGAAGAGCCTTGGTGAGACTGGAAATGCATGAAAGCTGCGAGAGAGTTGGTCGATTGGCGTGCTGTCTTGAGGCCATAGCCAAGATAGGAGTTTTGGTATAAAGTGAATGTAGCATTTTCAAAGTCCCGCAGTTCGTATACATGGTCGCCAGGGTGCATGGGCGCCATACCTTGCAGCTGCGGCTCAAAGACAATTTGGGTCGATCCACCGCCCAAGTCCAGGACAGCCGCCGTCTTTTTCTTCTTGTCCGAGCCGATTAAGTTCATCAGGTAATTCACAGTAATCCAAGCAAACACGCCTTCTTCACGTCCATTCATAATTTCTACGCCACGGGTGCTGGGACTGCCATCAACCGAGACGCCATCAGCGATAGGGAAGGGATAGTGGTCTTCAATCAACGCACGTACCGACTTGATAATCACATCACTCTGCTCAGGACCCAGCAAGCGGAGCCCTGCAGTAGCCTTCAAAGAAAGAGGGGCACATCGTTGCAACGATGGAGGGATGATCTGCATGGCCTTGTCAAGAAGAGGACGGAGAGAGTTAGCAGCGCCCAAGGCATCGGCACCGTAAGAGGACAGACCGGGCTCAATATGGTCAAAGTGCTCAAACTCCAGCTCAGGCGAAGATGTGCAGTAATTAAACTTGTACACATGAATACGGCTGCCCGTACTGCCAGCATCCATCATGATGGCATACTGCACCAGAGGACGCTGCTTGCCATGCATATCATACACAGGCGGCGCTTTCTCGCAGCGCGTAGTTTTAGTGGGCTCGGGGTGCAAAGCAGGGGGGACACGCGCACCTGTCTTGCGCATCGTAGGCCCTGACAGACCTGCAAAGGGAGCGACAGCTGACCAATGCACCTCCTGTCGAATTTCACTAGCGGTGTCACGCAGAATCGTAGACACATTTGAATGCAGATGAAGTGGTACAAGGATCAACAAAATAAGTATCGTGACAAACAGAAGCACTAACGGCTTCCTTGTTCGGATAATACGCGGTGACCACGTCATAGCTAGTGAGCACGACGGTCAGCAGCAGCAAGAACAACGTGTTGTTCTGGAACACAGCGGCACGGCACAACCAAAAATAATAAACGGCACGTGGCACGCTGCTAATGTCGGTGGCAAAATGCGTCCAGCCCCGTACGGCATGAAGGGCCCCGCAAAGAGCAGTTCATTACGGCGCTGGCAAAGAAATACGCACATCATGAAGAAAGGAGAAGATGAGAAGAGTTTAGATATTCTGTCTATATTTTGGCATGGAGTAGGCGATAAGACCCACTTTATCAGGTGCCATTGATGATAGGAAAAGGGAGAGGAAGAGTAAGTAGCATGACACATAAAGCTACACAAAAGCATGTCCCACTGTTTCACAAATGGTCTGTAGAAAGACTAAAATACGAAATCAGAGGGTAAATCTTGAAAAAAGCACGTCATCAGCTGATAAACATGCTAATAATAAAGCTTGGCCTAAGATTAGAGTAGGAAACGCTCAGAGAACCAAGCACTTCGACTTGCTCCGGCCACCACGGGGCTTCTGTATAAGAGCAGCGCGGGTCGCATGCTCAAAGACTTCCCGGACACCTTCGCCAGTCTTAGCGCTGCATTCAAGGTAACGAACAGCACCGATCTTCGAAGCAACTGCCATACCCTCCTCAGGGGTAACAGGGCGTTGGCTTGTCTTGCGCAGCTCCTCAATGATCTTAGGGTCGCGACGCAGATCCTTCTTGCAGCCAACTAGGATGATAGGCAAGTTTTGGCAGAAGTGAAGTACCTCCGAGATCCACTTCTCTTGGACATTATCAAGACTGTCGGGAGAGTCGATAGCAAAGCAGATCAAAATGACATGAGAGTCAGGGTACGAAAGGGGGCGGAGACGGTCATAGTCCTCCTGACCAGCCGTATCCCAAAGAGCAAGCTCGACGTGACGACCATCGACCTCAACATCCGCCACGTAGTTCTCAAAGACAGTCGGAACGTACACCTGCCATGAAGTTAGCACAAACTCCAACAAAACACAAGAAGAACATACCTCAGGGAAAGTGCCCTACAATACGAAATTCACAACATCAAAAGCATTATGTTAGCATGCCGTTCCAGCGGTTTTTTACTCTCTACCATGCGCTTGTAGCGCACGCAGAGAAGCGTGAGTAACATACCTTCGAGAACACAATCAGAAGACAGGTTTTTCCGCAAGCACCATCACCGACGATAACCAACTTCCGGCGAAGTTCAGTCATGTTTCACTGGACTCAAAATGTGGTATACAGATCAGGTACAGTGTGACCTCAATAGAATTGAGAGACAGAGAACAAAGTATGCGCTCGGCGGGGCAATGTCATGCAGCCGACAAGCTAGGCCCGCCGCCCGCTTAGTTGATCCTTGCATAACTCAGCCAGTCATGTGGCAATAAATTACATCGGCCGCATGTGCCAGCTCAAAGTGAAAAAACTTAGAAGGCTCTCTTATGTGATAAATTCCTCAATTCCCCCAGCCGATGTGGCTATAGTATAGTGGTCAGTACGTATCGTTGTGGAATTGGTTTCGACCATTCGCAACAATTACCGATGAGACGCCGGTTCGATTCCGGCTAGCCACACTTTTTAGAATCCCTTGTGTATTAGCTACATGCTTGTATGTGGAAATGGCGACAGCTGTGGCATATGCCATGTGGCTATAGTATAGTGGTCAGTACGTATCGTTGTGGAATTGGTTTCGACCATTCGCAACAATTACCGATGAGACGCCGGTTCGATTCCGGCTAGCCACATTTTTTGCAAATTTTTGCTACTTACTCGCTCGATAAGGTGCCACTGGCGTTCTAGAAGCAGAAGAGTATAGCTTATGAGCGCTCTTCCTACGCATTTTTCAGTCCGTGCGTGTCACTACTGTGTATTTTAAGCTCATCATGCCATCTTCACAAAGCGTTCTTGGTGGAGTGTCATCACGTGGAGTGGCCTGGTTGTCGGCTGGCACGGGTTGAGCCCTGCGCGCCAGTCTAACCAACACTCTTAGTTGTAAGTCAAATCAGCCAAAATGGTACGTGTGATTTATACAATTGCAAAGAGTCTCATACATTCCTACAGTCTTCTGGTGTAAAGGTCAGTCAAGAATGCCTGGAGCAGTTTCAGTCGTTGAAGCTGGGCAAGAAGATCAAGTACATCATTTACACTCTCTCGCCTGACAACACTGAGATTGTTGTGGCTAAGACAAGCGAGTCCGGCAACTACGATGACTTCCTTGCTGAGCTGCCACCGGCTGAATGTCGCTATGCAATTTACGATTTCGAGTACCAGAAGGGCGATGAGGGCAAGCGAAACAAGATCTGCTTCTTTACGTGGTACGTATGACGGGCGTTGTAGCCCCATGTCTAACACTGGTAGGTCGCCTGATGACTCGAAGGTGAAGCAGAAGATGCTTTACGCTTCTTCCAAGGATGCTCTGCGTAAGGCCCTTGTTGGCATTGCTACTGAGATCCAGGGTACTGACTTCAGCGAGGTTTCGTACGAGACTGTGCTGGAGAAGGTGTCCCGTTCGACGTTCTAAATGCATGTATCGTATAGGATGAATAACATGCGCTGTTTTACAATATTATGTGTTTTGGCATCCCCAGCCAGCCCAAGCTGTTGCCTCGCGTACAACGTTGGGTTCCCATTTACAAGCCTGACCCAATATAAAGGCAGCACCGAGCCATTTTTGCAAAAGTAGCGCCACGACGTTTTTAGAGGCAAGTAGGCTCGTTTCCATCGTGGATATCCAACGCTCCAAAGCATTGATGTTCCATAGGTTGTCATCAATTTCAAAGCGACCGAACTTGTCCGTCGGTGGAAGTTCCGGATACGCGCTCCAAGTCTTTTGGGTAGTCCACAGCACAGAGGAAGGACCAAATAGACGTGCCAACGTATCGTCTTCAAGTTCCTTCTGAGACAATATTTTGACGACAAACAGCTTATTCCATGTTTTTCCCTTATATGTAGCATGGTTAAGCTGGCGAAGGTAGCTCATAGAGAGGAACTGTATGGTAAATACATAGCGGACGTACCTCTGGCTCCGTCCCATCGGGAGCAGTCGTTGTCAAGATAGTATGTGGCATAGAAGTAAGAGGCATAGCCCCAGCAAAGTACTTTACATTGAGCTTGGATGAACTCGTTACAACAATTGTGACGTGAAGATGCTGGAATTTGTACGAAGGTACGGTATGATGTGTATTGAGCAGAGTAATACCTGCATCATGCCAAGGTGTTGCGAGAATCACGGCATTGTATACTTCGCCATGCCCATCCTTCGTCCCGACCCACCATTCTGTATGGCCAGGTTTGGCAGGATCGATACTTGCGCTCATTTTCATCAGACCTGTGACCTCGCCTTGGACGCCAAAACGTACATAAGCGCCACTCTTTTCCAAAAGACGCTGAAACAGTTGTTCGTTCCCACCGCGGATACTAAAAGCATCTGGGGCACCAGCAGCCACCATAGCAGCTACAGCGTGTATAGTGCTGACAGATTGAGCGTAGATGGCTCGTGTAAGAGCATTGACCATTTCATCAACAAACGTATCTGAGACTTTGTTGTGCAAAAGCAAGTCTCGAGCAGATTGGGACGTCGTGTGTTGCAAACCCAAGCGATGAATGATATCACTGACGTTGCTCCATGGGTATCCAGATTCGCTCTCAGTGGAATGTCTAGTCCGTTTATGAAGGAACGATGGATTGTAGAGCTGCGTGAAAGAGGACGCTGCTTTGGTGGCACTGAAAGTAAGACGTACCAATACGTACAGATTTAAAAATGTCTGGGGACTGTTTCCATATCTCCAATACATCTTGAGTTGGTCCCATTTAGTTCCATCGAATTTGTCAATGACAAAGTCGCGACCATTCCACAAGCCATAGTCGCTACGCGGCATCGATTCTCGTGGGACCGCCTTAAGGTCCATGGCTTGGGTCGCCTGACGCATCTGTGTATTCATTTTCGCAAATATACTGGCACCTGATTCCACAGGCGCGATCGATGGATCATCCAGTGGATGAACACTCCAAGCACGACCACCTACGCGGTCACTTCGCTCGTACACAGTGACATAGAGGCGCTCGGGGAAAGACGTGTTTTTGCATGTGCCTAGTCCATACTTCCTGGCTTCTTCCAGCTTTTCTTGCGCTTTCGCAAGATAGTACGCGGCGCTAGTGCCCGACGGACCTGCGCCGATTATAGCAACGCGGAATTCAGGCCGAGCTCCTGAAGTCGGGCATTCAGAGATGAAGGAAGGCGCTGTGACAGACGCAGCACTATCTTCCACGCCAAAAAAGGACTGGTTTGGAACGTAAGGTGCAGCATACACGCACCAAAGGCACACGAACCACACTAGGAAGGTGGCATACATGGCCCGCCAAGGCCCAGTGGACCGTGCCATCTCGAGTGGAGTGCCTGGGGCGAACAGCGTGGAGGCACTCCACATGGCAAAAGATGTGTATGACCTGATTTCAACATGGCGCGCGCGCAACCACCATGGCTTCGAAAAAGGTGTCGAAGCAAGAGTTGCTTGCACCAGTCTCACATGAATTGGAGTTCGGAGGTGTAGCTGGTGCGCTCTTTGTGACAATTACTGTACCACTCACGATGTACTATCTTGCCTTTGGATGCAATGAAGAACTTGGATGCGCCTTGTCAATGCCGGTTACGAATACGGATGCTTTCTTAACGTTTGTGAAAGACAAGTTTGTGAGCAGCTTTTTTGATACGACGGCATGGAAACTCTACTATGCTTGGTATGCGTACTGTGTTATTGCATGGGCGATTCTTCCAGGCAAGTGGATCAAGGGGCTGCCCCTACGTACAGGCGAGCAGCTTCCGTATAAAATCAATGCGATGCCTACCGGCGCTATGGCCCTGGGCATTGTGTGCACGTACATTTCACTCAAAGGACCTAAGTCATTCACGTTCTTGTACGACCACTGGCCGGGATTTCTGAGCGCAGCGTTGGTCAACTCCATTGTGCAAGCGATTTATGTGTATGTCGCATCGTTTGTGGGCGACAAGTTGTTGGCCTTAGGTGGCAATAGCGGCAATATCCTATTTGATTGGTTTATTGGCCGTGAGCTGAACCCACGTATCGGCCTTTTTGATATCAAGACATTCAATGAATTGCGACCTGGCCTGCTGTTGTGGGTATTGATTGATATCAGCTGTGCTTGTCATCAGTTTGTTAGGCTCGGCGAAGTGACGGACAGTATGCTCCTAGTTACGGTGTTCCACTTATGGTATGTCGTAGACTCGCTGCTGCATGAGCCTACCATTCTATCGCAAATGGACATTACGACAGATGGCTTTGGGTTCATGCTGAGCGTGGGTGACCTGGCCTGGGTACCATTCACGTACAGTCTGCAAGCACGCTATTTGGCCTTTACACCTGTTCATCTGGGCTGGCCAGGCACCGTGGCTGTGCTACTGGTCCAGTTTGTGGGCTTTTACATTTTCCGAACCGCCAACGTGGAGAAGAACGATTTCCGGAACGGACGCAACCCGAAGAGTGTGTATGGCCTCAACTAACAATAGACCTGAAATTCATGACGACATCCACTGGCCGGAAATTACTGACATCCGGCTGGTGGGGACGCAGCCGTCACCCTAACTACTTGGGCGACTGGATCATGGCCTGGGCTTGGTGCCTGCCCTGTGGCTTTGGCACGCCCATCCCCTACTTTTACGTGGTGTACTTTGCCGTGCTACTTGTGCATCGCCAACTGCGCGACGATGATGCTTGCAAGAAAAAGTACGGCGCAGAGTACGTATCCTCTCATGTGAAAGAGGGCGGAAGACTGACACATGCCTTATTTTTCTCGTACGCTAACCCATTGCAGCTGGGATGTTTACGTACGTATCGATAGCATGCCAAGTAAACTAACAAGCAGTGCCGACAAGTGCCCTACCGTATCATCCCTTATGTGTACTGATACGGCCTAGACGCAAGCAATGTAGTGAAGCAAATACACTTCATAGCAGCACACATGGTTCGCACCAGAGTGATGTAATTAGCACAGTACAACAGCTACTTTAGAGACGGTCGCGCCTGTACATCTTGTCGAATTTACCCTGGCATGGTTAGTCATGGTACCTTATCATATGGTACATACGTTGATGTTCATGAGCTTGTACTGAGTACCCTGCTCCACGTTGTTCCACGGGGTCGGGTTGTTCTGAGAGTTAGGCCTACCACACCGTAGTAACATACCTTCTTGTCCCAAATCACATCAGGGGAGCGCGCGAGACGAGAAATGTACCACGTAGCACCACCCACGGCAAGACCGGTGAGGGCGATAATGGGGTACACCTCAACGGGCACACTTGTCATGTGAGCTTCCAACGATATCGATAGATACATACATCTTAGCCCAGTTCGTGGCATTCTTGGCAGCAGACGAGGCAGTCATGGTGATGGGGAACTCTTTGCCGAGGCGGCACGTTTGGCCTTTCACCAGCGGCCTATTTCGGAACACGGGTTGCGTCACGTGATTATGGGAGTTAGGGTGACAATGTCTGTGCGAGCATCGAAAAAGCCTATCGCAGCACCTTGCATAGCGCGAAGCCAGGGAAACGAGGCGAACACTATATATCATTCTATACAGACATACGCAACAAATAGAGAGGGGAGTACATGAGAATGAACACTGAATTAAATGGTACCGTTGCGAACAGGACCCGTAACAGTGAAGTCAGTACCGTTCTGGCCGAAGCACACTAGATCGAACTTGGCATCACGGACGGCTGATTCTTGCTGGTGCGACACAAAGTCTTGCAGCTTGCACAGACCATCGGGACGAGGCGAGCAACCCTGGTCCTGATTCAGCGGAATGACGGCCTCATTGATCTTTCCACGGATGTAGCTCGTGGTTGCGTTGTTCTCTTGGCAGTCCATGACCTCCCAAACGAGACGCGCAGCAAACGGCGTCACGCGGCTCGAGCGGTAACGGCGCTTAGGATCAGGCTTCGTCGTAGGCAAAAAGTCACTAATTTGCGTCACGTTCAGCGACGTGAGCACCGAGTGAATAATGTCGTCATGCGTAAAGTCGGCGTACAGCGGCTGCATCGATGGGAAGTACGTTGTGTTGCCGTCCAACGTCGTGTTCTGACCTGTCACAGGGCCTTTGAATTGGCTCTTCGTCAGGCGGTCCAGGAATTCAACGACCCAGCCGACGCCCTGCGCCTTGCCTGCCGGGTTCATAAAGCCATAATCGCCCTGGAATTGCAGGTCAATGTCGTACTCGTAATTCTCCCATTCTTCCTTGGTAAACAGGCTGCAGAAGTTCGAGTAGCCCAGACCCACAGTCTCGTACGGGCACATGCTCATCATGCCATACATCAGGTTAGGCGTCAGCTTCACACCTGGCATCATTGGTTGCAAACGGTCGATCGGCGCTTTTGTGTATACCTGTTGCCATTCGGTGCTGAGCTGATCACCGATGTAGAACGAGTCCAAGTTCATGTTTGGGCAGCCAAACCACGATGCAAGAGTGTTGTTCTGCTTGTCGGCCTCGGTAAGCACCTCAAGATTCGCACGCGATGGCGCATCCCAGCCAAAGAAGCCCAACATCCAGTAACGTGCCGTATCAAGCATACGGCTTTCGGACGTCGTGCGCAGCACCAGCTTATCAGTGTAGTTCTGGAGGAGGCGTGCGTAGTCATAGTAGTGCTTCGTTCCTGAGTCAAAGAGCTCCTGGGCACCCTGGTGTACCAGCACTTCGACACCGATGGAGAAGTTCCACGAGTTCAAGAAGGCCATATCGCCCGTGGCATCGAGTGTACCGGCCTTTGTCGCATTGCTCACAGCAGCACCGAACACCGATGTGGCTTCGTGCGAGCTGCTCGTCGGGTACCGAGCACCGTGGCGATGAAGAATGTGCACCTGCTTGATCTCACACTGGTCCGGCATCGTTCGGTACGCATTGGTCTCCGGGAAGAGATCGTCAGCAACATGATAGGGCGACGTAGTGCCCAGGTTACGGAAGATATCATCTGACGTTGCGTGATCCTTGTCCGCATCCTTAGGAATCCAGCGCATTTCTACGCCGTAGTTGTTGCCCTGGAACTCGGTAGAGTTCAATTTGTCGACCTGCGAGCGCAGAGGAGGAATGCCGTAGGCAACAGGGCCAGCGAAACCCACATCCGTAGGGAAAGGCGTGTTTGACGTGCCTGTGACATTGTTCCAGCTTGTCTGAGAAGCGTTCTGGGCATGGCTTACAGCCGCCAGCACCAACGACAAGAGCAGCGCGATTTTCGCCATGGAGAAACAAAGGGCAAGGAAGGTGCGATGCGCAGCGGAACCCATACTTATTTTGGCTATTCATTTTAATTGACTCCGCTCCACATGCGGGATGTGCTGTCCAATCTACGTGCAGATGCATTTAGCCAAATTGGGCAAAAAAATGTATGTACCGTGCGCACGAGGCAAGATCAAATACCCCCTTACAGACTAGTTTGTCTACGTACGCGACGATGTGTTATTGGATAGGATCTGCTCGGGCGTAAGCATGCCATGCTCTACGGTGTGCGTCACTGCGATGTCTGTGCCATTCTTGCCGTAGCAGGTCAGCGCAAAGGGAATGGATGACATGGCCTTCTGCAAGTGTGACACAAAGTCCTGAAGCTTGCAGAGACCATCCACTCGCGGTTCACAGCCCTGGCCCTCATTCAGGGGCACAATAGCCTCATTGATCTTCACGCGAATGTACTGCTCTCCCTTATCACACTCCATAATCTCAAATGCAAATCGAGAGCCAAAAGGCACAATATGACTTGCGCGGAAGCGACGTGTAGGATCAGGGCTTGTGCTGTTCATCTGGTCAGCGAGCTGGGTGATGTTGAAGCTCGTGAGGATGTTGACCATAACCGTGTCATGCGAAAAGTCGGCATACAGAGGCTGATCGAGTGGGAAGTACGTCGTGTTCCGCTCGAGCGTCTTGTTCTGCTCTGCTGAGGGCACCTGCAAAGCGTGCTTTGTGACGCGCGCCAGGAAGTCCTGGACGTAGCCCATGCCCATTGCTTTGGATGTAGGGTTCATAAAGCCGCTGTTGCCCTGGAACTTGAGATCCATGTCGTATTCGTATCCCTCCCATTCACTTTTCGTGAAGATCGAGCAGAAGTTTGAGTAGCCCATACCCACAGTTTCGTACGGGCACAGCTGGATCATGTTGGCCATATCGCTGATCGTCCATGTGACGCCGCTCGTATCGTTCTGAATGCGTGCAAGAGCGTCTTTCAAGTACACCTTTTGCCATTCCTGTCGCATTTTGTCGCCGAAGGCAAACGCTTTGCCGTTCGGGCATGCGTACTTGGGCTCCAGTGTGTTGTTGTATTTGTCCGCCTCCGAGATCACTTCCAAGTTCATCTTCTGGTCCGCATCCCAGCCAAAGAAGCCCAGCGTCCAGTACCGCGCTGAGTCCAACACACGGCTTGAGCTCGTGGTGCGGATCACAGGCTTGCTCGACACATTCTGCAGCAGACGTGCATAGTCATAGTAGTGCTTGACACCCGCATCGAAAAGCTCCTGTGCACCTTGGTGAACCAAGACCGCCTGGCCCAAACTGTAGTTCCACGTATTGAGGAACGCCATATTGCCTTTCGCAGAAAAGGTGTTGTTGCGCGTACTGTTGAGCACAAGCGCTCCGATCGTACCTGGGCCTTCATCCATTCCGTCCGTTGGGTAGCGTGCGCCATGACGAACTAGAAGATGTACTTGCTTCATGGTGCACTGATCCGGCAAGGGTTTGTAGGCTTCCGTCTCTGGGAACAGCCCGTCGGCAGGACGCCATGGCGTGTACGCGCCAAGGTTCGCAAAGATATCGTCCGACGTTGCATTATCCTTCTCAGCGTCGCGTGGGAGCCAGCGCATTTCAGGTGCATACACTTTCTGGAATGTAGTCGAATTGAGTTTGTCGACTTGAACTTTGAACGGCAGGGCCCCTGGCGCCACGTCGCCTGTGTTGCCTACAGCCGTAGGGAAGGTCACATTGGCATTGCCTGTCACATTGTTCCAGCTCGTAATAGGGTCCGCCAAGGACGGCAGCACAAGGAGGGCCCACGGCACCAGATAGAGAGCAGCGTGCAACATGGGGTAAGGCCCATGCATTCTCCTGTCGCCATCTTATATGGCATACCTCGCTATGTGCTTTGCTTGTTGGACCAACAACAAAACATGCACGCCTAGGTATCACTCATGCATTCCTGGACGATATAGAGGCCTCTTTGTACCCGTTGTGCCTGTCCGATCGAGGAAGTTTACGGCATGAGCGCACGTGGACGCATGGCTCATCCCTGTTGGTTCCTGAAATGAACTTGACCCCCACTAAGGCGCAACTATGAAACTGATCTGTCAACTCCACAACTCTCAGCCTAGTAATGAATATCTTCGTCAGGGATGGTCCCATCCTGGACAGGCCCTGTGATAGTATAGTCCGTACCGTTCTGCCCGAAGCAAACAAGATCAAACTTGGAGGCATCGTATGCATACTGATCCAGGTGGTTAATGTAGTCATCCAGCCTGCAAATGCCATCGCAGGTCGCCTCACATCCATTGGAGACATCAAGAGGATACACCACATCGTTCAACTTGAGACGAATGTACTTTTCGGTGCCGCCATTCTCTTCGCACTCCATTACTTCCCATGCCATGCGCATCGCTAATGGCGTCACTTCACTTGTTCGGTACACGCGGTTCGGGTCCGGACGCGTGGGATCAAGGTACGCCTTGAACTGCGTCAAGTTCAACGCCGTCATCACACCAGTGATGACACTGTGATGGGAGAAGTCCGCATAGATCGGCTGGTCCAGCGGCGTGTATGTCTCATTAAGTTCGAGTGTCATGTTTTGCGCTGTCACTGGGCCGGTAAACGTGTGCTTCTTAAGACGAGCCACGAGATCTTGGACGTACGGAATGCCTTGCGCGCGGCCTGTAGGGTTCATGAAGCCATGATCACCTACAGTCTGCAGGTCTTGGTCGTACTCAAAGTTGCGCCAATCCTCCGCGGTAAAGAGAGGACAGAAATGAGAAAAGCCATCGCCATAGGTCTCGTATGCACAGGCGAGCATCATGTTGTACACGTCTGTGTGGGACAATGTCATCGAGTGAATGTCCTTCTGCAAGCGTTGACGGGGTGACTCAAGGTAGACAGGCTGCCACTGCGAGCTGAGGTAGTCGCCGAACATGTAGTCGTCGTTGTCCGCGTTGCGGCACGCATTCTTCGGAGCCAAGGTATTGTTCTGGAAATCCTCCTCCGTAAGCACTTCCAAGTTGTACTTCTCCGTCGCATCCCAGCCAAAGAAGCCCAGTGCAAAGTACCGTGCCGAATCAAGGACACGGCTGTGCGACGTCGTACGGAACACGGGCTTGTGTGGAAAGCCATCCAAAAGGCGGCCGTAGTCGTAAAAGTGTTTCACGCCGGACGTGAACATTTGCTCCGAACCCGCATGCGTAAGAATTTTCTGGCCCAAGTCGTAGTCCCACTCTTCCAAGAACATAAGGTCGCCAGACACTTCAAGTCGTTGGTCGTCATCCTCTCTCTGATCACGAATCTTCTGGCCAAAGTTACCTGGTCCGTCTTTGTGGCCCTTGTCCGGGTACTTGGCGCCATGACGGTGCAAGATATGCACCTGTGTAATGGTACACTGCCTGGGCACATCCGAATACTCCACCATCTCTGGGAAGAGGTTGGTCGCTGGATGGTAGGGAGCAAACTCGCCTAGGTTGTACCACAACTCCTTCCACGAGTCATGCGATGTGTCCGCATCCTTGGGCACCCAACGCATTTCCACGACTGTCTCATGCTCAGAGCCGAGTGTATCAGCCATGGCATTGAACGGAAGGCCCCCAGGCACTTCATCGCCGGCGAAGCCCACATCGGTAGGAAACACAATCGTCGAAGTCCCCGTAACATTCTCCCAGTGTACAGGATCCTTGGCCGAGACGGCCGCAGCAGCAACAAAAATGGCTGCCCAGCGCAATTTGGACATGCTTACCTCTTTCTTGCAGGTACGTTTGCTGTAAGGTACATCTTCGTCCCTTTTGTACGCAGTAAATGCAGGGTTGTTGATACTCGGTAGAGAAAACACTCACCTATCTGCGCACGTTTCCTCCACAATCTGTGGGGTGGAGTATGGGGAAGCGGCAAGTATCTACAAAATTTGGGCCTGGTCCAACGTACCAAATCGGGCAGGTCCTTGAACGATAAAATCGGTGCCGTTATCGCCAAAACACGCCAAATCGAAGCGAGAGGATTCATAGGCACGTTTCAGTTCATTGACAAATCCACGCACAGGGCATAGTCCATCACGGCGGGGTTTGGCACACCCTTGGTCTTCATTAAGCGGGACAATCGCATCGTTCATTTTCATGCGGATATAGTCTTGATCTTCGCACGTGAGAACCTCAAAGACAAAGCGAGCTGCAAAGGGCGTGACCCAGCTTGTGCGATACGTGCGGTGAGGATCGGCGTGGGCAGTGGTTAGGGGATCGGCTAGCTGCGTCAAATTCAGCGCCGTGAAAATGCTAGTGAGAACGGTGTCATGGGTAAAGTCCACATATATCGGCTGATCCAGTGGGAAATAGGTCGTATTGGTATCCATGGTACGATTTTGCGAGGTGACTGGCCCCTGGAAAGGCTTGTTGGTAAGGCGTGCAAGAAACTCCGAGACCCACCCAATGCCTTGAGCCTTGCCCATGGGGTTCAGGAACCCATGATCGCCCTGGAAATGCAGGTCCGCGGCATATTCAAAGTCTTCCCACTCTTCTTTTGTGAAGAGTCCACAAAAATGCGAGTACCCCATACCAGCGGTTTCGTAGGCACACATGCTCATCATGTTGATTGTATCCTGATCATCAAGCTCGTACCCTGTGAGCATACGCTGGAGCCGCTCTGTAATGGGTGGCACAAATTTAGCATTCCATTCTGCCATCATTTGGCGCCCGAATTTGAATGTGACATCTCGTGCGTTGGGGCACGCATACTTTGGCGAGAGTGTGCTGTTTTGGTTCTTCGCTTCGTCTAGCACCTCAAAGTGCACTTGCTCAGCAGCATTCCAGCCAAAGAAGCCCATGGCCCAGTATCGAGCGGAATCAAGCATACGTCGTTGAGACGTAGTACGTATGATGGGTTTCCCCTTTTGATGGCGAAGCAAGGCAGCGTAATTGTAGTAGGCACGAGAACCCGCTTGGAACATATCATGCGCACCCTGATTCGTTAACAGCGAGTCGCCCAATTGGTACTCCCATGATTGCAAAAAGGCCAAGTCCCCATGCGCCTGCAATGTCCCAGACGACTTGGCCTTTTGCAGGCGCTCTGCCAATTGACCAGGTCCCTGACTCGTGCCATCGGTAGGGTATCGTGAGCCGTGACGGGAGATGATATGTACTTGCTTGATGGAGCATGTGGGCGGAACAGCCTGGTAGGCCATCGTATCTGGGAAGAGATCTCGCGATGGCCGGTAGGGCGAAGGTGCGCCAAGATTGCGAAAAATGTCGTCCGACGTCGCCCCCGAGGCAGCGGCGTCTTTGGGGACCCAGTGTAATTGCATGGCCTTGTCATCATCTGGCTGCGTTACATTAAATGCATCAACCTGGGCACGGAATGGCCAGCCACCAGGGCTTGTAGGGCCAGCATGGCCAATATCAGTGGGGAAAGCGGGATCGTACGCAAGGGCCGGCGTAGGTGATGGGGCCTTGACACTACCACCTCCAGACGCAGGCACCTCATAGTAGGCCGATGGCGCTGCTATAGCCGCAGCGAACACCAGGGCTGATGCGGAGACCATTGCAAATAGACGCCTTGGAACCTACGCACACGATAGTATGAAAGAAAAAACGACGGCCTGTCGTGGGACACGCTACGCGTTCAGGGCATGTTCGTTTCATGCATGCACGTCGGAGCGAAAATGGCACTGGGCCCACGTGCCAAGGGTGCGTCGCGCCTGAGTACCTTCCCGTCGAATGCAGAAGCCTCTCGTTGGTCAGCCCCATCCTTCTATTTCAACTTGGAACGACACCACTGTTCGTCTGATAACGCGCCAAACCCGCTCAACAGGAAAAAAAGATGAATCATCGTCAATTGCGTCACCATCCCTATGATCTATAGAAAGCTAGGAGAACAGCAATTGTTTTTACGCCTTGTAGAAAAGACGCTGGAAACCAAGGTACGAAGCACTTTACTCCATGTTGAGCTCGGCCTTGACGCGGGCGATCTTCTCCTGGACACGGGCCTTGCGCTCGTCGTAGGTAAGCTTGGTCTGCTTGTACTTCTTCGACTCGGCAGCCCAGTCCTTCGTCTTCTCAGTCGGGCGGAAGTCGGGGTCCTCACGGATCGCCTCGTAGGCGTTCTCGTAGATCTCCTCAATGTCCTCGCTGCCAATGTCGTCGTTCAGGTACGACGAGAAGTGCTTCTTGAAGCGCTCGTCATCCTCCTCCTCAAGTGACTCCATGAACTCAGCAATGTGACCACCGTAGATGTAGTTGCGGAGCACATCAGCGTCGAGTTCCTTCAGCTCAACGTCGTAGCCGGGGAAGCGGCGCTCGTTGTGCGGGATGTAGATACCACCATCCGAGGCACCCTTCATGGCACCAAACACACGCGAACCAGTCGAGGTGCGCTTGAGACCCACGTCAAGGTAGCACTTGAAGGGGCGGGGCTCGTCGTCACCGAGGGGCTCGGTGAAGGTGAGCTCACCATCCGGCTCCTCCTGACCGGCGTACTTCTCGTCGAGACCGAGCTTCTTCAGAGCACGGCGGGCAACGAGCAGACCAGTGGCGTAGGCAGCGGTCCAGTTAGCGAGACCGTGCTTGATACCGTAGCGGGGCAGCTCACGCGACGAAGCGTGGGCGAGCACGCAGTCACCCTGGATCTTAGCGTGAACGATCTGGCAGGTAACAAAGCGGTTCGAGAAACGAACAACGAGGCGGTACTTCGGCGCGTTGTACTTGTTCTTGGCCTGCGCAACGAGGCGCTTGCGCTGGTAGTAGTCGGTCTTACCCTCGCGGCGGCGACGGTACTTGACCTGGTAGCGCGAGAAGTACGCGTCCGACTTCACAGTCTTAACGAAAGGCTGGCTTGTGTTAGCATGCTATTCCCAAGGCAGCAAGGTATACATACCATCTTGAAGCGACCAGTCGGTGGTTGCGTAACAAAACCAGGCGGAGTGTCCACATCTTTTGCCGTAGGGGCAGCGCTGCAGTTCTTCGAAAGGCCTCGGCCGATGAACAAAACTACAAACCTGGGAAACACGTCACGTGGAATATAGGAAGAAGAATGTTGCGAAGCCTAGTAGGCTTACGAAATTTGCAGGCGCGGCACACCTGACCGTCCAGGCAGAGAGCTCCGCTTGCTTCCTTACCATCCCAGTCCTCTGACCCGATCAAGGTATGTTGACGCAAGGCAAGTGTGCCTCCAAGCGACACTTGGTAGCTTGAGAGCATGCGATTGCGAATATGAAGGACAGTATGCTAACTGGAAATAGATGGGTGCCTACAAGTACCTTGAGGAGCTGTACAAGAAGAAGCAGAGCGATGTGCTCCGTTTCCTGCTTCGTGTTCGGTATGTACTAGATGTCTTGAGTGGCGGACTAACACTGCTAGCTGCTGGGAGTACCGTCAGTTGAACGTGGTCCACCGCGCCTCGCGCCCGTCGCGCCCTGACAAGGCTCGCCGCCTTGGCTACAAGGCCAAGCAGGGCTACGTGATCTACCGTGTGCGTGTCCGCCGCGGTAACCGCAAGAAGCCTGTTTCGAAGGGTGCCACCTACGGTAAGCCGGTGCGCCAGGGTGTGAACCACCTCAAGCCCCAGCGCTCGCTCCGCACCCTCGCTGAGGAGCGCGTTGGCCGCAAGGCTTCGAACCTGCGTGTCCTCAACTCGTACTGGGTGAACCAGGACGGTGTGTACAAGTACTTTGAGGTCATCTGTGTCGACCCGCAGCACAAGGCGATCCGCCGCGACCCGCGCATCAACTGGATCGCCAACGCCGTTCACAAGCACCGTGAGTCGCGTGGCCTCACTTCCGCCGGCAAGAAGAGCCGCGGTATTGGCAAGGGCCACCGCTTCAACAACACCCACGGTGGTGGCAAGAACGCGACCTACCGCAAGCACCAGACCCTCCAGCTCAGGCGCTACCGTTAAACGTGCTAGTGCAGAGCACCGGAGTGATAGTGGGCTCTGGACTCGATACCTCCTTGAGGCCCATGGAGCTGTGCTCCGTTGCATGCTGTTCAGTAACGTTTTATGTAGATGCGCTATTTCGCGCCTACTCAAAATATATTAGGCATGTCTTTTGCTCAATGTGTGTGGGGGGATAGATAGAGAACTGAACACGTGTCGTACGCAGTAGGTTGTATGCCCATAAAAAGACTTAGCAACGTTGCCTGGGATGTCTATATATGTCGTCGCAGGAAGAAGTTTTGGCATGTGGCCCACCATTTGGATATTATGCCACCGATGTGCGCTCAGTCCGGTCTGTTGTGGATGGGGCTGGCGGTGGCAACGGAGTGACGCTATCCCGTGGTGTGTTTGTGGTCTCCGGTGCAGAACGGGCAAGCGTAGAGGCCGTGGCAGCGGCAGCCGCATGCGATGCAGCAATGCGAGCACGCTCATCATCTGCCTGCGCTACACTAGGTGAGTTGGTATTCACATTCGTCGACTGACGAAGCTCCGCAATAGTAACAGGCGGAATAGGCACACCAGGTGCTGCATTGGCATACTCCATCGTCCGGCGGCGAACCAGCTTGGCAAAGTGCAGGCCACAAGCATTGCATAGAGTACGTGCACCATCTGGGCCTCGACGCCATTCTGGTGTGTCATCATTTCCACACGAGTGGCATACACCCGGCGCAGGAGCCCGACTACGTTTGCGATACTTGGGCACGTAAGTCTGTGACTGCTGTGATGTGGGTGTGGTCTCATGCTGCGCAGCCTTAGCAGGAGCGCTGTAAGTATGATAGGCATGATCGGAGCCACGGCTGGACGAGGCGGACGCCGATGAGTGTGGCATTCCCACCGACTCGGGGCCCATGCGCGACAAGTACGTCAGGTCCTCTGCACTGCCAGGGGCACGGGCAGAGCGAGGTTGGGTACTGCGCTCCATACCTGTCTTGCCCCGCTGAGAGGGGCTTCGACGCCCTCGCATAGGTACAGCTTTGTCTGCGTGTGTGAGAGAAGGCGGCCACATACCATCCTCAGTCCGCAGCAGTTTAGCATCACGATCATCCCGCACATTCGATGCCCAGTACGAAGAAGTGGCATTTCCACTCCCACTGGGCATCCAGGGATAGTAGGGTGTCATATCTACGGCCTCACGGCCACTGCGAGTGTCGTGTGAGGGAATCAGCGTCCGAACCTCCTGATTGATCTCAGACACGATGGGAAGGATGGCATACAGATCGTCGGCACGGTGCACAGAGCCGGGTACGTTTAGCAATTCTCCCACGCAATTGTAGAGCGAAAGAGAAGCTGCATGAAGCTTCAGGTTAGAAAATAAAGTATACGTACACGCTCTAGTGAATACCGCGCATCTGGTTCCAACGATGCAGGCGCTCCAACTTGCCAGGGCGCAGGGGCGCTATTAGACGCCATAGTAGTTGATCGATTGGGCATATAAGCACCTCCATAAGACGGCGTGGCGCTTTCACCAGGCCGGATTACACGCGCGGAGGACGATTCGGTGCTGCTTTCAAACGATGGTACCTGGCCTTGGAACGAGGATAACGGTGCAGGAGGTGGCGGCGATGGTGGTACAGAAGCAGTAGAAGATATACCCCCAACCCTTGCATTACTGTGCGACACATCCGGTGCATGCTTGTCAGTATGCACAGCAAGCCGCTCATCGTGTGCAGATGAAGAACCGGACATCGGCCGGGAAGAGGATGCGTCTATCGCTGAGTTCGACATGGGCTCGAAACTTCGAATAGGAGGAAGCTTTACGGAGGCACCCTCACCAGAATGAGACGAAGGTGATGGAGTCGGTTGAGCCATGCCCCCAACCTTGTGAATAGCAGTGGATATGTGCCCCTCAGTACAAAGCACGGCAGATCCAGAAACCACAACAGCACTTTCTCGTTCAACAAGATCTTCTGATGCCTGTGCAATGAATCTCTACTTTGCACTGACAGGGAGAGAAGTATACAACTTGTCGATCGAACAAAGAAGTGTCCAACTGTTCAGATGGGCAATCGCGATTCTATGAACCCGATCGGGGTTAATTTGGTACGATGTAAGAAAGGACAGAATCGGACGAGAATCTGCCCGATTATTTGCTGGACACTGCATATCCCCCCCTCTTGATGCGCAGAATCGGAGAATTGATCAGCCCGATTCTCCAGTAAGCCGCCGATGAATAAGAAACGTGGCGAGTCCGCGATGCACCTGTCAAACAGGTGCACGATAACACAACTCCGCCACCGTGTGTATCTGACACGCAATCACAGCCTTATAACTTCAACGTAGAGCACAGGCAACACAAGTACGATAGTTTGAAATGTAAGCGATTACAGCAAAATTCTATATTGGTAATCTATGTATAGACATAAATTTACTTGCAGGCATCGCGCAGGTAGGTGATGAGGTCGTTGCGGTCCTTCTCCTTCTTAAGACCGTTGAAGGCCATCTTGGTACTGCACTAGTGTTAGCAATCATATCCTCAGTCATACCGCTCCAACTTCTTGTCGAAAAAAAGTGGAACAGCTTGGAATACATACCCAGGGATGTACTTCTTCGGGTTCTCGAGGTACTCAAACAGAGTGTCCTCACCCCACGTCACACCCTTGTTGACGTTGGCAGCCGTGTAGCTGAAGCCCTCGGCCTGACCGGTCTTGCGACCGAAGATGCCATTCAGGTTGGGACCAACTATCATGTGTTAGCAATTCGCTCCGTGTTACCATGATACATACCCTTGTTGGGGCCACCAGCCTCAGTGGTGTGGCACTGAGCGCAGCGGGTCTTGAAGATACCCGCACCCTTTTTAGCATCACCCTCAGAGAAACCCATTTTTGAAAAGTTGTTAGTAGATGCGAAGGTCAGTCAGTGGCTTCTAGCCTTTTAATAAGTTTCTACTGGAATGCCAGTTGCCCCGAGTAATTCCGTGCATGCATCAAATAAAAGATGCCATAATCGTCATCACGCCAGGGTGGCTGACACAGATTGACAAATAGTGAAAAGGGATTTTAAAATCCTACGAGAATCCGCACGTGGTGGGTGATCAGCGCCTGTGTATAGGTGAAGTAAGCTCGCGTATATTTCTCTTCCGCGCACCAAACTTCAACAGTATGTATCAATGAAAAGGCCAGAGAGCAGAGATGTATCCAAAGGATTAGTCCTCAAATAAATGCATAGTTCAACTCTAGGATACGTCCAATGCGAACAACCATACCATCATTAAGTCTTTCGCTCCTATATGATGGAACACCTCATTCTCTCTGAACTTGCTACCTGCACGAACACTAACATTAGAAGCTCTTTGTTATACATTGTACTATGGTACATGTCACCATTGTTGATATATAGGTAATTTGTTCAAGTAACATATTTTAGCAGCGTTTGGGGAGCATCTGTACCAGATCGGTTCTATGTATTCAGAATCCGGCAGAGTGCTTACAAAACATTGGGTTCGGGCGCGTCCGAAAAATGGCATTCCCCTCTAGCCACCGTGCGCAGTCCAGCACGCATAGCTAGGGGTCTATTCTACCATGAGTGCTGATCTGAACCAGAAGAACCCCTTGCCTTTAGGTCAGATGGAGTCTATGGCTCCTGAGTGTACACCTCTCAAAGAAAAATATGACACTTGCTTTCATACATGGTTTAAGGATTACCTTGACGTAAGCTCTGTCTTGCATGAGGGTGCTAGCAACCAGGCCGACCGCTGGCACGTTCGAGGATCTCTTTTTTCCGCTTCCAATAACCAGGTTCACAAAATTGCTGCGCTTCGTGCTCGTTACGATAACGATTGCAAAAGCCTCTTCACGGAATATCAGGCATGTGTGAAGGTATGGTATATGGCCAAGCAGAAAACTAACTTCAATTTAAGAATGCCATCAAAGAGCGTGGCTTGGAACAATCAATTGAAAAGGCGCGGAAAGAAAACCCTTTCCCACTCCAACATGAGCGCTAATACACTGAAATATCAAACAGGGTAGCAAAAAGTCTTTCCACAGCATTTCTGAAGGGAAAATAGCGGCAGATATAGATGTATAGTACGCGCAGAAATTACCAATTCGTAACCTATTTGCTATGTGGCTTAAAAAAGATAAATGCAACAGGTAGAAATAAAGAAACACAAAAAAAGAAGTTCCGGGCGAGATTTGAACCCGCGACCTACAGATATATTGCAGTAGTTGCAATCTGTCGCTACTACCCCTGAGCTACCGGAACCAGTTGTTGTCTCCATAAACGGGTAGAGGGTACATATAGCATGATGTTGTTCTTATCCTGGAGTCCGTGCCCAAAAAAGTGTTGTTTCGTTCCCCGCGCGAATAAACTTACCTTGCAACGTCGCGCCTTTTTTTATTTTTTCCAGAGAATAAATAAAATATGGCTGATGATACGAATAAAGCCAAGTCCATATACCCACATTCAATACCATCTAATGCATCGAAGAAAAACGATGCAGCAGTCGTCCTAAAAGCGGAAGCGATATGCCTTCAGTATGATGCACACGAGGACCTATGTGAAAGCTTGATGGTGTCAATTAGCTTGCCAGGCATTGCACATGATAATTTGGATACGAACGCGAAACAGGTGTGTCCAGGTGTCTATTCCTTTGAAGCGACGACCTTTGGATACCCTATGACAGGATCTGTCGTGGACCTGGAAACGGTGAAAGCAGCGACGGGAAAGAAGGGAAAGCGCAGGGTCTTGGGACAGTTTGTTGCAAAGAAGACAAAACAAGGTGTGCTTCTTCCACATCGCGCTACAAAATATGTGCGTGCCTCAGCTGCGGCTGGTGTCCGAGCAGTACGCTCACGTCGATCAAGTAAATCAGTTGTCACAGACGATGAGCAAGACGAAGAGGTAGCAATCATGGAGCAAAAGTTGGATACCAAAGCCCCGGAGTATGTTACTTCCATCGAGTTTGTTCTATGGTCAAAACGCAGCCAAGACCGTGAATATCTAGGCGAAAGTGTATACTATCTGGGCGATTGGTGTAAAACGGAGAACCAGAAGGTAGACTGGGCAGCAACTCTGCCTGTATGGCTCCCTCTTTTATCACGCGATGGGAAATCCATTGGAAAGCTACAGGTTCGTGTAGGCTTGGATTTGAATCCCGAGGGTCATGTGAAAGATACCATGGTGTTGTATCAAGCAATGTGTCAAGCGGTGGAAGAAGCAGGGGATGTAAGCATTTTCGATGTGCCTGCGACGGAGACAATTGGCATGGTAGAAGAAGAAGAAGAATTCTCTGACGATGGTATGACAGAGTCAGATTCCGATGACGAGGCAGGTGGCTCGTTCGATACAGATGACATGGACTCTATGGGGCCATCCTCGGCTCATTCAGATGCGCCATTGGAACCAGAACAACTTCCCATGACGAAACTGCAAATGGAACCTGTACGCCGTGAGTCCATCCGACGTGATGGCGTCCATTCCGACTCGGAAAGTACGCCACGGCGTAGATTACTTCCGCTCCGTGGACGCCGCAAGAATAGGGAAAGAGCCTTGTCCTCTGTCACGCCTACAGACTCTCAGGCGGACAGTGATGCAGAAGGGTCATCAGATGGGGAGGCAGTACGACGACCATGGCGCCCTAGGATCCGCAAACTTCGGGCAACGACCAAAACAGAAGCGGCAGAGGTGTCAGAAACCAGCTCAAAAACGTCTACCACCCGTCGCAGTCGGAAACAGGCCAAAAAGGCAAGAAAAGCAGAGCTGAAGAAGCAAAAAGGCACGTTTTCTTTCAAGGCAGAAATTGGCCATGAAGTGCTAGGCATTGTCATGTTGGAGGTCGTCAGTGCCAAAAACCTACCGCGATGGCGGAACATGACATATACCTCTTTCGATATGGATCCTTTTGTGGTCGTATCCTTTAATCGCAAAGTTTTCCGCACTCGTGTATTACGCCATACGCTTAATCCTGAATGGCGCGAGAAGCTCTTTTTCCATGTTCGCAGCAGCGAACGAAGCTATAACATCCGCTGTGCCGTCTACGATTGGGACAACATATCCGCCAATGATTACGTCGGAGAATTGAGCTTAGATGTAACAGATATTATGGATCATGCGCCACGACCGCATCCAGACACAGGCCTGTACGATATGGATATGCTTGAAACCATGGGGATGATGTCATATGACCTCCCATTGAAGCGAGAAGATCGCAATGAAGATACCAAATTTGGACCAGAACGGCCCACACTGCAACTGAAAGCTTCCTATCAGCCATACGAGGCATTACGCCAAAAATTCTGGCGCGAAATGCTTCGTATGTATGATTCGAACAATACAGGCGGTATTGACGCAGATGAATTGCAGTCCATGGTTCTATCGTTGGGAGGCACACTCTCCCAAGAAACCATTATGAGTTTCTTTGAGCGGTTGGGAAAAGATGCGCAGAATGACGAGCTTACATTTGAAGAAGGCATAGGTGTTCTAGAAGAGGCGATCAAGACGCCATGGGACCAGCGCCGCAAATATCTTGACCTCGACGATGTGGATGACGATGAGGAGGACGGTGCAGAGACGCCTTTGAAGGAGACGACTACGAGTGTAGAGCGTGTGATCCGGTTACAAACGTGTCCGCTGTGCGGTAAGCCACGTCTATCGAATGCCGATGAAATGGACATTGTGACGCACTTGGCACTATGTGCGAAGCGCCAGGGTCGAGCTGTCGACGACATCATGGTCTCCAGTTTTGTCACAGCTACACAGGCTCGTCGCAAATGGTACACGAATGTATTTACAGTACTGAGTCAAGGACACTATCGCCTTGGTGCGAATAGTGCTAACATATTGGTGCAGGATCGGCTCACAGGCCAGCTGGTCGAAGAAAAAATGCAGGTATATGTGCGGCTGGGAATCCGTTTGCTCTACAAAGGTGTGCAAGGAAAGATGGCAGGAGCGCGAGCGCGGCGTATGCTACGCAATATGACCTTCAAGCAGGGCCAAAAGTACGATCAGCCGAGTAGCACTCGAGCCATTCGGCCGTTTATTGCGTTCCACAACATCAACGAGGGCGAAATGGTGGAGCCAGTAGAGGCATTCACAACGTTCAACGACTTTTTCTGCCGGCGTATTCACATGTCGCTTCGACCAGTAGCAGACCCAGATGAGCCCAGTACGATGGTAAGCTGTGCGGATTGTCGGCTGCTTGCCTTCCCTTCCGTGGAGCGTGCTACACAGTTGTGGATCAAAGGCCGGCAGTTTACGGTTGACAAGTTGTTGGGTGCAGCTGCTGCACAGCATTTACCATCACGGTGTGCATTGACCATTTTCCGCTTGGCACCACAGGATTACCATCGCTTCCATTCGCCTGTCGATGGGCGGATAGGGACGCCAACGTATATCGATGGCGAGTACTACACTGTGAACCCCATGGCAATCCGAAGTGCCATTGATGTGTATGGAGAGAACGTGCGGACAGTTCTGCCGATCTATACCCGGGAATTTGGTCTGGTATACTTGGTCGCCATCGGTGCGATGATGGTCGGTTCCATTGTCCTCAGTGTGAAGCCAGACACAGAAATCCGGCGTGGAGAGGAGCTGGGCTACTTCAAGTTTGGAGGCAGTACCCTTGTCCTGCTTGTCGATGGTAGCCGCATCCAGTGGGATGATGATCTCCTGCTCAATGCCGATACCTGCATCGAGACGCTCGTCCAAGTCGGCATGCGCATTGGTGTCGCGCGCGTGTGAGTCTTGTTGTATGCGGGGTTCGGCCGAGTCGTAGTGTAGCATATTAGGGTGTGTAGGTTAGTCATTCGTGGAGATGAAGTGTACCGATAGAATTTCTTTTCTTGCTTCCCTACCGACAGTCATGCGGCCTTGGGCAACGCGACTTTCGCGAAGTGTAATGACTGGCTGCAGCAACCGAGGTATGGCGACGTCGTGTGCGTGTGCACAGGCCAGCACTCGCCCGCCGCCAGGCGATTTGAACCACTACTCGCGCCTGATTACGCAGCCGAAGGACCAGGGTGCGTCGCAGGCCATGCTCTACGCGACGAAGGGCATTGACAACGATGAAGACCTGAAGCGTGCCATGGTGGGTGTCGCCAGTGTGTGGTACGAAGGCAACCCCTGCAATGCGCATCTGCTGGGCATCGGTCAGACCATCCGCAACTCGATTGATCAGGCTGGTTTAACGGGCTACCAGTTCGGCACCGTGGGTGTCTCGGACGGTATTAGCATGGGCACATCGGCCATGTCGTACTCGCTTCCCAGCCGTGATTTGATTGCCGACAGTGTCGAGAGCTGTGTGGGTGGTCACTGGCTCGATGGTTGTGTCGTGGTGCCAGGTTGTGACAAGAACATGCCGGGTGTGCTCATGGCTCTGGGCCGCCTCAACCGCCCGGGTATTATGGTGTATGGTGGTACGATTCGCCCAGGCCACTGTGGCTCCATTGCTGGCTCGCTGGACATTGTGAGTGCGTTCCAGAGCTACGGTCAGTACCTCGCTTCGGGTGCGACGCCAGAGGCGGAGAAGGTGCGGTACGATACAGTGCGTCACGCATGCCCCGGAAACGGTGCGTGCGGTGGTATGTACACGGCCAACACGATGGCCTCGTGTGCCGAGGTGCTGGGTATGACGCTGCCAGGCAGCAGTTCGTTCCCTGCAGAGTACCCGGAGAAGCGGGCCGAATGTGATTCCATCGGTGAGACGATGCGTCTGCTACTCGAGAAGAACCTGCGTCCGCGTGACATTATGACGAAGAGCGCATTTGAGGATGCCATTGCGCTGACCATGGTGCTCGGTGGCTCGACCAATGCGGTGCTGCACTTGATTGCCATTGCGAAGAGTGTGGGTGTGGAGGTGACGATCGATGATTTCCAGCGCATTAGCGATGCGACGCCGTTCCTGGCCAACCTGAAGCCGAGTGGCAAGTATGTCATGGAGGATGTCCACACCATGCTGGGCGGTATCCCGTCGGTGGTGCACTACCTGATTGAGAACAAGCTGATGAAGGGTGAGCACATGACAGTGACGGGCCGTACGCTGCGTGAGAACTGCGAGCGCTGGGTCGCAGAACGTGGCCCGATGCCGATGGACCAGGACCTGCTCTACCCGGTGGACAAGCCGATCAAGGCAAGTGGCCACATTCGCGTGCTGTACGGCAACCTGGCACCCGGTGGTGCGGTGGCCAAGATTACCGGCAAGGAAGGTCTGTTCTTCTCGGGCAAGGCGCGTGTGTTTGACACGGAGGACGATCTGGTGCATGCGGTAGAGAAGAACGAAATCAAGAAGGGCGAGAAGACGGTGGTGATTCTCCGCTACAAGGGTCCTAAGGGTGGCCCTGGTATGCCTGAGATGCTCAAGCCGACCAGTCTCATCATGGGTGCCGGTCTGGGCCACGATGTGGCCTGCCTCACGGATGGTCGCTTCAGCGGTGGTTCGCACGGCTTCGTGATTGGCCACGTTGTGCCGGAAGCGCAGGAGGGTGGTCCGATTGCTCTCGTGCAGGACGGTGACACAATCACGATCGATGCGGAGAAGAACACCATCAATATCGAGGGCGTCACCGAGGACGAGCTTATTGGTCGTCGCGCTGCCTGGACGCCGCGCCCCCTCAAGGTGAGCCAGGGTGGTCTGTACAAGTACACACGGCTGGTTGCTGATGCCAGCCACGGCTGTGTGACGGATGCGTAAGATCATGGATAAATTATACGTAGATGGGCTCTATAGATACAGGTCGTCTACGAAAGGTAACCCTTCTTGAGCGCAATCTCCGCGTTGAGCACGGAGCTAGTGGCAGCGCCCAGCATGACATTGTTGACGAGGGACACAAACTTGATATCGAGGACAGGGTCTTTGCGGATACGGCCGACATTAACACCCGAGCCGTTCTGCCATTCACGGTCCAGACGCGGCTGGGGTCGGTCCACCTCATCATGTACGGTGATGGCCTGCTTCGGTGCACTATGGCAGCCCAGTGTCTGCGCCTCACAGGTGAACGCGCGAAGAGCTTCAGCGACTTGCTCAGGCGAGGGCGCAGGCTGCTTCTTGAAGCTCACACTAACACAAGCCAAGTGGCCATCGATCACGGGCACACGATTGCAGTGCGCGCTCACACGCAGGGGACTGGTCTCATGCAGATCAAAGGCCGTGTCATTGTCCTTCAGACCGCCTAGAATCTTGCTCGTTTCCCATTCAATCTTTTCCTCCTCGCCACTAATATACGGCACGACATTGTCGAGAATATCGAGCGAGCTCACACCAGGGTAGCCGGACCCACTGATGGCCTGCATCGTCTGCACCATGACAATATCCAGCGGGCCAAACGCGTCCTCCAGTGCCTTCAAGGCAACAACAACACCCGTTGTCGAGCAGTTCGCATTCGTCACAATATAGCCACGGTCCAGCGGTGGCGACATGGACTTCTGCTGATGGGGCAAAATAGACAAGTGCGACGGGTTAACCAGAGGCACAATGAGGGGGCACAGTGGGTCGCGGCGGTAGTTCTTTGCGTTGGAGAACACACGAAGGTTTGCAGCACGGAAAGCGGCTTCCACAGGCCCAGCAGGTGTGCTGTCCAAACCGCTAAACACAACCCCACACTCCTTGAACGCAGCGGGCTCACACTCATGCACGGTCATATCACGAACATTGGCAGGGATGGGCTGCACTTGCTTCCAGCGACCTGCCACCGCCTCATGGTACGGCTTGTTCGCCGACGACGCGCTCGCGCCAAGGGCGACCAGCTCAAAGTCAGGGTGGTTGCTTAACTGCAGGATAAAGCGCTGGCCGACAGTGCCAGTCGCGCCGAGCACACCGACTTTCACTTTTCCATTCGACATGATACGGTGGTTCTATGAAACGCACAAGCAGGCACAGTTGAGTCATGCCAGGCGCGTTTAGTCAATGCGTCAGAAAGCAACGGCCAATCCACCGCGTGGCACGGTGGGGGGCGAGCGCGAATTTTTTTAGAGGGTTGGAAAATTATAAATACAAGGCCCAGGTCCGTTTCTTTTTTCCTCACCTTTTCTGGCCTTTTGGCTTAGATCAAGTGTAGTATCTGTTCTTTACAAGTTAACGCTTGTAACTCCTCCCTCTGGGAGGATTTCCGTTAACCGTCTTTTTCGACGCGGGAAGCAGCCTGCAGGCTTGCTTGCAGCGCTTCAGCTTGTCCTTGGCACTACACTCCCGCCTTGAGACGAGCACCGTACTGCCGGCCTCTGGCCGGGCTTTTTTTATTGCTCGATTCTGCTTACGTAATCAAATTGGAGAGGTCAGAATGTCTTGCACGCGCGAGAAGGAAATTGAATAGCTTGATACTGTACGTAGACTATATCCTTGAAAGAACATTATGCAGGGAAGCGACGTACACCGGCTTGCGCTGGGTCTTCAGGGTCAAAGTCCGGCGCAAAGAAGAAACCAAGCACAAACACAACGTAGGCCAGCACAAGAATACTGCCGCGATGGTAGTTACTGCGTGCCTCATTATAGGTGTAGGTGAGGAGGAAAATGGAAAATACAATAGCAATGATGTCCCAGCGTGGGAAGAGAAGCGTGAAGGAGTGAGCCGCCATATCAAAACCTTCTTGCGGCATGTAGGAAGAATTGTACAGAGCACTAAAGCCCACCAGTACAGGAATTTGAATCAAGCACACTTGAAGTGCGTACGCAGATCCAATCTCAAGAGACAGGGCGATGTTGCCGTTCAGCGCAAAACTCATGGCATTCATAAATTCGGTGGTATTGGGCACAAGCGCAAAGATGGTCACGCCCACAAACTTGGCCGAGAGACCAGAGCCATTAATCACCACATCGACCAAGTCGACAATAATTTCGGCAATAACAGCATAGAGAACCGTACATCCCAGCAGGACGCTCAGCGAGAAGCCACGACTCCAGGACGGCCCATCATGGCCACCACCTCCCTCGTTCTCAGTCTCCTCTTCGTCTTGACTGGGTTGTTGCTTTTGCTGGCTGAAGATGTATTGGTACATACGCGCAGCTGCGTCAGCCAACGCATCTTCTGGACTCAGTTTAGGCTTGGCCGTGTCCTCAGGCGCCGAACTCGTAGGTTTGTTGTCTGAGGGCAGGTCAGGGACAGACGACGACATGGTCTTGGCCGCTAACGCAGCCGAGGCAGCTGCATTCGCGGCCTTCAGGCCCTTGGAGGGGCCAGCCGTAGGCATACGCTCCTGAGAGGCTGCATCCTGGTGCAACGGCAAACTTTGCTCCTCATTCGCATGCAGTAGGCGTTTGTACATAGCAGCACGGTGCAGTGGATGGATGGCTTCCGGCCCAATATTCGGAGTGCTATTCCAAATTTGCGATGCGTGTGTACGCAGAGAGAACCACAAACCGATACCATATGCCAGGAGTAGAACCACAGCACAGGCATAGACGAGACCTTTGACATTGGTTTGAAAGAAGGGGTCGTCTAGCGGGGACATGCGCTGGAAAGAGCACTGATCGCACTTCCAGCTATCGGCCGCCGAGTTGACGTCATTGGGGCATCCAGAGCATGCCATCTCAAATTTGCCGTAAATATGGTAAAAGAGGGTCGGTGTGAGGATACCGATGATGGCCATGATCAGCATCGTACTCGTTACACCAGCGGAGCGCGAGTTGAACTTTTGTTCCTTGCGCCGCATCGCACCCGAGCACATGCTCGTGCCAGGCATTAGCAAGACACCGGCCAGAATCGAACCGATAATCGAGCCCTCGACCAAGCTAGCCTTGCCTTCTGTTAGCGCGAGCGAGTAAAGAATCAACTCAATAATAGAACCAAACGTAGCGTTGATCACAGCACCCATTCCAATACTGCTCTGCGTACTGATACTTGCCACTGCCATACCAATGAAGTACGACAGAGGCATCACACTCGCCAAAGACAACCCAAAGATAAGACCATCCGAGATGAGTGTACCCAGCAGACCCTCCTTAAGTCCATGACGCAGACAATATGGCCGCACGAGGAAGAAAAGGATGATGGTGAAAAACACCACAGGCACCGTATTCACAAAGAGAATGTTCACACCGCCTACCGTGTACTTGAAGTACTCCCTGCCCATGGCCTTGTAGGTGCACAATAAGATGGTACTGCGACGCTTGGATGTGCCCTTCTTGCGGTGCTGACGCTTAATGCGAGGAGCAAGATTGCCTGGGTGCAACACCTGCCGCATTTGCTCCGGCTCATCCGAGTCCTTCACCTTGAGCACACGTGTGTCGATGTGCAAGGGGGAGCGGAAATGCAACGCAAGAGGCTGCTTGGCCATGTTCTTCAGCAGCAACCAGCTCACTTTGGCCATCGGGATCGTGAACACAAAGCTCCAGCAGAGCAGGCAGACCAGTCCCAGCGCAGGGAAAAGCACAAAGATGTACAGCAAAGCATAAACGATAATACCACCGATGCGCTTCGGCACACCCACATCATTCCCATTCTCATCAAATACGTAATGGTACAATTTCTTCTCTTGTGAAATACGCTCCTTCTCGGAAAGAGGCGACTCGGCCGTGTCGTCTTCAACGCCACTATACAGCGAATGGTGAGGATGCTCAGAATTCAAAGGTGTATTTTCATCAGGAACTTCACCGGCATCATCATGCTCGTCCATATTCACTTCATGTTCGTGAACAGTAGGCAGCCGGCAAGGTCCATGGCGGTGGCCACCAGCATGCGAGCATTCCACTTCCACGTAGTTGCCGAAAGGCCATAAAATATATGTGCCAAGGCCATAGAGTGTATGAGAGTACATAATACCGCCTTTGGGGACAAAGTACAAAATCCCTGAGCAGATAAAGCAGAGGAGACTCAACCAAACACCAAACACGATACACCAGAGCAAATTGCCAGGCCACGAAGCACGATCCGTGTGTAAGCCCGGCATCGAACGCACAGCTGAGTTGGCAGTACGCTGGATCGAGCGGGACTTTTTGTATAGAGCTGGCTTCCAAATCGGCAGACCAAAAGGATGCTCGATGTTCAGGGCGTCCTGTCGATCTTTGACGGTGTATTCGAGATCGTTTTCGTCCAAATCATCTTCCAGCTCGTTCTCGTCGATAGATTCTTGGATTGCTGAGTCGTCCATCATATCTGTGAAGCTCACATGGCCTGCATGTTCACTTTCCCCAGCAGAGTCGTATTCGCGACCCATACTACATCCGGCCGCGTCGCTGAGCATGCTGTGCCGCATAGGCGTATCACGGTACGATGTAGAGGGTCCAGGACGATGCATCGTCTTGGAATGGATATCTGTTCCCTCGGATGTTGTAGAGAGGGCTGATTCTTGCTCAAGTTCACGCTCACGCTGTTTCAGCCATTTCTCACGTCGACGTTCCCGAATACGATGTCGGATCAGGGCCTCACCACGGTCTTCTGACACGTATTCATCGTCGGGCTTGTCGAAGTTGATGACTCTGCCATTGTTCTCTTCGTTATCCCCATGCTGAAATGTGGCAGAGCCAGGACCATGTCGCATCGCACTCTGGCTGAACGAACGCTCCATCATCGGGGCGGTCGGCATGTGACGTTCATTTGCCATGGACGATGACAAACCTGACGTGGAATTCCGTTTACCAATTGGCCCTCCAGGCCGGTCATTGGGCGTTGTTGAGGCCATCCCAGATATAGTGACGGTCCAGCGCACAGGCTAAGTTGGCACTAGTCCGAGCGAGCCGCACGCGCACTCTTATGTCACACGTGGCCAGGGGTCTTTGTGTGATTCGTTGTTCTATAGAGCCATGATATGCGCCCATCACAAGACACACTATAGATCTTTGGTCATGTCTCTGATTTCTATACATACAGGCTCTGTGACATCTGGGCATAGGTTGCACGCCGTCGTCGGGGACGAGGCCGGGTAGGTAAACGTACCCAAGCATCCTTGCGACAGGTTGGGCATGTGACCCATTTGCCAATCGTATCTTGCTGGTTGCGTGCGAAGCCTTGGTCTGTGTGAATGCTCGATATCATATCTGGTGTTATGCAAGTATCATTTTCGTCATCATTTTCGTTGTCGTCATCATCTTCATCATCTTCATAGTCAGAATACATGTCAGCTTGGGTCCCCATCTCAACCCGTATTCCTGTGCACAGACAGTCAAGGTGGATATGGTGGCGGCAAGGAAGCAACTCAATCTTTTGCGAATATTGCTTCTCATCATCGTAGTAGGCAGGAAGGCAGGCAGGTGCATCACACCGCAGGTCAGCTTTGCGCTCCTTCTCGCGCACGAGCTCACGAATAGACTGCGTCGTGAGCCCTTTCGGTGAGCCGTCCTCTTCAATCGGTAAAGGTTCACGACAAAAAGGACATGTCCATTTGCTTGGTGGTTTGCTGGAGAGCCACTCAAGAAGGCATCCAGCATGGAGAGTGTGCAGCCCGGAGCAAGGCACTGCAACTACGGCCTCGTTTTCGCTTGACTCCTCCCCTGCGAACCACGCAGGCCGATCTTCAGTCGCGTATGGTTCCAAGCAAATACCACAGCCTGTAACAGTTTTAGCCTCCGTATCTTCAGCAGCGATACCATAGATACTGATATCACTCAGACCAAAGTAGCCCATCCGACCGCGCAGTTCGCTGTCCACTCGCTCTAGTGATTTGACGTACTTCTTGGCCTTTTCCTGGTCAGGCTCTTCGTCCCGCTGACTGGGGCGCATCGCGAATGTCAAGTGGAATGGAAGGCCTGCAATGTGGACATTTCGCTGAGTATCAGTGGGGTCGTCTGGCGCAGGTTGCTGGACACGATCGAGGACGGGCCATGCCATGCTTGTGCTAGCATCGTACAGGAATCCGAAAGGAAATGGAGAGGCTTCAGGTGGAATGAAAAGTAGGAAATGAGAGCCTCGGTTCGTTCCACCTTGCTCATCTGCGGTGGAAGTGGCACGGTTGGTATTGTCAGCCGACTCGGAAGGCCGTGGAGGCGTAGGCATTGGCACCGTGTTCGTGGCACCAATGGATGCCGGTGCAGGTGTTGCGCTTTCAGAGTCATCCTGGGTATTTGCCTCGAGAGGTGGGTCTGTGGTATGACTCTGCTCCTCGGCAGAAGTCGGAGTAGGGCTGGTGTCAGAGGGAGAAGCTGAAGAAGCATCGAATTCTGTGGGCTCCATAGACGGCGTAAGAACATCGCGTATACGGGTTGCCCAAGAGTTCAGTATTGACCATAGGTTAGGACTATGCTGTTCTGAGTGGATATCTTCAGGGGCGGTCTCAGGATCAAGTCGCGTCGGCGGTTGCTGAGAGACGTCCGTGACGTCTGTGGGCTGAGCCTCCAGTGTTGGACCATCCGACTGTGGATCCGTTGTGTGTATCATAGAGCTTGCTAGCGATTCAGGTGCATCCACATCTGCTTGCCAAGGGGTAGAAATAGGACGTTGCATCGGAGATAAGGAGGATGGTGGCAAAACATGATGCGGTGGTGAAGAGATAGTGATTATGCGTGGTTCTGTAACAGTTCTGATATTATCATCTTCATTTGGCAAAGCCGAGTCTATAGGACTCGGATCGGGGGGTACCATGGCGGTGGCGATGATAGTGATACCTGGGTTATCCGCACAGATAGGGTTAAGGAGAGTATGGGCAAAGGTTCCCCACAAATGACTAATGCACTTAATAAGGCGTTTCTTTCCAAAAATGGGGCGCATTTCGAGAGTGCCTGAAATCGGTCAAGGGTTTCCAGTGGTCTCTAGGAATCGGGGGCTGTAAAAAAAAAATATAAACCACTATGACGGCAGATGAAGATTCCAAGCCGAAACAGCCCCCCCATGGAGAGAGGAGGGAGTCATCTCATGCCAAAGAGAGTCCTACCAAGGCATCAGAAACTGAGAAAGAGACAAAATGCGACGCCAGTACGAGCCAGACTTCCAATGCACCAGAAAAGTCGTCGATCGCATCACCAGTCATGGCGAGCCATTCTCGTGAGCCTGTGAAGAAGAGGCCCTCACAACTTGGAGCTATGGCTGGAAGGAAGAAAAGAAAAAGCTTGCTAGGGGAAATGAGTGCTGCTATCACATCCCAGCCCAAGAAACTTAACACACTGGAAAAATCGAAAATGGACTGGGAAGCCTACAAAGGCAATACGTCTTTACCAAATGAAAAGAAAGAGACCATGAGTGCGTCTGAGCGCGAAGAACTCGAGGCGCAGACGCAGGGTGGTGGTAGCGGTCTTGGCGATGTGAAAGGCTACTTACACCGTAAAGAGTTTCTCGATCGCGTGCAAGATCGCATCAATGCGCAAGAATACGAAGCCCATGTATCCAAGCGCCGTTCATAGAAACAATAGCATCTATGTACTATATCATGCCTAATTGATTTATAAGTGAATGATCGTCATTGTCAAAATTCAAAAAAAAAGAGCAAACTGGGCCCATTTTAAGAATGGTAAAAAGAAGTTCCCAATCCGGGAGTCGAACCCGGGTCTTGTCGGCGCCACACAGTAGAACATATGAGAGCGACATATACTAGCCGTTGTACTAACTAGGAGAACTGATAGTAGCGAACCCCAAATTATGCGCTATGATCCTGTGCTTAACGGAAACCCGCCACGGTTCGGATCGAGGCCTGTGAGGATTGCCGTTTCAGCCGAGAGCGCAGGGAATTCCGGTCATTCTCATCAAGAGCTGAGGATGCCCTCGTTGAGTGTACCATCTCGCTTGGTGAAAACCCTGTCGTAGTGTCCATTAAGGTAGGCACAACGTCCACTTGTCCTTTCACAGGGAACATTAAAGAAGGTGTCACCGAGACAATACTTGATGTTCGCTTGCGACTGGAAGGAATATCATCATGCATGCGACTCAAATAGGAGGGTTCATCAGGCATAAGGCATGCACCCGGTGTACCCACACTGCTGTCTGTGCTCGCTGCTTGGCGCTGAGGAATGCCGGGTACAGATCGAAGGCGTGAGCTGGTAATACCATCGTATCGCTGCGTTGTCTGACTCAGTGCCTGATCAGACGACGGCGTAAATGATGCACTGGACGTGGATACACGAGACAACAGCTGGGGACGTGACGGTTCAGCAAACATGACCGATTTGCGACTGGAGACGGAGGGTGCTCGTCCCGCGCGTCTCTCTGGCACAACTTTTTGCATATAGTTCGTACTGTCCTTCAACGGCGGGGCCTTGACAGCTGAAGCCTTCTTCTGCGTACCAGAGAATGGGAAGATGCGGGAAATACGGCAAGACAATGCCGATACTTCTGCGTTGGAGAGCGTTGCGCTCATCTTGCGCTCTAGATCGGGTGCTGACCACTGCTGCCCTTCTGAAGCGACACGCCTAAATGGCGTAAGGTTCAACTGCGTAGCCCTATCACGACCTTCTTGCAGGTAGCGAGACCATGCTGTATAGGTATCTTGCACTAACATAGGCTCCTTTTCCTTGATGGCGTTCCGCATGATCAGATAAGCCTCCAAAAACAAAACACCCAGGTGAATGCGAACCAGATCCACGTCTGGCATAGTATGCTCTGTGAGTTCATCCAGCTCTGCGCGTGCTTCGAAGGCCGCAACGCGTGTCAATGCATCTCGCATAGCACTCCAAATAGACTCGCGCGTAGGCTCAGAGGGCATACAGTTCTGCAGGCGAGCTTCTGGGTGCAAGAGCTCGCATGAGCGAGGGAAAAGCAGAAGCAACGACCATGCAATATCTGCATGCTTGTCATCTGTACGAAGCATCTGCAGAGCCTCAGGAGCACAGACCAGCGTAGAGAGCAATGTCAGTGTCTGGCTCAACATATGCACTTTTGTAGCATCACGCTGCTGCTCAATACTTGCGAGCAGGAGCTGAAGTCCACACAATGCCCACGCAATGCCGCGCAGCGTGTCACGTTCGAATAGAACGACATTCGATCGAGACAGACCAAGACCAAACATCTTTGCCAGGAAAATGCAAGCATACTCTGATTCCAAGTCTGAGGCCCTGCGTAAAAGCACAGCAGCCAGGGCGTACCGTTGCGCCATGTATGCCATTTGCGCTTCCCAAAGGATCCGATCTACATCGGTAGCTCCTTGAATCGTCTCGAACACAAATTTTTCATGCTCGATACGCTTGGATGCGTACATTCGCATACTATCCTGTTTGATTTGTGGTGCTGCGCGGTGGAACGTTTCTTCAGCCTCTACGAGGCCCAAGCCACAGTCCGTACTGCGCTGACGGAGTTTGTCAAAGAGATAGGCATTGTAGACCTGGATGCTCGTTGGTGTTTTCTGTACATCTCCTAGCTTTTCTTCACTAGCACCGATCCTACTCATGCCTTGCTGCCATAGGGCCGGAATGGACCGATGCCCTAGCAGCGTCGGGCGCCAGAGATCCATACCGTGCAAAGCCGTGTCGAAGCGCGTGTTGTGGTCCGACACACCTCGGCGCGCGTCGAGACAAGTGGAGAACGGAAGATGTCCAATCAAGGCGAGGCAAAATAAAAGAGACTATTATTATATGGAATGCAAAAGTAGGTCTATGGTCTCAGGCACGCTGGAGTTTCAAGATGGCGTAGAACACCAGGCGGTAGATAATCACGATGCATACAAGGATGGCAGCCTGACCACCAAGGTCCACTTCGTTGAGCTGGAGACCTTTGATAATCGAGTCGCCTGACGACGCACACTTGTCTTCCGCCGAGACAGGCCATTGACATGTGCAGTCGTTGCATGGGAATTGGAGCCCCATTAGATCTGTACGTGCCAAGAGAGCAAATGCGTATGTCTCGTAGTTGATAAAGTGTGCCCAGTAGTACCAAAATCTAGGCAAATTGACGGTGCGGATGAAGTAGCCTTGTGTGCACATCCAGAACCCATTCAAGAAGGCAGCCAACGCCAATGCAGCCACAAAGATCGGGACGAGAGCCGCAATGAGGAGTGATTGCATCTCTGCTGCCAATATGCCCAGGTACAGGAACACGAGCCAGCGCCAAAAGGCTACGCCTCCAGGATGCAGCCCAATCGACCAATAGCACAGAATAGCAAACACCAGCGAACAGATGAACAGGAACGGCAGTGAGACAATTGTATTCGCCAATGTAAAGGGCCCAGGGCCGTACAAGCCATTGGAACGCTCACGCAGCAACACGCCGCGCTCCTCCAAGAAACTTGGGATACCTGCAACGCTCATAAAGCCCAAGAATGCCACCGAGAAGAAATGCACAGACAGGCGGTCTTGTACATGTGTATCATTTTGCGGTAGATTGACCCAGATGGTAGCTAGCAGAACACCCATACCAATGTACATGCCAAAACGCACACCATAGGCGAGCAGATTTCGCCGGTAGTTGAGCAGATTGCGGCGAGACAGTGTCCACGTCGTACCCCAGAAACTGTGCTTGTTGAAGCGCAGATCATGCATGTTATCATTGCTCATATTGTGCTCTGGCTTGTCCACATGCGTGCGGTCGTGCAAAAATTGCTCGCCTGTGGTCTTCCAGCGCTCAGCCCATTGCAGGACGGTCATACCGTAGCCATGGTTCGCATCCGATTCCATGTCGCCTGTTTTCTCGACCAACTTAAAATCGTCACTGACAAGGCGCATCATATGATCCGCTGGGTTTGTAAATGTGCCGCATGGCTGGCCGTTCGCCTCGAAGTACGGTGCCACCAGTTCAATGGGTCCTGTGTATACGGTTTTACCATGGGCCAGCAGCAAGACATTCGAAAAGAGACGGAAGATGTCCCAGTTGGGACTGTGAATCGTGGCCACAATAGCAATA
Organism: Malassezia pachydermatis; assembly: GCF_001278385.1. Lineage (NCBI taxonomy): Eukaryota > Fungi > Basidiomycota > Malasseziomycetes > Malasseziales > Malasseziaceae > Malassezia > Malassezia pachydermatis. Next base: position 382,942 of record NW_017253139.1, read on the forward strand.
TCATACATCTTAGCAAACTGCTGGATGCTGTGCATCACTTCGTAGGCCGTGTGGATATCCAAACCGGATGTAGGCTCATCTAGGAACAGTAGCGAAGGCATCGCTACCAAGCTGCATCCAATGGTGACGCGACGTTTTTGGCCACCACTGATGCCACGCTGAATGGGTGTGCCAATCTTGTTATGAGCCACACCGCGCAGACCCAAGCCATCTAGGACAGCGTCCACACGTTCGTTGATTTCCGCCGCTGTTGACGATTTGTCCATACTCAACTTGGCAGAGTACCAAAGAGTTTCGCGAACGGTAAGGACACCAAGTAAGGCGTCATGCTGCTCGACATAATTCGAGATGCTCTTCACTGGGTGATCTCCTGGCACTTTAATCGAGCCAGAGGTTGCTTGCTTGCGGTCAGCCAGCACATCGAGAAGAGTGCTCTTGCCGGCACCGCTAGGACCCATGATGGCCAACATGTCACCACCCTTGACTTGACCAGAGATGGAATCGAGTAGCATCACTTTACTAGGGGCATCGGGGTTCCTTGATCGCTTGGCGAAAGGCCACATGGAACTCTTTGCATTCACAGTATAGGTCACGTCCGTCCATGAGAGACGACTCATGATGTGGGTTGACGATGGCCTTTATCAGACCCAGGCCCCTACTCCTTAAATAAGTTCAGCGCATTGCTTGTTGCCACAACGTCCAGCGCTTTTTTTGCCAAGCGTTTCCGCCGGACTCCGTCTAGGGCCCATGGGCTACTGAGGGGGCGTATCATCTTGCACATGCCCCGCCAAGCGAGCTAAACCCATGCAGCCTCCACATTTTAATAAAATAAGATCCAATCAATGCAGCCCAGGAACTAATAGGATGTCCGCCGGACTCGCTAGGGTATCCTAGTCTGACTGAAGGCTCAACGGACCTCCTTTCTACAGAGGCATGCACCAATAAGCCCCACAAATATCATTTATTCGACCATAAACACAAAACAGGGGATGCCTACTTAGGATCTATGCTTAAGCAGCGTAACGTTGGAATTTGAATGTTGTCCTTTGGAGAACGGAAGACGTCCAATCAAGGCGAGGCAAAATAAAAGAGAGACTATTATTCCATGGGATGCAAAAGTAGGTCTATGGTCTCAGGCACGCTGGAGTTTCAAGATGGCGTAGAACACCAGGCGGTAGATAATCACAATGCATACAAGGATGGCAGCCTGACCACCAAGGTCCACTTCGTTGAGCTGGAGACCTTTGATAATCGAGTCGCCTGACGACGCACACTTGTCTTCCGCCGAGACAGGCCATTGACATGTGCAGTCGTTGCATGGGAATTGGAGCCCCATTAGATCTGTACGTGCCAAGAGAGCAAATGCGTATGTCTCGTAGTTGATAAAGTGTGCCCAGTAGTACCAAAATCTAGGCAAATTGACGGTGCGGATAAAGTAGCCTTGTGTGCACATCCAAAATCCGTTGACAAATGCCACCAAGGCCAGAGCGGCAATAAATATGGGTACCAAAGCCGCAATCAAAAGTGATTGCATTTCTGCAGCCACGACACCGAGGTATAAGAACGCAAGCCAGCGCCAAAATGGTACACCACCAGGATGTAACCCAATCGACCAATAGCACAGAATAGCGAAGACCAAGGAGCAAATAAACAGAAAGGGAAGTGTCATAATTGTATTTGCTAACGTAAATGCCCCTGGGCCATACAGACCATTGGACCGTTCACGGATAAGCACACCACGCTCTTCTAAGAAACTTGGAATACCACCGACACTCATGAAACCGAGGAATGCCACTGCAAAAAAGTGCACAGAAAGACGATCTTGCACGTGTGCATCATTTTGTGGTAGATTTACCCAAACTGTCGCTAGGAGTACACCAATACCAATGTACATGGCGAAGCGCACACCGTAAGCAAGCATGTTCCTAAGGTAATTGATCAAATTTCGGTGGGACAGCGTCCATGTTGTACTCCAAAAGCTATGCTTGTTGAAGCGCAGGTCATGTACATCATCTTTACCCACATCGTATTCAACCTTGACATCTTGCTTGCGCTCACGCAGGAACTGAATGCCAGTGGCCTTCCAACGCTCAGCCCATTGAAGTACAGACATATCGCCATCCGTACCGGCATCAGCTTCCATATCACCTGTCTTATGGACCAATTTGAAATCATCACTTACAAGACGCATCATATGATCTGCTGGATTGGTAAATGTAGCGCATGGCTGGCCATTCAGCTCAAAGTACGGAGCGACGAGCTCAATGGGTCCATAGTACACGGTTTTCCCATGCGCCAAAAGCATGACTTCTGAGAACAGACGGAAGATATCCCAATTGGGACTGTGAATCGTAGCCACAATAGCAATGTTATATGACTTTGCAAATGTCTGAATGCTGTGCATTACCGCATAGGCCGTGTGAATGTCTAGGCCAGATGTCGGCTCGTCTAAGAATAGGAGCGAAGGCATTGTCACAAGACTGCATCCAATGGTGACGCGACGTTTTTGGCCACCACTGATGCCACGCTGAATGGGTGTGCCAATCTTGTTATGAGCCACACCGCGCAGACCCAAGCCATCTAGGACAGCGTCCACACGTTCGTTGATTTCCGCCGCTGTTGACGATTTGTCCATACTCAACTTGGCAGAGTACCAAAGAGTTTCGCGAACGGTAAGGACACCAAGTAAGGCGTCATGCTGCTCGACATAATTCGAGATGCTTTTCACTGGATGATCTCCCGGCACTTGGATTATGCCGGACGTTGCTTGTTTGCGGTCAGCCAGCACATCGAGAAGAGTGCTCTTGCCGGCGCCACTAGGACCCATGATGGCCAACATTTCGCCACCTTTAACCTGACCCGAGATAGAGTCCAACAAGGTCACCTTGGAAACCGTAGTAGATTCTCTTGTTCCCTTCTTGAAGGGCCGGAAAGATCTCTTCTTTTTGATTGTATACGTCACATCCGTCCACGCTAGACGACTCATGGTGAGGCTAGTATAAGGTCATATTTCAAGGTCAGCTTCGCTATTTAAATAAGAATAGATTTCTGTATAGTGCCACAACTTTTGGGGCTATTGCGTTTCGAAAATACATCATCACTCTGGCTCCGCTTTCGCACTTAGGGCAAAAATGCAAGCGTATTATTATTGTGCGCATTTTATCTCGCTTTTCCCCACTCCAATGCCAATATTTTAAACCAATATCGTCCAATACTTCTAAGCGATTCAGTGACCTACATCCGCGGACTCCTGCTTTCATAGCCTTACGCAGTTTCATCTTCACGTAGTAACAGATTTCATTGGTTCAAAAACTCCAAGGAGCTAGGGGTTTGCCGATCGAGAATTCTGGGGGATGATCTCATAATGGATCGTAATTAATCAATGCAGCGTGACGCTGGAAATCTGAATGTCGTCCTTGGGCTTGTCAAACTTGTTAATAGGCGCATTTTCAATCTTGTGAATCACATCTAGGCCACTTGTAGCCCGGCCAAACACAGTATGTTTATCATCAAGCCATGGCGTAGCGACTGTCGTAATAAAGAACTGACTTGCGTTGGTATTAGGTCCTGCATTGGCCATACTCAGCGTGTAGGGTCGATCATGACGAAGTTCCTTGACGAATTCGTCCGCAAACTCACCGCCCCACAAACTCTCACCCCCTGTACCGTCTCCTAACGGGTCACCTGTCTGGATCATAAACTTCTTAATGACACGGTGGAAGAGCACACCGTTGTAGTACCCTTTCTTGGCCAGACCCACAAAGTTTTCTACGGTCTTTGGGACCAGATCAGGGTACAACTGCAGATGAATGTCTCCCGCTGTCGTGTGCAAGATGGCCGTAGTGATTTGGCGCTTTTTCTTGATATTCGTTTTGTCCTCTGCCATGGCCTGCTCTTCTCGTGTGGGCTTCTCGTTGAACACATCCCGATCCTGCCCTGCGAGTTTCGAGTTGGGATCCGTGTCTGGCTCATTCCTAGTAAACAAGTAAAACCGCGCTCGTTTCAAGGCCGAGCAGAAGAGGGTAGGATCCCGCTCATCGCCTTTGGCCATAGGGTTCTCAGACGCGGCCAACGCAATGTTTGTCACGGGCTTTTGGGTCGGTACACCCTGGTACAGTGACATATTTAAAAACCGCATGGTTTCGTCTCTGCCAAGTAAGCGGCTCACCTTGTTGGTCTTTACATTCACCACCTTGATGCCCAGCATCGTCCCATAGATGATAAAGTGACCACTCTCATCAAACACGGCGTTAGCGGTACCCGCTCCTGTAGCGTTCGCCGTGGCATCGCCCATGCCGGCCAGCATGGAGGCGTCCATGTCTCGCTCGACGGCCAGACGACGTCCGAACTCCATATCATCGAGCTGGGAGATAGCTGTGCCTGCTTGCTGCATTTCCTGGATAGCTGTTAGAGACTCGTCGTACTTTCGCAGCAGCTTGCCATGCTGGAACTGGAATACGCGCACTTGTCGATCGCACATGGAAGTCGTGACAAAGTACGCGCCGTCCGGGGACAGGGTGATACTGGTCGGCACAGATTTGGTCTTTTTAAATTCAAAGAGATCTGTCGACGATTTCAACTGAAACACATTGGGTGGCGGTGCATACGGCTCGCGTGGCTGCCAGTATTCCAGCATACCGCCCGTATCTGCCGAAAGAATGCAGTCATACGCTTCATTGTATGCGAGAATATGGCATGGCTTTTTGTGCAGCTTATCAACCGTATACAATGGCTCGTTGCCGCCATGTCCGTCGTAGAAATGGATGGATGGGCTATGCTCCTCGGCGATGGCCAGCACGGTGTCGGCACTGCCGCGGCGATGCACCCAGGCACAGGCGCGAGGGGTATAGGGAAGCTGTAGCATGTGAATCAAGTCGAAGTTGATCACGTCAAATACTTTTACAGTTCCATCAGCGGCGATGCTGGCAAAGTAGGCGCCATCGGCACTCACAGACACACCGACAATCATGGCCAGATGCGCATTGTAATGCTTGACAAACTCGATCCCTGTAGCCTGCTTTTTCCAGAACTTGACGTGGCCATCCACAGAGGTTGTAATGACAAAGTTGGTATGTGGCGTCACTGTGACGAAATTGATCGTATCACGGTGCATGAGCGACTTTTGGTAGCGTTCTGCACATGGTAACTGTTCCAAGTACAAACTTTCATACTGCAATGTGCGTTGTCGCTTCGCACGCTCCGTGTCGTTGCCGGCAGGCATCGGCATGGGCCCTACGTCATCGTCGTCTGATGACATGGACACAGCTGCCTCGTCTTCCTTGGCACGCTTGCGTGGCTCCTCGTTGTGCGCCATGGCGTGGAGGGCCTCACCTAGTCTACCGAGCGATCCATCCTCTGCTACGGCTCCTATGGATCGATCACGTGCACGTCATTACATCTCCGCGTCGAGCGCATGCTGTTCAATCTAGGGAGGGTGTGAGTCGGCTGCATTCGTACGTACAACATCGTCGATTTTGAGGACAGCGCGAACGAGCTGCGTCGCCAGCAAAAGCTGTTGCCGCTTCGACACCAGCGGATCAAATACGCGGCACTCTTTCATATTGTTGTTCTGATGGTCAGTCAACCTCATACGTACACCCACGCCCATGCAGTCGATGCCGCATCGCGCATCCTTCTCTGTGACCTGCCGACTCTTGACCATAGCAAGGTTCTCGATCGGTGCCAGACCGCTGTTCTCGGCCAGCGCGAGGGGAATCGCATCCAACGCCGAAGCAAAGGCGCGCATGGCGTACTGCTCGATCGAAGCAATCTCATCCGCTTGCTGCGACACTGCAATGGAGGCGCACACTTCAGCAGCACCACCACCGTAGACGACACGGTTGTCCTTTACAAGACTACGCACGACACACATAGCATCGTGCAGCGCACGCTTCGCCTCGTCGATGATCATCTTGTTCGAGCCACGCAAGAAGGCCGTCACAGCACGCGAGTTCGCACACTCCTCGATGACCAGCATGCGGTCGCGTGTCGTGCCAAAGGCCACCTCGCGTACTAGACCGGCACGACCCAGTTTGTCTGCCGACAAATCTTCGAAACGCGGCACAATGCGACCGTTGGTCGCAATCGCAATCAGCTCCAATTCAGGGCCACCGACCCAGCGCACAGCCTGCAGGCCGTGCTGCAACAGCAGGTGATTCGCCTCATCGTCAAAGCCCCACTGACACACTACCATATTCGCACCACAATCCTTGATCTTCTGGATCATACTGAGGAACGTTGTGCGTTCGTACTCTTCCAAACGCTTGTACTCTTCGACCGAGTTGATATCGAGCTTGTGCTTCGTCTTTGGACGTGGTGGCTCCAATGGGCAGGTAAGGATTGCAATACGCGCATCACGCAGCTCACGCTGCATTTGCGGGTGTGAAAAGTCTTTGTCCAGAACTACACCCTGCACCAAGATCGAGTCTTCCAACGAGCCGCCGACTTTCCCGTCGACCTTGATCAGGTCAAAGTCCACATCCTTGCGCTCCAAATCGGCCACAGACAACACGGAGTCAATCGCAATACGAGCGAACTTGTCCGAGGCCTTGGACACAATCTTACTACCAAGACTCGTCTTGGCCACCTTGATCAGCTCTTCGATATGGTCGCGGTCAAACTCGACGCGGTCCGCCACCTTTTCCAGGGCGCTCACCGAGATGTCACACGCCCGCTCGAAACCATCCGCAATACGGATAGGATGAATGCCACGGTCAATGAGCGCTTCCGACTGCTCGAGCAGTGCGCCGGCCAGCACAACGACACCTGTCGTGCCGTCGCCAATTTCATCGTCCTGACTCTTGGACAGCTGGACGAGGAGCTTGGCAATCTGATGCTCCAGCTCCATATTGCTCATGATCGTCGCGCCGTCGTTCGTCACCTGGATATCACCATCAGGACTGATCAAGATCTTGTCCAAGCCACGGGGGCCCAACGACGTGCGAAGAATATTCGAGACTGTCCGTGCCGCCTGGATATGGTCTTTGATAGCCTGAATACCCTGCGCACGGGTCTTTTTCCCTTGTTCACGCACTACAATGAAGGGGTTGCCGTACTCATCTTGGGCATATGCCACCTGTGGTTCGGCCATCGTGCGGTTGAGAAAGAGACACGCGAAGCGTGGGCGGAGGCGACACGCGGCCTCGTTTTTACGTGCCGCTGAGAGTATTAGATAAGCAGCCTGGCGCAGCGCTCATCGTACTCTTTCTTGCTGGCATGGGGAAGAGGGCAGAGACAACAACGACGTTTCTTTGCGATGGAGAGAAAAAGCGGCTACATACGTTTAGTATACAATAGGGCCCATATCTTGAATGTAGGAAAAAAACGCCACGTTTTACTCGTCCTCTTCCGAGTCGCTGTTGTGTGAGTAGACCATGTACGTACTCGTCGCCTTGCACCTCTGTGTTTTCGCGCTCGACACGCGCCATGAGCTGCGCGAGCTCCTCGTCTTCCACTGCCGAGACGGCCTTGGGCTTCATCTTCACGACGACGCGACCCTCGCTCTTTTCAATCGTCTCCGTGATCTTCTCCAGCGCCTGCTCCATCAGGGCAATACCACCCGCCTTGTCTGTCGAGTGGGTAACCAGCACGTAAAGCGGCGGCGCCACCAGCTTGATCTTGATAGGAATGTTCTCTGTCGACACGGCCTCACCAGCACGCAGGGCCTCCTTGACAGCGTCAATGCCCTCGTAGCCGAAGCATGAGACTTCCACATCAGCGCGGATCTTCACAGGCTGCGGAGTCAGACGGCGTGCAATGTTCGCCTGCAGCTCCTTCATGACCTCTTCGTCAATCTCGATGCCTTCAAACACCTTGGCAGGTTCTGTGACAGCCAGCTTGAATGCATCGTAGGAATGGCCATACGTGCGGTCCAGAGGCCACACAATCTTTTCGTAGAGCTCTTCCACGGGTCGGTCGAGCTTGTGCGCAACGTGTGACACGATGCTGTTCACGGCACGCGACTTGCTGTAGCGCTCCTCGCACTTGATCACATCCTCTGGCGACACACGGCGCTTGGACAAGTCGATATAACCTACCGTGTTAGTTTCTCCTCACGTACCCTTCTCTTTGTCGACACGGAGCACGACTACGACCTCGTTGCGGCCGACGCGAATGAGCTTCTGGATACTACGAATACGACGACGACTCAGCTCCGAGAGCAAAATCATACCCTCTGCATTGTCGTACTCCAACAGCTTCACGTACGCGCCCATCTCGGCAATCTGCCGCACCTGGCACATCACCACCTCATCGGTATCAGGTAGCGGTTTCTCGTAGAATCGCATGGTGGCTCTGGAATGACAGACGAGGCGTGGCTGGCCGTAAGAGCTTTTGCGAAAAAGGGCAAGCCACCTTCGCACGTTCGGCCGAACTTCACTCGCTCCACGCCCAGCCTCAGCAGGCAGGCCGGCCGGCCTGCAGCATGGTGTGGGCGTGGGGTGTCGAACGCTATGGGGACTACCTATCATGCATCAGGCCTTGGAGGCGCGGCGCTCTGCTACCCATGCCTGGATTCGTTCGCGTAATTCGTCGTCCGGTACCACATCGTCAAGTTTCAGTGGCATGCGGTTGAAGGGGTCGGTGTTGTCGCTGAGCAAGTGCGCCTTGATCGTCGATCGATCGACCACAGCACGACTGGACGGCAAGCGCACGGGATCACGCATGAGTGTTGCCAGGAGCGGGTCGAGGAACTCATCGGGGACCTCACCTAGGTCTTCTTCCTCGTCGGCCTCGGCCTGCTTGGCTTGCTCCACACGGTCCACCAAGTCGGCGAGGGTGTCGATGTCGGCTGGGCTCAATAGCATATGGCGCTGGGCAATGCTAGCCGCTTTTGAGAAGGTTTCGCGGCGGTAGCTACGTCCGTCGCGTGCGATCGCTTCCACAAACGCCTGGTGCGATGCCAGGTTGAGGAAGACGGAGAGGATTTCTTTGAGCAGACTCTTGGGATCAAAGCCCACGCGTTTTGGGTCCTTCACTTTGAGCTCCTGGCACCGTGGGCCGACCAGCACATCTAGATTGTAATCGAGCATGGCTGCCAGTCGGTCCACGATCTCTGGCGACATGAACGAGGCGCTGGTTTCCTTGGTGAACATGATCAACAGGCGAAGGAATTCATGGCCCAACCCGAGATCGCTGCGGATCTGTGATTGGATGCCACGTACGATCCCTTCAAACTCTTCGCGCTCCTGTGGTGTACGTTCGTGCCAGCGTTCTTCTTCGTCCATCTCTGCCTGCTTGGTATGCAGCTCTGCGAGTTTGTCCAGCGCATCGTCGAGGAGGAACGTGACGTCGTTCATCAATCGGTTGATGAACACGACAAAGTCGGACTGGTGCTCTGTCGCCTGTTTGTGTAGTTGCTGCTTGTGGTCCACGTTATCCCAAATGGCCTTGAACACTTGTGCGAGATGGTATCGAATGTTGAACTTGTCGTAGAACTGTGTGTGGGAGCCTGTTGATTCGGCATCGATCCAGAATGCCATCAAGGCAGGCACGAGGTGCGCTATCACCAATGGATGAGAGTTGATGGTATCGCCCAGCACGCCCATGGTGAGCGAGCCAAAGGGCATCACATTGTACGAGAGCATTTCGGCCAATTTTGCTTTCAAGAAGGGGTTCCGGATGTAGGTGCCACTCGAAAGGAAGGTCGTGCAGAACACGGCCATGCTCTCGCGCGTCGGCGTATCAAAGACGTCAGGGCGGTGGCGCGAGTAGTACAGCACGGTATCGCATGCATCCTCGAAGATGTGCTCCGGCAGCATCTGGAAGGCTCTGGGCACCTCGGGCGGCAATGGCAACGTCAGCGCTGTTTGTGGGTAGTTCGAGTGCGGCCCTGCCGCCATGCGAATCAGCCATACCATGGAGAAGCTGATGAACGACATGACACGCTGCAAGAACTCCCGCTCCATGATGATCGTCTGGGCGGCGAGAATCTCGCTGTGAATCTTGTCCATGTGCGCCTGACCGCGCTGCAAAAGCTGTTCCACCTGCGACGCATGCGGCATCGCCTGCCACCGCGCCCGCTCGTTTTCCATGTCCTCGAACCGCTTTTTCTGGCGCTCCAGTTCTTTTTCACGCTGCTCGACGCGCCGCATCGCTTTGCCGAGGGCAAGGCTCGTCATGCGCTGTGTCAGGAAAAACACGTCCGTGATGAAGTTGAACGGCGTCGTGGGCTGCTCAGCCTCGCTTTGCCATGCCCTTGCGTCTGCCTCCGTAGCGAGGATCCGTGTAAAGCTGCTGGTATCCCAGCGGCGCTGGACACGCAAGTACGTTGGGTCGATGCGGTCCATCTTGGCACACGTAGGCTCGGCAAACGGCTCGGCAAAGCGGAGGAGCACGTCGTACACATTGACCATGTACGCATCGGTCGCCACTTCTTTGGAGCGGACCTGCATGGCGCCGCGTTTCACGTTTCGTTCGCAAATGGTGCCCCAGTGTGCGAGGATCTGCTCGCGCGACGTCGCATCGGCCCGGATCATCGCATTGAAAATCTGGAAGTGGGAGGTCTGCGAGACGCGCCACGACATGCGCAGCGATTGCATGGTGTTGTCCAGATCCATAGGGGAACGTGTGCGTGGATCCGCAAACGAGTCGCGCGCCATCGCAGGGAACGCATCAGGGAAGCACGAGAGACGAAGTAAGGGGCCAAGCAGGCTCTCGCGTTCCCATTCACTTGCGCTGCAGGCGGGTGTAAACGATGGCATGAAAGGAATGTGCTTCGCCAGCGTCTTGAGCTGCATGAGAGCGACCCATGCCTGCTGGATCGGCCGCCAATCAAGCTGCGTCAAGTCCATGCCGGGCGTACGTGTGGCGGAGCGCCGTGGATTCGGGATGCCAAGCATCTGCGCCAGAACGCTTTGCACGTCGTCGTCCACCTCCATGGCATCGGCCCCCTTGGGCCCGTCCGGGTACAGCACACGCTGCGTCATCGCCTGCAATGCGCCGCCCAGGGTCACGTCGAACGAGTCCATAGAGTCGTCTACGCAGAATCGATCCACAAACTCGCGCACAAACGTGGACGCCATCGATGGCGGCACACTCGCCCACGCATGGGCGGACCATGGCGCAACCCGATCATCGTCGTCCACAGCGACACTCAGCTGCAGCAGCGTAGGGACCAATGCCGCAGGTCCCAGCTCTTCATCGTCTTTAGTATCGCAGGGAAACATATCCGGCATCTCCAGGACCATGCCTGCGTAGCTAATGAGCAGCTCCTTGACATGCGCCAACGCGGCCTGGGCCGAGGCGATCCAGGGCGCGGCAGGCTCCCGCGCTACACGCAATTCTTCCTGGCGGCACCGCGTCCATGCATGCACTATATAGTCCCAGCTCTTCTCTGTCGCCTCCTCCATCTGCAAGCGCGAAATCAGCACACGATCGGCCATGGCCAACGTTGCTTGCGGAGGGTGCTGCGCCGGCTGCTCGGCCTGCAGTTCCTCCGCAAGATCCGCGACATAGACAAGCGCAGGCGGGCTGGTCGTGGCCGACGATGACGCCTGCCTATGTGCATCGAGGGTCACGCCGAAGATCGTCGTGATCGCCTGCTGTTCCCAGGCAGTCCACGCTGCGTCGGCCATCGAGGAGAGAACGACTTCCAGCAGCGTCGCACGCACGCACGTGGTGGATGCGTCCGCGGATTCGCCCATGTGCGCACGGCCTGTGTTCCTGTCCCTCCACCACATCCACCGCGTGTCTACTACGTGCATGTGGCTCGCAGCTGTCGCCGCCGCCGCGGCGCTGTGGCTGGGGGCCAGTCTCCTCTACATGGCAAGGGTACGACGTGCGTGCCAGACACGTACAGCGATGGTCATCGTGCTAGGCGACGTCGCGCGAAGTCCGCGGATGTGCTACCATATTCAGAGCCTGGTGCGGCATGGATGGGATGTGCATGTGGCAGGGTACTTTGATACCACGTTGCCTGCGTCGCTGCAAGGACCGCAGGTCCACCCTGTCCGGCTGTGGACGCCCCCGCCTTGCCTTCAGGCGCTACCCCGCGCGCTGTTTGTGCTGGTCGCCCTTGTAAAAGTCCCGATGCAGGCTGGGTCGTTGTTTCACGCGATCGTACGCAGCACCCCACGCCCTGCCTTGGTGGTCGTCCAAACCCCGCCGGCGATCCCGACACTGGGCATGGTGCGCCTGGCGTGTGCATGGACGCGCAGCCGCATCCTCATTGACTGGCACAATACCGCGTACACCATTCTCGCGCTCAAGGTAGGGCCTCGTAGCCTGTTGGTACGCCTCGCCGAACAGCTTGAACGATGGTGTGGCCAGCGTGCTACGACGCACTTGTTTGTCACGTATGCAATGCGGCATCACCTGGTCCAACGCTGGCATTTGCAGGGCGAGACGTTGGTGCTGCACGACCGACCGCCCTCGCATTTCCATCGCTTGACGCAGGAGGACGCCCACACGTTTCTCCAGCGTGTCGGCCCATCGATATGGGGTACTATGGAGCCGATGGACCCCACGGCGGCCCTGGTCGTGTCCAGCACAAGCTGGACACCTGACGAAGATCTCGGGATGCTGATCGACGCCGTGTCGCAGTACGAAGCGCAAGCGCGGCGCCGGCCTTCTACGCGGCCTCTGCGCGTAGTCATTACAGGGCGTGGGCCGCAACGCTCCATGTACGAACGCCTCATGGCGCAGCGCTCTGCACAGGAAGCATGGCGCTACGTCTCGATCCATACGGCCTGGCTCGCTGCCGAGGACTATCCGCGTCTTCTAGGCGCCGCGGACGTGGGTGTATCGCTACATACAAGTTCCTCCGGTCTAGACTTGCCTATGAAGGTGGTCGATATGCTAGGATGTGGTGTGCCTGTGTGTGCCCTGGGCTTTGCCTGCTTGCACGAGCTCATTGAGCCCGGGGTGAATGGCGCCGTATTTCATACCGCGGACGAGCTGGCTACGTGCCTACTTCATACCTTGCATACACCCCGTACGACCCATGGCGGGTTCCTGGGGACAGAGCCTGCGACCTGGGACGCGCTATGGGACCAGGTCGTAGCCTCGTCCGCCGCGTTGCAGTAGAATGAATCGTCACGTGAGTAGCACCGACGCACGACCACGAACGACCGACGCGCCTGCGTCGTGCTGCGTGGCCTGTGCTCACTTCGTGGAGAGGTGGCGGCCGCGGCGAGCGTCTCGATGTCGTCCGGCGCAAGTGTACGTCGACCTAGGTCCTTACATGTAGCTTCATCCACGTACGCTGCTCACGTTTGTGCTCGATGTGTCGGCGCCCATGGGCCAGACGGACGAGGGCGAGACACAGACGCGTCTCGCGCAATGCCAGGCGTTCATCGCGATGCGCCTGCTCGAGGTGGTACGTTGTCCCCGCAGCGGCTCACACCAGATGATGCGGGGTCTCGCTACGATCAAAGTGTGTATATTTATCTACGGTGCAGAGCGTACCGATCACATATTGTGTGAGAAGGGCATCCTCGACGACTACCTAGGCATCGTCGAACTCTGGCGGCCTGCGCCGCCCACCCTCGACACCATTGATCTCGTCCAGGCATTGACGCCTGGCACGACCCATGGCACTCCATGTGATCGTACGTATGGCCTGTACTGATGTCCAGCCATCGACGGCTTGGTCGTCACCCTCGCGACGATTCTCGATAAAGATCGTGGCGTTCCCTCGTCATGGACGCGCTTGGTATACCTAGTGACACGGACCGATGCCGTTTTGAATATCGGCGATACGGATGTAGTGCGGCAGCGTCTGGCGCAATCCGACACGCCGTTGCGTGTACTGTACGTATGGCGCTACTTACCTTAGGCATGTCGGCCCTACCACGCCGCCCACTGAGACGTGGCAGTTTCAAGAGACGTTTTGGCGTGATATGATTAGCGAGGTACCTGGCTCGGCTATGGCGCCTGCCGCGCAGGTCGCCGCCCAATCCATGGAGCCTCATATCCAAATGCCCAAATCGCATCCGATCGCCGCGACACTGACGTTCGGCCAGCCTGGCACGTCGCAGCATGCCTGTTTGTCGCTGCCTGTGCGTCTGTGGAAAGCTACGGCACACCAACGTCCGCCCTCGACGACGCGCCTTGCCAAGGGCGAGGCCCCTGCATCCGAGCGACGTGTCGAAGCGCATCCCCTGCTGTACAAGGTCGAGGACATTTTGCAAGCGGGCGACGATTTGCACCATGTCCAGCCCTTGCCCGACACGACGCCTGTCCAGCGTGCGTACAAGCTGGGGGCATCGCTGGTGCCGCTGCATCATACCCTTCCGCCGCTGGACACGACGCCGGCGATGGAGATTCTGCATTTCGTGCATGCCAAGACGTACCGACGCGAATACCATCTGGGCGAGACGTACTATGTCACGGCGCCCACGACATCGACACGGGCACAAGTGGCACTCTCCAGCCTGGTCCAAGCGGCAGCGGTGAAGGGCGTGTATGCACTCTGCCGCTGGGTCCCCCGCGCGCAGGCAGAGCCGAAATTGTACATTCTCGCGCCGCTGGTCGAGAGCGAGTACGATGGCTTTTACATGGTTCGCGTACGTATGCATCCACTTACCGCCTAGGTGCCCTTTCGCGAGGACGTAAAGCGAGTCGCCTTCCCGCCGCTCGACCGGATTGTCACGCAGTCCGGCGAGGCTGTGTACGAGCATGCGACCATCCCTACAGCGTCGCAGCAAGAGGCCATGGATGCATGGGTCGACCAAATGGATTTGATGGACATGGACGATGAAAACGATGAAGAAGGGTACGTACGTCTTTCTCGCCTACCTTACGTCCAGCTGGTATGCACCGCCACTCAGCTACAACCCGGCGATCCATGGGATTAAGAATGCCATCAAGCACCGCTTTCTGTACCCCATGACGCCGCTGCCACCTCTGCCTGCCAGTCTGACTCGCTTCCTCACGACGCCCAGCCCTGTCGAGGCGCGGGCGCGACCTGCGCGCGATGCGTGTGCCGTCGCGTTCGAGTGTGCGCCAGGGCCGTCCACGCGCCCGCGAAAGCCGCCGTCGGAGGCGCCCAAGACGGAAGCGCCGTCCGTCGTCGCCGCCGAGGCAGCGACGCCGCCGGCGTTCGAACCGCTCGCGCCCGTGCTGCAGGAGGACCGTATCGATATTCCTCACGTGGGCCCTCTTCGCTTTGCCGACCTTATCCACGACTTTGAGGCGCTCGTCAACGATACCCAAGCTGTGACCGAGGTGTGTACGGCGATGTCAATGGCCCTGCTGCATCTCGTTGCTCAGCCTGCCACGACCGTCCCTACCTTGATACGTGCCTTGCATGCTTTTCGTCATGTGGCAGCCGAGGTACGTAGATGAGGACGTACGAACTGACCTTTTCGATGGACGAGGCGTTGCTGTACAATGCGTACGTGCCCTTGCTTATGTACTAACGCCCCAGGTTTCTTCGTACGTTCTGGGCCGAGGCCCACACCCAGTCACATACACAGCCGCTGGTCCAAGTCCTTCGACACCGGCTGGATTTGGGGCTGATCACGCACGACGAAGATGCCGCACACCGGTCGACAGAGACGCCGGCGACCGCGCGTGCCTTGGCCGAGTGGTCTACCCCGCCGTAGCGACCAGGCGCCCTCCATAGTCGATGCCACCCGCGACCCTCCACATGACCGACCGTAGCAGCGCTCGTTCACGACGACCAGAGCGGTGCGGTGGCCGATGCAAGTCCCATTGCCGCGCGAAGCGCACATCCTGACGTCCGCCTGCAATCCATGCATGGACCTCTTGGCCCTTGTCTCGCACGATGAGGCCCCTGCCCCTGCAGCGAGTGGACCGCCTGGCCTGACGCCAGCGCAGATCGCGATGCGGCAGCGTATGCTGGCCATGCAAGCGCGTCGTATGGGCGTCGCGAACCCTATGGCGCCAGGCGCAGGACGTGATGCTTCCTCGCTACGCCGTGGCTCTTCGCTACGGATGGTCGTATGGCGTATGAGCGACACACCCAGCCGCGTATGGGACGTCGTCTTGGAGCCTGTGCCTACGGCGTCGTCCGACGAACGTCGTAGCGGATGGGAATCGATGTCCGTGCTGAGCTTAGTATGGAGTCCTGATGGTACGTAACGATAGACTGACCCCAGGTGAACGACTCGCTGTTCGTTTGGGCGTGTCACAGACGTGGGACACGACCACGACACATACGCATGTCCTTCGTGTGTTTTCTGTGTACGATGGGACCCTGCTGTATACCCATACATCGCCTACAACGACGTCGCCATGGCATGCCACTCTGTACTGGGTCCCTGTCCCTGAACCAACTGTGCCATCACAAGCGGCTTCCATGCTGAGGCATTTGCAACCGCTCGATGCGCCGACCGATCTCAGTGACGACAAGCCTGGGTGGGTCGGCTCTGTCCACGCCCGCTCGCGGCCTACAGCGCCACCGCCCAGTGCCAACGTACCCAAAGGCACCGGTGTCCTAGCACAGCTTCCGTCCTTGGCGTCCGGCACGTCGCATGCGTCCCTCCTGCTCTGTGCTGATGCAGGCGGGCAGCTCTCGTTCTGGCTCGATGGCACTGTCCCGATCGGCCCTGTATCGCTGCCCACCAACGCTGAGATTCTATCGATCGTATCTGACTGTCATACCGCCTCGGTGCTACTTCAAGACGAGCAGACCTGGCAGAGTGCGCACATCCCCCTTCCTCTCTCGACGCCGCTGTGGCACATCGCGAAGCTCAGTACGGACCTGCGTACCTACCTGACGCACATCCTTGATGCTACGTTTTATGCAGCGCGAGCATGGATCTCCATGGTGCGGCCACGCGCTGTCGAATGGCAGGCTCACTGGGACGATCTCGCCAAGCGGCATGGCGTGGATATCGTGCTGGAATGGATGGCGCTCATTATGACAGGGCGGGCGTCGCCAGCGTGCGAACAGCTCCTTGCCCAGCTGACGGAAGGCACGACACTGGCCATGGAGACCGATGCTAAGCGTGGACTTAAGCATATTCGCCGCCTCATGGCGACGCATGTCGTCCCGGCCTGCGAGCGTCTCTTGATATTGCTGACCGAGCTGCAGGGGTGTGCCCAGTGGCGGGCCTCGTACCCCATGGCAGCACTGGACGATGTAGTACCACTGCTGCGTCAGACACAAACATGCCATGCTGTGGCCATGGCCCTGCAAGAAGACGTCGAGCGCGAATGGCTGGCTTTGGATGAGTACTACCAGTGGTGGCGTATGGAGCAGGATCGGCAGGAGCGCAGGAAACTAGGTGAGGACGTACCGCGTGTGCTCACATACCATGATACCCTGACTGTGCTAGAGTATGTCCAGCGCGGCTTCCTTTCGCCGAGCCTGGATGCTATGCTCGGCGCGCCCACCACTCCAGCGCATGCGCCTGACGCAGATACCTCGGACGATAGCCATGCGCTCACAGCGCCTCTCTGGACGACGCCCGCCGTGGTGTACGAGACAGCGGCACCGTCCAAGCCGCCCACCAAGGTGGCCTCCGCCTTGGCCTCGGCCCTGGCCTGGGTCGACCAAGCGCCGAGGGCCCCTGCCACGGCCACCACAGCGCAATGGCAGGGGGTCTTCCATGTACCTACACTGTTTGCCGGGCCCGCGCATACCTATGCGCCTCGGACACTCCCTGGCGATGCCCAGACGCTCGTGACACGGGCCGAAAAGCTGTGTACCGATACTGCGCGTGTGCTTGTGTCGGCCCTTCATCAGGCAGGGTCCCCTGCTCCGACCCTCCACACGGCCTGGGAGCGCCCCACGTCTGTGCTGTGCCGCGACGAAGCGGTACGCTCTGTGCCTGCCGAGGCACCTGCGACGATCCCGACACACGTCCCTCGGCCTGTCGTCCGAGCCGTAGTGCACCATGAGCAGCACGTGCATACCTATGCTACGCACGATACCCTGGTGACGCTGTCCCTTCCTCCGTTGACGACAGCCTCCGCGGACGTCCCGCGCGAGACACATCCTGCGCACGGCGAGGTGCTGGATTTCGCGGTGACGCCCCATGATCTGCACGTCCTGTCCACCACCTCCCACTCCACGCAACTACGCTCTGTCGCGTGGTCACACACCGATACCAAAGGACCGCCCGCCAAGCCGGTGGACCTGCAGGATGGCACGCTCTTGGCCGTATTCCAGCATGGCCTGCGCGTCGTAGCCCACCGCGATCGGCGAGCCCTCACAGTCCTGTAGACACTGGCAAGAAGTAGTGCTACCACATCTACGCTATGAATGACAAACTTAGAGCTTCTCTGTAAGCTCCGGCACAGCCTCGTACAGATCGGCCACCAGACCCAAGTCAGCCACCTGGAAGATCGGGGCCTCGGGGTCCTTGTTGATCGCGACAATCGTCTTGCTGTCCTTCATACCAGCCAGGTGCTGGATCGCACCACTGATACCAATGGCCATGTACAGCTCCGGCGCGACAATCTTACCAGTCTGACCGACCTGCAGCGCATTGTCCGCATAGCCGGCGTCCACAGCAGCACGCGAGGCACCCACCGCCGCCTTGAGCTTGTCAGCCAGCGGCTCAATGTACTTTTCGAAGCCCTCCGCCGACTTGAGCGCACGACCACCCGAGACTACACGCGCAGCGGTGGCCAGGTCAGGGCGCGACGACTCGCTCACCTGCTCCTCAACAAACTTGGTCGGTTGCGGGGCCTCGCCAGCCTCAACTTCCTCCACCGAGGCGCTACCGCCCTCGGCCTTGGCAGCGTCAAACGCAGTGCCACGCACCGTGAATACCACCACCTTGTCGCTCGTCTTGACCGTAGCCAGAGCGTTACCGGCATAGATCGGACGCACAAACGTGTCCTCCCCCTCGACCGAAATAATGTCCGAGATCTGCGACGAGTCCAGCAGCACACTCGCACGCGGCATCACATCACGGCCCACCGCCGTGTGGCCGGCCACGACGTGCGAGTACGAGTTCTTCGACACGAGCGACTGAATCAACGGCGCGATCGGCTCCGACAGCGGGTAGGCGAACGCATCCGAGCTGCTTACCAGCACCTTGGTAAGGCCACCGACCTTGGCAGCTTCCTCAGCCACCTTCTTCGCCTCACTGGCTCGGCCAGTGACCAGGCCATGGATCTCACCACCAAGCTTCTGCGCAGCGGTCAGCGCAGAGAGCGAGGCAGGGTTAATAGCACCGTTCTTGTGCTCCAAGAACAGAAGAGTGTTCGCAGCACGCGAAGACGAGGTCGCGAACGTACGGAAGGGCACAGCGGCGCGAGCGCCAGCCCGAAAAGCAGAACGGACAGCGAACATAATGCAAATGGTACGGGGAAAGAACTCACGTCCGCAGCGATCCCCACCGGGGCTTTAGCCGGGCGCTTGCGGAGAGACCTCCGATCGACGTTCACGTGATTTACCCTGACATCTACCACGTGGCTACATACGGTCGAGCCAGGGCCCTACACATGGTGCGGCAGGCCCTCGTGGGGCTCAGGTTTGGGCGTGCCTTTGCCGAGGACTCGCCGCGTCTTGGCGGTACTCAGTTTGGTTGATACCATAGGCAACTTGTTCGATGCACGCAAGGGCGCCGTGGTCGGTTTCGTCGTTGTCGTAGCCGTAGTCGTAGCTGCAGTGTGACTGCGCCCTCGTGCCCGCGAACGAACACGTTTCTCGGTCCCCTTCGTCTTCTGGGCCTCCTCGTACGCACACGCGTATGGATGCCACGTATGGCGCCCAATCATCGACTCCACCAGCGGATCGTGGGTCGTGGTGGTATGACGTGGCTCACAGAGTCCCAACGCTGCTTGCTGGACATCACCTCGAATCCACATATCGAAAGTGCCAGCCCACTCACTCGCCGCAGAAGGGAAGTCGTAGTTCAGGTACACCACACGCACTGGCGCGGCCTCTTTCGCCGACGCACTGCGTCGCTGATCACGAGCACGGCATGCTTTGGCAAACTCACGCACAATGCGTTTCGTGCCAGGCACCTTGAGACTCGTACCGGCCACAATCAAAAGGTCAGGCGGCATGGGTTTTAAGCGACGTGGCTTGGGCGGCACAGTGGGTTCAGGCTCAGATCCTTTTTCCACAACATCGGCAGGGCCATCATCATCAAACGCGCCCGCCAATACATCATCAGCTCCCATATCGCCGGCGTTCATCGATAAGTCACCAACCTCTTCATCCTTCTCTTCCTTTACTGCTGGCATCGTAGAGAAGGAAGCCTGTGATTCTCGTCGCTCTCTCGCTCGCGCCTCGGCTGGGGTCTCTGGGACAACAGGTTCGTTTGGATCCCGCAGACCCAGCAGATCGCGCTCTACACACGCGCCCACTTGCTCTGCAGAATCGTTTTCACCATGGTACAACACCACATCCACTTTCATGCGTCCAATCCCTCGTGAACGAAGACCGGCCTCGGTGCGGAGATTGTCAGCCGCCTCACATCGCTCACACCATACTGGCTGACCAGCTCGCAATTGCGCCAAAGCCTCTTTGGCCTTTTCGTTCTTCTCTGCGGACAGCGACATCGTATGAGAGCACAACATACATGACAAGGACGACAAGCTGCCATGCAGAGGAATAGCACGAGGAAAGAGAGGCTTTTTCGACATACTCGGTTCTGTGTGCATGGAGCTCAGGACGGCCGAATCCGATTGCGAGCGCTTAAAGTCACGTTGCGATGCAGCACGTTTGCGTTTGGAGGCACTCAGCTCGTCCAACGACGTGCCTGTGCCGAATGTAAGGCCCGCCTTTTCTTCGAGCCCATCAATGTTTTGGGTATATACACGCTGAAGTCGTCCTTCCTTGTCTAGCCTCTTAAGCATATGGTGGAAAAAGGTAGGCTGCGCTGCGTCTGCTAGCTCTTTAAGCTCTGCGATCATGGAATAAAAGAGCGAGGTCGAACTTTCCGACTTGGGATAAGAGAAAGTAGGCGCCATACGTACCTGGAATAGTCGTGCATCGAAAAGATCTTTTCCACTAGAAAGACCAGCCTGCGGAAATCTTTCTTTCAGTTGCGTGAACAGGCCTGTAGCTGAGCGAAAGTCAGGGATGTTGGCAGGCGACGAGACAGAAATACCAGCGCCTGTGGTTAGGTAAGTGACACGTACCGCATACAACGGCAATCCGACGGGCTTGCTGCATGGATTGATATAACCGACCTAGATCGTGCTCGACATGCTCTGACATGGTGGCATACGCAGGAATCTTGGTAGGTGGGGGGACATTGTACTCCAGCTTGGCAGGCGGATGTCGTGCTGCCTCAGCGGCGGTGTGCGTATCGCCGACCGTGCTGCTGCGCGTGAATTTTCGGCGCACTCCACCATTCAAGTCGGTGCCTGTAGGCCTTCGGGGGAGCTCCGTTGGCTCCGTGGGCGTTGGCAGCGGCACCACCAACATGGCCACTAGGCGTGTGTTGTCTCTCGGTGTCGTCCTGATTTCACGCGTTGTGCTTGGGCGCGACATCACGTGATACAACCTCGAAAATGAAATCCCCCGCATGGTGCTGGATGTCAATCCCCCTGTCATTCTACAATGAGTGATAAAGCTCTTCCCCTCGTCCCTCCGCCCGACCTCGTGACGGAGCGACCAAAACTAGCTCCGCGCATTCGCGGTGCTACATGGTACGCAGGGGCTCCCATTGCCGTGATAGACCAACCAGAGCTAATGACTGTCTCTGAGTTTGGACGCACTGTGCCTGATTGCGTAGAATGCGCCGAGGCAGTCGGCTGGTCAGAGCCTCCTCCGCATCCGTCATCGCCTTTAACGGAGTACGCTGCCACAAATTATGCTATCGCTCCTCCTGTCATAATGAGCGATGGCCAGACGGATGCATTGTCCTTGCCCACGCAAGAATGGCAGCAGCCATGGATGCCTTCGGCAGACGTGTTTGGGAAAGCTGAGCCAATGCCTGCGGCTGCTCCTGTGCCCTTGGAAACGCCTATGTCGACTCAACCTGCAAAGGAAGAGAGCAACAAAGTGCCAGTGGTTCAGGAGATGGAGCCGCCCATCACTCCTGCCTGTGCGTCTGGCTTGAAGCTGCCTTGCTTGCTGATCGAGTACTGTGATCGTTGTCGATGGCAGCACCGTGCGACTTGGGTGCAGACCGAGCTACTTCTTACTTTCTCTGAGAAGGAGTACCTGAAAGGCACTAGTTCCAAGGCATCGGGAGGAGGGTACTTAGCCAGCACAATGCTGCTGCCCTGCGCGACGCCAGAGACATCTGGTCGATTCCGTGTGTGGGTAGCCATGAGCAGTCAGAGTGATACGGGGTCGGATATCCATCTGCTATGGGATCGTAAGAAGCAGGGTGGCTTCCCTGAACTGGCCGAACTGGTACGTATATCTACGACTTACCGTCAGAAACGTTTACTTCGTGATTACATTGCGCCATCGCAGAGTCTGGGTCATTCGGAAAAACAGAAATAGACATTAGGTGGTGAATCTATATACATTCAACAATCTCATACATGAATAAAAAGACGATCGTAATCATAAGCCATACCCATGTAGGCGAATACATCAACTGCGAGCGCGCTTGATTTTGCGTTGTATTTTGATTTGATCGTGTTATCGTCTGCACGTACAGCACAGCCACACGGCCATCAACAACTGGTTGACCAGGCGCTGCCATTTCGGCATGGCTGATGTTGGCCGACGTAGCATTCATGAGGCGTCCTGGCTCGATCCATGTTACCGTCGCGTTAAAAGTGTTACCTTCCCACGTGATACCATTGGGATTTGTCGCGATTTGCACAATCTGATCGCGGCCGCGATTGTAGCCATCGACTTGGATGTTGTGCAAGTTTGCCAAGCTCTGCTCTAGCGATGGTGCTAAAAAGATAGCGTTTCCCTTTGGCGATTCCTGCACGAACCAGCGGAAATGGTTCCCACCCTCGAGGGATTCTCGACATGTGCCTACTTCCGGCATACCGTAATTCCAACGCAAAACGCCATTTAAGCCATACCCAGAGCCCTGCTTCACGGCAGGATTTCTTTCACCCAAATTGGCATACATGATCGTCTGTGGATCGCCTTGGCCCAGGCAGGAGACGCCAAATCCCAGCGCACTGTGACGTGAGTAGATAAAGTACGTACGTTGCCCAAATCAGGAAGCCTTCCGCATCCATCATATCCTTTGACGAGTTACTCGCAATGATGATGTTCAGGGGCTCACCCTCGTATGGGCGGTCTTTGTATTTCTGCGATGGTCAGCTTTCCTTGTACGCACTCCCAACATAATCCCGCCCGTCTCGAGTGGATTGATAAAGCCTGGAGGCAGCGGAGGCAGCGGAGGAGCTGTGATATTCGATGCCGTTGTATTGCCCGAAGCCGTAGCCGTAGCATTGGCGGTCGTACTGCTGCTCGCTGTACTAGCGTTTGCCGTAGGCGACGATGCGCTCGAACTTGATCTCGCTTGAGAGGTGGTCCGATTTTGGGTCGTACTCCGGCCTAGGGTATTCTCATTGGACGCAGACGTACTCCATATGATCGAGGGAGCCGTTGTCTGTGCCAAGGCTTGGCATGCCCATCCATACAGGGACAATAGGAGCGCGAGGCGCCACAATCGCATGACGTGCAAAAACCTCGCACAGAGAGTGGTTCTCGGCAAAGTAGGGCCACCAGCGTGGCGATGTCTAAATGTCTTGGCATCGGCAACAGCCAATGAAAATGTACTTCTCCACTACGTCCATCCTTCCCACATCGCTGTTGCATGCGTTGCTTGGACAGGGTCTCAGGGAGGTACAACTTAAAAGGCGCGATGTGGGCAGCAAAAATCCTCTATCAGGAAGCCAAGAGATCTTCAAGCTAGTATATGCAATCTACCAACAGTTCGACCATTGCGTCTAATGGAAAAGATGTTCTAAACAAAACCATTTCTTCCGAAGCCACTCCCTCTCGGGAGGAGGTTCTTACTTATGCTCATCGCTATCATGTGAACCCAATCTTGCGTGCACTGGACTCTGACCAGCTGAAAGGTCTATCGTCTGCTGAAGCCAAAGCACGTCTAGGCCAGTATGGCAACAATGAGCTCAACAGTGGTGAGAGTGTGAGTGTCACGCGCATTCTTATCAACCAAATTGCGAATGCTATGACATTGGTCCTCATCATTGCCATGGTTGTCTCGCTGGCCATTCAGTCATGGATCGAGGGTGGCGTGATAGCCGGTGTCGTTGGCATCAACGTCTTTGTCGGTTTCTTTCAGGAGTACTCTGCTGAGAAGACGATGAACTCTCTTCGTTCGCTTGCGTCGCCTACCGCGCATGTGATTCGTGACGGTCAGCTGATTACTGTCGCAGCGCCAGAGGTAGTACCTGGCGATATTCTGGAGCTAAACACCGGCGATACCGTCCCTGCCGACTGCCGTATTGTCGATGCGAAGAATTTCGAGACGGACGAAGCGCTGCTCACGGGTGAATCGCTCCCTGTGGCGAAGGACTACACGCTGACGTTCCCACCTAGCGGCTCTGAAGGTGACGAAGTGGGCGTCGGTGACCGCCTCAACATGGCGTACGCCTCCTCGGCTGTGAGCAAAGGCCGCGCAACGGTCGTTGTGACGAGCACAGGTATGCACACGGAGATCGGCAAGATTGCCGATGCGCTGCAAGGGGCTTCGAAAGGCCGCAAGATCAGGGAGGTGAAGCGCAATGCCTTTGGCAAGAAGCGACCGCACCACTACCTCGAAGCAGGCACGTTGACGTTGATGGACCAAATCCTGGCGTTCTTGGGCGTGAACAAAGGCACGCCTCTCCAGATTCTGCTGTCCAAGCTGGCGATTCTTTTGTTTATCATTGCTGTGGTCTTTGCGATTATTGTATTTGCCTCAAACAATTGGCACGACAAGGAAGTCATTATTTACGCCGTAGCCACAGGCGTGTCGATGATCCCCGCCTCGCTTACAGCTGTGCTCACCATCACGATGGCTATGGGCGGTCGAGCGATGGTCCAGCGCCATGTGATTGTGCGCAAGTTGGAGTCGCTCGAAGCGCTTGGCTCCATCACTGATATTTGCTCGGACAAGACCGGCACCCTAACGCAGGGCAAGATGGTTGTCAAGAAAGCCTGGATTCCGTCCGTGGGCCAATTGGAGGTATCAGAAAGCAACGAGCCATTCAACCCGACGTTAGCCGAAGTACGACTATACCCAGGCTCGCCCAGCGAGGGCGATCTTCAAGGGGAAGGAACGCTGGTCGCTGCGGAGGGCTCGTCGACGCAGGACCTGACAGACGATGCCTTGGCGCCGGTGTATGACTACGTGACTGTGGCCTCCATTTGCAACTTGGCCAAAGTGTTTTATGACAAGGATACGCAGGCATGGACGGCGCATGGCGATCCCACGGAGTGTGCCTTGCAGACACTCGCGTGCCGCTTTGACATGAGCAATGCCAAGTTGAAGTCGTCCGCGGACGGCGAGAAGTCTGGGCCGTGGCGCTTGATTGGCGAGTACCCCTTTGACTCGAGTCTGAAGCGTATGGCCGTCACATATACTCATCGTGTGATGGAGCAGCACGTTGCCATGATCAAGGGCGCTGTGGAAATGGTGCTGAATGCTTGCACGTCCATCCAGCTGGAGCACAGACAGGTTGACGACCTCACCGAGTCTCACAAGGAGACCATTCTGCGGAACATGGATGCACTGGCAGGGCAGGGATTGCGTGTCCTTGCCTTGGCCCACCGCCCTCTGACGTCGTCGGAGGTGGCGAAAGGCGATCAACTCTCACGCGAGACAGTCGAGTCGAAGATGGTGTTCCTTGGCCTGGCGGGCATTTACGATCCACCTCGTCCTGAGTCGCGTGGCGCTGTGCGCACCTGCCACCAGGCGGGCATTGAAGTGCACATGCTCACGGGTGATCATCCTGGTACGGCGCGTGCGATTGCGGAGCAAGTGGACATTATCCCCAGCCGCGAGGAGTTGGCACACAAGTACAGCGAGGACATGGCGGAGCATGTGGTCATGACGGCGGCGCAATTTGACCGTCTGTCCGACGAGCAAATTGATCGTATGCCGATCTTGCCTTTGGTCATTGCACGTTGTGCGCCGCAGACCAAGGTGCGTATGATCGAAGCATTGCACCGTCGTGGCCGATTCTGTGCGATGACGGGTGACGGCGTGAACGACTCGCCCTCGCTCAAACTGTCCGACGTCGGCATCGCCATGGGCATGGCCGGCTCGGACGTTGCGAAGGATGCGTCTGATATCGTGCTGACGGACGATAACTTTGCGTCGATCGGCAATGCCATTGAAGAGGGACGTCGCATGTTCAACAACATCCGCAAATTCGTGCTGCATCTTCTAGCACAAAACGTCGCACAGGCGTGTGTACTCCTTATTGGTCTGGCATTTAAGGACGAGTCGCAGCTGTCCGTTTTCCCTCTGAGCCCCGTGGAAATTTTGTACGTGATCATGGTCACAAGTGGTTTC
The DNA here is from genome assembly GCF_001278385.1 of Malassezia pachydermatis. NCBI lineage: Eukaryota > Fungi > Basidiomycota > Malasseziomycetes > Malasseziales > Malasseziaceae > Malassezia > Malassezia pachydermatis. Next base: position 409,263 of record NW_017253139.1, read on the forward strand.
CCTGCGATGGGTCTCGGTATGGAAGCCGTCTCGCGTGATATCATGAAGCAGCGTCCCAACACGTCCAAGCTGGGCGTGTTTAGTCTCGAAATGCTCGTGGATTTGCTGGTGTATGGCCTCTGGATGGCAGCGCTCTGCTTGGCAACGTTTGCCTTGGTCGTCTTTGCATGGGGTCCTGCGGATCTCGGTATCAACTGCAACAACAAGTTCAACGAGACGTGTGACGCTGTGTATCGAGCACGTGGTGCAACGTTCGTGGTCATTACTTGGTTCTCGCTCTTCTTGGCCTGGGAAGTGACCAATTTGCGCCGTTCGTTCTTCGCCATGGGCAACGATGCGCACTGGTACAACCAGTGGTTTGTCGATACATGGAAGAACAAGTTCTTGTTCGCATGCGTCGTTTTGGGCTTTGTGAGCGTGTTCCCCATTCTTTACATTCCTGGTTTGAACCACATTGTCTTTCTTCACAAGCCGCCCATCGGCTGGGAATGGGGCATCATCTTTGTGTGCACGTTGCTGTTCTTTGTGGGTGTGGAGTCGTGGAAGTGGATCAAGCGTGCCTACTTCCGCCGCTACGAGCGCCGACGACGTGCGAACGAAGTGAACCTGCATGGGGGCGATGAACTGTCTGAAAAGGGCCAAGACGACATGGTATAATACTACGAAGCATTGACGACAACCCTATAGTCATTGTGTACCATATTTTGCATAGACAATACAATACATCCTTTCTTACTTTACAACATAACGGCGTGGCGGGTCATCGACGTTCCCACGAAGGCGCGCCGTATACAGGTTGGCCATCGGGAGTTTGCTATCGTTCGACGAGAGAGAGGCGTACCAGGACGCCTTGTAGTTGACAGCGCGTGGCAAGACGCCACGTTTGTTCTCGTGCGCCACACCCGGCTCCGTGCTCGGCGCGTTCCACCCATCGAACGGCTGAGCGGGGGCTGATGCCCTCGTCTCATCTTCGTCCATAGCCTCGGACGTCGGTAGTATAGCATCCTTGCTGGTGGTGCCTGGCTCACTGGGTATCCATACTTTCGCAGGGGCTGCTGCATCCGTGTTCTTAATGAGCTGGCGTAACGATGTTTCGACCAATCGTGCATTCTCCAACTTGCGATTCACCAACTGCAAGACGGGCATCTCGGAGAGCACTTCCGTTGCATACACTGGCGTCGACATCCAGCAGTGACGGGGCGGTTCTGCTGGCAGATGATTCGGGACAATGTCATGCATCAACGTTGACCACGTCGACGCTTCTTCCTGCTCCTCCTTCTCACGGCACGGAAGGAAATGACGCGATGGATCTTCCCAAGCCTCTGTACCTTCCCGCGGCGTCGCAACTGCGATCTCTGCGCGAGTCTCCTCTTTTTGGGTCTGTTGCGAAAACTCGGCCAACTCGGCCAAGTTCACGCCTAGCAATTCAAAAGTGTGCAATACGTCATGCAACGTGGGGTCATGACGATTCGCTAGCTCGGAAAACTGTGCACAGCTTTGCAGGAGCGTTTCCATGACTATGTGTGAGCCGTGCATACCACGTACATGTATCGACCAACTCCTCCATACGCTCCATCGCCTGACGACGTGCGCCTGCAAACCCGGCTTTTTGCGTGCGGTACGCAATCATGCGGCCCATGACATCTCGGGCATCTGTCTGCGCCAGATCAGAGATCACTCCGGCTGGCGGTGCGTACGAGGACACTCCCGCCATGACCTCGTCTCGTTCGTCCTGCGCGACGGTGAGGGCGGCTGGTGCGCGCGTACGTTGGCTCTGTGGATGCACGTCGGCCGAACGTTCCTCCATCGTGGAGAGGCCACCGCTCGGCTTTGGGTTGGCATGCGGTCGTGGCTGCGTCCTGTAGCCCAGCGAGCACGGACCCCTGTGTGGTATTGCATCCGCACCATGTCCTTCTCGCCGCCATACAAATACATTGATGCTGATGCACTGGCAGCCATGCTAAAGAAGCGAAAGGCTGCGCCGCACACTGTGGCTGTGGTCGATGTGCGAGGTACGTCGTGCCCTACCTTACTCGTCTAGACGACGATTATGAAGGTGGTCATATTGTTGGCGCCTTTCATTCCCCTTCGTCGACGTTTCTCGACAAGGTGAACACCCTCCTGGAGCCGCTGCAGCCCTGTATGTATACATGGATTCGCTAATAGTAGATGATCGAGTGGTGTTCCATTGTGCACTCTCTCAGCAGCGGTAGGTATCCTGCTATGAACTCTAACAATCTAGTGGTCCCAAGGCAGCGCGCATCTACCGCGAAATCCGCGATGCTGCGATCGAGGCTGGCCGCTTCCATCACGCAGCGCAAGAAGTCCTAGTCTTGCGCGATGGATTCGGCTACTTTGGTCCGAAATATAAACATGATCCTACGCTTGTTGAAGACTGGGATGAGGAGGCATGGCAGTATAGGTAGCGTCACAATGTGTATAGTCTCGCGACGTGGGCCCAACAGGTGGCCTGGGCGTTGCCTGCCCATTTTTCTATTTGGCCCCCCTTGCAGCGCCGGGTGTGGCGTCCATGTGGGGGAAGGGCGTGTGGCCTTCCTAAACGTACCGATCCTAGACAGTGACTTTATTCTGGACGGCATGGCGCCGGATGAAACGGTGCCTGAGAAGGCCGTTTCTTCTTCGGTCCATGCGAAAGATGATATGTGCCTTCACGAACGTCCATCCCTGAGGCGTCGGCGCAGTGTCGGGCACGAAGACGACGCTGGCGACGTGAGTTTCAGTGATTCTGCGAGTACATTCTCGGTGGTCGAATCGCTGGATTTAGAGCCTTCGTTGCCATACTGGCTTGCCTATGTACGTGCACGTATGAGTGAGTACGCCGAGGATATGGAACGGCTCGTTCATACCCACCATGCCAATCGTATGGGTCTCCTTGTGCCGTTAGAACACATCGAAGCGCGTCTCGGTGCTGCGTATGCGGCTGTTATGCGGTATGCACATGAAATACCCAGTCCCTCTACGCTTGAGTGGATGGACCGTATGCCTTCGCGGCAGGACGTCGTCACATCTGTGTACGCTATGATGCACGACTGGGAACGTCGCGCTAGTACATTCCATCCCTCCCTCTTTTCCAATGGGACCATGTCAGCGCCCGAGTGGGCGACCAACATGCCATCCACGGCTGCTCATCTTTCTGAGGAAGTACAGCGCCGCGTCACGTACATCCGCGAGCATGTGAACCAACTTACGCTGCAGTCTCTGATCGACAAATCGTCAGAAATCGCCCACGAGGCCCAGGTCTTGTCGGGGCAAATGTACCCGTCCGATTTGATCCACAGGTTCGAAGAGAAGCTGGAGTATGTGCGTGAACATGGCCGACAAGCTGGGGCCCAGATTGCTCATGCCGTGCACGATGTGGAAGATGCCCTGTACCATGCTGCGTTGCAACTGGCGAACGGCGGCCGTGAGCTGATTTCGTACCATGCTTTACCGGAGTTGTGGCGCAACAATGACTTTATCATCACAGGGTATCGCTTCATTCCGGTAAAAAATTGGAAGTCGCTTCTGTATAGCATGTTCCAAGTGCACAACGAGACGGGCAACATTCACACACACGTCGCAGGTCTCATTCTCGTTGCTGCACTGTTTTGGTTTACAGGTGTGCTGGACCAACACACGACGGCCATGGATCGCTGGATCCAGACCATTTACTTGCTGGCGGCAGCCAAATGTCTTATTTGCTCTGTGACATGGCATGTCATGGCAGGCTGCTCGGACTTGGATTGGTTCTTATGCTTTGCGTGTCTGGACTACACCGGTATATCATGGCTCGTGGCTGCATCCCTAGAGACATTGGTCTACAATGGCTTTTACTGCCAGCCGGATTTGGTTGCGATTTATACGGTCGGCGTGGTTGCGCTTGGCCTAACGATGGCTATTTTGCCGTGGCAGCCATGGTTTAACGATCTCAAGTACCGAACAATCCGCATTTCCCTTTTCATTCTAATGGCTATGATGGGCATTGTGCCTTTCGTACATGGCGGCTTCCTTCATGGATTTGGCCCCATGATGCGGTTTTTCGCTCCGATCATTCCCAGTGAACTCTCCTACATTGTTGGCGTGATCGTGTACGGCTTCCGCTTCCCTGAGCGTTTCGCACCTGGCCGCTTTGATATTGTCGGTCACTCGCATCAGCTCTGGCACATTGCCATTGTGCTGGCGATCTACTTCCATTACCGAGCGATTCTGCTCTTCCACGAAAACCGATTTGAGTACAGCTGCGCGGCTGGGTATACTTCCTCGGCATGGGCGCAGTTCTTCTCGCACGAACTCCATGACATACCCCGCCGTGTAGGTGCAGCATTGCTCTCTGGTACATCGTCTGTAATATAGTTTCATATCTAGACACATTTATGTACGTCTTTGGTATTTTCACTCGCTGGTAATCACGGACCCAGCAAGTCAAGCAATACAATAGTACATCTCATGGGTGGCACAATGTGCCATGCCGCATTTACAAGCACATCTTACGCCTTCTCGGCCGCCTCTTTCGTCTCCTCGTCTGTCACCTTGTCCGCCTCTTGGATATCAGCGTCCTCCTGGAAGCCATGGCCCGTGAGCACGCGTGGAATGGCCGACAAAATGTCGCTGCCGTTCAGGCCATTGAGCGAGAGAGCCACGTTGCGCTGGGCGTTGCTCCCAAACGAGTGCTGGTGGTGGCCCTGCTGCGCATGAGTCCGGAACACAGGCGGGACGGTCTCGGGCGTGTCATAGCCGACCTTGCCTTCAACCCGCTCCTTAATCCACTGGTACCACTCTGCCTTGGTACGCTCGCCAAAGAGGCCGACAATCATCAGCGTCATATTATCACAACCAATGCCACCGACTTCCGCATCAGGCGCCAAGCATCGATCCAGAATATCTTCGGTGATAGTTTCAAGCTCCAAGCCATTCGCAATGCCTCTTCGCACAATATCCACCACCTGCTGGTTGGTCAGGCAGTCCCAAATACCGTCACAGGCCAGTACCAGGAACTCTTCTTCACCCGTCCACTTGTGCTCAATCACCTCAGGATCCGCTGTGACAATTTGCTTCTCTGCCGGCAGCGAGCTGTTCTGCTTAAACTCAAAGTCGCCGATAGCCCGGCTCAGTGCCAAGTTGCCGTTGACACGGTCAAATTCAACAAAACCACCAGCGTTCAGGATACGCGAGTGCTCATCTGGGTTGCCAGGCTTGTGGTCGTAGCTCATAGCCTTAGCTTCGCCGCCTACGCTCAGCACGCTGCGCGAGTCGCCCGCATTGGCCACATAGATCGTAGGGCCTTTTCGCTCGGCCTCGGGGACCAACAATGCAGCCACCGCGGTACAGCCGGATGTATCATTTGCATACACAGGGTCTGTCTGTTAGCCATGGGTCGACATACCTTGACGAAGGTCCTCGTCGGTCTTGAGGAACGCGCGACGCAGCGACGCCTCCCACTTCTTCTCCTTGAATTCGGGCAGTTCCTGGAGCCGGGTATGCACCGTGCGGCCAGAGTAGCGTGCCACATTCGCGCCTGTTGTCAGAATATCATGGATACGTACCGCCATGACCATCAAACACAGCAAAAAAGCTAATGCGCTCGAGCGGGGTCTTGCCCTCCTCCTCGGTCAGATTCAGCACAGCCGTGTGTGCATCCTCCATCGAGATACGCCAGCCCTGCATATCCGAGACGCAGTACGCTGCATTTTCATCCTCTTCAAAGGAGGTTTTCTGAGCCGTGTTAGTATCTGTTTACCGCATGTGTCCCGCCATTCGGCCTAATTTCACCAGCACCAATGGCGGAATCATAGCGACCGCATGCGCACGTACCTTGTCCACAATGGGTTCCGACAAGATTTGTCCCATGGTGCAAGATAGATTTGTATATGAGTTTACAAAGAGATACCAGGGGGAAAGCACAAACTAGCAAGCAAAAAAGCTCCTTCGTATCCTCTCCGTAGTCAAATCGGCAGCGGTGCCAGCCGTAGCTGCGGAAGAGTGCGGCTGACCGGGGATATTCGGCCGAATAACACGTGATGCCATCTTCTTAGTTTTGCCTCGTCGACGTCGTTCGCATCATCGCCTCGCCGAGCACGGACGAACTAGCAGGAAGATGGTAGGTACCATTCAGCTGTACTAACAGGAACGTAGCGTCCTATTGTGCTTTCGGGTCATACCCGTTCGTTGAACCAGATCAAGTTCAACCGTGAGGGTGACCTGCTTTTTTCCGTGTCGAAGGACAACCTTGTGAACGTGTGGTACTCCCACAATGGTGAGCGTCTCGGCACGTACAATGGCCACAACGGTACCGTGTGGTCTGTCGATGTGGATAAAGACACAAAGCTCCTGATTACAGGCTCTGCTGACAACCAAATGCGCCTTTGGGAGGTGCAAACCGGCACATGCTTGTACGTGTGGGAGTTCCCCACGGCTGTGAAGCGCGTCGCTTTCAACAGCGACGGTACACAGGTGCTGATGATTACGGAGGAGCGTATGGGGTACCGTGGTGCTCTTCGTGTCTTTGAGATTAACCGTGACCCTGCCACGTGGACGCAGCAGAGCCAGGAGCCTATGCGAACCATTACATTTTCGGGCAGCAAAGCGACAGTGGCTGCCTTTGATGCGTTTGATACTCATATTATTACAGGCCATGAAAATGGCAAAGTGGCTCTGTACACACATGATGCGAAAGAGCCAGAGTCGGGCATTGATGCAGAATTGGAAGTGCACTACGTCAATGCGCATACGGAGAATGTGACAGACCTGCAGCTTAGCTGGGACAGCACATATTTCATTACGTCGAGCAAGGACAAGACCTCGCATATTATTGATGCCACGACACTCGATGTGATCAAGACATATCCTACCGACACGCCGCTGAACTCTGCCATTACGTTGCCCACGCGGCCCTACGTGGTGGTCGGTGGTGGTCAGGAGGCGATGAGCGTCACGACCACTAGCGCGCGTCAGGGTAAGTTTGAGTCGCGTTTCTGGCACAAGGTGTTTGCGGAAGAGTGTGCACGTCTCCCTGGCCACTTCGGTCCGATCAACACGCTGGCTGTGCACCCTACTGGCAATGCCTATGCGAGCGGCGGTGAGGATGGTTATGGTATGTATGATGATGGAGGGCTATGCTAACGACAGTTCGTATCAACTGGTTCGACGATTCCTTCTTCAAGACCAAGCCGTACGGCGCTGACTTTGAAATTGCCGACGAGGACCAGTAATGATGGGCGATCGCCCATGCACCGATACCTCTTTTGTGATAGATAGAAAGAGATAGGATCTTTTTCCTGAGCGATACATCACGTGAGCCAGTCTTCTGGGACGCGATGTCGGTGTGCGCGTCGTGTTGCTCTGTGTGACACGATGACGCCCATCTTGCACGGTACGTGGTGGCATAGTGGCTTACGGTAGTCGAGGTGCGTCAGCATGTGGACTCTGTGATAGAGCCGTGCGCACTGGAAGAGGCTATGCGTACGTATCTACAGACCGTGGAATCCGTGCCATGTTGCACACCGCTTCGTGGCTGGCAAACGGATCCATTCTTGGCCGAGCATGTGGACCATGTGTACGTGGACGAATGTGATCCACCTTGCTCGAATGCCTCTGTGCCTCAAGTCCAGATTGCTCTTCATGTATATCAGCCGTGCCCTATGGATAACGTCGACGAATTCGGCGTGGGCGATCCCCACGAAGGCACGTCTGACAATTCTGTGGCAGCGACCTTATCAGAGCTGCCTAGTCGTGCTTTGGATGGTGTATGGCCTAGTTTGATTTACGGTGACGATGTAAAATGGCGTCTATTGCATTATATCCATTCTACCATGCTATTCTCGGACGCTGATGTGGACTTTACGATTATTAGCTGGAATCGCGTGGTGCTCTTGCATGGTCCTCCAGGTACAGGCAAGACGTCCTTATGCCGTGCCCTGGCTCAGAAGCTTGCCATCCGCTTGCATGAGCGATATACCCATGGCAAGCTTGTCGAAATCAATTCTCACTCACTTTTTTCGAAGTGGTTTTCCGAGTCGGGCAAATTGGTCCACCGACTCTTTGATATGGTGGCTGAGCTTGTGGAAGACGAGTCGGGCTTTGTCGTGGTCCTGATTGACGAGATCGAGAGTCTTTCCAAGGCCCGAAGCTCGGCGGCCGCAGGCGTGGAACCAAGCGACTCCATTCGGGTCGTCAATGCGCTGCTCACAGAACTCGACAAACTCAAGCACAAACGCAATGTCCTCGTGATGACCACGTCGAATTTGTCGGACTCGATCGATCCTGCGTTCCTGGATCGCGCTGATATTCGGCAATACATTGGCCTGCCTGGCGAAGAGGCCGTCTATGGGATTCTACGCTCGTGTATGCTAGAGCTAATACGTGCTGGCCTAGCGCTGGAAACGCCTCTTCCATCGTACCGTGAACTGGACATGGAGGCTGCAGCGATGACAGAGCAAGGGACAGCGCAGGCACTGCGTGCCCTTGCAGCACACTGCCATGGCGCATCTGGACGATCCCTCCGTCGCTTGCCTGTGCTTGCCCATGCACGCTACCTTCGCCGTGCAGGCGCAGTGCCATGCATAGAATGGATTCAGGCAATGCGGCATGCATGGGATGACAGTGCTACGGAGGCCGTTCTCTCGTAGATGGGTAGAGGGGGTATATTACGGACTGCTATAGTCTTGCGATGGCGCCATGGCCTTGGCGTGCCAATAATCCATGCGAGCTTGTTTGTTTAGTTTGGACGTCTTTCGGCGTTCGTGCGGGGCAAGGACACTTGCCGCGGCCCGCTGTGCTTTTCGCAGTGGCGTGCTCGCTTCCGGCGGCGCATCACTATCACTAACCTCAGCCACAAACGGAGCGTCGCCTGAGAGGAGGGCATCCTCGTCCGAGTCGCTGGGTGGTGCCGCTGCGACATGCGCTCGTTCTGACCATGGGTCACGAGCTGCGCGCTTCTTGGTCTTGGCCGGTCGGTATCGTGACTCCATCGATGTATCCGGCGACTCTTCTACCACTCGTCGTTTTGGCTTGGTTCGGACATGCAGTAGCACGGGTGTATCAGAGTCACTGCTCGATACAACGGTAGGCACGGACGATTGCGTCGTTTCGGCCTTGTCCACACTGTGATCTGCCTCGCTGCAGTTGGTCTCTGCCTGCGTTGGCTCAGTGGGCTGCAACTCTGCAAGGCGCTGCTGCAGCGTGCCTGCGTCGTACAATTGTTTGATCTGCGTTAGTCTTGGTTCGTACGTACTTCTGTGCGACGCTTGATCATCTCACGCGACACGCCCAGCACACTGCCCAGCAGACTCTCTGGCTCTTTGAGTTCCGATGCAATGTGCAACCGATCGTCCTCATCGTTGGGATCAAAGTGTTTGTGTGTGTTTTTCTGCTGGCGATCGTGCATGATACGCTGCCGCCGACGGAAATTGTGCAAGTCATTCGCACGCTCACACAGAGCTGCGTGCAAAATATCATAGGCACCGCCCAGCGCCGATCGCACACTAATAATCGCAAACGAACCTTTGGAAATATCGTTGCCTGTTGTTAGTGCATGTACACGTACTGGGATCATGAGGGTCTTCAATGCATAAGAGGAACGGCTTGCGAGTATCGTACGAGCCACGTTGCCGTTTGTTAAAGTAGCCACCACGCCCGCGAACCGTAATACCAGTCTCATCGTAGCCGAAATTCTTGCCATACAACTCCAAGAATTCCATGAGCAGCGTACCTAGATTCTTCGATGCGTCTATTTCTGCTCGCTGAAGCTTGGGATGCACTTGCAAGAAACTCAGTACCATCAACGTCACACTGTAACTGCCCAGCCCACCTGTAAACACTTCCGACAAGGCTCGCTGCTGAAGAAATTGCTTGACGACCATGACCAGCGGACGAATGGCAGGCTGCTTGATCAGCCAACGGTTCACAAGACGAGCAGCTTGTAGCCCATTGGCCTGGTTGATGGATATATCGACGTGAAAGTGGCCATACGGGCACACAAACTTGATGATCGGGACTTTGGCACGCGCGATCACCTGAATATCCTTCGCCAGTTTATGGGAGCGTAGGCATGCAGCAATGCCACGCAGCGTAGTTTCACGAGGACGCGCATCCATCGTCTGCGATAGCACCACCAAGTCGATATCGCTACCGTGAGTGGCCGACGTACGTACCCTTGCGGCAGATACAGCTGCGTATCTTGACTTCCGAACGAGAGGACCTGCGCATCAGGCCACTCTGAGCATAGTGCATTTTGTAGGAGCTCAATGACCATAACACGTACGGCGTGCTCCTCTCGTGTCGGGCAAATCCAGGATGAATACGTCTTGATTTCCTCATGCAACCTGCTGTCAGTGGTCGTCTCGTCGACGTACATCTCAGCTACGTTTCTGCACTTGTGCCATGGCACGTGCAAAGCCCATGGTGTACTTCGCGCTGCAGCATGCTCGCGAATGGTATCGTCTACAGACACAGGCACATGCGACTGCGTAGGCAGCGCATCGTGCTGTGACGTTTCTGCCTCTTCAGGCTCGTCTTCCATATCAAAGGCAATAAAGTCTTCGTCCTCCATGGTTTTTGCCGCCTTGGACGGCGGCACGGAGGACGCTTCGACCTGCTCCTCGCGTGCAGCCGATCGTTTACGCCCCATCTCACGGACTTTGAGCAGCGCACGCGCGCGTGTGGAAAGAAGAGACTGGCCCCCTTGCTTTTTTTCTGAAGTGCCCGATCAAACCCCGATTGATGAACCTCCGTGCGTCGTCGTTCTCTTTTCATCCCCACGTCGCGTCTTGAAAACGAAAGAGGCCTGCATGAGTAGTAGCGCAGCGCCGACCAACGATGCAGAGGCAAAGCAGCGTGCAAAGCGCGAGCGCTTAGAAGCTTGGCGGCGTGAGCAAGCAGAGAAGAAACGCGCCGCGGCTGAGGGAGCCGCGCCACCAAAAAAGGCAAAAGTCGATCCAGTTCCACCGCGTGTGCACGGGGGCTTTCGTAGTGCGACCTTCTCAGCCAAGCCTGCTGCAGCAGTACCACGCATACGACTAGGCGTGTTTGGCGACGATGCGGATGAGCCACTTCAAAAGCCACAACGCAGGTGGGACCTGAGTCAAGACGACAAACTGTCTTCGCGAAGAGAAGCTACAAAGGACGCAGATGAGGATCCATTAGATGCATTTATGAGCGAGTTACAAGGCCAGGTACAGGAAGAAGAGGCGCAACACTCTGCTGCACCAGAGCTCCTCAGTGGCGACGAGGAGGACACCGCAGAGGGGGCTGTGAGCGAGGAGGAGGAGATTGATTTGGATGCCATGCGGCCAGAAGACATCTTGGCAATGGCATCCAAGCGGCATAAAAAGAAAGTACTCCCGGCTATTGATCATGCAAGTGTAGAGTACGAGCCGTTCCGCAAGGCCTTTTATCATCCACCGGACGAGATTGCCGCCCTCTCCGAGGACGACGCAGAGCGTATGCGCCTGGAGCTTGGCGCTATTTCTGTGCGTGGCAAGGACTGCCCTGCCCCGATTACAAAATGGTCGCATTGTGGACTGCCTGTGACGTGCTTGGACGTGATCAAGAAGCTCGGCTTCAACTCACCAACGCCCATCCAAAGCCAAGCGATGCCGGTCATTATGAGTGGTCGTGATATGATTGGTGTCGCGAAGACCGGGTCTGGTAAGACCATGGCCTTTTTACTACCCATGTTTCGCCACGTAAAGGACCAACGTCCTTTAGAGTCAGGCGAAGGGCCCATTGCCCTTATTCTCACTCCAACGCGAGAGTTGGCTGTGCAGATTTACCGCGATGCTCAGCCGTTCTTGAAGGCGTTCCATTTGCGTGGGGCCTGTGTGTATGGAGGCACACCGATTTCGGAGCAAATTGCAGAGATGAAAAAGACGGCCGATGTCGTGGTGGCTACGCCGGGCCGTATGATTGATTTACTTACAGCCAATGGTGGGCGTGTGACGAATCTGCAGCGTGTGACGTACCTTGTTCTTGACGAAGCGGATCGCATGTTTGATTTGGGTTTCGAGCCACAAGTGATGAAGATTGTCGGTCTCATTCGTCCTGATCGGCAGACTGTGCTCTTCTCTGCGACGTTCCCCAAGCCGATGGAAAGCTTAGCGCGGAAAATGCTACGTCATGAGCCGCTGGAAATCACGGTAGGCGGACGAAGTGTTGTTGCCCCGGAAATTCACCAGGTGATTGAGGTACGACAGGAGCCCACAAAGTTTTTCCGGCTTCTGGAAGTGCTGGGCCAATTATACCACAACGACGAGGATGCACGTACGTTGATCTTTGTGGAGCGTCAGGATGCTGCCGACGACCTTATGCATCAATTGATCAAGCGTGGGTACCCTGTCATGTCATTGCATGGCGGCAAGGACCAAGCGGATCGCGATACGACCATCGCTGACTTCAAAGCGGGCATTGTCCCTATTCTCACGGCTACGTCGGTAGCTGCACGTGGCTTGGATGTGAAGCAGCTCAAGCTGGTCATTAACTACGACGTGCCAAATCACTTGGAAGACTATGTGCACCGTGCAGGGCGCACAGGGCGCGCAGGCAACCAAGGCACATGCATTACGTTCATTACACCCGAGCAGGATCGGTATGCCAAGGACTTGGTATCTGCTTTGCGCGCTAGCAAAGTCGAGGTCCCCCCTGCCCTGGAGGCCCTTGCGAAGCAGTTTAAGGAGAAAGTGGCCAAAGGCACTGCACATGCCTCGCGCTCTGGCTACGGTGGTCGTGGACTGGAGCAGCTGGAAATGGGCCGTGAGCGCTTGCTGCAAGCGCAGGCTTCGATTTACATCGAAGACGAGCAGGGCGATCCAGAGGCTGTAGCCGCTCGCGCTGCTGACGAGACACAGCGGCTCAACGAGGCGGACATCCAAGTGCGAACAGGTCCTGTCCCTGAAGCTGTGCGAGAAAACCGGCAGCCTATGTATACAGAGTCCGATCACTTGGCGAACCAGGCGCGTTTGGATGCGGCACGAGCCGCTGGCGCTGATACCACCAAGCTACAGGAAGTCATTGCGCGCATCAATGCAGTATCGAACAAACGTCGTGAAGAGCTAGAGAATGCACGGAAAGCGCGAGATCCGGATGCGACGAAGTTCCATGCGATTTTCCCTATCAACGACTTCCCGCAAAAAGCCCGGTGGAATGTAACCAACAAGGAGACCATGGCGATGCTGATCGAGTCTACTGGGGCAGCAAGTACGTATGACATGTCACTAACACAAAAGTTACCAACAAGGGTGCTTTCTACGAACGTGGTCGCGAGCCGCATCCTGGCGAGCCGCCCAAGTTGTCGTTGCTCATTGAGAGCAACGAGAGTTTCCGTGTGGAGAATGCCATCCGCGAAATCAAGCGACTGCTGCTGGAAGGTACACAGGCCTACCTGGACACGGAGACACGTACGCCGTCCGCAGGTGGCCGGTACACGGTGGTATAATCAAGCGTGTTCTGGCTCGATGGCGTGCCGCCGTACCTTGGTGCGCAGCAATGCCTGCGGATTTTGTGGGTAGATTAGCAGGGACGATGACGACGATGAAGGCGGCGGTGGCGGCCGGGGTACAGACGACTTGCGACTCCGTCGTTTCTTGTGCTTGGGCGTTGCCGATGATGTGGGTGCTGGTGCTTCTGTGTACCGCGACGTGTGTCCTGCAATACGACGTAGCTCGGCTGAAATTTGTACTTGTTCTTGTTCATCGTCGTACATGGTTAGTGTAGCTGGCGCATCCAGTGTGAGCGCCGTTCGTGCTTGCGCACTGTCTGTCGCCTGCGTACGAAGCTCCGTACGCACACGCTCAATTTGTTCTCGTATCGCATCGTCTTCTCCATGCACTGGCCGGCGTGATGACATTGGCGCCAAAATGCCCGACGACCTTGCTTCGCGGACCGTCTGTAGGACGCCTGGTGCATCTTGGAGGCATAGCCAGTATGTGCGGATGACCTCGGCATACAACGACGATGTGCATCCCAGCACAGAAGAGTGTGGGCCCATAGCATGCGTATGCGATAACACGGCCAGCGCCGTGTGCGGTGCATGGAATCGATCGCGTAGCGTTAGCAACAACATATGCAGCGCCGGCGCGTAGAAGGCCGTCTGCGTTCCATACATGGGCCGCGCCTCGTCACTTCCTGTATCCTTTTGCGTGCCCCATACATGCTGCTCGGCCCAGGCCCATGCCTCTGCGGCGGACGTCTGCGACTGCAAGGCCGCCCAAATCTGATCTACGCCGCGATCCAATTCTTCGGTCGACAACTGAGCTGCCAGCCCTTCACGACTCGCCTCGAATCGCGTGCCTACACCACCACCACGCGCCGTGATTTTCTCCGGCGCAAGCGAGTGGCGCTCGGCAAACTGGCCCAAGTGGGCCTCGAACGGCATCGTTGATGAGGTCTCCGAAGTGCCCATTTCCTGCTCAAGCAGCTCAAAGATGCGGCGGAATTGCGCTGACTCGGACGCTGTGAGCGATGACGAGGCAGGGGCCTCTTTTTTCATACGTGGCATACGCATTGTCGACGTACGTTCTTTCGCATGAAAAATGGAGCGTGGCATCGGCTCACTTTCTGGCAGCGGCCGTCCCAACGTGGGCGTCTCCGTCGTAGGATGCGGCGACGGCCCTGCAAACAAGTCGTCCCATACATCATGAGGGGACTTATTGGACGTCGACGAGGAGGAGGAGCACCGCTGAGCTACCCATGTAGCCCTATATCTTGGCCTCACCGCTGTACGGCCTACCACAACGCTCCGCCGCCACATTGCGAAGAAAGACAACCAACGTTCTAAGTGGAGGCGTCCACGAAGACATTTTTTTTTCTTGACGAGCGCGCACAATGGCCTTGCTGGTCGTGACGGGCCTCCCATGCTCGGGACGTACTACACGCGCCCTAGAAATCCAGGCATATTTTGAGAGCCAGCTAGCTCAGACCCCATCCTTGACGAGTGTCGTGTGCATTACCGACGACAACGTGCATGTAGATCGCAGCGTGTATGAGTGTACGTATTGTATGGCTAACCCTAGCGCAACGTACAGAAGGCCGAGCTCGTGCAGCCTACCTAAGTGCTGTGCGCCGTGCGCTGAGTCCTAGTACCATTGTCATTGCCGATGGAGGGGCTGGCTTGAATATCAAGGGCTCTCGCTATGAGCTCTGGTGTGCTACCCGGGAGCTGGGCTTGCGATGCGCCACGGTACGTCGATCTTGGTTCCTAACGACCTAGCTCTACGTCGCATGTACACCTGATCTTAGTCGGACATGGAATACTCAGCGTCGAACTCGTGGCGAGGCGACATATACAGATGCATGGTACGTCCTAGTGTTGCTGACCTCTAGCTGGGACGAGCTGCTTATGCGCTTTGAAGAGCCATCGTCGAGTGCTCGTTGGCACCGCCCTTTATTTACGACCATTGCTGCCGGGACGCCTGAGGCGCTAGAGTGTACACCCACGCCTCTCGCACCGTTATGGGAGGCCATGACGCAGGGCGATGTCCAGCCACCCAAAGCCGTGACGGCGATTGTACGTACCCTCTCACTCACACGCAGCGCAAAAAAACGACCAACAACAGCTTGGAAATGCTGGATACGGTGACACAGCTCGTACTCACGGCGCTCTCCGAGTACCGTGCACAGGGCGGCGTATGCGAAGGCCGCATTTTGCTTCCCATGCCGTCGTCCATCCCACCCCCGCCGATTGTGCTCACCCTGCCAGCCATGTCCACGTTTCCTTCACCTGCACGACTCCAAACGCTTCGCCGCCAGTTTGTACGCGTGTACGCCAGCAAGGCTGAGTACGCTGAGAATACCGCTCTGACATCCGAGTCATCGCCAGAACGGCATATCGCTGAGTTGTTCACTCAATGGCTACAAGAAGCACTTTCCTCGGCTACGAAAATCCATACATACTAAAACATGTTTATCCTCAGTTGTTCACCTTCTGTGAAGCTGCCGCGGCGGCCGCCGCCGCCACGGCGCTCAACGAAGCTAGGTTGTCAGGGTTGCCCGTCACATCGAGCGACTCGTTGCCCTTGCTTTCATCGCCAGGCACGCGTGCTGCCGAGCGTGTGTTATCTCCCAACGCTGCGTGCTCCAACGATGGGTCAAGCATACCTTCCGCACGCTGTCCGGTCAAGGCCGAACGAGCCCGCATCGCATTGGGGTCGTTCGGATGCATCGGTGTATGTGCGCCGGCTGGAAGGCTACCGTCGCCCAGCTGGGAGGAAAAGTGGCTCGACACAGGGAAGCCGTGCTGCTGGTTGGCATTCGACACAGCTTCCAGTAGCCAGTACGGTGCACCGCCCGAAGCCGCGGCAGCCACTGCTGCGGCCGTCGCAGGGTCCTGGTTCTGGTCGGCAGAGTCGTGCATACCGCCTTGGCCCTGGGCGTGCGAGTGGTCGTGGTGCTCACCAGGGCGCCCCGCCCCCGCGGGAGCGCCGGCATGCTGTTGTGCAAACGCTGTAGGCAGCAGCGCCGAGGTATGCGAAGCGCGATCGATCGGTAGGGCAGGTGCATTCGGCACGGCTTGGTGGCCGCCCAGGGCCCGAAGAGCCACACGCAAGGTATCGTTATCACGCTTCAAGATATCAATTGTCTCCAGCGCCTCATTAAAGCGACGACGATGCTCTTCCGCAGCAAGGAGCGCACTCTCCAACGACGCAGCCTTGCTTTCGAGATCGGCAATGTACTTGTTCTTTCGCTCACGGAATACACGCTGCGCATTTCGGTTTTGCTCAGCACGACGACTTGTGCTAAGAGTTCGTGTCATGCCCGTCTTACCGCGCGCACCCACCAGACCTGTCTGCTCGGACGTGAGGTGCTTTGGCTGTTCACCCTGCTGCTGCGATTGGTGCTGCTGTTGTGGCTGCTGCTGCACAGGCGGCGGCGGCGCCATGCGGTTCTGGTCCGTCTGGTCACCGTAGGTGGCCACACCGTGGGTCGCAGGGTCAAACGCATTGGCCTCGCCGTGGGACAGTGGAAGGCCATTTTGGTCGAGACCATGGCCAGGGTAGGCGGGCGGGGCGGTCTGCGCCCACGATAGTGCCTGCGCATCCATGCCAGCAGGCTGCGCGCCGTTGTCCATACGCACATGCTTCGATGCACGTTGGTTGTCACTCAGGTCCGTACCGCGACCTTTCGCGCCCGAGGCACGCGTATTGTCGTTCCCCGTGTTGTTGTTGGAGGCGTCGCTATCCGGACGCGACGCGGCATGCGCGAGCTGGATCACAGCCCCAAGCGCCTCGTCAGGCAGGGGTGGAGGAGGTCCCGATGAGCCTTGTTCCATCTCTGCCGTGTTAGCATGCTGCTCCTCAGACCATCACGACGCGTCTCGATGGCGTCGCTCCACTGCACATACCTTGTAAGCGTAGGGCTATTTGCTAAGGATGACAAAAGGAGAGGGAGTAACTAAAATCGGTGTTGAGGCCGTCCCCCCTCCCTTCCCTCGGGTTTGTGGCTGCTGGGCCGCGCGGATTATGCATGCCACGCCACGCCACAGCCGAACTGGTCGGCCGACACGTGATGCCGTACCCACGCACCGCAAGCGGCGACCCCATGTGGAGGTCTGCAGATGTCGCTGATGCAGCGAGCGGCTCTGCCCTGACAAACCCCACCCCAGGCGGGTGGCTTATCGTGCATTTTCATCGACTTCCTTGTACGGCGGTAGCTTCTGTTCTTAGCGCGTTGAAAACACCTACTCTGTGCATCGTTTAAGACCATGCCAAAGTTACCGCCTTACGAACAAACGGCAGTTCTCGAGCCACCTGCAGAGGACGGGTCGGTGGCGGAGCTCCTTTTGCTTCTCCTCCCGATCTTGATGATTGCGATCGCAATGATCTTTGTGGTGGTAGCACCATTTGTCATGTATCTAATCATGCGCTTGCGACCTGGCATCGCTTTGCGTGACTCAACAAGCCCCGTCAATGTACACTACGAGGAGCAGCTGGAAAATTCATCGTCGTTTCAGCAAGCATGCGATGCGTGGCTCGAGCAGCTTGATGATGCGTCTCGAGCTGGATACGAGCGTGCGAAGCGTTGGTGCGCACAGCATCCACCCATGTCTCCGCGTGATACAGATATCACAATGCCACAACATGTTGGCATCCAAGAAAAGGGTGTGAGTGCATGGAGTTTTGATCCTGCCTACGAATCGCACCAAGGCGTTATGGTCTCAGCTCGCACGGAGATCCAGTTCCTGGCGGATAGTATCGGGATGGCGCCCCATGAGGGAGGCGCTTGCTCCATCCAGACCAATCTTCCATTACCCAAGACTAATGAAGTGTATTATTGGGAGGCCAAGATCTTTGAGAAGCCCAGCACCACAGAGATTGCGATTGGTTTGGCGACCAAGCCGTACCCAACGTTCCGGTTCCCTGGTTTTTGCAAGCATTCAGTGGCATACATGTCCGAAGATGGATCAAAATGCTTTAATCACCCTCTCCATGCACAGTCCTATGGCCCGCCTTACGTCAAAGGCGACGTGGTCGGCGTGGGCTATCGCCCACGTACAGGCTCTGTGTTTTTTACGCGCAACGGTGTGCGCATGCCGGAAGCCTTTACGGGTCTGTATAGCCACAACCTGTTCCCGACGATTGCCGTTGATGGGGCGGCTGAAGTGCATGTGAACTTTGGGCAGGCCGGCTTTGTGTTTATTGAGGCGAATGTGAAGAAATGGGGTCTCGCGCCGATGGTCGGCACGCTGGCACCGCCGCCGGCGTATGGCCAAGACAAGGATAGCATTCTCATTGAGGCCGGCCATGCATCCAGCTCGTCTGCTGATGGTCATGCTGCTACGGCTGCGTCGACGGCCCTGCTGCCTGTGCCCCCGTCGTACTATGACGCATCGGCGCCCGTGTGCTCACACGACCCTCGACGATGCTCCGATGCGAGTGGCATTCACCTCACTACGCTCCCGGGCTCAGTTGAACGTATACCCTCGCCGCCGCCATACCCAGCTGAAGAGGTAGCTACACGTTCACCTCTTTCGACGCCCTCGCGTGGTCCGACACACACCTTGCAGCGATGGTTCTCAAGTTGGCGTCGTGCTCGACGTGACACGTCGGCAGGCTCACCCGAAACGCCCTCTACAGAGCTCACAGGTATCATGGTCGATCCATGATGCGTATGCGGCCTTTCCCCTTTCCCTATGTAGTATACGCTAGCCATGTTTTTTTACGACGGATTCTGTATAACACGTGGTGGGTGTGGCTGGTGCGAGCGATCTGCATGTGTACGTCCTCCTCCACTCACGCAGGCTTCCTACGTTGCCCCTGCGCTGTCACTGGGAGTGTGTGGGTCCGATGGGGGAACGCCCAACGTCACCGCGCTGGGACGCGAGTACGTCGTCATCGTCGTCATTATCGTCGACGTTGATTCCCTTCCCGCCGTCCGGCACCAAGAAGCCGTGGGAGCAGTATACCATTGTGCGCCGATTAGGGCGTGGCAGTTTCGGCCAAGTGTACGAGGCGTTCTACACCCCTACCTCCCAATTGGTCGCTGTAAAGCAGATCTTACTTGAGTCTGCTTCGCATGGCCATGATGACGAGGCACAAACACAAGACTTACAAGAGATTGAGCGTGAAATCGCGAGTCTAGCGCAGTGTCAGGACTGCTCGCGCGTTACGCGGTACTTTGGGAGTTTTGTGAAGAGGTATACATTGTGGGTCGTTATGGAGCTGATGGACGGTGGGTCGTGTCTCTCGCTTTTGCAGCGTGGTGGGCCACTGCCTGATCCTGTTACAGCTGTGATATGCCATGAACTTGTCCTTGGCCTGGCGTACTTGCACGACCTTGGCATTATTCATCGCGACATCAAGGCGGCCAATGTCCTGCTTACGCGTGATGGGCATGTAAAACTCGGTACGTCTTTTCCTACTAACCGCTAAGCTGATTTTGGCGTGGCCGCCCAGCTCTTGCATCGTGGCTCGCGGCGGAACACCTTGGTCGGCTCTCCCTACTGGATGGCACCGGAGGTCATTCGGCAGTCGCAGTACGATGCTCGCGCAGATATATGGTCGCTGGGCATTACAACGCTGGAAATGGCTACAGGTCGACCGCCGCTGTCTGAATACCACCCTATGCGTGCAATGTTTCTGATTCCCAAGGCGACGCCGCCGACCCTCGATGCGTCGCACTCGCCGTCGATGGTGCGATTTGTCGAGCGATGCTTGGCCAAGCGCAGTAGTGACCGGGCCACGGCGCGGCAACTCACAAAAGACCCATGGATCGAGCAGGCGGGCACGTTGCAGTTGGTGCGCGATATCATTGTGGCGCGGGGCGCGCCACCTGTGCCTGTGGCAGGCGACACGTCGCTGTCTCAGCAGGAGGCCTCTGTGCCAGAGCCAAGTGACCACAGTGAATGGCAATTTGACTTGTCGCCCAATGTGTCAGCCGTGCTAGGCCTTGATGTCGAGTCGTCTCTCGCCCAAGGCCCGCCTTCGCGCAATACGGCACAGAATGTCCTCACCTCGCCCTCGGCAGAGGCGGAAGGTGCGACGAACGAGGTAGTGCCACGAGCCGTGACGCCGCCGACCACGACAGCTACGCCTTCGTCCACGGCACGTACGCCTATGGCATCGCCCAGCAAAGCTAATGTAGCACGCTCGCCGCATCTACATCGCCCCATGACGACGCAGTCCCACGTCCAGCAGGTGCTGGAGCAGCTTGCGTACCAAGCCGGACAAGATACAGAGTCAGACACGGCCAGTACGCTCATCCACCAACTGCACTCGCTGCTGAGTCACATGGGCCGCCAATGCCCCGAGTACTTGGAGCAGTTTATTGCAATGCTTGGGGATCAAACACCGCTACGTGACGTGGACGCACCGCGGATTCCTGCCGCTCGCTCCCGCTTGGCCTCCCTGCTGTATGCGCGATGGCTCGAAGGGCTACGCAGTCGATGGAATGTATTAGACCATTAAGGCTTCGTAGATGTACACTGTATTTCTATTTATTCACATAAGGATCCCAGCAATGCTACGGGATCCACGACTTCAAAGAGTTCATCTTTGTGTCGGTGCAAAGGCTGAGGGTGATGGTGTTGCTGATGGTGGTGATGCAGGTGTTGGTAGTGCTGCTCGATGGCCTGCGTAAGCGGCGTCGATGCGTCCGTCTGCCCCTTCGCGAGCGACTCACGAAGCGGACGACGATCCAGAAGACGCAGGGGCGCGACTTGGTCGATCACCACATGGCTACGCAGGGCATCGCGCTTTTGCTGCTGCCGCAAAAGCAGCGCTTGCTCGCGGTCTGTATCGGCCGGCAGCGATAACGTCGAGGGGACATGGGCGGTCATCTTGGCCGTCGCACACTCGCGCGCTACCTGCCGCACTGCATCGTCGTCAGCCCACGAGACGTGCGCGCCGTCGGTGTGAGAAGGGGTATCGCTGTTCATCGGAAGACTCGGTAGCCACAATCGCTCGAGCGGGCCTTGGCCAAGCGGCTCCACGACCACATGCGGCGCTAGATCCAGGACGGCCGTCATATCGCGCATCGTAATGCGGGTCGAGTGCGTTGACGTCGATCGTTTGCGTGTGTACGCCAAAGCGCGATGCAAGATCGTCCGCAAATGCTCCTGCAAGGCCGAGAGCATCACAGCTGCGGCTTGCGTTTGCACGCCATTCGGCAGCCCCGCTTCGAGCGCCGCCAGCGTCATACGATCTTGCAGCCCATGCACATCAGGCAGCTCATGCGACTCAATGCAATGCGGCGCCATCGCACTGCGTATCAGCGCCTCTTGCATCGAGGTGGACAAGTGCGTACGCTGGGTCTCTGTGTGCGCCGCCGTCTGCATGGCAGCTATGCGCCAGTGCTCCGCGCCAATCGCCAGCTTGGCCTCGCGTGTGCGCCGCCATTCTTCAACGGCGCGCCGCTTTTCGTCTTCCTTGCGTTTCTTTTCCAAGAGTTCAGCGCCAGCGCCGGCCCATACAGACGCCGCGGTGTGCATAGACGCCTGGTTGGTCTTTGGCAGCTGCTGCAATCGCGCCCGTTCTTGGGATGAGAGGCCTGCATACATGTGTCGCAAGCGCTTTGCGCCGCGGCCCGTGTGGCCGTACACAGGCGGCTCATGCGCCTCATCGCTCTCCGACTCGTCGAGGAGGGGGGCCCGTCGTGCACGAATCGGACTCGTAGGTGCTTGCATGCCCTGTGCTGCCCCACGACCTAGCGAGGTGGGCGCAGCGCTCGCCTCAGCTAGCAATTTCAAGATGAGAGCGTTGTGCAGTGGGATGCAATCGCTCGGCATCCATGCATGGATCCGCGCTTGAAACTCTGCGCGATCCATACTTGCTGTGCACAGCGCGCCGAGGGCGTGCCAGTACTCATTTGCATGTGGCCCTAGGGCCTCTAGCAGTTGGGCTTTTACGGCTCGTATGTCGCCCGATGTCGTGTCGTCGTGCACCGAGGCACTACGCACGCTCGGGCGGTGCATGCTCCCTGCGCGCGATGGGCGTAAGACAAGGAAGGTCGTGCTATCGATCATGGGTATCATGTGACTTCATCCCTCCACACACTCACACTATGTCAGCATCACTGTCGTTCCTATCTATGAAGGGGTGGGGCCATACATACTTACGCACGGTCGCCCTGGTCCGCCAGCAAGCGTTCCAGCGCACGTTCCGTGCGGTAGTTGCTACGTTCCAGCGCGCGGATCACCTGCGAGCGTGAGAAGCCCATTTGGCACAGCTGGCGCACTGGGCCGATATCGCCAGGCAGGGGCGGCGACGGCGCGCGGGCCGAGGCCAGCGCCGCGCCGACATTCGAGGCGGCGTTGGGCGACGCAGGCTCAAAGTTGTCTTCAAACTGCTGCTGCGTGGGCGTCTCTTGCTGCTCAATGCCCGATGGCTTCGAGACCGTCGTCGTTGCGCCCGTGTGCACATTGCCGCCAGGCGGCGGCGGCGGCACAATCGTCGACGACTGCAGGTACGGCGGCACAGACGACGTAGGCACTTCGTTCGAGAGCGGCGATCGCACGGCTGGCGGGACATTACCGCGCTGGCTCGCTACTGATGAAGGTGTGCCGTGACGATGAACGACGTTGGCGACGCCCATGCGCGAGAAGGCCGCGTCAAAGTCGTTCGACGTAGCCGTGCCACCAGCCACGGTGCTGGGCGTCGCTGGCGCCGATGATGGCGGCACGACAATTGTCGACGCCGATGACGGCGCAACGGCAGGCATACTTGCGGCTGTGAGCGGCTGGGAAGGCACCTCGGCGCTCGGCGACGTAGGCACAGGCGCGTCGACCACATGCGTCGGCATGCCTGGCTGCGTCGCGGGCGCATCGTACGTCAGCGCTTGTCCATTCACCACACGCGTCTCGCTATTCGGGCCTTCGACGTCCTGCTCGCCCGGGAAACCGCCCGGCAACGACATCGCCGACGCATCGCGTGGAAGATCCGTGCCGCTCACCCCATGACCTGACGGAGGCATCGGCGGGATCGTAGCATGCGACGTCGTAGGCATGTGCGCGATCGAAGGCGCTTCCGGCGTGCGGTACATCGCTGCCTCCGCCTCTTCCGGACCTTCCTCCTCGTCGTCGTCCGACTCCGGCACACCCACCGCCTGCGACACGGACTCACGCGTAGGCAGCGCCACGACCTGCGGCTGTTGGGTCAACGCGTCGTGCACACTCCATCCACCCTGCTGGCCTGTTGTGTTCTCACGTGGCTCCGACATGACGGCCGGCGCCGCCAGCGTGTCCTTGGCCACGGGCGGCGGCGGCGGCGGCGCTTGCGTCGCAAAGGCTGCCGCGCCGTACTGCGTATCAAACGCGGCCGGCGTACCGCGCGACAGCGTCGGCGTGGCTGCCCCGCTCGGAGCGCTGCCCATCATCTCAAAGGGGTTGAGACGACGAGCGGACGAGGGTGTCGACGTGCCCGACTTGGGCACCGACGCAGCACTGGTCACCGAGCTACGCAGCGACGTGTGCTCGTCCTGCGCCGTGCTCAGCTCCTGGTGCGCGGCCGCGTTGAGCGCCGCTTGGCGCTTCGCCTCCCCGGCCAGACGCTCCAGCTCAGCACGTAGCTTCTGCGACTCAGCTTGCAGCTCGCCAAGCTGGCGCTTCAGGCCATGGCCCGTCTCGCGGTCTTGCAGCAGCTTCTGCTCCTGCTCATCGCGCTGCGTACGCAGCGCACTCAGCTCACTTTCTTCGCGGATGACACTCTGGCGCAGCGTCTGAATCTCTTCTTCCTGTGCTTGGACTTTGCGCTCGAGCTCAGCCACTGCCACTTCTTCCGCCTCGTGCTCCTTTTTCGCGCGCGTCAGCTGCGCCTCCAGCTCCGCCAACGTCGTGGCGTTCGACGTATGCGAAGCCTCGGTCTTGGAACGGCGCGCCGACACATCATCACGTGCCATTTGCGTCGCGGCCAACGCCGCCTTGGCCTCATCAACTTGCGCGGTAGACACGTCGTCGTCCTCCGGCACAAACGGATCACGCACCGCCGTCTCCTTCTCCCGCGTCAACGCCGCATCCACGGCTGCCCCCACACCGACACTGGCTGCCACTGCAGCGACGCCTTCAGCTCCGGCCGCCTGGCTTGGAACGGCACGCACGGTGCTAGTGGGCTGCATCGGCTGCATACTGGGCGTCGGCGCGGACGCTGGCATCGCCGGCGACGTAGCAAACGTCGATAGCCCCTCCGACGGCGACAAAGAGCCGGATGGCACATCGGTATCCAGGAGCGAGAACAGTTCGCGCTGCGTCTGTGTCTTGGCCTGCGCAGGCGGCGGTGGCGGCGGCTGCGTTGCTGGGGCTGCCGCTGCCGCGGCCGCGGGCATCGGCATGGAGCGCGCCGAGGGCGGCAGCAACGAGGCAGGCAGCTGCTCCGGCACAGGCTTGCCGGCCATCTTATCGTCAATCAGCTGCATCGCAATCGCAAACTCATCGCGCGTCAGTGTGCCGTCCTGGGTCAGATCGGCCAAGTCCCATACATGCGCCAACGTCGTCTCATCCAAGCCACTCTGAAGGAAGAACGGCACAACCACACCGCCATCGACATACCCAGCCCGCTGCGTATCGAGCTGATCAAAGAAGCCATCGTAGCGGGCCTTGCTAGCGGGCGTAATTGCCCAGGAGGAGCCGGTGCTCGAAGGCGTCGGCGGCAGCGGCGCTGACGTCGTCTGTGACGACGACGCAGGCATGCTGCCTGCAGTCGGGCCAGTCGTCGAGGAGCGCGAGGCAGACGAGATCGGCGCTTGCGCGGGCGCAACGGCCGGCGTCGAAGGCACCGTCGACGTTTGCATAGAGTCCTGCGACATACCGCGCTGCGGCGTCGCAGGCGGCTGCGACGAGGCCATGCCATGGCTCGTGCCAGCCGCTGCCGCCTCGTACATACCTGGCGGTAGCGTAGACGGCAACGAGGTGATGGTACCGTTCATTGTGCCCTGAATGTAGTGCATGCCAATGATAAAGTCAGGCAGGTCTAACATGCCCCGCTGCTTCGTGTCGGCCAGGTTCCAAATAGCGCCGAGCTTTTCGTAGGGCAGTTTGGACTTCAGGAACACATCCTTCGCCTGTTCGTTGCTCAGTATGCCCTGCGTCGGTCCGACCATCGCAAAGATGCGTGTGAAGCGGGCCTTGTCCTCTTCGGAAATAAGCGAGGCGGATGGCGTGGGCGGTGCCGCCGCCGAGGAAGCCGGGGCAGCGCCGTACGACACGCCCTCGTACACCGGCGGCGCCCCTGGCGTATGCACGGCAGCCTCGTTCACACTCTCGCCACGCTGGGCACGCGCAATGAGACGGAGCGCCACTCCGAACGTGGCAGGGGTAAGGAAGCCCTGGTTCTGGCTATCCGCAATCGACCAAATCTGGCCAAGCGTCATGGTAGGCAGCTTAAACCCCTCGAAGAAGGGCACCGCAGCCTCGCCACTAAGCACACCCGAGTGCGTGGGATCGGCCATGGCGAACAGCTGCGAAAACGCCTGCCGCTCAGCAGCCGTTAGGTTGTTCAAAGTACTAGGAGTGCTACTCATCGTATCCACACGTCGAGAATCTCCGCGCCAGCACGAAGCGCGTGGATGGTGCAAGAGCGAGAAGAACCTACAAACAAGGCCCCCACCCCTACGCCAGCGGGCGGGCCGCGCACGGGGGCGGCACAAGGGGGGTGTTCCGTGTGGAGGTAGTGTTGGTAGATGCGCCACTGTGCCCAACCACAAATCGGATCTGCGCCGCTTAGAGTTTCCGTGCAGGTGCGGTGTTTAGTGTCATGATGTCCAGACCGGCCGCCAGTACACTCAGCTTGGGCATTTTGCCAGCCCGCATGAGCGACAGCGCCTGGACCAACATCGGATCTTTCCACATACTTGCGACGCCAATCACGCGATCGTCCTTCGCATAGTACGCAATAAACTCCGCCTCATCCGGCTCGCCATCCACATAGACTTGCGTGTAGCCCACCCCTGTACCTGCATACCGCAGTGGCGACGTAAGACCGGACCAGAACACAGGTATATGTGTGTACGTGCGAATCTTTCCACTGGCAATCGTACGCCCGATCTGGCGTCCATGGTTGCTGGCCACATTCCAGTGCTCAATGCGCACATGGTGCTGGCTTTGCTCATTCGGGTAGGCAGCGATATCACCGCCTGCATACACATCCTTGAGGCCGGCCACACGTAGCGCCGAGTCCACTTCTACCGAGCCATCCGGTCGTAGCGCCGGGAACGACGGCGAGTTCTTCAAAAAGTCAGTCGCAGGGCGCGCGCCCGTCGACATGAGCACCAAATCGGCATGCAGTTGCAGCTGCGGCGAGCCGCGCGCGCGTGGCTGGACCGTGACGCCACGCACATGGCCGTTCAGGTCGGTATCAATGCTCACGACATCCACCGCGTTCAAAAATCGAAGGTTGCGCTCGTTCATAATGGCCGTTTGCAACCCACCACCCACTTGGCGGCCCAGCGGGCCCTCCAACGGAACGTGGGTTTGTCCGATCAGCGTCACCTCCGCCCGCTTCGATAGCGCAATGCCCATCTCCAGGCCAATAAAGCCAGTACCGATGACCACCAGCTTCGGCGAAGGGCGCTTGTGGAGCGCCTCGGAAATGGCCTCAGCATCCTGATAAGTGCGCAAGACGTACACGCCCTTCGCATCGGCGCCTGGCACAGGCAACCGACGCGGCACAGAACCTGTACCAAGCACCAGGTAATCATACAGCACCGTATTGCCGCCATGGACATGCAATCGCTTCATCTTCGTATCGATCATAAACACAGGCGACGACAAACGCAGATCAACATCCAGCGTCTCACGCCAGAATACCTCATCACGTACAAGCACACTGTCAAGCGATGGCGCTGTTGCCTTGCTCAACTTCGTACGGTCAATGGTAGGGTACGACTCGGCGGTAAGCACAATGATCTTGCCTTGGTAGCCACTGCGGCGCATTTCTTGCACGGCATGCAACGTCACAGCGCCACCGCCAACAAACACCGTCGTAGGGCCTGATGTTGCAGCGTTCTTGTCTTTCTTGCACGCCGTCCACGCAGGTTTCTTCAGCTCCTCATAGTCCACAAGCAGGTACACTTCCTCGCCGCTGACCTCAACCTCAATGGTCTTGAGTGGGGCTAGAGCAGGCGCATCCTCAATGTCACCTGTCGTCACCTTGAAGCAAGCACCATGGAAGGGACAGTACACACGCCCATCGTCCGTCAGCACACCCTTTACCAACGGCAGACCATAGTGCGTGCATTTGGACGTGGTGGCATAGTAGGTGCCATGCACATTGGATACCAACGCATTGACAGGTGGATCTATATCTGACTGTAGGGGCACTTCTCGCATGCTGCCGATGGGCATATCCGCGACCAAACCGGCAAACACACGCTCCTTCGCCTTCCCATTACTCGTTGACATGATGATGGCAAAAGACGCCGGTGATCTCTTTCCCCGCACCGGCCAAGCGCCGGCGCGCCGTGCGCACAGAAACAGGCCATTTGTCAACCGGCCACGTGGCTTTCAGTCTAGATAGGTACACTACGAAGCATCTGTCTCCATAGCGTCACTGGCGCTTGTCGTCGTGGCTGTAGGGGCACCAAAGTCCAGAACATCTGTCATGAGCTAGACATGCACATACCTTCCTTAACCACCATGTTAAAAATCTCTTCCTTGGTAAATTTGGTCGTTCCCCGCGGGAACTTGTAGCTCTGCTCCTTTTGTGCACGTTCGTTTGGTTTGCGGTAGTTGCGTAGCATTTCTGTGCTCTTCTCACGAATAATGCATACATCGACGTTGGAGCCCGAGCCAAGATCGTTGAAAATACCCGACTCAATCGCAGCGACTACCAGATCCACCGCCTCTTTTTCCTGCACACGTAAGTGTCTTGGGCCTCGTACATACCTCCATATTGGGGCGCCATCCACTCTCAAATACAGACATAGCAGCTAGCGAGCCAGAGCCCATGGTCACATAGGGCAGCTTGTCCGTCGAGCCATGCGGTGCAATGGTGAACAGCTGCGGACCCGTTGAGTCGTAGCCACCTAGCACCAATGCGGCACCAATATGGCCCTGGTACTGGAATAGTCGCTGCTTCAGCATGGTCATGGCTGCAAGAACACGCGGTTTCTTGCGTGTGTGCAGCTCATGCAGCTGCATGTTGCTCGAGATCAGGTTGGTGACAAACTCCGTATCAGCTGCCGTACCTGCACCACAGCACCGGATATGGTCACTTATATAGTGGATCTTTTCACAGTTCTTGTCCGCCACGATAGGACCTTCCGTAGCACGCGTGTCGGCGCCGAGCACTACGCCATCCTTGTAGATCAGACCGACAATCGTGGTACCCGTGCTCGTCGCACGCGGCACTACATGACCACGTCCACTCAGCTCTGCGTTTCGTACATGACCAGAAAAGTCAAAACCGCTACCGCGGTGCTCTTCCATCTGAACGCGAGCCATGACTACGTCGTCGCTCACGACAAGAAATTGATGCACCATAGACGACGCGCGGCCCTTGTGGACTATCACGTGACGTACGCCTGGGCCTCACGCACAGGCACAACTCCACGTCGAGAGCAACACGAAGCTCCAACACCTATTTGTGGTGCCTTGCTGGACATGAGTGCCGAGGTCGAGCTGTTCACCACCTCGATCCTCGGAAACCCCAAAACAAGGAGCCGACATGACAGATACATTACTGTATTGTCCGCATTTAAGGTTTGTAAAGGTCTGACGTGCCTAACTAGATCAGATTCCTTTCGTATACCATGACTTGGCCTCGGACGAAGATGCAAAGAAACGCTGGCGCAGTAAGGCCCAGAATCCACAGATCCCTGGACTTCTTGTTCATAACGAGTGGCGTGGAACGTATGAAGAGTTCGAAGAGGCGGTCGAGCTTGGCGACCTACTGAACTTTCTACGCATTGATCCGAACCGACGCACAGCCCCTCCTGTGGCACAGTCTATTCCACCCGTATCCAGTCCCGGCCCTGCCTCCAAATCCAATGTGAAACTCCCGCCTGCTCCGACGCTCATGGCGACCCCTGCGGCGCCTGGGCAAGGGGCGCGTATCTTAAAAGACGAGGACCCATTGGCGTTCTTGCCCCAAGGGACGACTGTGACTGACGCGGAAGTGGACGAGCTGTTGAAAGAACTGGAAAAACCACTACCACGGACGACTCGAAGGACATATGTTCCATCGAGTCGCGCTCGTATGGCGGAGCCAACCGCGCCCTCGCTTCTGGAGAGTAGCACACGTCCATCTGAGATTTCTGCTAGGTACAATCCCGAAGAGCGCTCTACAAACAGTCTTGTATCAGAAGCTGCCAAAGCTATTGGCGTAGAGCCCAAGCCGCGATCGTATGCGCCACGTATGAAGCTCAATAAGATGTCACTGGACCAAATTATGGCAGACCGACGCGCACGTATGGCCCAGACTGAACAATCTCGGAAAACGGACGAGCTCTTTGCCAGTCTGGGACTGTCTGATGTGGTCATCTCGGACAAAGAAGCGTACGAATTCCTGGAGCATGGTAAGGTACCTTCTGTGAAGCCAAAAGCGATAGTCCAAGGCTCGGTATCGACGCCCAATGAATCGTCAGAAGACGCTTTCGTACCCACGCTGGACCGTATATGGGCTTCGCTGCCAGATTCAGTGCAAAATGGCGAACGAGAGGGACCATGGTCATCGACAGAGCCTGTGGAGCATATGCCTGCGTTGCAGTTGGCGACGGCATCGACGCTTACCAAAGACGAGGAGCCTCCTCCACTGCCGAAATGGGATGTAGAAGGGCCTTGGTCACATACAGTGGTAAAAGAGGAACGACATGCCATGTCGGAGGAGGTGGACGTACCCAAGCTGGATAAAGAGTCGCCATCTGTCACCTCAGAGGGATGGGATACGGAGGGGCCATGGTCCTGCAAGACGGCACCACCAGAGGAAGCCTCTAACGATGACAATGAGGCGCTTGATCCGTCCCACGCACCCAAGGACACTGATGACGCGTTGCCTCACGACGAGAAGGACGATGTACAGAAGGAACAGGAAAGGCCACCGATCGAGTCGGCAGAGCCCAGCGCGCCTTTGGCAGGAGAAAGGGACACTGGGTCTGCAGTGCTTGCAGAGACGGAGACTGACACAATACCTACCACCACGACCGAGGCAATCTCAGCGGGTACTCTCACGCCGCCTATACCGCAAGAGACAGAGACGACTACTGCTAAGGAAGACGAGTCGCAAGCCGGAGACGATGCGTCGCTTTTGAGTTTTGATCAATCTGTGATGCCCCACTCAGCGTCTACAGACACAGCTGCTTGCCGTGTTCTCCCATCCTTGTCGCACGACGAACCATCGTTACTGGACGATGACGAAGGAAGGGTCGAAGATCCTTTGTGGGAAAACCATATGCAGTCGAAGGACAATGGGCCGCCTCCGACCAACCTCCTGGCGCCAGAGCCATCATCGCCTCACGCTGAGGCAGAGCCGGAAACGAGGGAGAAGGTGGACGAGGCCGCCACACCGTCTTCGCCTCTGTTGGATGCACCACTGCCTGCGTCGCTGCCAGCCGAGCCACTCATCGAGGAGGGCCAAGAGGAAGGAGCCGCCTCCCCTGCGATGCACGAATCGATGACGGAAGCGCCTCACGCCACGACAGCGACGCCCGTACTGGACCGGACGGAGGGTGTATTGGACTCGGCACGCGATGCACATATCGACAATGCCGAGGCCTCAGTCACGGACACCCAATCCTCTGAAGTGGATGAGCTAAACGAACCGGAGAGTGTCCCTCGTGAAAAGTCGATCGTTCCCGACGACGAGGCAGATGGTGCTACAGTGCTGCCTCCTGCTGAGGCGGTGTCGGCTAGGCCCGATACATCTACGACTTTGCTCGACAAGTCAGAAGAGGTGCCGTCTTGGAGGGAGGACAGCGATGATGCTGCACCGGACGACACTGGCCCTCTTCCTGACGATCGTACGTCTGGGCCAGTGAATTTACGCACGAGCGACAATCTCCTATCTGTACAAGCCGACTCACTTGCGGAAGATTGTGCGCCTGTGGAGGCAGATCCGCCTACCAGCCATGACGTGCCCTTGGCGGACCTTGCTTCGGCGGAGGCAAGTCCGCCTACGCATGATCTAGCCTCTACCAACGCCGACAAAGCGGTGAGCGAAGGCTTCTTGCCTGTCGAATCAGACAAGTCTGCTACTGATGTTATGCCTATCAAGGCAGATGGACCTAGGAATGATCGTACATCGGAAAAGGCAAACGGGTCTACCGAAGACGAGCTTACGTCTGGAAAGGCCGATGGACCTACCAAAGACGAGCTCACGTCAGGCTACAGAGATAAAGAGAAGGATGCCTCAACGATGCAGACGGACCTTGTGGGCGGCGTAGTCCCGAAGGATACGCCTGTGCATGCCTCCCAAGTGCCAGAGACAGAAACAAGCACCGAGCCAGCCATGACAGAGGCCCAGCCGGAGACGGCCGAAGAGCCCGTGTCGTTCTGGCCAGTTGACACGCAGACAAAGGCAAGTGACGAACCGAAGCGCCTTCCAACGATGACAGACACCGCCGAGAAGGAGCTGGGATCGTCGTTCGAGGGCGACAAGGTGCTCGCTGCTACGGCAGAGCCAGGCGACACGGACGCCGATCTCTCAGAGGCGCTATCCACGCGAGACAACGTGGCGGTCGACGCAACCAACAGCCTGACCTCGCCGCAGGCTAACGACGTGAGCACGTCGCCGCCTATGTCGCCGGACGTTATGCCCACGGCTATGGCCAAGGCACTGGCCATGACGTCCGAAGAAGACGATGGGATCGTCAATGCCGCACCTACCGCGGCCGGGGCTGGCACCTCTGTACCGTCCTCAAACGAGGTAGATGGGGTGAAGGATACACGTACGCCGACCACGCCGTCCAGCGGGCCCAGGGCTGCGCGGCGGCATACGTCCCTGATGGATCGGCTGCGTAGTGCACAGCGTAGACCGTCGGTGGCCGACGCCATCTTTGATACCCCGTCGAGTTCGCAGACGTCTACGCCGTCCTCCCCTGCCGCTACAACCTGGTCTTCCATGGACGCTGATATGGACGACATGGGAGACACTACGACCATTGTGCATGCTTCACCAGCTCGAGGTCCTACATCGCAGCGGGCGTTGTCAGATACGTCCACGTCGTTCCACAATCCATTGCTCTCTGCCCTAGGCGTGGAGAAGGAGGAAGCAGTGCGGCCTGACGCACACGCCTCTGATGTGCCTGTGCCTTCCGTGCGCATGTCAGACACGGAAGGCAGTGAGGCCGAGAGCAGCTCTGAGCCGGACTCGGAAGATGCTGTGCCTGATCTATGGGTGCCCACAAGCCAGGCTTCCCGGCGCTACGAGCCGTCCGCTGCACGATATGCGACACGGTCTGTGGCACACAGCGATAGAGACGTTGCGTGGGATTCGCCGGAAATGGGGCAAGTACGTCCACTGTCGACGCCAAGTACGCCCAAGGCGGAACGCAGCGATCCATTGCACACGATGACATCGACTCCGCGCCTCTCTACGACATCATCGCCACGCACAAAGGACGCCGCGCCGACAACAGAGCCTTCGTCCACGGCCCCGCCATTGCCGCCGCGATCGTTGAGTACTGTGACATCGAGCGAGAAAGAGAGTCAGACGTCCACACCGACGAAGCCTACCACGTCGCCTGCTCGTGCGCGAAGCAAAAGTGGCCTGCCGAATGGTCAGTGGGGTCTGCCAGCCTCCTTGCTGGAGCGATTCGGGCTGGGATCCACCTCGTCACCGCCGACCACTCCGCCGCGATCCACGTCCGAGACGCCTACCGACCGCATAGCGACACCATCCAGCAGTGGCAGTCCACGCCGCACGTCACGGCCTTTACCGCCGACGCCGACTACATCCAAGGCACGCGATACGCCTTCTCCACGTGGCCAACGACCGCCGCCGCTGCCGAAACGCAAAGAGACGATGCAGCCGCCGCCGCTGCCCACGCGCTCCACCGCCGCCGCTACCGCGTCGCGGCCCACGGACGAGGCACGTGTAGATGCGGCTCGACGCGCCGTATCGAGCAAGCCCACGAAAGCGACTACGCCCAACAGCTCCGCTCCGCAGGACGCACTGTCGCGCTCGGTCTCACAGCCGGCCAAGGCTGGCCAGCACCGTCGTACGCTCAGTGACATTATGCGCGAAGCCGATGAGATGATGCATGATTGGACATAGACTCTATAGACCAAGGTTTTACGATGACGAGCCACGGGCGGCGCGTACGTCGTAGACGTGATCACTGCCCAGTAGACCGCCTTGTTGTGCGCTAGCTGACCGCTCCGGAAGAACATGGTATAGGGAGGGCGGTGGACCGCTAGGGGGGGCGCCCGCGGCAGCGGGCGCATCGTTGGTAGCATCGGCTGGCCGTGACGAGGCGGGCGCAGGTTTCCGCAGCTCAATGTACGCTGGCGTCTCGAGTCCGGCCATGACGGTCTGCATACCAGACGGCGTCGCGAGGCCAGCGAGACGCTGCGCCTCGTCGTCATCGACCATGGTCGGCGCGTCGTCGTCGTCGTCGCCTTCGTCCATCGCTTCACTGTCCTCCTCCGCCTCGTCTTCGTCCATGTCCTCGTCGCTACTTTCGTCGCCCACGTCGTCGTCCTCCGGCGGCAACTCGCCCCAGTATTCACGCTGGGGCGCATCCTGCACAAACACGTCGTCGTGGTGCTTCTTGGACTCGCCAAACACGTCGCCGTAGATGGGGTTGCCACTCTCGTCAATAGGCGGACGGCCCCATCCACCAGGGTGGAAGCCCCACTGTGCGCCCTCGGGAATCGGCGCATTCAGCCCGGGAATGCGCATGTGTGGATAACTCGGCGGAGGCCCATGCCGCTGCATAGCAATCAGCCATGGGAACGGTGCGAGCGGCGGGATCGATAGAGCCTCGCGAAGAGCATCGGACAAGTCACCAGGCCGGCGATGCCGCGCACGCGACCCACCGTCTTTGCCCTCAAAGTAGGTCTCACCAAACATGGTCATGGGCGGCTTCGTTTGGAACCGGAAAAACGCATCATGCAGGCGCTGGTAGTCAATATCCATGCGTCCCAGCTTTGGCTGCACACGCTCGCGTGTCTTGGCTTTGAGCGTCTTGTTTTCGTCCGCCGATTGCATCGCGCTACGCAGCGTCGCAATGCCCGTCTCCGCAATGTACGACGGCAACTCGTACGGCGGCTTTTCCATACCACGTCGATGGGATAGGTACTCCCGCTTCTGGCTCCAGTGCGTAGGCACAGGGACAGTATTGCGGTAACTCTTCAAATGAATCAGAAGCTGCGGATCCGTCGACGCGACGTCGGCCCATTCGACCACCTCTGGATGCCGCACAACTTGCTTGAGCTCAGCGACCGACATGCGCTGCAGCTCACGCAGTTTCCGACGTGACATGGTCGATTTGGGCAGCTTGGACGCCTCGTCGTCCGAGTACATATCATCGTCCGAGTAGAACACTTCGCCTTTGGCTTGGGCGCCCGCCGACTCGTCCTGCGCCGGCTGGAATCGCTCCAGCACAGCCGAGAACGAGGCGGCCATCGCAGGATCCATCTCTGGCAACGGCGCAACGACAGGCTCAGGCGCAGGCGCAATGTACGTAGGCACGTCGTCCATCGTCGCTGCCTGTGTCGTCCCAGACGGCGCGGTGGCTGCGGAGGTGGGGGCAGGTGCCTCTGTAGCGGTATCCTGTTTCTGCATTTTGCGCTTCGCACGGCGCTTCGCATTCTTCGAGAGCACAGCTGGCGCCGGCGCCGGCGCCGGCGCTGTCGATCCACTCGACATGGCAGCGGCAACGTACACCATAGCACGCAGACGTGGCTCGATCCCCGCCGTACGATGTCGACGAAAATTCGGCCGAGCTGCGGGTCGCGAGCGCAGAGGGGAGACAGACGCCCGAATTTCTTCTGCGCCTCTTTTTCATCCGACCGGCTGTGGGTGTGAAGCATGCCGCCCGTCGTTAAACCGGAAGCGGTACTAAAGCGCTCCGAAGAGCTCATCAATGTGGGCCAGCCAGCGGCTGCGCTACAGGCGCTGCAGGAGTTTACCTTCTCGCGGCGCTTCAAGCAGGGCTCGCCGACCGCGCTGGAGCCCTTGATGGAGCGATTCATGGAGCTGTGCGTGGACCAGCGCCGTGGTCGTGTTGCGAAGGAAGCACTGATGCAGTATAAGAATGCTTTCCAGAACACGGAGCCCCAATCGATCCGCAATGTGATCCGCCACTTTTTGAAGCATGCGGATGCCAAGGTCGCCGAGGCACGCAGTCGTGCTGACGCCGCGGCGGAGGAGCTCGACGTGGACGACCTTGAAGAGAGCGAGACGCCGGAGAGCATTCTGCTGGGCAGTGTGTCGCAGGACCAGGAGCGTGACCGTACGGACCGCACGCTCGTTACGCCGTGGCTCAAGTTCGTGTGGGAGGCCTACCGCACTGCGCTCGACATTCTGAAGAACAACACGCGCCTGGAGATGGCGTACCAGCAGGTCGCGGATCAGGCGCTGCACTTCTGCTTGCAGCATCAGCGCAAGACCGAGTTCCGCCGCTTGTGCGAAGTGCTGCGCCAGCACTTGCAGAGCGTTGCTCGCTCGGCGCACCACACCAACGCCATCGACTTTTCCGACGCGGACACGCTGCAGCGCCACCTCGACACGCGCTTTACGCAGCTGAACCATGCGGTCGAGCTTGAGCTGTGGCAAGAAGCGTTCCGCAGTGTGGAAGACGTGCACAACCTTCTTACCATTGCGAAGAAGGCACCGAAGCCGGCGATGATGGCGAACTACTACGAAAAGCTGACGCGTATCTTTATTGTGAGCGATAATCATCTGTTCCATGCGGCGGCATGGAACCGCTACTATGCCCTGGCGCGTCTGCAGGCTCACACGGAGGCGGAGCAGACGCGCATGGCGTCGTTTGTCTTGCTGAGTGCACTGGCCGTGCCGGTGATTGCCTCGAGTGCCCCCGGCACAGGCAACTTGACTAAGGGCCGTACCGACTTTTTGCAGGTCGATTCGGAGACGCGCCAGCGCACCGGCCGCCTGAATGCGCTGCTGGGTCTGAGCAAGACACCGACGCGTTCGGGTCTCCTGCGCGAGGCGCTGAACCGCAATGTGCTGCGCCGTGTGCGTCCCGAGCTGCGTGAGCTGTACCATATCCTGGAGGTGGAATTCCACCCTCTCTCAATTTGTGCCAAGATTGAGCCGATTTTGAGCCAGCTTGCGACGGACGAGGACATGGCAAAGTACGTCAAGCCGCTGCACTCGGTGGTCCTCACGCGTCTGTTCCAGCAGCTGAGCCAGGTGTACGACTCGGTGAAGATGGAGCAAGTGATGCAACTCGTCGCGGCGTTCAAGGCGCCCTACTCGTACTCGTCGGCGGACATTGAAAAGTTCTGCCTGAACGCGTGCAAGCGCGGTCATGTGAACCTGCGAATTGACCACATGGCTCGTGCCATTACGTTCCAGGATGATGTGTTTGCCGCTGATGTCCACCCAGCGCTGGCAGGCACGAGCGAGATGGACTCGGTGCATCTGCAATCGACGCCCAGCGAGCTGGTGCGTACGCAGCTTGCACGCCTGGCGCAGAGCCTCGACGCGACGCTGCGTGTCGTTGATGAGGAGGCGCTGTCCAAAGCACAGGCGGTTCGCACCGAGGCTTTGCAGCGTGCGATTGCCTCGGCGGACAAGGAACATGAGGCTGTGTTGGAGCGCAAGGCGAAGATTGAGCGCCGCAAGGAGCTGCTGCGTGAGATGGCACGTCGCAAGGAAGAAGAAGAGCAGGCACTCCGCGTCGAGCGTCAGCGTCAGCAGGCCGAGGCCGAGCAGCGCCGCTTTGCCGAGGAGGCTCGTCGTCGCGAGCTCGAGCATGTGCGCAAGGAGATGGAGGCGGCCAAGCTGGAGGAGGCGCGCAAGATGGCCCAGTCGCTCAAGGAGAAGGGCGGCTTGAAGCTCAGCGAGGAAGAGTTTGCCTCGCTGGATACCGACAAGCTTGTGCAGCTGCAGGTCGAGCAGATCGAGAAGGAGAAGAAGGACCTCAACGAGCGTATGCGGACGGTGCAGCGCCGTATGGATCACATCGAGCGTGCATACCGTCGTGAGGAGCGTCCCCTGCTGGAAGCCGACTACGAGCGTCAGAAGAAGATCGATCGCGAGAACCACGATCGTGCGCATGCTGCGCGCGTGCAGGCTGCGCGCGAGCGCCACGAAATGGATATGGCATTGAAGGAGACGCTGACGTCGCTCATGCCCGACTACGAGGGCCTCAAGGCCAAGCTGCTCGAAAAGCGTCGCGCGGCTCACGAGGCGCGCGTCGCCGAGGCCAAGGAGCACATCGAGCGCGAAAAGGCCGAGCGTCGTGCGCGCGTGCAAAAAGAGCGCGATGAGGCTGCGCAGCGCGAGAAGGCCGAGGCCGAGGCGCAGGCCCAGCGCGAGAAGGAGGACGCGGCGCGTCTCGAGCGCCAGCGTGCCGACGCAGAGCGCGAAGCGCAACTCGAGGCCCAGAAGCGCGCCGAGATCGAGGAGCGGCAAGCTTCGCTCCGCCGCCAGTCGGATCTGCATGCGGCGCAGGACCTGCGCTCGCAGGAACGCTTCGAGCGCTCGCGTGCCGAGCCGTCGCCCGTGTCGCGGGCGGAGACCGCGGATACGTGGCGCCGTGGCCCGCCGGCGCCGCCCAGCGGCGGCGCTGGCTCGACAGACCCCATGTTTGCCAACCGGCGATACCGCCCTGGCGACTTGGCGCGTAGCCGCGCTGGCGGCGGAGCCGGTGGCCCCACAGCGCCGCCGCCCACGTCGTCGCAGCCACGTACGCCGATGTCGATGCCGCCACCGCCCCCCGCCTCGTCGCGGGGCGAAAGTGGTGGTGGCTCGGGCCGCTACGTGCCAGGCGCCTTCTCGCGTATGCGCCAGAGCGGCGGTGGCGCTGGGAACGCGCCTCCTCCCCCTTCGTCCGGCACGGACAATGATGGTTTCACGACAGTGAAGCCTCGTAGCGGCGTGTACCGCCCGCCCGGTGCCCGTTAACGCTCGCGATAGATGACGGATAGACCGTACGAACATGCGTTGTAGCTGTGGATCGAGCAACGCAGAGGACGTGGAGAGATGCTCTTTGGAGCGCGTCGTCTCCTGCCTCCACATGCTGCGCCATGCCACCACCGCCTGCGCCGCGCCGATATGCACGGCCGTGGAGTCGCTCTATGATGGATGTTCGTATAGTGACCGAGGTGCCATGGGACGAGCAGTATGCTGGCTGGCAGCAAGTCGTCATGGACCTAACCAGCTTGCACCGCGCCGCGCAAGTCGCCGCGTACGAGCATCGCGAGCGCTCGTACGATACAGGAGCGTGGCGTCGCCTCGTACGTGACTTGGATGGCCATATTCAAAGCATCACGTCCACAGCGTCCATCCCGGAGCCTGCGTCAGACTCGCGTGTACCAGCTACACATTGGCAGCGGCACCAGCCTGATATCTCATGGGCACAGCAGTACCCAGGCGACGTCGGCGTATGGCTCCGACGTGCGATGCAAGAGCGACGATCCACCACGTCGTCGCCAAGACTGCCGTGGCATGGTGGATGGACACGGAGTCCTAGTATCATCATGACGAACGTCAGCGACTTGGCCTCATGGCTCACGATGGACATACCCTCTGCTGCCGAGCAAGAGGCACACGCTGCGGAGTCGGCACGGTCCGATCCTCGTTGGTATGCGCGGCGACGCCGGCTCGAGTTGCTACCTTCCGATGTGATGGAAAGCACGGAAGGGACCGCACGCACAGCAGAGCATGTGTCACAACCTCATCGCATGACGCCTCTTTCCCCCGCGGACGCCCAGCGCCAGGTCAGCGAAGCGCCACATTGGCAAAGCAGCGAGGCGGCCCGTGCGTTCGAAACGCACGTACGAATGGCCGAAGCCATGGCACAAATGTCGTCTGACGACATGGAGGAGACTACATGGATGCCGCTCCGTGATACGCCGCCTACATGGCAGCCATGGTTTGCCTGGATCGACGCGCAAGCTGTGCTTCGTGCCCTGGCGCAATGGACGCATGGTAGCGTGGCGGATGTGCGGCGCTTGGATGCGCTAGCCCCACCTATTCCTCTACGTCCTCTAGACCAAGCGCCCCAGCCCATTTTGTTCGGTGTCGGAGACTTTCTTACCTTAGCCGAGCATGGACCTCGGCACTCGGAGGATCGCGCACTGAAGCAGCGAGTTCATGTTTTGCACAGCGACACAACAACTTGGAATGCACGCGCAAATGAGATCCTTGTATTGCCGTTTCGTGCGACGGTGCCGAGTGTGTCGTACACGTACGAGCCACCGGTGGAACACTTGGACGGCTCATTGCTTGCCATGCAGCAAGCATGGTCGCAAAAACCGTATGCAACGCCTTCCCCAGGCACAGACGCCTACCTGCATGTCCTTGTACAACAAGAGATGGAACAGCGGCGAGATCGGTTTGCATCCATCCCACTTGCTTCGTCGACCTATGCTCACGCACAGATAGCGATCCAAGCCGCGACAGCCTGCGATATGAGCGCAGCGACCGACGCCCTAGATCGCGTAATTACCGATCGCGCCCTCGCGTTTCTCCGTATGCTTCGTGACGAACCGAGGCGAGTCCCACGTCCTATTCCCCCCCTATATACCCTAACGAAGCTGCATGTACGCATCCCGTCCTGGGCGGACAAGCAGACGGTCTATGCGTGGGTCCTTGCCGGTCTTCAGCCCATTGACGCGTCAGCGTGTGCCGAGTACGAAGGCATGACAGCACAGGAAGCTATGGCATTGGCTCAGAGGCAGGGTCTCGCAGGAATGGAGTCGGCATCCAAAGAGGCATGGACATGGTCGTCATCCAGTACATTGACGTCGCCAACGCGCCCTGTAGCCTTACTTCATCCAGACGTACCGACCTCGATGTCGAATGCTAACGAACTCCAAGTGATGTGGGACCCACCTCTAGTGACACGGTACTTGGCGATCCTGATTGTGCCTCCGCCCAGCACGGCATCGCAACTCTGGGCGGAATGGGAATACGTCTACGGCACCGGATGGGCCGGCCGCACAACGAGTGCCGCGTATGACATGTTGTAATAGTAGGTAGTGTGAAGGCCTCGAATGGGACCCTTTTTCGAGGTGGAGGCATGGACGTTCAACGCGGCGCGGCTTTACATTCGAAGACCTTGACGAAGATCGATCGATCGTCTTGGCACGATGCACGCCGTCGCGTCTGTGTGGTCCCTCACGCGTGAGGTAGGTCCCAGTAGACTGACACACAGGCTTTTCCCATGCTCACATGTGCGCTGTTGGGCCTCTTGATGTCGGGCTTGGAGTTGGATCAGATGGCGGTACGTTCCTGGTCGTGACTGACGCAACAGACGTGGCCGGCGTTTGTCAAGGTTGACAAGTTTTTGATCCTTGTTCCGATCATGTTCAACCTGAAAGGCAATCTGGAAATGAATCTGTCTTTACGAATGGGCACAGCCGTACGTACGCGGTCGTCTAACAACTAGGCAAATATCGGCGAGATCGACAATTACCGTACGCGCCGAGCGCTGGTCACGGGCAATATGGCCTTGCTTCAAGTACAGGCACTCATTGTGGCGATCGTGGCCGGGCTGCTTTCTTTCTTTCTTGGACACCATGACCGTACAGCCCCTGCTGCTGCTGCTGCCGTCCCCTCGTCAACGTTGCATGTGCGTGGCCCTGTGCATGCCCAGCGGCCGCAAAACGATAAGGCGTTGCGTTTGCGGGATGGCTACTTTGAGTTCGCCCTTGTCCTAGCTGTTGCACAGCTTGCCGCTTCGATGTCGTCGGCGGTCCAGGGCTCCTTTGTATGTGCCTTGGTTGTGGTGTCACGTCGATTTGGGTTGGATCCGGACAATACAGTCGTCCCCTTAGCCGGCTCCCTGGGCGACCTGATTACACTGACTTTGCTAGGCATGTTGAGCTCTGGCCTCCTTCGCTTCGAAGGTACCGGTCTCGCGACGTTTTTGTTCATCGGCCTGGTTCTCATGTGCATCGTCTTTGCCCTGTTTACGTTACGCAATGCCTATGTACATGAATTGCTGGGCTACGGATGGGTCCCACTATTTGCGGCTGCGGGGATCAGTTCCATGGCAGGGGTCTTGTTAGAGCACAATGCTCTGCGCTTTGAAGGGTATGCTCTCTTAGCACCGATCGTCGCTGGGATCCCCGGGATTACAGCTGCGGTACACACCTCGCGTCTCTCATCTGCGCTGCATGCACGTCGGTTCGTGGCACGGACGCGACCCACACATGGCGCAGATTATATCCCGCTGGACGGTCGGGAGGACTTGCCTTCTGCACCTCCGCCTGCAACCACGTTCCGCCAGCAATGCCTTGAATCCATCCGGCCCCAAGTGCACGAATGGTCGACGCCTATCACGCTACTGCTCAACGCGGTGGTATTGCAGTGGCTGTTCTTTGTCTTTTTGCGTGTGACAGGGGTACTGACATTTGGGTGGCTCTTTGGTCTGGGCCTCGCCATCATGTCCATCAGTCTCGCGATGTTTGCTCTGTTCTTCTCGCACATGCTATGCCTCTTTTTATGGTACTGGGACTATGATCCAGACACTTCATGCATGCCGTTCATGACAGCGCTCGTCGATGTGGGTGCCCAGCTTCTTTTGTATACTACATATGTCGTGGCTCAAGGCCTAGGCGACACTATTCGCTGAACATGTGCTCCGTGGCAAACGCCTCCACGGCTGCTTGGGGATCGTCAGGGAACCGAATGAACAAGCCCTGCAGCTCGGCCATGCTCACACCACCGCGAGCGGCACACCGTGAGACGGGGCCTGCGTCTGGTGCATACCCCTGCTCATTCAGGCCCAGCGCCACACGTCGTTGCTGTGTCGCTTGGCTCACCAATGTCGCGAGACGGTCCGCCAACGTGTCCAGCTGAGCCCGCGTCTCGTGCAGGGCAGCTTGGTAGTAGGGAGCGTCGACGTCTGGTGGCGGTTGTGGGGCTTGCGTAAACGCAGCCAGGTCTACGCCATGCGTCCGACGGGCCTCGTCGACGCGCTGCTCAAGCAAGTCAGATTGGTAGAAGCGAACAAGCAGTTCCTTCACCTGCTGCGACTCGGCATCGCCCAGCTCACAGATCATATCCACACGGCCAGGGCGGATCAGAGCCGGGTCCAGACGTTCCAAATGATTGGTCGTCATGAAAATAATGCGTTCCTCGCCGGACGCTACACCGTCCAAGGCATTCAGCAGACCGGAAAATGTAACGTTGGGTTGATAACCATCCGCTTGACGTTCCGGCGCATGCGTCTGTCGGCCCAGGAACGCTGCATCCACATCTTCCAGAAGCAAAATGCTTCGTTCCGGCGCATTCGACATGAGGTGATTCAGCTTGTCATCTGTCATTCCACGCTCCGCCAAGTTGAGTAGGCAGATATTAAAGTCCAGGCTGCCAGCCAAGGCGGTAATGAACGACGTCTTGCCTGAGCCTGGCGCGCCATGCAGAAGGTAGCCGCGTCGATAGGGAATACCACGCTTGGCGTACCATGGACCACGCGATAAGAAGCGCTGCACATCATGTACAATCTCATCGCGCTTGCCAGGGGGAAGCACGACACTTTGCAAATCACGAACGCGGCGTGGGTGCCCAAAAGGACGCCATTCTGCGCCCCAGCTAGTAAAGATGATAGTCTTGCCTTGGGTCGAAGAAAGAGCCAGCTGTCGAGCTTCGGTCAGCAGTTGCGGAAACAAGTGTTCGTACGCCGCGAGAGTCGTCAGTGTCACTGTTTCCCATGGCGCGCCGGTCGATAAGTCGACCAACTTGCCATTGCGCTCACGCTGTAGCCGCATCCACACGCCCCGGTAGCGGAACCAGTGCGTGCCTGGACCAGGGACGAGCGAAAATGTCGCTGCGCCACGTTCTCTGTTGTTCTCCCCTGTTGCGCTGGTCTCATACTGGGTATCCACAGAGAGCTCGCGCGAAATGATACGCACAGGCGGCATCACTTCCCCTGACGCTGCACGCAAAGGATCATCTACACTCGCATCTGTGCTTGCGGCCGCATGCGTACGAGGCCGCGTGAGGCCCATAAACTCCAGGAACGATTCACGCGGGAGTTTGCCATGATTGGCTTTACGACGCAGCGCCTGCGCAGCGGCTTGGGCGCCCATCCAGTGCAGAAACCATGGATGTGCGCGATCCTTCGACGGAATTTCCAGCGAGACAAGCAGTCGTCGTTGCGCTGTGGAAGCTCCCCATCGCAGCGCCGAGCGTGAATACGCCAGTGCGCCACCCATCAGCATGAGGCCGAAGCCCGCTGAAAAGTACGGGTTGCCTTGCATGACCGAGCCCAGAAGTCCTTCTGACGACGCTGACTCTGTCGGCATGGGCCCCCTCTCCGCCTTGGGCGCGACATCCACGCCGCTAGGTACCATGCTACCTGGTCGAAGCCAAGGTGGGGGACTCGCTGCATGACGCAGCTCTCCCACGTGGTCATGTGGAGTCGGTGGCGTCTTCTTGAGGTAGGAGGGACTATGCACAAGAGAGGGCTGGTGGTAGCCAAGCCCGCTAGACTATGAGGAGTACAAATATGAGAATCGTTAAAGTAGATGAGGATCGTCATCAGGTCGTGAATCATGAGATAGGCGGCGCATGATCTGCGTCCACGTATCTGAAAGAGAAGAGGGGTACCTGGGCGACGCTGTGGGTGTATCGACGCCAGGTGGGTCTGAGCTTCCGCTCGAGACGGGTGTACGCGAGCGCGAAAGCTGCGCAGAGAGCGGCGTTAGGCGTACCTCATGAAGACTGGTCACATCGACCCCGTCCACGGTGTCCGTATAATGGTCATAAATGCGTGATGGCGTGACAGGCTCACCACTCGGCATGCTGCCCCTGTGACTGCTGCCACCCTCACCTTCCTCCTCGTCGGACATATGGAACGGATTAATGTCTGTGCTGATATGAATCACAGGGCGAGTGTGACGGGAAGGTGTCGAGGGGTGATGCATGGTGGCTGTACGCTCGACTGTAATCGAAGGGAAGCCACGGTCATCGCTCGGGACTGCGACACGCGTG
Organism: Malassezia pachydermatis; assembly: GCF_001278385.1. Classification (NCBI taxonomy): domain Eukaryota; kingdom Fungi; phylum Basidiomycota; class Malasseziomycetes; order Malasseziales; family Malasseziaceae; genus Malassezia; species Malassezia pachydermatis. Next base: position 453,749 of record NW_017253139.1, read on the forward strand.
AATGGCTCTCCTGCCCGAGCAGCCAGGAAGCGGCGGCGCAAGTACACACTATGCAATAGGCCACGTACGCGCTCCAACTTGATCCTGGCATCAATCTTGTTCATGAGAGCACGGCGCTCAATAAACTCTGACACTTCCATGTTGGTCGGTGAGCCACAGAGCTTATGGTACGCAATGATGAACAACATCGATGAAAACGACACGCCCTTGCCTTTGTCACTGAGCACCGCTTCTTGGTACATGCGATTCAGGCGTTGGCGGCGCATGCGCAGCTCACCCCAATTGGCACGCGACAGTTTTGCCTCGAGCTTCTCGAGATCAATGCCACTCTCTACTCGTGAGAGAGGCAAGACGTCCAAGTCTGTTCGACCCTGCAATAAGCCCAAGTCGGCCACAGACGGCTCTACGGCACTTGTGCTCCCGGAACTGCGGCGTGACGACACCGAGTTGGGCGACGGCGGAACCTTGGCACTTCGTGGTGTCTTTGGGGAGCGTGGTGAGCGTGGCCATAGTCGATGGCGACGGGATGAATTGGGCGAAGATGGCTCATCCATGTCAGGCACATGCACGCGGGACACATTCATCAGTGCATGGACACGCATATCGGGTGGAAACAGACTCACTTCAAACATACCCGACAAGTGAGCCAAGAAGGGCACAATTTGGTCCTGCCGAATGTAGCCACGGCCCTGTGGATCAAATTTGCTCCAGGTGTCTTTGTACAGGCGCATCTGATCACGCGATAACGCAGTCGAGCCTTGCAAATGGTACACGTACGAGAAGTTCTCCACGACAGTACCCGTGAACATGTTAAGGAAGATGAACATGGAGATGATATTCCACGAAATGAACAAAAAGTAGGCCCACGACACACTTCCACAGTCCGTCTCCAGATAGTTGCTCGACGGTGTACACATAGGCGGCTGAACCGCAAAGTCGTGCATGTACGAATTCCAGCCTTCGCCGGTGGATGTCATGGACAAGAAGATCAGCGTACGCCATAGCGAGCCCAGGTTCTTGGCATGTGTCTCGTTGGGCCCCCATTTCGTGAGTCCAAACACTTCGACCAACATAATGCCCCATACCAAGAACATGGTCAGCCATAGCAGGAATAGGGCGACAATCGCTGGAATGGAGCTGACTGCCGTCTTGAAGAGCAAATCAAGAGCATCACTACGCTGGAACAGCTTCAATGTGACGCCTGTCAGGAAGATCTTTTGCAGTTGTGCATGGACCTGTGACGAGGATGGATAAATGGCTCGGGAAATACTCGTCGCAAACGTGCCGGCCATCACGAAGATGTCGTACCAATTCCAGTAACTGCGGCGGAAACTGTGCAGGCCCAGGCCATAGCATCGGATCACAATGTCGAAGAGGAATACCACAGCAATTATAGAGTACGCAATGGAGCGGCCTCGATCTTCGCCTTGCGTCTCTGCATTGGTCTGCGACATGAGGAGCACCAATACGATACAGTACAGCAGTGTCATGGACCGTTGCCACCATCCGCGCTTACGAATCGCCGCCTCAAAGCACCACCGCTTAAATGGCTGGGACGGTGGTTTCTGAGGCCGCTTCGACGCGGCTTGGCGCTGCAGTTGGCGCTTCAAATCCAGCCATTGTCGCTGCTCGGTGGTCAAGAAAGCAGCGCCGGAGTACCGCTGGAAGTTTTCAATGATCACCGAGACGAACAGCGTCAAAACGCTTACTGCACCGATCAAGTTGTAGATCAAGAAGAACACGGCATTGTGCTGTGACGCGTCTCTGTCTGGCTGTCGATCACGCCCTGTGATACTCATAGCACGTGTCATGACATCGATCCAGCCTTCGAGAGAGACAATCTCGAAGAGGATGAGCAATGCGCTCTTAAAGTCGTCAAACGAGTACTTGCTTCCTTCTGAGGGATTCTCCCATACACGCGGCGCAAGGAAGGCCCAGTTCAGGGGCGAGGAGGAATACTCGCCATGGCAATCCAGCTTGGTCACAATCGAACTGCTTGTGTCTGTACAGGCATACAACAGTCCTGCGAACAGGTTCTGGCCCCAAACAGCATAGGGAATAATGTACAACAATGCGAGTATCGCCGCATCCAGGATATGGCCAGCGCCAGCAATAATCACCGCATGGAACGTATCACGCATCAACGAGCTCAAATTAATGAGACGCAAGGCACGGAACGCCTTGATAGCTCGAGTAAAATGCGATACACCACCTGGGACGACCAGCTCACTAATCACATTGATCAGCAAAAAGATCAGCACAAACATATCGAGCAAGTTCCACATGTTGAGTAGATACGCATTGGGCGTGAAGATGAACCCATCCGCAATGGTCTTCACAAAGAACTCGGCCACGAAAATCGCCGACAAACTGATCTCAACAATCGCAAACCACGAATAGTAGATCACCTTGTGCTCTGCGTAGAAATTTTTGCGGTACGCTGGTGTCGCAATCCCAGCCATGACCACCGAGGCCACAATCGCACCGAGGACCACGGTTTGGAAAATGTAGTGTCGGAACTTGGACATCGGTCGGCCAAACACTCGCTCGCCATGTGGACAGCGCGTCATACTCTGGCAGAAACGCCGGATCGGATTGCGGTTGGAGAAGAGGAACCATGAACGATCGTACGAAGGGTGTTCCGCCATCATCTGCGCCAAGCGAATACGTGGGTCTTTGCTGGCATGATTCATGTAGTAGTCCAAAAACTCGTTCTCATCGTCTTTGTTGCTCAAACCCAAATCCACTCGCATCGTACGCACATTGCTTTCCAGCAGGTTGGTCCCCTCACGCTCGTTGATAAGCTCCTCAATATCGTTCATCGTACTGGTTTTCTTCGACTGGCTCAAGGCATGCGTTTGCAAGGCCGCCAACTCCGCATGTTCTTGCGGCTTGTCTAGACGTAGCACACGCTGCAGCGTGCCGAACACTAGGCCAGCCTGGTCTGGTGTGACAAGCTGCATAAACATGCTGCGCAACGGCTTCTCTTCACCCATCGGTAGATTACTTGTATCGACATACCGCATCGTATCCGTCGTCGAAGGGCCTTCCAGGCGATGTGGCATGGTCCCTTGCTCATGCGGCACACGGAACGGGCTGAATCGTTGCATAAGTCGCGTTAGGAGCGAAGGCGTTGGCACTTCCGTACGCCGCAGGTAATTTTCCATTTGCCGCTTGTATTTATCACCTTCAGCCACGCGAAAGTTTTCATTGATCACCGCAATAAACATTTGCAAGAGGATAAAGTTGGCAAATATGAACCATCCCACCAAAAAGATAGCCGAAATAACACCTTGGTGCCAGTCCTTCTCGCCGCTCACCACATTGAACAGGGTCGAGCTCCAGTTCTCGGATGAGAAGATTTGGTAGACCCCCAAAAAGCCGTTAAAGAGCTGTTTCCAGGTAAACTCAGCATCGTTGCCATCCGGGTCTTGCGGGGGCACATCGCCTCGGAATAGTTGAATGGTGACCAAGGCCGCTAGGAAAATCGTCATAATGAGGAACGCAATCATGTTGAACAACGCCGACATGGAACCGACCACACGAAGCAGCAAACTCTTCATACGTGGAATCGCTGCAATGACACGGTAAAACCGAAGGAGTTGGAAAAATGTGAGCCATGGGTACCATGCCGAGTTCCTCACCACAGGGATCTGTATGATGGTCGTGATAATGGCAATCACCATGTCGAGCACATTGCGCTTGTGCCGGAAAAAGGTGCCTGGTCCATCATCCAGCCAATCAAAACCCCAACGGATAATGATCTCCAAATCAAAGGGAATGACCAAGAACCGCTCGATTCGTTGACGCCATGCGCGCTGCTCTGGGAACTCATACGACGCCTGGCTACCCTGCACAGCGACACTGACAATGATCAGCGCCAGCCAGATGTACTGGGTATACCGCCGTGTACGGCGGTACCACTCCACCACGCGTCGTCGGCGTCGCCGCTTGCGCAGCGGTTCAGGCTGCTCATTCGTTCGCTCTCGCATCACTTCAGCGGCAAACGCACTACGTGCTGTTTGTGCACTCAGCGACGCAAACGAGTGCGAGATCACAGCGACGAACAAGTTGGCAAGCCAAAGGTTCAGAATTATAATGCCAAAAATGAAGAACATAATCACAGTATAGTAATCGGCGTCAATCATGTCATACATTGTGTTGGACCAGCCATTGAGAGAGATTACCACGGACACCTGCAGCAACGAATGGAACACGTCGTCAAAGCTCTTCACATCGTTAAACGGATTCATCGGTTGCTCCATACACAGCTGCCCGTACGGGCAAATGTAGCCTTTTGCATCGTGGTGTGGCTGCAAAGACCCCTGAAAGCCAATGTATCCGATTGTATTATTTTGATTGTTTGGGTCGACACTGCCACCACACAATTGGGAGAGGGTGAAGTTCTGTTGTGGCTCGTTGTTCAGGTCGCCAATCCACACACACTGACGAAGGTAGGATCCTTTGAAACTTTGGATACCAATGACAGCAAAGAGAAGCATCGCAAAGACAATAAAGAAGAACACACGCAGCAGCAAGGGTGAGACACGCTTCAGCGAGCGTAAAATGGTCTCTGTACCTTCCCATAATCCCAGCAAACGCGAGCAGCGTAGTACACTCAGTCCACGGAAAATGTATATATGGTGCAATGGCGTTCGATCCACACCCGATATTTGGAGGCCCAGTGCAATCCAGTAGCACAGAATCGCCAGTGTATCCACACGATTCCAACTATGGCGCAAATAGGCACGTTTCGCCATTTGCCGCGGGTCACCTGTAATCGTTCGCGACAGATGCAAAGCCACAGCAATACACTCATAGTAAATCCACTGGATCCAATGCGCATTCTCTCTGTTGGTGCCCCACCATGGCTCGATCAGCTCAAAGTCTTCAGGTCGGGCCTGGCCAACGCCTTGCGTCGGCTGGAACTTCGCTAGTTTGATTTGCGCATACTCCTTTGCCTCTTTGCTGTATGGACGAAAGAAACGGTAGATAGCGCCACACAGCGCATCATACATCTCCCAAAGTCGTAAGGCGGTGTTGGACTGTTCATGCGTGAACGGCCGTTCGCCTGCTTTCACAGACGCTATGTCGTATGGCGGCGGGTTGATAAGGAGGCCCGAGACGATCACACGTGCCATCATTTCCATGGTATAGAGCACGAAGATGACCAGCAGCAAAATTTCGTCTGCTTCTGACATCGCCCTATGCGACCGGGGATGGTAGTTTACATCGCGGCTGGCCATGACTGTCACCACAACCAAATGCATGATAATAATGGCGAGAATCGTTGGCTCAATCCACCATGAAGAAAGTAGTCTGGCCAAGTACATGCGGACGGGATGGTCAGGGCCAAAATAACATAACGTTTTCCCCCGCAAAGAAGCATACACTGGCATTCGCTCATTTACACCAACTGCCTCTGCACCATTCTCACGCATGGGGAGCCATATTTGGTCAGGAAAGCGCGCACGACGTGCATTCCTACGCCGCACAGCCCGCTCAAACATTTCTCGAGTGGCTCGTTTGATCTGAGAGAATGCTTCTTTGAGCGATGGCATGGACTCTTTCTCTTCTGCCAAATTTTCTTCGTCTGGAGGCGGTACTTCTTCTCCCTGAGGTCGATCGTCCACCTCATTCATAGGCAGGTACTGTCGCCACAGACTGCCTGGTTCATTAGCATGGCGGCGGTCATCGGCCTCGAGCCTTTGTGGCGTGATGTGAAATGTATCAAAGACATCATCCATGCTAGCCTCTGTTGATTTTGTCTCATCGAGCAAGGAAGAGCGTGTCGAAGCCCAATCAAGGGCCGGCGCAGCGCTCGAATACTCGCCTTCCTCTTCCACATCTTGCCTGGACCATAGCGGTGGCTCCACGGCTGATAGACTGGAAGAGCGGCCAGTTTGTTCGCTTGGCGTCATGTATGTATCCCATATATTCCATGGGTCTGTTGTATCAGGATCCACACTACGACGTAGACGTGGTGTAGATATGGGGGTCTGCAACCGAGGCGGTGGGGTAACAGGTCGGTCTGCCGAGGTGGGGACATGCAAGTGGCTATCCCTTTGGGATGGCGACACATTTGAATCTGTCATAACCCCCAAGTGCTAAGACCGATGCTTCACCAACCCCTAGCAATGTGGCTATTTTTTTCACCCGTCCTGGATCGACACTGCCAGACGCAGAGCCTACGACGAGTGGTGCTTGATGCAGTGCACAACACGCAGCGCTGACAAATGCGTGTGGAGGCGCGCGACGCGGTCGGTGTCTTATACTAGTATACTATTCTACAAGGGGAGTGAGGCTGGCCGTTGTCTACGCTGCGAGCGAGCCTAGCACATAGTCATCTTTCTCTGCTGCTCGGTATTCTGTCGTTAGTACATCATAGTACATACCGGCCATTAGCTCTGCCACAGTTTCGCGAGCCTCATCAAATTCCGAGAGGTCGCTAGAGAACATGGCTTCACGTTTGTACATATCCAAGAAGGCGTTGCGTTTCCGAAGACGGTCATACTGATCGGCCGTTCGCTTGAACATGCTCGCAATACCGGTATGGTTGGCAAGCATCAAGCCACTCACGCGGTGCGAGCTTGCAACGTACGGGCTGCGACGCGATAGCGCCACTTGAATACTTGCAGGGCCCCATGGCACAAAACTCGCTAAGTGACGTTCGCGAATACGCAGCAAACTCTTGTGCACATCACGTGGATCTACCTCGCCTTGGATAATGTTCAGCACAGACATGTAACAGCTCGTCTTGCTAGCCCCCGTCAGGCTTACCATGCGGTTCTTAGGTTGCAACAATCGACGCATCACATCTAGAACAGTAGTTTTCATGGTAGCCTTACCACGATCTACGTTGTCCGATGTAAACGGCGTATAGGACGTCATCAAAAAGTGTGCGCGTGGCGAGGGGATTAAAGAAGCAAGAATACCACACAAGTCGTTGTTCATATAGCCGGGATACCGCAACGTCGTCGTAGAAGCACCCATCACTGTGCTCACCAGCTGATTCGTCTGGTTATAACTTGGATTTTGAAGGTGTAAACGGTCACTCGCAATGCGGCTCAGTGCTGCATTGTCCAGCACCACTACACTATCCGCGTTGCTCACCAGACGCTTAAGAGTGAGTACGGAATTATATGGCTGCACCACCACATCGGATGTCTCCTCTGAGTTGGGAAACACGCTGTATGTTTGAATCAACTTCTTCGGGAAAGCATCATTCAGCCGTTCCAACAGGAAGGAGCCAAGACCAGAGCCCGTACCACCTGCAATCGAATGCAGCAAAAAAAAACCCTGCATAGTGAGCAAAATTCAACATACTTCTAGACTCTCGCTTCCATCAGCTTCACGATCCACCATCTCAATCAGCTCATCGGCTGCCTTCTCGCCGGCTGCATAGCCCTGGGCCCAGTTGTTACCAGCACCCCCACCCGATTCGTTTCTGTATACGTTTTCCGGATTGTACAAGCTTTTGTAGGGCCCTGTCATAATATTGTTGATTACCTACATGTAAGTGTACCGCCAACATACCCTTGGCTCTAAATCCACCAGAATAGCACGCGGAATATAGTGCTCATCATCCGCTTGATAGAAGAACACGTCTTTCCTATCGCCGCCTTGTCCTTCTGTCGCAAAATCCTCTAGGGTACCATCTTGCGCAATTCCATGCTCACGACAAAGATGCTCCCAGAATTGGGATCCAATTTGGTTGCCACACTGGCCAGCTTGCAAAGTGATCAGCTCACGCGGCATGGTCCCAAAGCCCGGTGAGCAATGCCGTCAGTGCTTAGTGATGCGTCGCGTCGAGGCAGGCGCCCTCCCTACGCGCTCTGGATAAGTCACGTGGTTTGCCATGTGCCAGGTCGAACAGAAAAAAGCGACTCCGGGCCCGCCGAAGACGTCTGCTTTTTTTTGTGCGGCTCATTTTTTGGAGCGTGCATACTTGAGCCTACAACCCACTTACAGTACTATGGCATTTGGTGCTCGCGGAGGTCGTGGTGGTCCGCCAGGTCGTGGACGTGGTGGTCCTCCTGGACGTGGCGGCATGCGCGGTGGTGGCCGTGGTGGCATGCGCGGCGGAGGTCGTGGCGGCGGTCGCGGTGGTGCTGGCCGTGGCGGTCGTGGCGGTGCTCGTGGCGGTCGCGGTGGTGGCCGTGGTGGCCGTGCCGGCCCCAAGGGCGGCTCCAACGTCATCGTTAAGCCCCATCGTCATGAGGGTGTGTTTGTCGCTGAGGGAAAGGAACACCTTTTGGTGACCAAGAACCTGGTTCCTGGTGAATCTGTGTACGGTGAGAAGCGCATTACTGTTGAAACCCCTAGCACCTCGGGCGACGAAGAAGCTGCTACCACTGTCAAGACGGAATACCGTGTGTGGAACCCTTTCCGTTCGAAGCTGGCTGCTGGTATTCTCGGTGGTCTTGACAACATTCACATCAAGCCTGGTGCGAAGGTGCTCTACCTGGGTGCTGCTAGCGGTACCAGTGTGAGTCACGTTGCTGATGTTGTCGGCCCTGAGGGTATTGTATACGCCGTGGAATTCTCCCACCGATCCGGTCGTGACTTGATTAACATGGCGAAGAAGCGCACGAATGTAATTCCTATTATCGAGGACGCTCGTCACCCAGCAAAGTACCGTATGCTTGTTGGTGCTGTCGATGTCGTTTTCGCAGATGTCGCGCAGCCTGACCAGGCTCGTATTGTTGCCTACAACTCGGAGTACTTCTTGAAGAATGGCGGGCATGCCGTGATTTCGATCAAGGCTAGCTGCATTGACTCCACCGCTCAGCCGGAGGCTGTGTTTGCCGAGGAGGTTAACAAGCTCAAGAAGGCCTCTTTCCGCCCTCGTGAACAGCTTACATTGGAGCCTTACGAGCGAGACCACGCTATGCTGGTTGCTCAATACCAGAGGGTATGTATATAACATTTTTTTACAAACTAACCTATCAGCACAAGTAAATCAATAGAATGCCACCATGTATCTTGAATATTTGAGTCCTATAACTGGAACTTCTTTTGAACTATCGTAGTTTGCTCACCGAAAAGAAAAAGATAAATGGAGTAAAATATGGCTTAGTAGCCAAAAAAAACGACCCATACTGGAATCGAACCAGTGACCTTAGAGTTTTGTGGTCGTACACCGACCAGTTTAACAGCTCCACGTGCTAACCACTGTACCAATGGGTCAACTCGTTGGTACCCTGCTGCTGAGGGGAGACTTTATCGCATGGAATTGATAATGCTCCCTTTCGCATTCGCGTCTTTTCATAAGAGCTGCGCCAACATTCCTACAGTCGTTTCATATAACTTACATTCTCGTGTTAAAATGATGAATTTCTATTGGAGACCACTTCCATATACAAAAAGGCTGTCCGATCAGGGGAGACTATTTGCCATCCGGAAGGCTGCAACACTTTTAAATTGAAATCGTCTAGTTGGTCATAAAATCGCTTCATACACTGCCTGTTAGGATGTATTTGCAACATACTCGCTTGTAGTGTGTACCAAAAAGGAGAGGCCATATTTGAAATGTCATACTTGTCAAAACATTATCAAAGAGGCCATAATAAAGGTTATACGCGTCATCCAATGTTGCATTCAGTTCATCCATATAAGTAGTAAATGTTTGGGAATCAACCTGATGTCAGTTATACATATACATCACGTACAAAGGGCGAAAGATTGTCAGGTATTGTGCGTTGAAATTGGCATCGCTCCAGCCCGCTATAGATTCTCTCAATACTGCGCGTTAATAGAAAAAAAAATAAAGACAATATTTACCGTATAGATGAAGTAATGGGGGTATCTTCAGAGTAGAATGACATCTCAACACCACTCACCTCCTCACTTTTGGAGCGCACAGGTGTCAATGTAATGTTACTAGTATCGAACTCTTGCACATCTGTATAGAAAGGTTGTACACTCCTCGAAAATGTGCTCGATGGTCGGCCATATGCTTCTGAGTAACAATCTTCTTGGGCAGACATGCCCTGTATACAGCCTTTCGCCGTATTTGCGTTATTGTAATCTGTTTGCTCCGCACGAACCACCGCAACATCGCGCCGTTACGGTTTACTAAACCTACAATACTTCTCCATCCACACTTTCGAGGCGCCCTGTGCACAGTATGTCAGAGGCCGGGGAGTCGCCGCCACATACTAGCCCTAAAGAGCTTGGGGGGGATGTGAAACGCGTTTTGGAAAGCAACAATATGGAAAATACTGCCAAAGAATCCCCCATCGTTCTTGGTGTGGTGGTAGTCGACTTTGTACGTATTGCCGTTTCATGACATGCGCTAACTACAGAACCACTTGGTGGGCCCTCAAATTGAATACTCATACCCTTCAGAGCTGAAAGAGAATGCTGAACTTGGGTCTGTCTTGCCATTTCTTGCCCTACCTGACGGAAGCCATATGGTAGGTTCTCTAATGAAACTCACGCTCTAGTCGGGCGAGGATTACTGTTATTTTCATTTGCTATGCAAGTCCCTTCATCCATCCACTATTTTTGGTATCTCTTGCAATCGACAGATTATGTCTAATGAATTAATTAACAAGGGGTCGGACGTGACACGCAGCATGGTGCAAAAGGCTGTAGTCATCCTTGCAAGTAAGCCGATTTTTGGGCCAACACGAACCAAGCTTGGTATGGTAACGCATGCCTTTTTTGCTCAGCGTGACTTGCAAAATATTACTCTCATTAAGGACTTTTATAACACCCTTGAAGATGGGCTTGAGCACTCGCCAGAGCATGATACGATATCACCCCAAGTGGACGGGCATAACACATTGTATATGGGCACATCCATTCGAGAATTCATTTTTAAGTGGCGCTTCAAGGTCCTTGTTCTTTTAAAGCTGTTATTGCTTCAACGAAAGGTTTGTATAACATGCATTAACGCCAGATCATGTTTTTCGGTTACCCTGTGGAGCAGCTTTGCACATCACAGTACAATTTGGTGTCGCTTATACCAGCTCTTTTATCTAATTTAGAGGACTCTGCGTCGCCTGAGCTCGACAGTCATTCACGAGGTCGTTCGAAGGCAGAGTCCTTGCGTATGTCTGACCGTCAAAGTGTGCTTGCATTTATGGGCTTACCTCTTCCTCTCTTCGGTGAAGGCGCATTCTTCCAGCCGTATTGCCCTTTGCAGCAAATGGATCTTTTGCAGTCGCAAAGCTGGCTGATTGGCACTACCAATCTCATGTTCAAGCAACAGCGAATGTATAAGCCTGATGTGATTGTGGATGTACGTCGTTGATATCGCTCACCACAGTTGGAAACAATGCAACTGCAGTTCCTGGACCCTAATGTTGGCAGCTTAGTGTCACTTACACCTGCGGATCGGAAGTGGATGGACGGATTAGTCAATATCATCCAGGAAACGTGGAATAGTGCGGATCCGGCTCACCCTGCAATGATGCAGTACGCTGGCAGTGATGATTACTTGCGAGCTCGATTTGAAGAGTATGTGTTTGGCGTACTTTCGTCAGCCAAGTTTTTGGGGACTCATGCCACTACGGATGATGCCTCGCCCACTACTGCTTTTGGCTCTGACTTTTTGTCAGCCTTCCGCCAAACAAGTGTCTTTGGCACTTGGAACTCGTATACGGATGATACATTATGTGATCTTATCCCTTATCAGCATCCATTTACAGGCAAGACATCAACTGTGTCTGATGTTGCCCTTCGTCTACAAGCTGGCTTGCATGACCTTCGTCTCGAAGAAAACCTTGGGCCTACTCGTGAAGCCATTGGGGCAGCCCTGCAAGCTGGAAGTGCAAGTTTATCTAAAGTGGCCAGCAATTGGCGTCAGGATATTACGCGCTTTGCCGCTTCCAATGGCTGGCAGACACCACTGTCTGTCTGGTCGGAAAAAGACACTACGAGTCCATCCAATGCAAACCCTGAGGTGACGGACAAGAGAGAAGATGCAGCATCCTCTTCCAGTACGCCAACCAAACGCACAGAACCTATCTTATCGTCCTTACAAGCTACAGGGATGCAAGGGGCTGCAGCACTGAGTACATTTGGCTCCTTCCTGTCTGCCAAGCAAAAGTCGTGGTACAACGCACTAAACAAGCAGACGGATACTGAACCAAAACCTCCATAGGACCGTGACATACATAAATGTATACCCATATTAAATTTCATTTTATGTCGTTATTATGAATGTGCTTAGCGCTTCGCTTGCGATTCAGCTTCTGTCAAGGTTAGAGAAATGGGGCTACACACCTCGACGTGTTGCGTCTTCAAGGAGTTGGGTATCAACCGCAGCGGCAGGAATATGGACGCAACGGACCACGGAACCACGGATAAAGGTTGACTTGACAGCCATCTGGAGCATAAGTGATATTCATTGCAAAAGCGTACCATGTGTGGGTAGCGAGCTTCATCGAGCACCTTGATGTCATCCAATTTGAAGTTCAAGAACTGATCCACACTCTTCAGCGTACCCTGGATAGCCAAGTCATTTTTCAACTCGATTGTCACAGTTTGCCCGGTCAGGGTCTTGAATGCAGAGAACATCAACTATACAGTCAGTAACACGATCATACATACCATGGCGATGGAAGATGCTTAAGTGGAGACGAGACAAGCGAAAGCATAGTTGGGCCGTGAACGCTTGTCGCTGAGTAAAAAAAAGCCACCAGCGTTTCCTCTTTCCCATAACGATGGACGCCGTGACGAAAGGCCTTGAGAAGACCTCACTTGCTCCGGAGAGCACCGCGCAAGAATCCCAGGGCCAGAGGGTGACGCCTTGGGACGTGGAAGGCGGCTACGTTGACGGAAAACAAGTTTCCATCGACTATGAGAAGCTCATTAAGGATTTTGGTACTCGCCGTATTGATGATGCGCTGCTGGAGCGATTCGAGCGCGTGACAGGCCGTCGTCCTCACCCCCTGCTGCGTCGCGGAAGCTTTTTTAGTCACAGGTATGTTTAAGAATGGCTTATAAATAGGGAACTCGATGTCATTTTGACTCGTTATGAACAACAGAAGCCGTTCTATCTGTACACGGGTCGTGGCCCAAGCTCAGCTTCGATGCACTTGGGCCACTTGATTCCGTTCCTTTTCACACAGTGGCTTCAGGATGTGTTTGATGTTCCGCTTGTGGTCCAACTGACTGATGACGAGAAGTTTTTGTTTAAGAACGAGCTGAAGATTGATCAAGTGCAGAAGTTTGCCTTTGAAAACGCCAGAGATATCATTGCATGTGGATTCAAGCTCGACAAGACGTTTATTTTCTCGGACTTGGATTATGTGGGTGGTGCTTTCTATCAGAACATTATCCGTATCTCGCGTCTGATCACTGTCAATCAATCGAAGGGCACGTTTGGCTTTAACGACAGTGATAGCATCGGCAAGTTGCACTTTGTCTCCATCCAGGCCGCGCCTTCGTTTAGCAACTCATTCCCTCAAATCTTTGGCACGCGCTCTGATATTCCCTGCCTAATTCCATGTGCCATTGACCAGGACCCGTATTTCCGCCAGACGCGTGATGTGGCTGTTCGTTTGAAGTACCCCAAGCCCAGCTTGATTCATTCCAAGTTCTTCCCTGCACTTCAGGGTGCCCAAACGAAGATGAGCGCCTCGAAAGAAACGTCGGGTATTTTCATGTCCGACACACCTAACCAAATTAAGAACAAAATTAACAAGTACGCATTCTCGGGTGGTCAGGAGACGCTGGAGGAGCAGCGCCGTCTGGGTGGCAACCCTGATGTCGATGTGAGTTTCCAGTACCTCACATTCTTCGTTGATGATGACGATGAGATCAAGCAGATTGCGGAGGACTACCGTGCTGGCCGCTTGCTGACCGGTGAACTGAAGAAGCGCTGCATTCAGGAGCTGCAGCGTGTTGTCGGCGATTTCCAAGCTGTATGTATATGCTATAAGTATTTTTCTAACGATAACAGCGTAAGGCACAGGTGTCAGACGATCTCGTGCGCCAGTTCATGGACTCTTCGCGCAAGATTGACCCTACCCCACCCGTCCCTCGTGGCCAAGTGAGCCCACCGTCCGCGGAGGCGTCCATGTAGACGATTGCCATCCGTGCACAGATCACGTGATAGAATTTCATCGTCGGTATTTCGGTCGAGGTATCTCTTGCTACCGAGGGTGCTAGGTAGACGACAGCGTAGGGCCTGTGGTATCTTACGGGTGTGTGTCGCTTTACTTGTATCTCTGTTGTCGCTCTCTCTCTCCTCTCTTTAGTGAGAAGGTTTACTGTATATTCTCTGTACTATGGCGGGCATGAGTGTAGCTCGTGTATACGCCAACGCCAACGAGACGCGTGGGCGAGAATGGTGGGACTATGACAACCTGGCGTTGCAGTGGGGCACGCAAGACAACTATGAGATCTTGCAAAAGGTTGGCCGTGGTAAATACTCGGAAGTGTTCGAGGGCGTAAACGTGTCCACGCCGTCGTACGACAAGTGTATTATCAAAGTGCTAAAGCCTGTGAAGAAAAAGAAGATCAAGCGTGAGATTAAGATCCTGCAGAACCTTATGGGTGGCCCGAATGTTGTACAGCTGATTGATGTGGTGCGTGACCCGCAATCGAAAACACCCTCTATTGTCACGGAATATGTGAACAATACCGACTTCAAAGTTCTGTATCCCACACTGACTGACCATGACGTGCGATACTATATCTTTGAGCTGCTCAAGGCCTTGGACTTTTGCCACTCGCGCGGTATTATGCACCGTGATGTCAAGCCACACAACGTAATGATTGATCACGAGAAGCGTCAGCTTCGGCTGATTGACTGGGGTCTGGCTGAATTTTACCACCCATATACCGAGTACAACGTACGTGTGGCTTCAAGGTATTTCAAGGGCCCCGAGCTGCTAGTCGACTTCCAGGAGTACGATTATTCGCTTGATATGTGGAGTCTTGGCTGTATGTTTGCCTCCATGATCTTCCGCAAGGAACCTTTCTTCCATGGCCACGATAACTACGATCAACTTGTGAAGATTTGCAAGGTGCTTGGTACAGACGAGCTCTTTGTGTATCTTGATAAGTATAAAATCGAGCTGGACTCGCACTACGATGTCATCCTTGGTCGTTACCCGCGTAAGCCCTGGTCGCGCTTTGTCAACCCTGACAACCAACGCTATATTTCTGACGAGGCAATCGATTTCCTTGATAAGCTTCTTCGTTACGACCACCAGGATCGATTAACGGCACAGGAGGCTCAGGCACACCCCTACTTTGACCCTGTGCGTCCTGATAGCAGCGTGACAAAATCGTAATCTATATATTCATATTTCTATTTCTATTTATATGTAGTAGTCACCTTGTCGGAACGATTCTTCTACCCAATTTTCTTACGTGGAAGACCGTTGCCTATGTTCTAAGTACGCGAGCGATGGTAGTGCGACATACGTTGACCCATCTACCACGGGCACCACGGCAGGCCAGCCTGCGAGTGGCGGCGCTGCATTCCATAGCACAAGGTCGTGCGCGTCGCGCAAAAAAAGAGCCTTGGTCTCCTCAGGGAGCGCATCAAATACAGCACCTTGCTTGTACGCAGCAAAAATGGCTGCTGCCGTTGTCATAGTAGCATCAGGTCTCGGGATGGTTCCTGGGAGCATTCCAGCCAAGCGCGCAGCGTCACGGAAATGCATAATAAGCGATTCAGGCATGCCTCCCATCTCCATGGCCAAAACACGCAAGTCGGCTGGGCCCACATTGGGATTCGCCTGCAATGCGCGTTGTAGGCGTTGGTATGCAGCGGGGCTCAAGCTCTTAGCGATCTGTGTGGCCAGGGCATGGAACGTAGCATAAGCGCGAATCTTATCGAGCTCGGAAAGAACAGGAGGCTGCCAAGCGGGCGTTGGCGCCTGTGCCTGGGCGGAGTACGTAGCAGGTGCCTCGGAATGTGGGGGAGGCGCCTCTTCCTCAAACAATGTTGGCCAGTCATGCTCCGCTACCAAGTTCACATACTCCTCACGCAACGAGCCACCTGGTACAGTTTGGCCCTGCGCAAGGAGCGATGGCGCACGCTCAGGTGATGCGGATATCGTCGAAAAGGCGTCCATAGGCCTGGGGTAAGTGATAAAAGGGTACATACGTAGTGATCTCGCGTACCGCGGCAGGCACACAACTTGCCCAACTTCGAATTGAATGAAATTCCTTGGTATCAATATCGTATTTTTGTTCCACCATATACACAGGGGTAGTGGGATGCCAATATCCCGACGAAGGACGGCCACGGAGGTACGTCGTATGGAACAAAACAAGCACATCTTCCAGAATATCTTCTAACGCATGCTCCGAATAAACGCCTGTCTGTACAACTTCCCTTTCTGCAAATTGTTTTGAGGAGGGGTGGCTAGTTTGCTCAGGTCGGTAGTACCAACACGCTGTAAAAAAGATGCCTGGCACTTGCATGCGCTTGTACACACGAAATAGTTGGCCGACAATAGGCCGGCTGGGATCTACAGGGTTCATAATGTGGACCCAGTCGCCCACACGGTATTCTTTGCCTTTCCACACGGCGACATCCAACGGGAGGACCTTGGTATGAAGTGCCGAGGCCGGAGGCTCGTTCCCTGGACCATAGGGTGACGATGCAAAATGCTGCTGAGCCACTGCCTTGTTACGTTGCATTGTGACCAAATCCACATCGTTAGCACGTCCTTTCATGTGGCGTGTTCCAGCGCCGTCTACCAGCCGACCACGACTTGGCGTAAGCTCGTTGTACAGACGTAAGAGTGTCGCCATTTCACCATACCCTTCCGTTCCTATGCCGTACCATTCGCGTGCGTTGCTAAACAATTGCAGCATATCTTGCTCAAAGAGCGCTGGCACTGCATATTCGCAATGCACTATGCGGTGAGTAATGGCCTGTAAAGATGTGGGGCACGCAATTTGTTCGTAGTACTCAGCATTGTCTGCAGGGTCTGGACACTCTTCTAAGGGGTCGCTGAGAACACGAAGCCCCTCGTCTGTGTCATGGGTATCAGGGTGCACAGCCCGTACTTCGACATCACGAATGTAATGCAAGATATGCGCATACATCCTATGCATATGCTCGATGTCTTTCGCACGGCAAAAAACCCATCCATCCTCCGGGTTATCGCTCGCCTCTCCTGTGCGAAAGGGAGAGAGCTGCTCGCGTGTGTGCCCACTTCCAATGCACGAGCCTAACCAAGCAGGCACCTCGGACATGACGATGAGAACGAAGCGTCCTCGGCGCGTGGGTCCCACCCGACACGGTGCCACGCGTCTGCGCGTGTGCCCCGATTGCCCGATTTTCATGTAAGATATCATCCACTGGAAAAAAAGGGGGCGACACATCTACCTCTGTGATGCCCGGCAGTGGCCCCGACTATGCCGTGGGCGCAGCCCTGACGCTGCTGGTAGATGTGCTGTGGACAAGCTCAAACTATCTGGCTAATACTGTCCTGTATGTATGCGCATAACCTCACATGTAGCACGCATGGCTACGATAAGCCGTTTGCTGTGACATATTTGAGCACGGCGTCTTTTATTACGTACCTTATCCCTTTTGCCTTCATGCATATCACACGGGGAGGAAGGGTCGATCACTTCAGGCACCCTCAGCACTGGTGGGAGCATCTGGGCTTCCATCTTCCTCCGCTTCGGCCCGTGCCTGTCGACCTCCCCAGGGCATCTCGACATCGCGATAGTGGTCTGCAGCGCCCCTCCATGCCTGCACGGCCTTCTTCTATCGATGGACGGAGACGAAAAACAGACTTGGCTATCTTGGTTGATGCACCAGAGTCCTCACACCGCTCGTTGGACGACGTTATTGCGCGTGGACGCAGCCGCGACTCGTCTTCGCATCGCGGGGAAGAACAGCACTTGTGTGCGAGCTCCGTCCACAGCCGCTCCATGTATGGTTCTGACTCGGAAAGTGAAGGATATGATGTATCTAATGTGGAAATTGTATCTGCGTCGGAACTTCCGCCGCTCTCTATCATCGAAACAGCTATTCTCTCCATGGAATTCGCCATCATTTGGTTTGTGGCCAACTGGACGTTTGTGGCAGCTCTTGCGTATACCAGTGTAGCTAGTGGAACAACACTAGGCAGCACGAGTGGCTTCTTTACGCTCATTCTTGGCAGCATGTTTGGCGTCGAAGCATTCTCGATGGGCAAACTTATCTCTGTCTTTACTAGCTTTACGGGCGTGGCGTTGGTCGCATGGGCCGATCACGATGCACCACACTCTAAAATGGCCCTTTCCAACCCTATCCTGGGCGATTTCCTAGCGCTGGTTTCCGCCATGTGCTATGCTGGGTACGTGACGCTGCTGAAGGTACGCATCGGATCTGAGGATCGCATTTCCATGCCACTGTTTCTCGGGTTCGTGGGCGCGTTCAATCTCCTTGCATTTTGGCCCATCGGTCTCCTCTTGCACTGGCTTGGTATAGAGCTTCTATCGCTTCCACAGGACCGTTTAATGTGGTCCGGCGTGCTTGTGAATATGGCCATCACCGTGGTATCGTACGTATAACTTTCACTCACCGCCTAGCGACTTTGCCTACCTGCTTGCCATGCTCAAGTCATCACCGCTGTTTACTACCATTGGCTTATCTCTTACCATCCCCATGGCCGTCTTTGGCGATGCTGCCATGGATCCCACCTCCCTGACAATCCAAAGCGCGGCTGGCAGTATCTTGGTTTTGGTATGTACACATTGTGACTAACAGACGTAGCTAAGTTTTGCGGGCATTGCATGGGAAGAAAACAGGTCTAGCCCCGAGCAAGAATACGATGCTTTTGTGTAACGACCTTTGATTTGGGTATATACATTGTAGTTGTAACATGATTTAAGCTGTACAGGTAGAGTAGCACGTTCGCGCATACTCTTGTTGATGAATCAGACGGACGTATTCAAGCAGGAAACACGCTTGCTCTGCCGTCTCAATAGCACGGAGGCTACGGCGCATGCGAATGAGCTTGATCAAGGATATGACCACACGCAGGTCATCCGAGGCTTTGGCGGAGGGAAGCGGACCTTCCTTTCCCGCCTCATTGTCCTCAGGCGCGACAAAGTTCATTTTTAGTATCCACGCACAGGCAATCAAGCCTGCGCGACCCACACCACCGCGGCAATGCACTAGGATGGAGGCGCCACGGAGTGTGTAATTTAGGATAAGCACGGACAATATAGCGTCCAAACGCGATAAATCTAGCGGGGCAAAACCTTCCGCAATAGGCAGCCGCACCAAATCAAAGCCCTGTGATTCCACTTGTTTTTTGTACTCTTCAAAGGGGGAGCCAAGCAATTGGAGTTCTTCATCGTCCAAGCAGCACACAATCACATGGATGCCCAAATCTTTGTATCGCTGCAAATCGACCTTCAAGTCGCGGCATATAGCACTGCGTCCTTGCACATGTCCGTCCAGTCGCACCTTTTTGCCAGGGCACGAAGACAAATACATATTTCCAATAGTCGGCTGGTTTATCTCGTCCATGGGCCAAGTCTGTATGCCCTGATCCTGCAGGATCTTTTCGAGTGATAAGCTCATAGGTACACGAATAAGCTGGTCACCACGCACTTGCTGTTGAAGATGGTCTTTTGTGTTTTTAAGTGAGATTGAGATATGCTCTGGCAACGCGGCACGTCCAATTGCCTGATGCCATGATACGATGGCAGCGTCGGTAGTAGACAGTTGCTCTACCATTTGTTTGTAATGCGACGGAATATGGGAGAACACATGGTGTGATATCATAGGAATCAATTCAGGAGGTACAATAGCGCTTACACTAACCGTTAGCAGAGCCCATACGTACTTGATAGGATGAGATATGCTTGTTTTTACAATGAAAGAGGGCTCGGTGGACGGATGGCCGTGCTCTAGAGCAGTGGTCGCCTCTTCCGTAGCCACAGGTACAGGTTTCACAGAGGAGTCGTCACATGACAACTTTACAGGATGCTTTTTTGACACAGGTATGTCTTTGTGGCATGCAGGCAATCGTTCTGTGCGAAGTTCACATAACCATGCAGAGGCTTCATGTCCGTTCTGTTTAAGTAAAATGGACTCCGTAAGCTCTGGCTGCTGCAGCGAGAGAGGAAGATAGGCATATGGTGCGCCATGGTGCCCATACTTAGATATACTGTACTCACTTAAATGGTACTGGCTCGCCAGTGGTGCACAATTGATCAGCTCAATCCAATCTCCGCGTTCAGAACGTAGGACGGATTGGTACACATCGTACGCTAAACGGTCACGTCTGTGAGTAGACATGGAAGAGTCATGGGATTTCTGTAATGCTTCATCGTCAGCAGCACTTGATGAGGATGACCCTGCGTCCGACATAGCGCCGTCGTCCACCGTGTAGAGTTCCTTGTCGTGCGCGTATAGTTGTGGCAAAGCTTCTCCACATGCATGACTGCGCAGCCTCAAGTATTCACGTGGGTTGAGCTCGCTCCATGCGCATCACCTCGCTGCGCTGACTAATGTCATATGGCGTCCGTAGGCTTTCCGCCCATTCCGTCGTGCTTTTATGCAGATGAGCGGGATATCTAGAAATAAAAAGTCGCGCATCTTTTAGCCCTCGCTTCGTGCAAGCGTGCAGTCCTACCTTCAAGCTCAACTTTTTTTTGTGAAAACCTGAAGGCTGAACGTCCCGAATTGGCTGTGATGCTTCCGCAGCTCAATCGTAATAGGGATACAGCCCGATCGTTCATTCGGAAGCCAGGCGTCACATTTGAAGGCGATACAACCATCAATGTGCCTGGCTCCCAGCCTCCGCCGCTGAGGCGGCCTACGATCATGAGGCGGCATCAGTCGTTGTCGCGCCCAGAACGCGCTCACCAAATTACGCCCCTGATCAATCCGGATGGTGAGCCTGACGACCCATTTTCAGAGCATAGAAAACCACCGCTTTGGCGCATGTGGTGGCACTACTTGGCGATCGTGTGCACGTTTTGGGCGCCAGCGCCTATGCTGTCCCTTCTTGGCTTCCACAACCCGGCGGTGCGGCAAGCATGGCGCGAGAAAATCACGCTGGTACTTTTTGCCTGTGTGCTAGGTGCCATTATTGCCTACATCACTGTAGGCTTGCAGCGCACTCTTTGTCCGACGGACGCGCGTGACGTCTTCCAGAACGTGAAAAACGCCAGGGGACTGGTCGGCGTCTTGGGTCAGACTTATGATGCTCAGAGCATTAGTGTTTCAGAAGCACTGACTAGGAAAGTATTTGACACGCCTGGCCTCGACTTGACGCCGTACCTCAATGCTCAAAACCACCATTTTGACCGATGCAACGGCCAAACGGGGCGGTACGCACAATGGCTTGGGTGCATTGATGTGAACAACCGCCCAGCTCCTTGTGAAGGTCTGCTGAGCAATCAGTCACTGCAAAGCAAGCTACATCTACGAGACCACCCGAGGCTACTAGGTTTCGATTGGAAGGATGTAGCTGAGAGCCCTGCTAAGCTCCTCTCCATCGATGGCTATGTACTGAATTTTGAGTCGTACTTGGCCTACAATCCGACCCCTATCCCGAACGACGATGTCGACGAAGCGATTCGTGCCTACTTTAACGAAACTTTTCGTGGTGCCGATGCCACGAAGATTTTTGCGCGTCACCGAGCTTCGAAAAACTCGATTGAATGCCTGAAGCAGCGGTATACGACCGGCCGTGTGAATTACAAGACGTCCGGCTGCTTTGTTGCTGAGCTCATTTTGTACATCTCGCTGATTGTGATTCTAGGTCTGGTGATTGCACGGACTGTCATGGCGATCTGGTACGCTTGGGTAGGCTCCCGACGTTTAGCTAGTCCGCCTCCTGCACCAGGCAAAATGTCGCAGGCCGGTGTGAAGCGTCCCCGGCCGATTTCACATGTACAGATGCCAGTGGATGCATCGGCAGACAATCCGCAAGGCTTGGCACCGTGGGCGGACAAGAAAGTACGGCAATCGCGCCTGATTGTGCCTGGAAAGTCTGGCGAGTTGACGTTAGCGACCCCTGAGCTGCCTGTCGCGATGACCCCAGATGACATTGGGAATGACCCCTATATTGTGTGTCTTGTCACTTGCTACTCGGAAGGCTTGGAAGGTATTTCCGCTACACTGTCGTCGCTCAGTACGACAGAGTATCCAACCAACCGCAAATTGATTTTTGTGGTAGCTGACGGTATGGTGACAGGGTTTGGCGAGACGGTCAGTACGCCAGACATCTGTGTCAGTCTCATGACGCCGGACCAGCGTTTTGGTACGCCGACGCCTATGAGTTACCGTTCTGTGGCGGCTGGCCGCAAGGCGCACAATATGGCGCTGGTGTATGCAGGCCACTACCTCCATCCATCGGGCGGTGCGCCTGTGCCTATGGTGGTGGTTGTCAAGTGTGGCTTGCCGGAAGACGCGAACGAGGCCAAGCCGGGCAACCGAGGCAAGCGTGATTCCCAGATGATCTTGATGAACTTTTTGCAGCGTGTGACGTACAACGATCCAATGACGCCGTTGGACTACGATCTCTTCCGCAAGACGCATGCACTGATGGGCGTCACGCCAGACTATTTCGAGCTGTGTCTTATGGTGGATGCCGATACCAAGCTGCAATCGACCTCGCTACGTTACCTTGCGAACGCAATGCTTAACGACCATCGCATTATGGGCGCATGTGGTGAAACACGTGTACAGAACAAGGCACAGTCGTGGGTCACAGCCATCCAAGTGTTTGAGTATTTCATCTCCCATCACCAGGTGAAAGCCTTTGAGGCTGTCTTTGGTGGTGTGACATGTCTGCCCGGCTGTTTTAGTATGTACCGGATCAAGGCACGCAAGCCAGGTAACGAAGACTGGATTCCTGTGATTGTGAAGCCCGAAGTAACGCGTGAATACAGCCAGGCGGTGGTGACCACATTGCACCAAAAGAACCTGCTGCTGCTGGGTGAAGATCGGTTCTTGAGTACACTAATGCTCCGTACCTTCCCCCATCGCAAAATGGTGTTTGTCCCGCAGGCGATTTGTCATACGGAGGTACCACACACGTTCAAGATGCTGCTTTCTCAACGTCGTCGCTGGATCAACTCTACTGTGCACAATTTGATGGAACTGGTGTTGGTGCGTGACTTGTGTGGCACGTTTTGTTTTTCGATGCAGTTCGTCGTGCTAATGGACTTGATTGGTACCCTGGTTCTCCCTGTGGCGATTGCCCTAACTTACTACCTGATTATCATGTCGATTATCCATCCCCCCCGTGACTTTACGTCTGCCATCCCACTCACGATGTTGGTGGCTGTCCTCTTTGCACCAGGTTTTGTCGTGGCATGCATTCGTTTTAGTTTCCATTACATTGTGTGGCTGATTATCTATTTGATTTTCCTGCCTGTGTGGAACTTCATTCTCCCGGCGTACTCGTTCTGGCACTTTGATGACTTTTCCTGGGGTGAGACTCGTAAGGTGGAAGGCGAAATGAAGCCCACAGCTCATGATATCGGCGAGGAGAGCTACCAAGCTTCGCTCAACATACCAATGCGGCAGTGGGCCGACTGGGAGCGCTCGCGCATTCGCAAATTGGCGCGTGACCAGCGCCGCCGTGAAGAGCTGGAAAGCCGCTTTGGTGCCGGTTTCCACAACGATAGTGATGTGCCTCCGGCAACAGATGCAAACTTGCGTCGCGTTGCTCAGACAGTATACCCCACCTCGCCATCACCGTCGCTCTCGAATGAAGAAGACCGTTGGGGCGACCAGATTGGTGCTTACAACGAAAACGACGCGGTACCTGAACTCTTGCGAGCCAACCGTCCTGTGTCAACAGTGCTGGCTCCCGGCGGTGCTGGTCTTGTTGACGAAGGTGACATGGAAAGCATTCTACGTGAGGGGTGGGACGGTGATGACGACGACGATGACGACGGCGATGGGCACGGCGATGACAAGGATACGCGCCCGGATGTACGTGGGCCTTTCCTGAATGCGCCCAACTATTCAGTCATGTCGCTCCAGGACGAAACCGACCCCCTTTCGGACAGCTTGGAACCACGTACCCCTGTTGACATGGGCACGCTGATCCAGCCGCGAGCGACACTAGCTGGCACAGTCGTCGCAAATCACGGTGCGTCTGCCTCGTCCTCGTCGGCTATTAGTAATGCTCGGGGCACTCATGCCCGCAATCGATCCATGGGCCAGAGGATGGAAAGGCCGTATGAGTAAAGGGCAAAAAAGGAAGGACGGCCTTGGCCTGACTTGAGCCTGCAAATCATATACAATAATGATAGACTACCTATGTACTTTGAAATTTTATGTGTCGTAGGCGATTGAGTGCGCTTCCGATATCCAGGCGCCTAGGCCGCGCGTAAAATCCGTTGGGCCAGCGATCCATCAGAGCGTCGACGCCGTGCGTATCGAGTTCACGTTCCACTTCGTCAAGCAAGGTGCGAAGGGAGACTGTCGTCGATGTCGATGCAGACCACCGACGTGCTAACGCTTCAATCGCTCGAGTTTGGCTGGGATGCACTAACTGAGGAATCGCATGAAGATCCCATACATCCTGGCCCACATGAATCGCATGGCGATGCTTGGTCGAAGATTTGTCCAGAGACAGAGGCATAGAAAATGTGCGTGTAGGGAGCGATGCAAACACAGCTTTCGACGACGAGGGTGCAGGCTCAACGTGCTGTGCTTCGCACAGTGTCTTCGCATGCATGGTCACATCTTTCATCTCATACCGGTCCATCTGCACTACGACATCAGCCACAGGCAAAAACGCGCTAGATGCGCCACTCACAAGAAGGACCGATACGCCTGTTTGTGCAAGAAGTGGACGTATATGCATGACCAGCGGGGTAATAGGCTCTGACGTCACTAAGGCCTGCATGAGTGCATCACGGACAAGGAAATTCGACGCTGTCGTATCCTCATCCAATACGAGCAAATCGGCCCCCAACTCGAGCGCCTCCATTAACGCGGCCGCACAGGACGTACTTCCTGATGCATTGGCAGTGGAAAAAGACTGTGTATCGCTCCCATTTGGCAAATTGGATATGAAGGGATCAATGCAGACATTGTGCACCGCACGTCCATCTTCAGACCGTACAGTCGCAACATGGGGCGACGTACATACAAACTCCCGTCCATCCCCCGGCACAAAATTGTACGACCCCAAAGCCATAGCAGAAAGGAAGGTAGATTTGCCATGGAAGCCACCGCCCACACATACATACAGAGAGCCAGCACGGATACCCATGCCATGGATGGTGCCCGCATGAGGCACAGAGATCGAGACTTGCAGGGATGGTGGGCTGGTAAACGCCACACACTCGTCTGCTGGAAGATCTGAATCACCGCGCTTTCGCGGTAGTCGCGCGCCATTTCGTACAAAACCTACTAGACCCAGAGACGAGAGTTGTTCGCGAAGAGCACTTTGATCCTCAACACCATGGATATGCGCCCATAGGGCAGACGGTTCGTAACTGGTATAGTACAGACCACGCTCCACCAACCTAGGCACCTTTTCACACACTGAACATGAGAGACCTGCAATACATACAAAGAGAAGCTGCAAAGGCGCCCATAATACTTCGTCCACGCGCAGGTAGGCCTACCAGGAACCGTACCTCGATACCATGCTCGTCCACGACAACGGCTGTTCGCTCCAAGACATATTGACCAGGCTCATCGACTTGAATCTGGCCACCTTTACCGCCGGCCCATCCCTGCCCACCAAGTTTCACATCATATCGCCGTTGCATGCATTCCTCATAGATTCGACGAAGCAAAAAATCCGCAAGAGCTGTACGTCGAACAGAGGACACTAGCATGTCAGGAGGAAATTGGGCATCAGCATGCGATACACGAACACGCGCTTTGCTGGGAAGCGCATATGGATCAGCTTGGGCATGGTCCAAAAAGAACGTAAACCCTGAAAAGGCCCATGACCCTTCGATGTCGTGATAGGCAGGATAAGGACGATGGTCATGCGCATGAAGCCAAGCCTCTAACTGAGAAGCAGTGCCTGGAGTCAGTCCGAACACATCCATACGTACCTGTAGCTTGCCGGCTACGCTTGGGCTCTTGTACTTCAGGGCCTCGTCTTCCATCCTCGTCACCCCTCGTGCTCCGTTGGCCACCATACTTAGCCTTGTAGTAGGCCCCGCGTCCAAGACCACGCATGAGAAGAACACTGTCATTGGACCCTGCAGCCCAGCTGATGTCAAGCTCGGAGATACCATCGCTGACGTAATCAGCGAAGTGCCTTTCCCGGACGCTCGGGCCCCTGGTTCTCTCCCTCCAACTTACAATTATGTTCCGTAACTCTGTTGCTTGCACTACTTCTTTCTCGGCTGCCCGCGCTTCGTTGAAGCAGGCTGTCCGCCCGGCCCGCCAGGTCTGCCAGATGTCTACATCCAGCGCCAAGTCGGAGAGCAACGCCGGCCTCTACTTCTCGCTGGCTGGTCTGGCTGGCATTGGCGCCTGGGCCGCGATGGGTGGATTCAACGGTGATATCCGCTCAAAGATTCAGCAGATCAGCGCGGATGAGGGCGATGCGCTGTCCAGCGATGAGTTCCGTCCTTTCAAGCTTAAGGAGGTCCGTCCATACAACCACGACAGCTCTGTGTACGTACGATGCTGGAAGGAAGTACTAACTCGGCAGGTACATTTTCGAGCTCCCTGACAACAAGAAGTCGGGTGTGTTCACCGCCTCAGCTATTGTCGTTCGTGGCGCTGGTGATGAGCCAAAGGACAAGGACGGCAACCCCGTCATTCGTCCATACACTCCTATCAACAAGCCCGAAGAGAAGGGTCAGATGGAGCTCCTCATCAAGCACTATGCGGAGGGTAACATGACCCAGCACTTAAAGGGCCTGAAGGTGGGCGATGAGATCCGCATGAAGGGCCCTATCCCGAAGCACAAGTACAAGGCCAATGAATTTGAGCACATTGGTCTCGTTGCTGGTGGCTCCGGTATCACTCCGATGTGGCAGCTGATGCAGACCATCTCATCGGACTCGCAGGACAAGACGAAGGTGACTCTTCTGTTCGCCAACAAGACGGAAGGAGACATTCTCCTGCGCGACCAGCTCGAGGCCCTGAAGAAGGACTCTCGCTTCAACGTTGTCTACTTCCTTGACAACAAGCCGAGCGGCTTTGACGGTGAGGAGGGCTTCGTGACCAAGGAGGCTGTGGAAAAGTACCTTCCTAAGCCTAGCGAAGGCAAGAAGGCCAAGATCTTCGTTTGCGGTCCCCCGCCGATGTACAAGGCCCTCTGTGGCCCGAAGGGTGAGAAGGGTGCTCAGGGCGAACTCTCTGGTGCTCTTAAGGAACTCGGCTTCACACAGGAGCAGGTGTTCAAGTTCTAAGTATACCTATAGAAACCTTAGGACTCTTAGGACGTAGCGAAAACAATCGACAATCAAGTTGAGAAGACGATCTTAGGACGAACAACGACACCGATCCTAAGACCAGTATCCAACTGAACATGTATTATTTTATGAAATGCTGCCGTAACAAGTGGACCCATTGGTACAGTGGTTAGCACGTGGAGCTGTTAAACTGGTCGGTGTACGACTACAAAACTCTAAGGTCACTGGTTCGATCCCAGTATGGGTCGCATCTTTTTGTCCTTTTTTTATACTTGACACAATGCATTCTCCTACATCCGTAGTTGCTTTGATGCTTGAATTTTTTCGTCGTTAATATATAGTTTCTTTGGATTGCACGGGCTACTGTGGCTGATCATAAACCTACATGTATTCTCCCATGTCTCTATTTATTACATGCAAATTCGGTAAGAGCAATAACGACCACTTGTCTCCGAGGCTGGCTGTTAATATTGTACGGCGCATAAAGCGAATACGTACGACGCGTAATTTTTACGACTTGACCGCGGGTAAGTCCAAAGTAGCGAGCCACTGGGTCACTCTGCTGGATACGTGGGAGTTGCGAATCTTTCAAACGACTGAAGCAGGTAAGCACTTGTACCCAATACATACTAGCGCTGAAGAAGGGCTGTCTTCTCTTCAGCAGTAAGGACCTCGTGCTTGGGCACGAGTTGGTGATGGGTAATGTTCACCAGTAAAAAGGCCTCCTCGAAGTCCTCAAGAACAAGCTGGAGTCTCATGGCATCAATTACCTACAGCATGTTAGCCTACCCTTAAACAGAAAAACGCATACCTTCTTAGCCGCACTGGTCATTTTGTCGCTCCAAATAATGATACCGCGCGTGATATTTTTCTCTTCCAGAATGTTGATGAACTGCCTCATAGTTTTCACACCGACGTTCCTTTCCATGGAGTAGAAAACAAAAAGGCGGTCCTCTGGGCGATCCTTGTGCTGAGTGAAGAAGTTCAGGCGATTGCGATCAACGACACCGTTGGTTGACATTTCCGCCTTGAAAGTGTCAAGATCAACGTTGATCTCCTCATCGGAGACTTCATAGCCCTAAAAGGTTAGACTGCCACAAGAATAGAATACCTACACGATCAGCCACTAGCTCATGGATAGTGCGGTTGATACGCCAGAGCCTAGCTGCCTCGCGGTCGTCGTTCATGCTCACCACACCGAGTCGGCTGCCCTGAGAGAAAGATGGGCGCTAGCGACGACGCTTTTTTATGTCACGTGCCGCCGGGCGCACGCAGCGTTGCCCAAAGGTATCGATGCCAACCAAGATGCTGCGAAGGCTTAGAAACGAAATGGTAAGATTTGAAAAGAGTAAACGGGAATCTATACGCGATGGGCCGCCTGCATACAAGATTTTCTCTAATAGAAGAATGAAGGGAAGAAATAAGAAGAGTCGAAACAAAACGAGATTTAGAGAAGTAGAAATGGAAGAGACAATAGTCAGGCGGAAGCGCATGGCGTCGCGCATGTGTGGTATGATGCTTTCAATTGGATATATAGTACTGCTCTCCGCATAAGGAGAACAGCGAGAGAATGGCCTCCGTGCTTTGGCAGTCATGCCCATTACTGCTTGTCAAACGCAATTTGAGCGAGAACACGAGAGACTTCATCCATGGTATCCGAGGGAGCCGCGGGCGAAATAGAGCTGCGCGACTGCATAGTCAAAGAGGGCCCACGGGGCATCGCAGGGGCGCTACCGGGAGGTCCCATCATGCCGAGGCTAGAACGAGACGTCGCATCACTCATAGCATGAAAACCGTCAATATCCGTACCCAAATCCGAGGGAGAGCGAACACTCAGCGACGTGCGCGAGAGCGGTGCACTAAAGTTGCCCACATCCACACCCTGAGAACGAGAATTCATAGGTTCGGAGCGACGTAGCGGACTCTGAGAATGGAACGACGAGGTAGGGGGTCGCACGGTATCTTGTTTCCCCAGCGAAGAATCGTTCGCCGCGAAGGAGAATGGTATCGGCCCAGAAGAGAATGGGCTGAACATACTAGTGGACTTCGGCGCAGGGGGTCCCATGTCCTGGAACGACGGAAGGGGTGCGCCCCAGACCTGGGAAGAGAGGTTGGTGCTCTCCGCATACCCAGGGGTATAAAAGGGCGACATCAAAGGGGTATTGGTGTTGGTACCTTCAAATGGCACAGTCGAAGCCGCGTCAGGCTGGTCAAAGAGCGCTTTCAGGTCTTTGGTCCCAGTGCCCGGCGGAGGCGGCGGCGCCAGGCCTGGCGCAGCACTAGAAGTAGGTGTGACAGCAGCTGGGGATGAGGCAGGAAGATGCGGCTCATCGTACAACGCCGATGAGCCGGACGTCGATAGCTCTATACCGTCCGCCTTGCTGGGGGAGAAGCGCGATGTAGAAAAGGGTGGCATCACCGCAGCCGAGAAAGGCTCAGGCACAGAAGTCGTTTCCATGGGCAGAGCGTGCAGTCGGACATGTTGCTTTGTGCACAGCTCTTCCATCATGCCTTTCGCTGCAGACAGTTTATCCAAGTTGCCGCGAGGCAGTTCCATGGCAAAGGTACATTCACCTTGTCCACTCTGGGCACGGGAAGCCACCTGCAGTTCTATGCCCATGTCTGCGCGGATGCGCTCGACAAGCTGTTGAAAGCCTGGCGAATCGAGCAGCGTAGCCATTTCGTGGGAATTGGCCACAGACCATTCCACATCCACGGGAATTTGCTGCAGGAGAATCTGTACAGCCGACGCCATCTGCGATTCAGGACCGAACAAGAGAACTGTGTCCAGGGCAGACTCCTTACGAGCAAGACGTACTGTGCAACGCGTACGATGCTCGATATCGCTGAGGATCTGGCTCTTGTCGGCCAACAAAGTGCGGTGATATTTTCGCGGCACAGACACAGTCTCCGTCACAAAGTCCTTGTCTTTGGGACTTACGAGTTCCATGACAGAGTTCTTCAGATTCTCCAGGTTGGGCGCATTCTTCGAGGGAGTCCGAGCAATGACATTGTCATTGATATCAATGTACCCTCCCAACGCGGCAAACTCTTCGGCATTGGAGAACTTGACATACACGCCAAACTTTTTCATGATGCGTTGAATGTTTTTGCCTCCCACGCCAATGATGCGCTTGTGGTACGACTCTGGTACATGGAACGACATCTCCGCAGGCAGCTCTTCTTGCAGCTGACTTAGTCCCTGTAACGCTGCCTCAGCCTCGCGGCCATGGACATCAATCAGGAAGTTGTAGTCGTTAAACGGCTCGAAACGAATGCGCACCGCACACCCTTCCATGATCTTGTTGATCTTACCGTTCTTCTTGCCGCTAATAAACTCGCGGTGGTCCGTGGCCAACTCCAGCTGGAATCGCACTTCCCCTGCATAGTGTTTCAGGTTCGGCTGGCGCAGCAAATGACGCAACGCTGTTCGCACCTCCGAATCTGTGCCGTGAATTTCAAAGGCATTGGTATGGAACGACACGTCAGCGCCAGAAGTACCTGTGGTGGAAGACAACAGAGCTGTCACTGCCCGTGGGTCCTTGTTCGACGCCAAGCCCAGGGCTTCCAGGCCGCCCGGCAACAAAAACAATTGCGCCGTGTAGAACGGTGACACCAACTGCATCAAAATACGGATACTTCGCTCCACATCGACGCGCGATACACCATACACCGTCACTTGGCCCTGCTGCCCGCCAATGACAGGGAGTTCCAGATATGTGCTGTTGTCCAGCATGAGCTCACGCAGAGACTCTAGGCGCTCTTGAAGAAGCCAGTCAAGCTTGCGTGGCATCAGCGCAACCTGGCGTGAGACCAGACTGCGTCCCTTGTTGGTCGCCAGGGGCTGAAGCAGTTCACGAGCCCGAGCAATCGCCGCCGTGGACCCCGTAACATATACGGTGTTGCGGCGGGAGACCACAGCAGGTGGCATATGGCTTTGCAGTACGCCACCAAAGGGCGTCGGAAGATACAAACTTGCGCCAGATTCACGCTCGATTTGCTGGATCACAGCACGCTTACGGCCAGCACCAACATGCAAGTGCTTGCAGTCAATGTCCACAGTATCGGAATGCAAGCCATGCTTTTCGTCGAGCATGACAAGCACTTGAACACGCGCATACTCAATGGCTTCGACATTGCCAGCAATGGTAAGCATTACGTATCGCTGCTTCACCATGCCAGCACACGCTTCCACATTTTGGACATCGAGAGGCGCCACGTTGAGCATCGTGCTGGCTTGTTGCATAATTCGATCGAATCGTTCACGCACATCCTGCTGCAAAGGCAAGGGGGCTGATGCGGAGCTATCCACCATAGGATCCACGAGATCCACCCAAGGCAACGGCAGCTGCAATGTCCATGGCAAAGGAAGCTGCTGCAAGAGCTCACCACAAGCTTCATTGACATAGGTCTGTGTACCACTCAACGTGACACTGAATCGTGGCAGGCCGCGTGAGAGAATAGGGGCAGAGCCCATTACAGGCACGGTAGATTCCGTGGGGACGGAGGTAGAGTCTGACCAGGTAGACAGGGCCCCCGAAGCCATGGCCACAGAGGGCGATTGCGACAAAGGCAATGGTCCGAGCGGCGAGCGGGGTGATGTGCCTAGTGGTGCATCCACTTCGCCGGAGGGAGTAGCTTGAATAATACATTGATGCGCAGCCATGACTTGAGCACACACCTCATTGACGGCATCCGTGTGCATCTTAGCACGCCGACCACCCGGACTTGAGCGGGAAGAGAACGGAGACGTGCTGAGGTGGGTATCCAGCTCTGCATCAGGCTCGAGAGAGGGTCGTGAAGCGCCAGGCGCCAAGGATTTGGACGCAGGCACAGCGATGCCTGCACGGCTACCTACTACACGCGCATCAGGTGAGAGAGCACTTGCTGATGTAGGGGACGTGCCGTTGGGAGACGCGGCACTGCCTGGGCTGCGAGGAAAACTGAACGAGGTTAGGTATAAATCCATCACGTCAACAGCCGCCTTGTGCGCGTAGCGTCAGGCACACGTCACACGCACACGGCTAGCAGAATAGATGGAAAGATAGAGAGAGGGGTAGTGTACCAAACAACCTATCTCCTAGAGACAGGCAGGAATTGTACAGTCCAACTGCAGCGCGATGAGCTCGCAATCTGCCAGAATAGCGGGGTGGAAGAATGTACCGTTGTGGGCCTCGTGCCCACGCCGGTGCGTTTGCCACGCGGGCGGCGCGTGTCCCCCCCTTCTTGCTGAGACCCCGCCGTCGCCCAAAACAGCATCCAGCCACGCGAGCATGCCCGCGCAGTCTCGTGGCATGCTATTCGGCCGAGATACTCGCTGACTAGCGCTGAAGTCAGCGAGCTATTCTTCGCGGACCTGGTAGGTAGATGGCGATGCGGCGCCCGCAAGGGGCAGGCAGGCAGTTGGCG
This sequence comes from Malassezia pachydermatis, assembly GCF_001278385.1. Lineage (NCBI taxonomy): Eukaryota > Fungi > Basidiomycota > Malasseziomycetes > Malasseziales > Malasseziaceae > Malassezia > Malassezia pachydermatis. The sequence goes on from NW_017253139.1 coordinate 486,443, forward strand.
CAAGTCTCAGCTTGGGCGAGAGAGACTAGTAAAGCGAGACGTAAGCCCCGCGCAAGGCGAGCGGCCGCGGTGCCACTGAGACGGCGCGCGTGGCCCAGTGACAGCACCGCACGCACGGCGACGCAGCCAAAATAAGCAAAGCCCTCACTTGCATACATACGTCTGTCGCACTGTCTGGCGGGCATCATGGCTACGCTGGCCATGAGTGAGAAGCCACCACCAAGCGTCGACGTGCACAATGGCGAGGAGGCTGGCCCTGTCCCCGCCATTGTAGCGTCATTTATGTGTGAAGCATGTCAAAACCCTATTGAAGAGGAATCGCATGCTGACGGCGTAGTTCATATGGCAGAAAGCTATTGGCACCGGGACTGCTTCACATGCTTGACATGTGGTCGGCCTGTCCCCATTGAGAACGACAATGTACTCTTGGTTGGATCGCAGCCGATGTGCGATAAGTGCACGTTTCACTGTCGTGCGTGTCAACGCCCGATTGCCGACGAGGTCGTGCTGTGTGACCAGGCGCCTTACCATACGCAGTGCTTTCGCTGCAGTACATGCCAGAACTTGATCAACTCCACAGCGTATGTGTGCGTGGGTGACCTGGTTCAGTGCTTAGCATGTCATGCGTCGGCGAGCACATCGCCGACAGACGCAGCAGCGGGTGCCTCAGTTCCCGCTTCGTCGACCTTGGCGCCGCCAAACGGAGAAGGACGGCAGTCTGCGTCGGTGCCCAGCTCGCCTGTTGCACGACATGCCACAGTGCTGGACCTATTAGACTTGGTGCCTCACCACACAGCCTCAGCCACCCAGCGACTTGGGATGAGGCAGCGACACAAACGGTCGCACACCGTGAGTGGTCCTACGGCCGATATGCCTGACACACTCTCTCTCGCCGGTGCACCTAACGGGGCATTGGAAGGTGTGGCACATGCGTTATTGACAGCCGACTCGCTGCCTGCAATGGAACGACCTGTTGCAGAGCCCCTTCGTGCAAGTATATCGGACGTGAGCCCACGTACAGACACCATGGCAACGGCTGTAGCGATAGCCGACGAGCATGTGGATGCGGATGTCATTGCTGAAGCTATGGTGGGCGTGTCTGCGAACACAACTCAAGATGCCATCGCAGACGCCATCGCGCCGGACGACAGCGGTGTGCTATCCACAACGCCCTCGGCACCTTTGGAAGCAAGTCCTACCACGAGGGTGGACCCATTGGCTGAGTCGACCAGGCCTGAAGAGGAGTTGATGACCGATGTACGTCATCTCTCGCTGAAAGAAAGGACGCGGGAGCGTTTGTCCGACACGCTGCAGTCAGAAATCTTGCAAGCATACTACATGTCGGCAACACCCTCAGGGCGTGGCACACCTATGGCTGATACATCGCAGTCACGTCGGCAGTCTCGCACGGTGGTTAGCGCGCTCAGTGATCTGTGGTCACATCGGGAATCATCGTCTGAATCTGACATTCTACGCCGTCTCTCGTTGTACGACAGTGAGTTTGAGGCGCTGATCGCCACGCCTGATTTTGCGCAACAGCGACACTCGCAGCCATGGGATACATCGGCTTGGAATGCCGTGGCTGAGTCGTCGCCCCTCTTGGAGACCAATCCCGTGTCGTCGGACTTGCCAGGCGCATGGCCAACGTCGGAATCACTGGATAGCGCTCAGGATCCTGCCACGCTCTCTGATACAGCGCAACTGGAGATCCAGCGGCATATGGCCCTGGCTGAGTTCCTTGCTGTGAAGAGCGCAACAGAAGAGCACAAACGCTCGCCCGATCAGTCGACACACGCCAAGGTGCAGTTGGTCCTAGAGTCCCTGTACGCACACTTTGACACGATCAAGACAGAATACAAGCGTGAGTTGGAATCGCTCGCGATGATGCAGCAGACGCTTCGTCATGAATTGCGGCCCATGATGCAGGTCCGTGCCACGCTGATGCAAGAATCGCAGCAGTTGGCACAGCGCGTCGATGAGCTGACCGCCGAAGTCGCGCGTCTTGATGTGGAGGCAAGTGAGCGTGTGCGTCGGTCATCGGCTTCTACCACCGAGACGGTGCACTTGGCCCCCGTGGCTGACCCCTCCGTGCTCACGACACCCACGGGCCCATCACGCTCCCACCTGCCCGACACGCCAGGGACCGTATCGCCTGCCGCGCCGACTAGTCCAGCTACGTCGTCCGCGCGCCTCGATGCCTCGTTGCCGCCACTTCCTGCGCCGCGCAAGTTTCGATGGATCAAGCCACGCCTGATTCTCCCGCCAGACTTGGCTGCAGCGGGTGAAGCGTTGCTTTTGCCGGCGCATGAGCTGGGTAAGGCAGGCCGTGTCCCTTCTATATCACCGCCTGTGCCGCCCAAGCACGACACGGCGCAAGGATCTCAGCAGCATTTGTTTGAACCAACAGGCCCTCTTCCATCGCGAACGCGGTGCATGGTGTGTACACAATCTGTGGCTCGCGGCGCCTCAGAAATGCGGTGCCACCAGTGTCGTGAAGTGTGCCATGCTTCGTGCTTGTACCATGTGACGAAGCCTTGCATGGGAGCCGTACCAACACAGGCCCATCTACAACGGCAGCAGTCGTGGAACTCGTGTGTCGCATCACCGCCTGGCACTTCGATGCTGGGCCGCCCATTGTCGGAACAATTGCGGTTGGAAGGCACGTTGGTCCCCCGGCTTGTAGCCTGGTGTATTGCCGCTGTGGAAGCCAATGGCTTGCACGACGAAGGCCTGTATCGCAAGTCAGGCAGCTCGCAGCAACAACGCCAACTTGTTCAGCTCTTTGACAGTGGTCAGCCGTTTGACTTGTGCGATGCGTCGCAATTTGGCGACTGTGCTGTGATCACCGGCGTGCTGAAATCGTATCTACGCAAACTACCTGAGCCATTGATCCCTATTGAGCACCATGATGCGTTTGTTGCATTTGCTGAGCATGAATCGCACTCCCCTACGGCGGTGCCGACCATGCAAGTCATGCTGAGCAAGCTGCCTAGCAATCACTATGCCACATTGCAGCGCCTGTGTCAGCACCTGCACCTCGTCCAAAAACACCAGGCTGAGACGCGGATGTGTGCCCGCAACTTGGGCCTGGTTTTCGGGCCGACAATTCTGTGTGTGTCGGACCCTCAACAGGAACTCCTAGAAATGGCGACGTATGCGCGCGTCGTCGAGTTCCTCATTCAGCACACACCCGCCCTATTTGCCTTGTAAATATGTGTGTAGATATGGTACAAAGAGAAGGCAGCGCAGTCCCATGTTTATGTCGTTACGACTTCGGGGCCAGGCGGCATGGGCGGCGGGAGCGCCCAGAACGCTTCCTCCTCGATGGTAAGCACAGTCGTGCTCGGCGCAGCTGTTCGTCCTTTGCGTGCTCGCGGCTTGGCTTTGCGGCGCGCCGGTTGGTACGACCATCCGTCGGTGAGTGTCGCAGTGTCCGTAGGTACGTTTAAGGTGTCGAAGAACACTTGCACGCTCATATCCAAAGCGCCTGGCGCGCGCGTCTCAGCAGACAACAAGGCGTACGTATGACAATAGGGCACTGCGGTAAGCATGTACGATACATACAAATACGGTGCACACATGGAAGCGAGGCCATGGCGCTGCTGAATAGGGTATACGCGTCCAAGGCATTGCCGATCAGCACAAGGTGCGAAAGACGCGCGTGCGTCCAGTTCGCACGAAGAAGAGCTTCGTATAGTTCCTTGGGACAGTGAGGCATGAATGCCAGCGTCGGCTCGTCAAGAGGATAGGCGCCACACTAGTATAAGCACAGAGACACGTACCTTGTTGTCCGTCAGCATAGCCATGCCTTGACTCTCAGCAAAGGCGCGATCTTCCTCGGTCATGACAGGATCAAATAGGTGCACAGGCAATGGCGTGGAGGCCGTCGCGAGCTCTGTACGCAAAAGAGTCAAGCAGGCCCACTGATACTGTGCGGCCATAGACGTGAGCGATCCTAGGCCCAGGCACAGGATCTGCGTAGGTCGTGAAGGACGTGCACAGATCGCGTCAGTCAATGCTACGTCTAAGTCATGCTAGGCCACGTACACTGCCAGCGTTGCGTCCATGAGGGCTGCGCGAGGAGCTCCGCTTTCTTTGCCTCTATTTGCGTCTGGAGCGCATGCCAAAGCGGCGCTGAATCCTCGATCGGCACGGACGGCATGGCTCGCAGCAGCATAGACGAAGCGTCGCACAGCAACGACGTTTTGTATGCCTGTCCGATTTTCTCCACATGCAGTGGCGCGACAGGACCCTCGCCGGTGACAATCATGTCGCTGTCTCATACGCCCAGCGCGATGCTGGCGCGTCTGCCCGGCGGGCCTAAGACGATCGGTGCCTTCTGCCTGATCTTAGTATCGTATACGACCCAAACCGAGTCCATGCAGTACATCCAGCATAACCTGGGGTACTCCAAGCCCTTGTTTTTGTTGTATGTCACGCATAGCAGTTTCCTGCTTCTCCTTCCTGCGTACCTGCTTTGCATCCACTTCTTTACATCGGCCAAGGTGGGGCATGTATGGAACTTACTTAAGAAGGACTTGACTCGACAAGTCCACCACTTTTTGGAAGTGAGTCCCACTGAGCCAGTCCCGCGACTCACGTGGGTCGTGACCATGATTGCCATCCTTTTCATCCTGACGGTGGCGCTGACCATTCCTTCCATTAGCTGGTTTTTGGCCGTTCCCTTCACGAGCATGGCCAACATCACTTCTATCTACAATACCTTCAGCTTGTGGGCTTTGGTTTTTTCCGTGTACTTCCTCAAGGAGAACTGGGACTACCTGCAAGCGTGTGCCGTCCTCTTGGGCGTCGTGGGCGTCTCGATCTCCGCCACTGGCAGTGCCGTGCGACCTACCGCCGAAGAGGCCACAGGCGACAAGGATAAGAAGACCGGCCTGCTTTCCCCGGCGTTTATGGGGGATCTGCTGGCGTTGATCGGTGCCATATCGATGGCAGCGTACGAGATTCTGTACAAGCGCCTCACAGAGGTGCCAGAGACCTCAGAGGCCTTTATACCGATTCCTTCCGAGGAGACGCCCATTCACGACACCACCCACGCGGACGACGTAACGGCCGAGGACGAGGATGCCATGCCGTTTGGTGTGCATGCCCTCGCGATGACGACAGGGATCGGTCTCGTGACGCTCTGCTTGTTTTGGATTCCTCTGTTTTTTGCGCATATGTACCAGGCCGAGCCGCTCGAGATGCCGAGGGATGGCACTGTGATCGCATGGATTGCGCTAAGCGCTACATGCGGCGTTCTTTTCAACGGATCGTTCGCGATTCTCCTTTCTTTATGGGGCCCTGTCCTTGCATCCATGTCGTGTCTTTTGACAACAGTGTTGGTCCAGCTCACCGATATGGTACAAGGGATTCCCTTCACTTGGATGAGCATCCTGGGCAATGTTATTATCACAGTCAGTTTCCTGTGCCTACTTCCATGGTAAGCTCTATGAAGACGCATGTTCCAATACACAAACACCTTCCACATGACTGAGGTTACTCCCCACGTCGGATACATACTGTGTCTGAGGGAAAAAGTCAAAGCCCCGAATGCTGCGAATCTGGTACGAGGGGCATGCACGCAGTAGTTGGCCCACATCGCGGGCCTGGGTCTGTATGGTATTAGATAGAGATGTGAGTATACGTACATGAACATTGCATGACACATAAATGATATGCTTCGGTTGTAGTGCCACAAGTTGATCCAGAAAGGCCTGGTCACAGCCACGGCGCGGTGGGTCGATCACCACGGTGGTCTTCTCCGAAGGGTACTCAATACGCCCGAAAATGTTTTCCGCCTGGCCGGCCAGGAACTTGGCATTGGTAATGTGATTGAGCGCTGCATTTTTCTCTGCACACGCAATGGAATCCGCACTGATCTCTACACCCGCCACTTCGTCAAAAAGCGAGGCGAGCGTCAAGGCAAATAGACCAGAGCCACAGTAGGTATCCACCAAATATTGCGGACCCTCCGAGGCAGGGAGTTGGTGCTTGACATAATCGACCACCAATGGAATAATCGAGCGGTTGTTCTGGAAGAAGGCGCCGGCCGGCGTAGAAAAGGTAATGGGGCCAACACGCTCGTACACTGTTGCCTTATGGTCGGTGACCGCCATGGATTCGTCCATAGAGGCATCTGCACTTGGTAGCGAGTCACGCAGAAGCAGCGTCGCACCGTTCTTGTACGAGCGAATCGTCTCACGAACACGCGCACGCTGCGCCTTCATAGCTTCGTTCAGAATCGGCGTGCCGATGGGACACTCTTCAATGTCCATGACACGACCCAATGTAGCACCATCAAAGCCAATAGGCACCGAAAGCGCACTATCAGGAACAGACGAGGACGATCCTTTCTTGCGCAAGATCGACGGTAAGTCAAAGTGCGGGGTAAGTTTCGTACGATACGACATGGTCTGGGGGGACGCCATGGTATCCAATACAGCCGGTACCAGCGATGCATCCAGATGCGCATAGTGTTTAAATGCATTTTCCACGACGGTTTTCTTCTGCTCAAGCTGCTTCGAATAGGGAATCATTTGATACTGACACCCACCGCATTGTCCAAAATAACGACACTGGACCAGCGAGTCGTCGCGCCAGGCAGGGTTGGGCTGTACCATTTCTACCACGCGTGCCTTGAAGTACAAACGCTCGGCCGCATACGGGAACACACGCACCTGCTCACCAGGCAAGGCAAAAGGCACGACCAACAAACGATCGCCACGCGGCGACAATGCAAGACCGTCGCCATGCGCACTCAAGCGTTCAATAGTCACCGTGACTTCTTCGTTGAATGGCGAGACTCGCTCATATTCCTGGCCCTTGGCAACAATATCCTCGACGCGGTCGCGTCCGATCATCTCCAAAATGTCAAAAAGAATAGGAGGATCGCCGTGCTTAGCCACCTGCTTGGCGTACGCCTTGCGCAGATGCTGAATACGTTTGCGGTCCCTCTTTTCATTCGCACGCTCCTCGGTATCTACGCGTTGCTTCTTCGTAGGAGGGCACCGTTCTGGACTTGGCGTGGGGTGCGACATGTAGGACGAAAAAAATTTGACAACCGGTCCCCAACGTACAAGTTGTCGAGGCATGCAAATGAAGACAGGGGACAAAAGGGCGAAATTTACACCAACGCTCCACATTAATTTTTTTTGTGGGAACGGACCCCCAACCTTACCATTGTACCGTGATGCGAGCGACGGACGATTTTGGTCAAGTCTTGGTCATTAGCGGTGGAAGTGGATACAATGACTTGATCAATGCAACAGACTCTGCGATTTTTGTTCTCCCAGGTACGTGGTGACACCAGAAAAACTCACTCGCAGTGTCGGACAATGGAGGTACGTTGAGTGTATCACAGAACTGATACACGTGTGATGCAGGCTCCTCCTCAGGTATGTGCTGCATTCACTCACCATAGAAATCATTCGTGTCATGGGTATGTTGCTTATGTCTCACAGCCAGGTGGACCTTCACTAGGTGATATTCGAGCACGGTTGGTACGCCTCGCCCGCTTGGCGGCTACGCGTGAGAAATCATCCCGCAACTTGGAACAGCCTGGCTCCCGAGAGGCTCTGTACACGCTGTTATCATATCGTCTGCCTGTATCTGGACCTATGCGAGAAATCAAGCAGGAATGGATGGACATTATCGAAGGCAAGCATCGACTATGGCGTGGCATCGATGCCGAGAAACGAGAGTGTGTGCGTGGGTTTCTGGTCCAATTTCACAGCGAGATCCTGCATCGCGCGCATAGAAACTTCAACTTCCGCGGTGGAAGCATAGGCAATTTTTTCCTCGCTGCCATGCAACGCTTTTTCCGCTCGATCCAAAGTGCCATTTTCTTCTTCTCTGCGCTGACAGATATCCAGTCTGCTATCAAAAATTGCGACGTGTTACCTGCCATCAATACCAACAAGACCACCACCATTGCTGCCAGACTTGCCGATGGGACACAGCTTGTGGGCCAATGTGAGATTTCACATCCTTCCATTGATTTGACCCTCAAGAAACGCGATTGTATCAACTCTGTTGCACCGACGCGCCGTCCCTCGTTTGAGCTGCAAGATTCCGTGTTTGAGTTTGGCACACACAACGGATATGCTTCTCGACATGCTGCTGACGTGTCTGCCCCCCCGCCCGCTAGCGCACGAACGGAGTCCAGTGCCCACAGCATGAACGATTCTGACTTTAGTGACGATGTGGAAGATATGGAAGAGGGTATCCCTATGAGTCTGAACGACGTGGGCGAATCCCTTGGCAATATCCTGTATGGATCAAAGGAAGACTCTGTGCCACTATCGGCCCCGATTGATCGTACGTTCGACTTCTACTCACCCGCAGGCTTGTTCTACGTGAATGTACGCCTATCTCTATGCTTACCTTAGTCCTACCGCAATGAAGTATTCCCTGCTCCAAACCCCTCCTACCTCACGGGATTGCGTCGTAGCAATCTGCTGATATACTCCTGTGGGTCTCTCTGGACAAGTATTATTCCTTGCCTTATTCTTCGTGGCGTTCCCAACGCCATTGCACGCTCACCATCGCTTAAGTACAAAGTGCTCCTTCTCAACTCGGAGCACGACAGAGAAACCTACGGTCTCCATGCTTTAGACTTTGTCAAGTACGTGGCGCTTATATTCACCGCAGTATCATTCACCGATCCCTCACGCAACTTCATACCATGGACTTCCCCAATGAGAAGTTCCTCTTTACGCCGTCTGACTTTGTGACGCACGTTATCTACGTACGTGGCAGTGCTGTCCAGCCCAGTGTGTCCGAGCTGAAACAGCTCGGGATCCAATGCATCGGCGTCGAGTCATGTTGTGATGCCCGCATTCGTCTAGGTGAAACACGTACGTACTGTCTATGGTTTGCCTGACATCTAGAATTACGCAACGCATTGTATCAAATTGTACACCAGAAAGGTACTTCGTGAAGATGGCTCTGTATATTTTCTTCAATATAGGGTGAATAGGAGGGAGACAAAACTATATTGCATGATAGAATTCGCTTAGATGAAGAAGAAGGTGTGCTGGCTTCGTGTATATAGCATAGAGTCCCTTACCTACGAGACGTAGAGGGTTTATATCCATAGCGAGCCCAACCAATCTTGATCTCATAGCCTGACAACTGGAGAGGGTTGGATTGAAATGCTTGCAATGCAGCCATCGCACTTGCAGGGTACTGAAAGGAAATAAAAGCATAATGGCGCCCTGGAAAAACCTGGGCGTTGATCACATCGCCGTATTTGCAAAATATAGACATAAGATCATGTAAAGGGGTGTTAGGTGGAAGATTTCCAATGTACAGTGTGGCATTATCAGGGCCAGTGTCGTGCAAGGGTAATTCCCCAGAAGGCCGCCGCTCCTCTAACTTGGTAGGGTATGGTTCAGACGGCCGATCAGCCCAATTTACACGAATAATACGACTTCCAAGCCACTGGCCGGACATTTTGGCAATACAGTCCATGGCATCTGACTCTTTCCGAAAACGGACAAAGCCATAGCCACGAGATGTTTGTGTTTGAAGATCGCGAATAACGCGAGCATCGTACATGGATGAGTAGCGAGAGAATGTCTGCGTCAACAAATTGTCATCAACGCCCGGACAAAGATCACCAACGAAAACACTGTAGAGACAATTCGGGCGATTTTCTCCTCTGGTATCTGAACTGAATGCTACAGCATCGCTGGGTGCCAGAGGTGTTGTTTCCGATTCGTTCCAGAAGTGTTGCAAGTCAAGGCGATAGCCTCCCAGCATAAATCCGTGAAGATATGAAAGCGCCGTAGTCGCACTACTGTGATCGGAAAATTCTGCCACAGCGTATGTTGGGAGAAAATGCCCCTCGATTGCCACAGGCGCCATCATTTGGACATGCCGTACTACACCGACTTGCATTAGCAAGTGATGTAAATCTCTCTCCTTGATATGGGGTGCGACATTGCGTATTAAAATTTGGTACTTTGTGCCGGTCCCCTGAGCGGATCGAACCTCAGGACCGTAGAGCCCTGCAGGCGCCCCATCCATGCCCTTGACTGGTTTGACAGCTTGGAGGAAAGGTTTTGCGATCAGTTTGACATGTAGTCACCTGCCCAGCAGAATTAATCCAATCCAATAATACATGCTGATTAATTGATGCAGAGAGACACATGATCTGGCCCTTTCATCTCGGAAAATGTTATCCAACAATATGGATGCCAATGCGGCCTTGGCGCTGGCGCTTCGGCTGGAAGCGCTGGAACGCCAGGTTTCAGCCTGTGGGTCCGACGAGACACTCCCGCTGGAAAGTCGCGTAGCACAATTATCGCTAGCCATCGACAAAGCCACGGAGCCCCATGCGTCTCTACAGAAGCTACTAAAAGAGGGTATGTACCAGCATGGCTCTTATCGAAGCTTGTTGCATTGATGATACCCTGCAAGCACCCAATGCCGACGAAACTCTTCTAGATCCGCAAAGCAAACTTGCTCTTGTGCTCGACCATGACACAAGGATGCGCTCGTTTGTGGCGCAAATGGAGGCGTGCGAGCGTCTCAACGACCAGGGTGTGGCTGGTGCTGGCCGTCTTGCGAGTATGTCTCATGCTACTTACGCGCAGCCCATGAATCTCTCCAGGAACGATTGCACGTTTGTGCAGAGCAACAAAAACAGCACATGCATGAGTTGGATATCATGCAACGTCACATCACTGAGCTGGCCACACAGTACGAACGCTATGTATGTGTGCTTACACACTAACAGCAGACGGACCAGCTCTCCCACATTTTTATAGCCCTAGACAAGTCCATCCGGAAGATAGAAGCGGCTGCTATGTCTTAGCCAATGTATATATAAATGTATGTATTACACGCGTCGCACAGATACTTCTCCATCATCCTCTATCGTCTGTGACGGCGGCTCTTCTTTCGTGGTATCTGTGCCTTGAATGGCGTGCAGTTGATTCAACGCCGTTTGAAAGAAAGGACGCACTTCGCAGATCTCCATAGACGAGATATTGGTCATCTTCACGTGAGAAAGGGGCCTCGACGTACCTCGAGATGGGCCGGATTGAGCATTTCCAAGCCAGCCAACACTTTGCTTTGCCGCGTTTCACGCAAATCTTTCAGTAGGGCACGTATCCGAGAGGACGCAGGAATATCTTCTGCCGCGCTAGGCGTGAGAGCAAAAAAACGTACTGTTCCAAAAGCATTTTCGAAATGGCGACGTAATGAAGGGGCAACGGGGCAAACGCCAATTGCGTAGTTTCTTGACGAAGAAACTCTGTGAGAGCGTCTTGCCGTTATGTATAGAGGTACGTACCAACACTAAGCCAGGCAGGCGGAATGATCACGCATTTCCGTTTCTTTCGGAGGGAGACTGCGAGCCACAGGGGTACTTGAGCATGCGTCGGCGGTTGGAATGGGCCATACGTCCCACTTAAAAGTCGGACACGATCGAGCGATATCAAGGGCAGTATATCTACCAAAGTCTCTGTACCGGCCACATATTCCATCTCTGTAGGCAAAATGCCGTACCGGGTGGGCGGTGGCAGTGCCATCGCACAACTCCCTCGCTCAGTCTGAAGCGCAAGGCGCGTTCTTTCTCCGCGCGTGTGTAGTCGTGTACATCGGGCGGGAGATCGGGCCGGGGCACACCACGGCGGCGCACAGTCCTTCGATGTCTCCACACGTGAACCACAGGCCATGACAGCTGTCTGGCTCCGTTGGTGGGCGGAGCTAAAGCGACAGGCAGCAAATGCCACGCCCATGCAAATACTGGGTGTGGTAACTGTTGTCCTGATCAATGTTGCTGTCTTTGGGCTGCTTGCATATATCGGGGGTGATCAGGTGCTCCATTGTACGTATCACTCGACTCATGGAAAGACATTGCCCGCCTAGCTACATGGATCCGAGATGCTTGGATCGGTATACCTATCATGTACATATTCATGATCTTAAGTGCTCTTCCACCTATCCACGGGTTTTCTACATCACTGACATTGTGTGGTATGGCGTTTGCCTCCTCGCATGCCGGAGCGTCTTGGCACCAACAGCTCTCCGCCTTGCTGTATGGATGGGGTGTAGCTACGATCGGTCTCATGCTAAGCGCAATGCTCAGCTTTCATATCCTTCGACGCCTTCTTGCGAATTTACACGGGCAATGGGACATTCAGGATCGCATCAAAAGCGATCGCCGCTTTCGCGCTCTCCAGACGGCAGTGCGTGAGCGAGGTATGCCTATGGCCATCCTAGCACGCTTCTGCCCCTTGCCGTACTGCTATACAAACCTTCTTCTTGCCTCCTTGGATTCTGTGTCGCCCTTTATGTATGCTGTGAGCACGTTCGCTACGTCGCCACGTCTCCTGCTCCCCCTCTTCATGGGTGCCAAGATGTATGAGCTGAGTGATAGAGATATTCGTGCGAACCTCGATCCACACACGAAGCGGTTGAATGCGTTCTTCGTATTGGCTAGCATTGGACTGGCTATAGGATCCAGCTGGTATATATGGCGCGAAACTGTCAAGACCCTTCACTTGGAAGATACGCTGCTGGGCGAGGACATGGATGTAAGAGAAGAAGAGCGCGAATCGTTTGTCCTCGACGACACAGCGGCCTCCATTTAACCTGTCCATGCTTTCCACGTGTGGTACATACGCATAGCCACGCCTTCTATGGTGCTGGGGGCGGGGCGTACGTCCAAGAAGAAGCTCACGGGCTTCGACGTTGCTTGGGTCATCACTTCGGCGGACGGGGCAGCCTTGCCTGCATAAAAGTCAATAATGTAACGCACAGTGTGGGGTGTCTCGCCATCGGTGCTGGGACGAACTATCGTCCAGTCATGTCGGTCAAAAGGCATCTGGTAGCCAGCCAAGCCACGCAGCCATGCCCGCCACGTCACGTCGCGCGGCCGTCCGACGAAGTTGACAAGCTGTGGCCCTGGTGCTTCCTTGTCCGTCTGCCACTCATGCTCCCACTCCAAGATGCGACGCCATGCTTCTTCATTCACAGCATTATGTATAGGCACGACAACACCCATATCTTCCGCTCGGGCTGCATGGTTCTTGCGACGCACTGCCGTATAAAACTGTTCCGCCGAAGGGTAGACCCAGTGACTATCACGTTGTGCACTCGCTGATTCAGCTGGCGCATGTTCAGATGGTGTGGCGTCATTGCTCCCATCCAGGTAGTACCTAGGAATAGATGATACTTCACGGTCTTTGGACAAGGCAGACGTGCTCTCTGCTTGGCGTTCGTGGGCCATCTTCAAAAATGTATCTTGAGCTTCATGCTTCACAGGGCACTGCGCTTCTGCTACCCACCTTTCACGTGTAGTGTGATCCACGGGGCAGGCACTTGGCTCAGCTGGCTTTGCTGCGGCGCTCGTGCTGCTTGCCTGCGTAAAGGGCCAGACCATCAACGTATAAGAGGAGGAGAGAGGAGAGGAGCGGCGCACGTTTTTAGTCAGCTTCTGGCTTCAGACGCTAGGCTCGTTCGAGCTGGGCCGCTTTTTTTTGTTGTCTGGATTAGACGTCGTGCGTTGCGATGAGCAGCGGCGTCAGCGTGCGCGAAGCGGCGCACCTGTGTTTGCATATTGTGCGCGAACACTTTGGCAGTGTGGTAGAGGTATGTATCCGTATTCTGACGTCGTCACAGCGCGTCGTCAAAGTCCTGCTGCGGTATGGACGACTTACGGTGCCCGAGCTCGTTCGTCTCTTGAACGATCCGCCGCCGGAGCGGCATCATCCTGGCCGTTCGCGCTCTCGTGGGTCCAGCTCTAAGACAGAGGCTAGTCCCAACTCGATACCCACTCGGCTTGTGCAGCAGGCGCTCATGGTCCTGATTCAGCACCACTGTGTGCTGCACTCTCGACCGTCGTCCGGCGTCGCAGCCGGGGCGAACCAGGAGCATTTTGAGGTGGATATGGACGAAGTGTTCTCTCGTTTGCGCTTTGGCTCCTACCTGGATCTTGCTCAGAAATGGGGCGGTGATGATGTACGTGGCCGGTGTACTAACATGCAGGCCCAAGCTGTGATTCGACTCTTACTATACCATGGCCAGATGCGTGCTGCTGACCTCATTGACGCGCTGGTCAACGAAACACCCAGGGGCGCAGAGGACACGGACGACTATACGAAAAAGAAGCGCGCCCTGCGTACTGCTACTCTCTCCGAATTGCTCGCACGTATGCTGCAATCGTCGCTTGTTCGACCCTCTACGGCGGTGCAGCATGTATCGCCTCAAGATCGGCGTATTGCGCTTGAAGAATCACTCTTGCGCTCTCAAAAAGGCATCCCTACCGCCAAATCCCTTCGTGAGCTCAAAGCCAAAGTCGCTTCGATTCTCGACGAAGAAGACCGCCGCGACTGGGAAGGCGTAGAGCATGGCGAGGACGGATTGCGACTGGGCTTAAAACGAAAAGAGGCCAAGGACGGGAGCCGAGAAAAACGTGCGCGGCGATCGACGCACGCTGACGTGAGTGCTGGCCGTATGGACGTGATCATTGATGTGCGTATCTTATGCTCTGACCAGCAGCCTGATGTGTGGCTCCGTGTCCACAACGACTATTTCCACATTCAAATGCGGAATGATGTATGTGTAATTGCGAGCTTACCTTTAGATGATTGCCACGGCTGTGGGCAACAAGTACAACAGCACCACAGGCGACGTCATGCGCTTGATGTTACAGCAAGATCAGCCTGGCGTATGCCGTTGCGAAAAGGATGAGCGGTCTCGCCCTATTTCTGTCACGACCCTCTCGCATCATATTCCAGAGCATGTGCGCATTCAGCGCGGACTCGATCGTCGTTCGATCATGGGCGACGAGCGTACGTCGCGAGCGCCCACGACCATTGAATTGCTTGCGGAATACGTGTCAATTTTGTCGGCACACGATAACATCTCGTCATCGGCACGTAAAACGCGGCTCCTTGCCCCCTTTGGCTCGTCTAGCACGACCAGTGCGGGCGGCAGTGCCAGGGTCGCGACGAGCTTCACGGTGGAGTATCGGAACATCTTGGAACAAATGCAGTTGCAATTGATCCGTGACGTCGTTGTGGAGCGCTTTGGTGCGATGGCTGGCCGCATCTTCAGCATCCTAGTAGAAAAAGGCAAGCTAGAAGAGAAGCATGTACGTGTACCTGTCTACTCACTCGCAGATTTCCAAAATTGGCCTGCTGTCGATGAGCGAGACGCGCGATATCTGCTCGCGCATGTTTGCCGCTTCAATTTTGAGTCTGCAGGAAGTACCGAAGAGCAACGAACGCAATCCTCAGCGTACCTTCTTTTTGTGGTTCGTGGATTTGTACAAGTGTAAGTCATGGCTGCTGGATCAGCTATACCGCACTCTTATCCAACTGAGCCGCCGGCGCCTGTATGAAGAGGCCAACAAGTCCTCGTTGCTAGAAAAGTCGGAGCGGACTGATGTGCGTGAAGATGCAGAGTCTCTCCTCACGGAATGGGAACGCAATGAGTTGCAGTCCCTACGTTCCGTGCAGGCGGCGATTACCGTCGCCGAGGCGCGCGTCGTGCAGGACATTTTCATTTTGCAGCACTTCTCCACATGAGCGTTTATCGGGGGCGACCATCGAAAGGCGCGTGTCCAGTGTTGAATTTTCATAGAACGTACATCAACAATGGAGTCTAGGGCCCTAAATGCTTTTCATAACACTGCGTTCTCCTTCTTCTTGTCGTGTTGCTACGTATTCCATTGTCTACGATGGACAACGAAGTTGATCTGGCTTTGATCCAAAGCGAAGCTCTATACTGCCTTCGACGAGAACAGCTTGTAAGTTTGTGCAAGCGCCGTGGCATCAAGCCACGCGGCAAGTCATCGCACCTGGCGGATATGCTCCGCAAAAGCATCGAGGCCAAGCACAGTCCATCAGCGGACAGCATGAATAGCTCATACTACAGTATGAGCCCACGTACAGATGGCAGCATGAGTCCTAGGAGTATGCAAGGCCTTGGATGGGGTCGAGAGATGCCGGTACGCAGCCCCTACATGCGTCCAGGCACCCAAATTGGCCAGGGCACGCCTAGTGCACGTAGTCCTGCCGCATCCAGTATGCATTCAGGTCGCTTTGCTAGCGTCTACGCACCCAGCGAGGCCTCAGAGCCAGAAAGTCATGGATCGGTGTACCTGCCTGCGCACAGTCCACGTATGGATCGCTCGCGTGTGGCAAGCCGTGAGAGCCGCGGGTCGGCCTACTCTCGCGCTCCGTCTCATGCCTCGCCTGACCTCCCTTCCACGGATCGCATGCCTAACCACGCATCACCGCGCATGCCCCCCCGTCTTGGCGCGAAGGAAGAAAACGAAACGCCCAAGGCACAGACGAGCTACGACACCGACAAACCTGTCCTACCCACGCTGCCGACATGGGAGGGCATCGACATCCCGCTCGATCTGCTGGATCAGATTGAGACAGGCTCTGTCAAGGACCATGCTGACGAGGCTGTGACACCGGCGCCGACCAATGACACTGCGTCTGTGACACCCGACAACGGAGAGGAGGAGGAAGACATGCTGGACATGTTGATCCAAGGCGTTGCATCTGAGCCTAGCGCCGATATCGAAGTGCCTGTGCTGCGGAAACGCTCTGGACGGGTTCATCCACGCTTGCCCGTGCCGCCGACGCCGGTAACGTCATACCCCCGCCCTGCCATGGTGTCGCCCACGATGCCGCCGCCGGCTAGCACGCTGTCTCCTACGATGCCTGGGCCTATGGAGGAGGGGAAGCACTTGACACATGGCGAGACGCGCCGTCTTCCTGCGGACGAGATGGCTGAGCAAGAGGCAGAGAGGAAGCGTAAAAAAGGATCGATGGGCGGCATGGTTCGTCGTATGCGTCACTTCCTCGATACCTCGTCGGCCCCACCGCAACCTACAGAAAAGATTCTTCCGTACCCTGTGGCGCCTGTGATGGGCGAAGAATCGCTTGTGCATAAGCCTGCGAGGAAAGCAGCCAGCGTCATTGACGATGATATGCTTCGTATGGCGATGATGTCTTCATCGGACCCATCATGCCTGCCCGATGAAAATACGGCGCCTGTGCCAGCCTGGCATACTGCGGCCCAGCGTGCCAACTCTCTCCGCTCTACACGCCGTTTCGATGCGGCTAGACCCCGTCGTGCCTTGCCTACCCCTGCTGTCGCAGCCGTCGGTGGAGGCGACAACGGTGCTCGTTCCCGTGCGCTTCGTTAATGGATGGTGTCATTATTCCCCTGGTTCCTTTTATACAGCAAACTATAGTAAATATTTATGGTTGAACATCCTTTAGGACGATGACGGTTGCGCTGTACTTGTAGCCGCCGTAGCAGCGAGTTTGCTTGTATCCTCGGTCGCCATGTCTTCCACCCCAGGCGAAGAGATGGGGACAAACGAGGAGCCTGTAGGTGCATTCATTGGGTCCACAAACTGATTCAGGAACGAGTCTAGATCGAAATCGCTGCCCTGCCCTGGCGTGCCAGCTTGCTGGGGTCCGGTCCCGGCGGGACTCGGTACTTGCCCAAATCCCGTGCTATGCTGAGAAAGGACGGAAGGCGCTGTCTCCAAGTGCGAAGAGGGCGCTTGGCTCGAGGTCGGGTTCGTCCAGGTTCCAGGGTGGCCAGAGGCGAGCTTCGCTGTTGACGCGGTGCCCGTCTTTGGGCCCGTAGCAGCCACCTGCGCAGGTCCTAGACGCAAGTTTTGGACCAACGTATGGATTTGATTCTGGAGATGATTCGTTTGGTCCATATTTGCTTGTGCCTCCTCGCTAATGCGCTGCACACTCCGCATCAGCTGCTCTGTAGACAAGGGTTCAGCCACCGCACCTGCTTTGCCCTGGGTGGCTGGGCCGCGCCATGTCGGCTCCATGGATGACAGCACATCGTTGGTCACAGGGTGCGTCTGTGCCGCCCCTGCCTCCATGGGTGCCATACTCTGCGTTGTAGGAGCCGCCCCGGCGGGCCTTGTGGATGACGACGGCTCCTGTGCCATCGCCGTTTGCAGAGCGGCCAACACTTGCGGATCCAACGCTTGCTGCTCAGCTGGTCCACCATCTGCGAGCATCGAAGAAAGCCAAGCATTCACATCTTGAGGCGACTTAGCATCCATCGTTGCACTGTTGGCCATGGGCGGCGAGGTTACATTCGACCATGTCACTGTCTCTGGCTGCGAAGCGTTCAGCGGGGTAGCTCGAGATGCCATAGGCCGCAACGTAGGCGAGTCAGGGAGAGGTCCTGAGATGCCGGTCCATGTATTGGGCGAATTGCCTTCCGAATCGCTGGTAGCTTCAGAAAATCGTTGGTCGTTGGTGGTGGAAGAAAGTGGGTTGCTAGTGGTATCCTGAGAAGCAGCTTTGTGCTGTGCCATTTGCTCGTCATAAGAGGTATCGCTAATAAGAAATCGTGCACGCTTTTGTGGTCGCACTGGTCCGCGCTGCTTTGTATTGACCGTGGTCGCATCCTGTTCTTGAAAACGATTCGCAGAGCCATCATCGTACGGTGAGGCACCGGCAAAGCCATTCATCGTAGCTAGCTCCGGACCCGTTACATTGTGCAGGATATCACCCACATTGGACGAGCCAAACACTCCTGCAAGGAACCGAAGAATGCGGTTGATGGTATCTTGTTGTCGTCGCATTTGCTGGCGGTTCTCCAAGCCTTGTTGCCATAGCGCTTGGTTCGAGTGTTGCAGCTTAGAAATCTCTTCAAAGATCGAATGCTGGTTGCTTTTGATATTTTGAATGGCGCCAAGAAGAGCAGTAAGCTGTACAGGCCCCACGACTTTGGTCAGATCCTGGGAATCGCCCCCCATAGTGTCGTACTCGTTACGTGTCAATGCACCACCTGTTAAGCTGTGCAAGGCTCGGTTTGTATCGTCCGACAAATGTTGTTGATTCTGCTCTTTGTCCTTCCCACTACGCTTTCGCTGCACTTTCGAAAGCAAATCAGGATGATCTCGGTGGAAGCATGGGTTGGTAAATTCCCAAAGCTCACTCTGAGATGGCTGGTCGGTCTTCAATGCACCTTGCTGCAAATGCGGCACCTTGTGGAAACCGTACATATTCAGCTGACGCACAAACGAGGAGAAGTTGTTGTGTTTGAAGAAGCGTGGAAGCACTTCATCCCCAAATCGGACATGGTTGGGCACTATGGTTAGGCGCGACAATTAGGCGTACGTACCGAGAAAAGTATCACCTGCTGGTGACCACCGAATCAGCTCATCGGTGTTGGGATCATCCACCATGCTGTTTGTGAGTCAATACATATACACACCTCCGTAGCTTGTTTAAAAAGGCTGGGCTACTCCGGTTCATGACGGCGGGTTGTGTCGTCTCCATATGCAACCTGGGTGGACCTACTTCTTTTCGCAATGATCCTGGCGTCTTCTGATTCAAAGGTGCGTATGCTTCCTTTGGATCTACAGCCTGGCCTTTGGGTAATATCGCACTACGAGGGAATCCTGACCCTTGTGCCTCCCAGCCTGGCATAAGCCTGCGATGTCCCTCACAGCGTTCAGCCAGGCGTAGTGTACATTATGTGGAGATGGCACGTGACTCATCGGGATGTGGCGGGATCTGGGTGGGAAACTATATAAAGGCCAACTTGTCCACATGGCCCCCCGACTTGTAGAGTGGCGTCTCACTGCAAGGTGTGGACAGTCATCGGAATAAATTACCGGGATAAGTCCTATGTCGACGAACGGCTCCCTTCAACTTCCCCAAGCACAGTCGAAGCCTTCGACAGCTGATCTTCCGACACAAAAGCCACTCTCACTCCCTACGAATCCGGGAAAGTCGGAAGCAGGCTCGACACTAACAGGAGATGACGACAAGTCTCTCGTGAAGGATACCCCCTCGGTGCCGGCACCAATTACGGAGCAGACACTTTCGAGTATGCATGGCATTGTGCCCACGTTACAGTGAGTATATGGTCTGCTGTTGTAGTATTAACATGGCCCAGGAACATTGTAGCCACGGTAAACTTGGAAGCCCGGTTGGACTTGAAAACCATTGCATTGCATGCTCGCAATGCCGAGTACAACCCCAAGGTATGCGAAACTGTTCCTTTGCCATATTAACACTGTGCAGCGTTTTGCCGCCGTGATTATGCGTATTCGTGAGCCAAAAACAACAGCCTTGATTTTCGCATCTGGTAAGATGGTTATCACAGGCGCGAAGAGTGAGGACGACAGTCGTTTGGCAAGCCGAAAGTATGCCCGAATTATCCAGAAGCTCGGTTTTGAAGCCCGCTTCAGCGAGTTCAAGATCCAGAACATTGTAGGATCTTGCGATGTCCGCTTCCCTATCCGCTTGGAAGGTCTTGCCTACAGCCACGGCGTCTACTCTTCATATGAACCAGAGTTGTTCCCTGGTCTCATTTACCGTATGGTCAAGCCCAAGGTCGTACTTTTGATCTTTGTGTCAGGGAAGATTGTGCTAACGGGTGCTAAAGTGCGCGAGGAGATCTATACCGCTTTTAACCTCATTCTCCCGGTACTTTCTGAATTCCGAAAGCCTTAAAATAATATGCACAATACCACGATCGTTGGGTATGTCGCTTGTCCAATGAATCAATCCTCTTGGGCCGGGGAGATTGTGGTTACGTATATACGTTATTTAAAAAATGTATTATGATGAATGGGCAGCTAGTTACTGAAAGTGACGGCTATCTGTAAAAAGTCTTAGATTCCTTTCACTAATGGAAATTTATACCAACATTCAGGAGCGTTGCATCCATCCACCTTGCTGCGTCGAACGTCGCGCCGCGCGTTCTGACGCGGTTGTGTTTGGACGACGCGACGCTGCCGCGCGACATTCGAAAACCATATCACGTGATATGCACAGTGCGTGGCCTTGCCAAGCCATCTTCCGAGCCTCGACGCTGCTGCTGCTGCTGGTCATGGCTGCACACGGTCTAGGATTGATGCTATCGAGTGTGCCTGTTCGGCATGGGGTTTCCCTTTTGGCCCGCTCGAGGGCGCCGATGCATTTCATGAATGTGACACGCGTCTCAGCTTTGACAAGTGTGGCAATGCCGCGCTATTTTTCGCTGGGAGGTCAGTCGTCGTACAACAATGAAGCTGCTCGCCAGCAACTTTTTTCGCAAGCACAGGAGCTGAAGAATGTTTCTGCGATAGCTTTTGAAGAAGGAAAGGAAACATCGTCGTCGGCTCTGGAAGAAGTCAAGCATCTCGGACAGTCTGTGCAGGAACGCGTTAGCCATGCGAACGAAGCGGTTACTTCGACACTATCGCAGGACGCTGATATGATTCACAAGGCCTCAGATTTTGCTACGAATGATTTGCAGGCGCATGGTCTTGGTGGTTGGACCCCTTCTGGTATGCTGCAGCATTTGCTGGATGGCGTGCAGTACTTGACAGACTTGCCCTGGTGGGCGACCATTATTTTGGTGACCTGTGGTATTCGTCTGGCGATTGCGCCGCTTCTTGTGTATGTGCAAGGCAATTCAATTCGTCTGTCCAACATTCAGCCCCAGATGCAGAGTCTGCTGAAGGAGCTGCAGTATGCCAAGTCGATGGGCAACCAGCAGGAAATGCAGGTGTCGGCCATGAAGGTTCGCAAGCTGTTGGCGGACAACAATGCGTCGCCCTTCAAGTCTCTGTTACTTCCTGTTGTGCAAATGCCGATTTTCCTTTCGTTCTACTTTGCGCTGAATGGCCTGGCCAAGGCACCGTTGCCTGCACTTACTACGGGCGGTGTAGCTTGGTTCCCTGATTTGACAGCCGCTGATCCGTACTATGTGCTTCCGATTTTAAGTTCGGCTATGACCTTGCTTGTGCTGGAGACAGGTGCGGAGACCGGCACGACGGGCATGAACCAGACGCCGCAGGCACGTATGATCAAGAATGTGTTGCGTGGTGTGACAGTGTTGGCAGCCTGGTTCATTTCCAGTTTCCCCTCTGCTGTACTACTTTACTGGACAACGACGAATACTTTCTCGTTAGTGCAGCTGCTGGCCCTGCGCACACGATTCTTTAAGCGCCTGTTGCGTCTGCCCGAGAAGATTGAGCACCCCGTGCAGCCGCATGTGAAGCAAAAGTCGTTCATGGAAGGCATTCGTGAGGGTATGGGTAGCAACGCCCGTCCTGCTACACCTGTTCGCCGCCCACCGCCGCCGTCGGCGCTTCGCAAGGCACAGGAGACGCCGCAGACCATGAGTCAGACCCGCAGCCGTGCGTTAGACTCGCTCATGACGGAGGGCGGCGCATCCAAAGCGTCCGCCACGACTGATGCAGCCCGTGAAGCGAGCAGCTTGGAAAAGCAGTCGCGTGTCGCTGCAGCGCGTGAACGCCGCCTGCGTCAGCGCTCCTAAATAGACCGCCGACCCTACAGATAGTTGGGAAGACAGGAAGCGCTTACGTGAGCGAGAGGGTCTTCCTGGCATGCGCGCGTGGCCTCTCTCAGTTAGGCGTTCGCAACGTTGGCACAGACCTTGATGGCAGAGCCGGTAATGCAGGAGGGCCCTGCAGCGGCGTATATGGCGTGTATGTATGCTTCATGACTAATGGAGATAGCTGTAGGTATGGCGCCGACCGAAAATCCCACGTCGTCTTTCCTGGCACGATTCACGGCGACGGCCAACGAGGCGTGGGCGTGGCTAGCCGAATCCTGGGGCTTGCGTTTCCAGGATCAGGCGTGTGCAGAGCGCATAACGCAGGATGACGTGCATGCAGCAATGAAAGAAGCTTTCATGGTGGACCAGGAACTGGACTCGTTTGCAGAGAAATTTCGGTACACCATTGCTACTTCGTACTTGCTTGCACCGACGTTGTCCATTTCCATGTATGGACGTCCCAACACGTCGAAAACTGATGCGACTGTGCTTCCTATGGGCCAGTCCAAGACGTATACGCTCCCGCATGTGCCGTTACACCATACTGTGCAATGTAGACTTGCTGACCAAGTACCTATCGTGCCTGTGGTCGTCGGCGCGAGTGTTCTCCTTCTCGCCAGTCTACTGCGTATACCACTGGCACCTGTCCTGCTAGCTTTGATGGCCCTTGATGCATCCCTGGTCAAACTGCAGCTCTCCAACCATTGGCAATGGCCACCGCAGGATATGGTGTTCGCCGTAGCGACGCCTTCAGCGATGCGACCTCACTTTCTCGCCGCATCAGTGCCTTTGCCCATCTGGGTCAAAGATGAGCGAATTCGACTGCATGTATGTCTCCTGCATCAAGCACAGCTTTTCGTCCAAGCGGCGCAACGTATGGATCGATGCATCAACAATGCACTGGCAGCTGTTCAAGAAGTCGAATTGGTCTCGCGAGGCTTTCCCTTGTCGTCCCCCTTGCCGCCTATTTCACGTATGGAGGCAGCTACCGCTGCTTTGGAAAGCACTCCAACGCCTGGTGCACGCCCCACCTACCCACAGCGCTTTCCACGTCTACGAAAAGCTATTGCCGATGCCGTGGAAGAAATGTCATTTCATTGCCGTACAACATCAGAGCGGCTGAACGCGACATGTCTACAAGAAGATCCATGTATTCACCATGGTCTTGTTACTGTACGACACAAGCCAGGGACTGTAAAAGCCGCTGCGCCAGCACCATCGTCGGTCGTCCCGCGGACCCTCTCGCTCTCTCCGTTTGCGACGCCGCCCCGCCCGGCTCCGCGACCGGGCTCACCAGAGAAAGCCATTCGACTTCGGCCACCTATGAGCGAGGGCCGACTGTCTGCGCCGCCTGTGCATGCTGGCACGCCGCTTCGCGCGCGGATGGCGCGTCCAAGCGACTCACCGTCGACACTGCACCAACCGTTGGACCCCGTCGATCGACTCGCGCTGGCCTCGCTCCGCCGTGGATTTGAACACATGCATACAATACGCCAAGCTCTCCTTTACCGTATTCTCTCTTTGGACCTATCGATGAAAACCGTGGGGGACGATCCTCAACAGGCCATGGCGTTGCATACATTTTGGGATGAAGAGGTGCTGCATGGCACCCTGATGCCACTGACCACACAATTCGATGCCATTGCCGATACTATGCAAGAAGCCCTTCAAAGCGAAGTGGCCCAAACCTCGCCTGTGGCGCCTTCACCGTCCTCGCTGCGCGCACATAGCCGTCTCGGGCCTCCCCTGGTAGAGATGGCACGCAGACTACGTGCATTGCAGTGCAAACTGTGTGTATGCGAAGACGAGCTGAATCTGTCTCTACCGCGTCTGCATGGCGAGGACGAAAATGATGGTGCGCCATGGCCTGCGGATGAAGCCTCGGTCCGCGACATGGTAGCCAGCATGCGGGCGGATCTGGACGCATTGATGCAGGCTTGGGAAGCGGGGTATGCCACCTTCCAAGCACCACCTCCACCGTCCTCCACCCGTCCACTATGTACGCCCCCGCCCATGTCGCCTACAGCTCTGCCTGCGCCTGTGCCTTTGACGATGGACAGCGATCTGTTGGACGAACCGGAGGAGTTTCAAAGTGGCGTTCTGTCATCCGATACCCTTGATGGTCTTCTTCGCGCGTCCACCTCGACCGCGCAACTTCCGCGTCCAGGTGGGCCGGAAGACGTGTACGAAAGTGAGCCGGCTCCCTTCATGCCCTCACGACCACGCTCGACCCAGTCACGCGCGGAGCGAATCCGCCTCGCACGCGAGGAGCGAGAGAAAGCATCCGCACAGCATTTTGATGCGCAACATGCCACGAACCCCTTTACGATTGTCAATGAACTTAAAAGCGTCCTTGAACGCCGGACTCATCCTGAACCTACGACGCCGCCGTCGCCGTCCATAGTGTCTTTCTCCTCTGCCTAGGTAGACCATGATACCATGCATGCCCTGCTGTGAGTGCCACGTGGCACAAACGCGTGCAGGAGCAAATCGCGCACGAGCTCCACGCGTGGGCGGCGCAGCGCGTTGAGGCTTCTCCTTGTCGACATGGCGGCGCCTGGGCCTGCGGTACGCACACTACGTGCTGTGCAGCCGCTTACGCAAGGGCCTAGCCCGGTAGAAGGTACGTCGGCATGCACTAGGGCCAACCGTCTAGATCCGTATTTGGAGGGTGGAGCACTCAACCGATACTACCTGTCGCTGCGCTCTGGGATTCCCTCCCAGGTAGACTGGGCCTTGTCACGCTTGACTGTGTACACGTACGACATGGCGGAAAAGTTCCTGCTTTCGCAGTTCCCTGGTATGGCCGATGCCCTGGCCGAGTATGTGCGGCGTTGGTGTGCTGCGAAGCGTGGTCTGCCTCGGTCGGCGTGGGATCAGATGCAGCGTGGTGAGCTTCTCAATGGCTATCGCATAGATCAGGGGATTGGCTATGGTGATGATGGGAGTCAGGGTCTTGCTCTTGCAAGCGTGCGTCTCACAGCCTCGTCATCCAAGGCACGACGGTTACGCGATCACGTTGCGTTCCAGCCACATGTCTACGCCCAGGACGCGGCGTTGGAACGACGCGCAGCCGATGCCATGCTGATCCTACGCAATCTTTCGCTCACACCTGAGAATGTGGCATTCCTTGCGCAAGTGCCAGGCATTCTTGAGCTGATTTGGCATACAGTCTCGCTGGACGATGTGGATGAATGCGTGGATATTCCACTGCATATGCTAGAAATTCTGGAATGCGTGGCACCGCATATGATGGTCAGCGACTGGGTACGTGAGAAGTTCGTACAAGCGGCTGCGGTCGATGGGCCCAAGTACTTGGAAGATCGCATATTTGCGCGCCTGTACGAGTACGTCCAAACGACCGACGATCGTGCGTACCTGCTAGGCGCCTTACGATGCCTTCGTGCGCTGGCCTCGCATCCTTCCAATGCGTCAGCACTCGCGGAAGTGGATCCGACATTGCAGCCTACGTCGCTGCAGCTCATGTCTCGCTGCCTCATGCTCCTGCCACTCACCCAAGATCCTGAGCTTCTCGAAGCAAGTTTGGATCTCTTATACCAGTTGGTGGCGATTGGCGATAATGCGCTAGCTCTGGGCTTGCAGCTCACAGCGCCGAGAACGCACGCGGTAGTCCAATTTCTCACACGGAACCTGTCGCTGGGCAAGTCGGTGTGGGAACGCGATACGCCGCTCACGGCGAACGCTACCGCTTGGTGGGCCCCTGACATTCCCAACATGGCCCGCATCAAGCAGCGACGTGAGATGGAGCTGCGTGAACGCATGACGGCCGAAGAACGCGCACGCTGGAAAGTCCTCCCTGCCGACGTCCAAGCAACCATCACAGCTATGCCGGAGCCGCAACGTGGCATTGAATGGATGAAAACGCTCTTTGAGCCAGACGCCCAAGGCGAAGTGACGCAGATGGACTTTTGGATTGCGTACCGCGATCAATTTACCCCGGCCGCCCAAGCCGGCGCAGCGCCGCTGCAGCCTGCTGCCAACTTGATTCGCAATGTATCGCAGGCGTTCCCAGGCGCGTCCGCCATGGTCATCCAAGGCGTGCAAGGCGCACAGCCGCGATTTGTCATTCGTGGGATTGCGCCGCGACTGCGCTACACACCGACCCCGCAGTGCCCGTGGCCAGGTAGCGCCCCTACTACGACATGGGCCGAAGTTCGAACGCAGCTTGAAGCCATGGTCGCCCAGACGACCGATGGCGTGTGCCGCTGCGTTGGATGTCCCTTTGTGGCGACAGAGGAGGAAGAGGAAGCACGGCGTGCCACTCTACGTCGCCACGTCCTAACGCATCTTCCGCCGCCTAGGGAGCCTGCGGATCGCGCGCCGTCCGCTGCGATGGCGATGTCCACGCAGGAGCATCCCGGTGTGATTAGCTTTGATGTGGAGCGCACACCCTCGGTCCCGACGGCTTTGCCTGGGGAGCCGCCGTCGCCATGTGGTGTGGCGTTTTTGTCGCTGCTCGTGCTTCGCTTCGTCACGCGTGCCGCTGCTGACGTGCTGCGTCGGCATGGCTACGGATGTCCGAACTATACCTATGGCGGTGCCATGGAACCTGTTCGTGCTGCCTCGGAGCGTGGCGAACTGTTTGGCTTTCCGATGGCGCCGTTGGCGGGCGGCGACTCAGCAACGTCCAAGGCGGACGGCGCGTCGGATCAGGACGAGCGGTGGACCAACGCCGCGATTCAGATCATGGAGGCCGTCGCAGGGGTGGAAGAAGAACTAATGGCCATTTCTCTGCGCAACGATATTCTATGCCGCCTCGCCAACGATACGTTGATCGCGATTCGGCCTCATATCGCGCCGGCGTCAGCGGCAGCTACAGAGGATATGTAGGTGCCATGAGCTATATAATACAATCTGGGTGTAAGCCTGTCCTGCTAGAGTGCAGCACGTCCATCATTCCAAAAAGTATCCGTCATGCAGATCGGCAGTCTAACATATGTGCATAGTCGCCGAAGCGAATAATCTTTTGGACGTGCTGGGCATGGCGTCATACGTACCTTAGGAAGCCGTGGATGCGCTGACATGGCGCATCACGATCGATTCACAGTGGGCCCACGCCTCAGCGGACTCTTGCTGGATCGCTTGAAAGGTGTGGACGTACGAGTCAAGCGCCTCGCGAATCTCTTTGACTTTCTCGCGCTCGAACCGCTCCATCTCCGTCTTGCAGAGACGCGATACTTCTTCAAAGCGGGTCCGATGCGCCGCACTGGCCAACTCCGCCTTGGTCACAAGACTCATGTGCGCATCCAAGTGCTCGTCGGGCCGCTTGGCCTGCTTGGACCGCAACTTGCCCAGCTCTTCGTCGGCCCGCTGCCACAGTTGCCATACATCTTCGCGGGCAGCAAACGATTTGCGGATACTGCCCGCTAACCGCTCGTACTCATACACGACCAAACCAAGCACATGCGCTTCGTGCTCCGCCAGGCGAAGAGAGGCATCGGCCGACTGCTTCTTGCGCTCTGCCAAGGCGGCAAAGCACGTCGATACACTCCGCGACAAGTTGCTGCTGGACAATGCAATAAGGGCATGGTACAACTGCGTCTGCGCACTCGCCAGCTCTTGGCGGCGCTGTGAGAGTGTCGTGATGCACGCCACAACCTCTTTCAGGCGCGACTCCAGCATGTCCAAGTAGGCCAGCTGGTGGGCAAACCAGTCGTCATGGTCATGGAAGCGGTACTGCTGCAACGCATGACTCCAGCCAAAGTACGCCTTATGATCCGGCGTAATCACACGACCCTTCTTCGCATCGCGCGTATGGATATCAGCAGAAAGATTCGTACTCTCCAGGAACAACATCAAATCCTCGTCCTTTTGCAAGAGAGGATGATGCAGGATTTTCGTCAATGCGCGCTCCAGCGCGTACCGTCGAAACTCGACGACATCCGGTGCAAAGCGCCCCAGCTTGACTTTTTCTGGTATAGGGGGCACAATCACACCTGGATGATTGCTCACCAAGGCCGCATGCAGCCAGCGGAAATCACTGTATCGACGTAGAATCGACAATGTCGGCTTGCTGAGCCATGGGGCATTAGACAGGATGCGGACCGTGTACACGACATGCGCTGTAACAGGGTCCCCTACACGATGCGGATCACTCACACTCACACGGAACGACAGCGGCGGCTCCGCTACATCAGCTGTTGGTGCTTCACTGGTAGGCGATGGCGTCCCATAGCTGGATGCATCGTTCGGCGCCGAAGGTGACGCAGGCGCGGATGTAGCTGCTTCGGCCTGGACCTCCGCTGGAGCCTCAGGCTGCTCTGCCGCCTCGTCTGCGGTGGACGTCCCCGCTGGCACCTCGGCTATCGGTTCTGCCTGTTCATCGACCTCGTCGGTTTTCGTCGTCGCAGGGGCCTCCGACGTCGTTTCTTCGTGCGGCGCTTCGTCCGTCTCAGCGGTATGGCCCTCCTGGGCGAGACGGGCATACAGTTCTCCCGCGTACGCCGTCCACCATGTTTCGAACGATACACAGGTGAGATCAAGTCCTAGCGCCTCTAATTCACTTGTATCCATCTTGCAATTCACAGGCCGCTTCGTCGCCGCTTGTGCATCTACATCGTAGATCGGCTCAATGTGCTGTGTGCCAGCTTTCGAGGCCTTGCACACTTGATTCCATACACGTGAGAGCACCAAGCACATATCGTACTTGGTCATGGCTTCCTTGGCCGAAAAATGCAAGGTCGGGGGCATCGCTGTATCCGTAGAAGTTGTCTGATGCTGTGCATACAAGCTCGCTAACTGCTCGAGAATGCGTGCCACGTCCTCGACGCAGGTAGGGTATCGAACCGCATGCGCATCCATACGTACAGGCACATCAGTATGCTGAACCACTGCCAGCAGGGTATTCACAGCCGATTCATTCATATTATCGGCCTTGCCGTACAATACAGGCACGCGCAGGTTGGTCGCCCTGCCTGTCGACGCTGCTTCTAGCACAGCCAGCTCGCCATCGCGTTTGCTTTGGCCGTAGGCATTCAGAGGATGGCATGCATCAGTGACACGGTACGGCGGACTGGTCCCGTCAAAGACATAATCCGTCGACACATTGATCAAATACGCTGGTGTCGGCAAGGAGCTGCATACGCGCGCCAATGTACGTGGCGCTTCCACGTTCAAGGCATGGCTAGCAGCAGGGTCTTTTTCTACGACGTCGGGGCGTCGTTCTGCGGCTGTGTGCAAGACCACGGCTGGCTGTACCTCCATAAGGAGCTGCTCGACGGCCGCTGTATCCGTCAAATCCAGGCGCAGGAGCGGGTCTGTGGCACGCTGCCAGGCAACACCGGTCACTAGTTGTGAGTACACCAGGAGGCGACATACCTTCGTGACCAGCGTCTATGCATGTCGTCATGACCGCGCGGCCTAAGAGGCCGGACGCGCCAGTGACCAGCACCTTCATGGTGAAGGTAGAGAAGACCGAAGCCATCGCTGACGCGGCTGGCTACCGCGAAACGCCAGCCAGCCTCCTTACGTAAGAGGTCCACGTCCATGCCGGCCAGTGAGAACGCGCAACGCTCGCAAGACGAAAGGCAAAAGGAAAATCTTCCTACGAGACACGGGGTATATACCTTGCGTAGATGTACGCAAAGAAGAACTAGGCTGTCAATCGTTTTGTGCCGGAGGGCACAGAGAGCATAATAAAAAAAGGGATCAACGCAGAAGCGTACGTGACCGAGAATGCGATGTACTCGAGATCGAGATCATAGAGTTTCGGATATTGGTAGCCAATTACACTGAACGTAAAGAGAGACGCTGTGGCGATACAGAACAATGCATTCATGACCACCAAGCAATGCGCAGTAGAAAACAGGAGCGCTTTGGAAGTATGGAAGCTGGGCTCAAAAAAGATATCCATGTCGTCAGGAGACACGTGGGATTTGCCGAAAATGAGGTCGTCCATGTTGGTAGAGAACGGTAGCTTTAGGTCCTTGGTATAGGCCTGGTAAATCCCATCGAGCCATGGGCCCAGAGTGAGAAATAGGACACAAATGAGCATAGAAATAAAGATACGACCACGGTACACGAGCGCACAACCAAGCGTGATCAGCATCCATATAAAGCTGCTTTTTCGGTAGCGCACAAACATAGGCACCATGAGAATTTTGTGTTTCGTGTAGCGTTGCAGCTGCTCGGTCCACTTCGCGACCAGGTGCTGCATCATGTACCAACAAAGGATCAAGGATATCTGCGTAAGCCGCCTTGTAACAACGATCCAGTCGTAGTCTTTGTTAGGGAACCACATAGCTGTAGCACATAGCCCGGATGCAAGAGCCGCCATCGCACTAAGGAAAGGTCGTCGTAACTTGACGGTATACGTGACAAATAGGATGGTGTACCCCGAAAAAACGTAGGCCCATATCAGGGCGAGTACCGCACGTAGGCTCGTCGAGGTGAGCCATGCCATCCTTGCAGGCGTCCTATGTCTGTGGCAGAAGCCTAAGCCAAGCCACGGCGGCCACAAGAAAAATGGAACGACGATGCGCAGCGAATGTCGCGACCGGCGTACGCTCAGACGCGTCGTTCCTTGCTTAGTCAGCGTCAACGACCTCGTGGAAAGGGCAAGGCACACATCCACGCGTTGTAC
Organism: Malassezia pachydermatis; assembly: GCF_001278385.1. Taxonomy (NCBI): domain Eukaryota; kingdom Fungi; phylum Basidiomycota; class Malasseziomycetes; order Malasseziales; family Malasseziaceae; genus Malassezia; species Malassezia pachydermatis. The sequence goes on from NW_017253139.1 coordinate 517,362, forward strand.
CGTGCATGGAGGCGGCATGGGAGGCGGCGCTGCAAGCGCATACAGCCTCAGACGCTGCACAGGACGATCTATGGGCGTGGGTGATACGCGCATTTGATCCTCGTGCGCCTGCTGAGGCGACAGAACGACAACAACGTATGTGTAGTGTAACTAATCGCAGTGCAATCCTCCTTAGCGTCGCTGCATGGATGGGAAGACGAGTTGGGGACCTGGTTCTTGCGTATGTACAAGAATGCTAACGCTAGACTCTGTCTCTGTGGCGTATCACGATGTAGTATGCGAGGCGTTGACCTCTGTATCGCAGGCGTCCGCGCAGCAAGACGCCATGATTACCATGCTACAGACATGTGTCGAATGGATCCATACCCGCCAAGCACTGATCCCCGAACTGGGCTTGCCGTGTGCAGAGTATATCCCTGCCTTCTTTCGGCAGTGCAAAATGGTCTTCAGTGCAGCGTTGCCACCGGATATCCTGGATGTGATGCAGGCGCTGGTCGCCAGCAGGCTCACGTACGATGCCCACCACGTCCACCTTCGTGACGATGGCGTGCATATTGGTGCACATCTGCGTCGCCTGGGCCTTGATACCCTTGTTCAAAGTGCACTCACACACACAGCTACTGAATTACTGCAGAAAGCGACGGCGCAAGCCACGGAGGATGCGCTGCATCAAGGCGCGCATCACACCTCTGTGTACCCCATGCTACATACGTTACTGGAAGAGCAGCTCCTTCCGTCGTTAATGACGATGCTGGATGCAACATGTGAGGGGCCTTCGACTCAGGTCGTGCCTGATTGGTGGGATGCGAGCGTATCAGTATGGGATGCGGTGCCGTCCGTCCCCTCGCACGATCGCGACGCGCTGTACAAACGCCTGGACTACTCGCTTGCCCAGGCGGTGGGCCACCGCCGTGTGACACAGTTCTTTGCGCTGATTGGTACCTACCCACAGAGTCGAGGCGCCATGGACGACTTGGTGCTATGGCTGGAAAAGACAGGTGATCGAACGTACTTGGCCCAAACGTTTTCCGAAGCGCTGCACACACAGTTATTGCACCCTGGTGTGGATACGCATGCGATCTTGGTGTACTATGTGAATATGGTGTATGCGCTGCGCCTCGTCGACTCGACAGGCGTCGTGTTATCGCATGTGCTGCCACCTGTGCAGAAATACCTACGCCAGCGAAGCGATACGATCCAGGCGGTGGTGCATGCATTGCTAGGCGACGATCCGGCCTTCGAACTCTTGCGTACGGAGCTTGAGCAGGGCGGAGGCGAAAGCGATATGGCCAATCCGCTAGGCGCCGAAGCCGACGAAGAGCAGTATACACGCACGGAGTTTTGGCACGATCCGACATGGATGCCACGACCCGTGGATGCGGGCCCTGAATTTAGCCAGATGCGATCGCGTGATGTTGTGGGTTTGTTGGTGACGATTTTTGACGATCACGACGGGTTCCTGCAAGCGTTGGAGCGACATACGGCGCAGTTGTTGGTGCGTACATGCCACTACGACACTGCGCGAGTCCAGCGCAACAATGCCATTTTCAAACGACGGCTTGGCGAGAGCAGTTTGCATCACTGCGATATTATGTTGGCCGATGTAGCCTTCTCGCAAGCGTTGGATCGAGCCTACCACCGCGACAATTCTGCGTCTTCGATGGACCAGGCAGTCCACCCAATGATTATTTCGCGGCAGTTTTGGCCGGACATGGAGATGGGGACGTATACGCTGCCAAACCGTCTCGCAGCAGCGCTGGACACCTTCGCTGCGTACTATGCCAAGGCTCATCCCACGAAGCGCGTACGGTGGCTGCCCTACCTTGGCACAGTCGACGTGGACATTGAGCTGGCCCAGGGCCGTTGTGTGCACGCTCGCGTTACGCCGCTGCAGGCGGCCGTGGTAGAACTCGTGGCTGGCCTCAGCGATGGAAGCGAATCGACGTCCATGATGATCACGGCCGACAATGTCGCGACGGCGCTTCGTATTGATCGCGAAGCTGCCTTGGCAGCGCTTCGATTTTGGTGTACACATGGTCTATGGCGAGAACTACCTGCTCCGGCAAGTGGATCGTTTGAGTTGGAGTAATTATGGCTGGGCAGGTGTGGATGTGACGCCCAGCACGTAGGGCAACAGACTGCATTCGCGCGTTGTTCGAACGATTTCAAGGCCTGTGCCCACACGGGGGCGTGGACGACGTCGAGCGTCGTTGGTATCGTCGGTAAGCAGCGCCGCATCTAGGACGAGCATGCCTAGACTGCGTATGTCCAGCTCGGCCTGCGAGAGGGAACGTGCATGCGCTTGAGCCGCATCGATGCTGGTCTGTAACAGAGTGGAAATGTGACGTGCACTGGTCGAATTGGTCATGTAGAATGTCGACGTGTGCCGCTGGCCATGCAAGGGCGACGTATGGACCAACGATACGGTCGGCCGCGAAGCACCTGACTCCGGCAGCACGGACCAATGCCGCGGCAACGCTTGCCAGCCAGGACGTGGGACGTGGCCGGCGTACAAAGGCGCGTGGCGGCCGGTACGTATCAGCACCACATCATGAGGGCCTGGTGTCGTGGGGCAGATCGTGCATTCAGCCTCCGCCGCATGCGCGAACGACAACACAGGCGGATCAATGTAGAGCCCACGACCAACCAAGCGGACGCGCAGCTCCGGATCAGGCGCCTCGATACGCACGCGGATCGGCGCGCTGGGCATCCCCGGCGCGAGACCGGTGGAGAGCGGCGCTGGATCAAAGGAAATAGTACGTAGCGCCTCTTCGTCGGTGCTCGGCGGGAGGAGTGGCGACGTGCGTATGCTCATGTACATAGTACTTAGCTCCTGATCACGCAGCACACGCCCGGGATCAAAGGCGCGGCACCGCGCCATGAACGTATCGAGCGATGTCTGTGTCCCTGTCGGTGCAAAGAGGCCAGAAGTGTTATGCCACGCATCGTTGAGCGCCATCAACGACAAGGTCAGCTGATGGACCAAGTCGAGCGTGAGCGACGTGGGCTCGGTAGCATGATACGCATACCAGTGCACGGCAAACGCATGCAAGAGTCCATCGAATGTACGACGATCGGCCGGCCAGCACACGTCAAGAAGCATAGCACGCAACGCCCAGTCTAGCGGGACGCCGCTCGTCTTATGCTGCGCAACGTACGCCTCCAAGACATCGGCATGGCGGTACAAGAACCGCGACACAGCCCGTCGATCCAGCGTCGGGCACGCAAAGAGCAGCTGCGCTTGCGTGGTGGGCGGCATAGCATGCTGTGCAAGGCGTGTCATGGTGGCATCAAAATCCGTCTCCAGCGCCGGGCCATGCCAACACAGCAACGCCTGGATCTCTTCTTCGCTGTGCGATGAATGCTCTTCCAGCGTGGTCGACGCAAGATCCAGTACGGCAAATGGTGTGCATGCCTCGCCCAAATCCGGTAAGCTTTGCAGTTTACGCAGCATGTACTCGGACAACGACTCATTCTCCGTTGGAGTGATCGCTGGCTTCGCCAACACAATCACATCGGAGAAAACAAGCACGTACCGCAGCTTGACATACTCATCGCCAGCCGCTTGCAGCAGTGGGATGACACGCAAGAGCCGACGGGGCGGCTCCAGCGCAAGAATCAACGGAATGTCGGCTGGGAACTGAGAGAGCACGTGGCGCACAGGCCGCGTCAGCGTTTGGTTCCAGCGCATGAGCGCCGCCGGGGTGAGGGGCAGTGTCACGACCTTTTCATGGATCAGGGCCTCATTGCTCTCGCCCAGAAGCACAAGCGAGGCCAGACTCGCTACCTCGTTCTCTTTCTGCGCACGACGCAACGCCGCCAGGCCCCGCCTAGACGTCTTACGACGTAACGAGCCAAATAACCGCACTACACGCGCTTCTTTCTTCTCCTCCTCCGTCTCGTCATGCATTGCACTACTCACACTGGCCGTGCGTCGATGAAGAGGGGCCTCAAGTGACGTCTCCGCCTGTGGCCACGTCGACGTAGGCTCGGGAAGACGAGGAAGTGGTTTGCTGCGGGGTCGCTCTCCTGACGAGGCCGCCCACGCTGCGTCTGTCGTAAGGCCGGGCGAGACGCGTGGGACTTCAGCGCTGAGTGCCACAGGCAACGCCGGCGCCGGCACGCCAGACGGTATCGATTCTGAGGCGGAGCGCCACATGGGCAGGGGTACAGGTACCATCGGCGTGACAGGCGTCGGTGGAGTCGGCAAGGTCGGCGATAAGTAGGCCAACGCAGACCCTGACTCGGGCTCACGCAGACGCGGCGAGGTAGCCGAATGCAAGGGCGATCGTGTGGTGCCTGACGGCGGACGTCGTGGTGAGCGATGAGGCGACGAGGGCGCAGACGATGAGGGCGAGGCGGTACGTACTGCCGTGCGCCCCGAGATTGATCGTGTAGAGCTGTTCGAGCCACGCTGAACTATACGCGTGGCAGAGGCGTTGGGGGTCCGAGCAGCCAAGCCATCCGATGACACGCGGTGAGGGGCCAACGTGGCGCTCGAGGGCATACTCACGCCCAACCCCACCACGCGAGAATCGCCTGGGTCAGGGAACGACTCAAGCCGTGACGCTTTGCTGATTTGGCTGGGCGGCGAGACTGCGGCTGTGGTGGCCGGCGGCTTGGTAGGGCTCGCACGATCGTAGTCGTACAAGCTCAGGCGCCAGCTGGATGTACTCGCCGAGTCACGCGCTTGGGAGCTGCTGTCATCAGAGAAAACGGAGACCGTGGCATTGCCGGTATCAGATGCACGAGGCGAGGTAGGCGCTGGTGCTGGCGCTGGCGCTGGCATCGCAGGCCGCGTCTCACTAGCATCGCGATCACGTCGCTTATCAATCTTGCGAAACATACGCAAGCGAGCCACATCGCGGGCAGAGACACTGCGCATAAGCGTCGCGCGTTTAGGATCGCGCGAGGGGCTGGGACGCAGGCCGTCCACGGCTACATCGGCGCTGGGCGCCTCAGGCTCAAGCTCAGAGGGGTTCTCTTGACTGCCTTCGGAGCGGAGTGATGTATCAGGATCCATGCCACTGTGTGCCTCATTGACACTGCGTACAAACGCAAACATGTCATGGTACGGCACAGGGGTCGTGGCGCCAAGAAGTTTTTGCATGGTATAGGCACGAGCCATACGTGACGTAGCACTCGCACTAGCCGATCGAGACAGGCCATTTCTCTTTCGTTCCTGGAGAATACGTTGCCGAAGCTGCTCGAGCGAAGGCAGAGGCGTGAAGGTGGTAGTAGGTGCCGTGGTAGTAGGCTCTGTCGCCTCAGCTCGTCCCTCCAGTGGCCCTGACGTGGGTCGCGGCGGAGGCGAAGGGACAGCGGAGCTCGGCAACACGCTCGGCGTCGGCACAGGCGCGCTGGGTGAGGCATGCCCGTCCGCATGGGGCGTCGAACGTGGCGAGGCAGCACGAATTTCACGTTGCGAGGCGGCTCGACGAAGCCTTGCCACGGCATGAAGCCTAGTAGACGACGGCGCTAATGGTGTAGAGGCCGTGGGGGCAGCCTGCGGTGTACTAAGCCCCCCTGCCGTTGGATTTGCCTGGGCATCCACCCGCATAGCCATAGTCTTTTCACACACGTCAAAGACGCTACACGGCACCACGACAGAAAAATACTCGGATTGCGGGGCGGAGGCTGTGCGTGCAGAGCTTGCTCGATCGGCCAGCAGCGCTCCAAATCGGCCAGGGGGCACGGCCGACCGACAGCTTGGGCGTAAAAAAAGTAAGGGGCCCTACTAGGCCCTATGTCACCTCCACCTGCCTCTCCTGGCCGTCGGGCGCAGCGCACGATCAGCGGCACGTTGACACACCTTGCGACGCCCCTACAAGAAGTTGCGAGTGCAGCGGATGGCAGCGCCGGTAGGCGACGTCCGTCAATGGCCGCAAGGTGCCGTATCGAATTGGCTGCATCAATGTGGCTTGGAGCAGTATGCTCAGCTGTTTGTCGACAATGACATTGATGGCGAGGCGCTGGTGCTGATGGATGACGCGGTGCTGCGTGATCTGGGCATCACGTCCATCGGACACCGTGTGACGCTCCTCTCCGAGATTCATCGGCTCAAGGAAGCAAATGGCATCCCTATTGAGCCAGGTGACTGGATTCCGCAAGGTACGTACGCCGCGATGAGCTCATGATCGAACGTAGGCTACGAAGCACCCACGACGCAGCCTGCGCCTTGGAAGCGTGATGAACATGAACAAGGTGCGCACAAGCCTACTAACCATCAGAGGAGCGTATACGGATGCTGGAAAACCGTGTAGCGCAGATGAGCACGTCGCTTTTGCGTCTGCATGAAGACTTGGTGGCCTTGGCGCGCGCGACAGGACGTGGCGATGTCGTGCATACGGCCGTGTGGCAGGATCCCTCGCTGCCTTCACAACGCCATTCCCAGGTACCTTTTCCGGATCCTGTGCCGATGACTGCGGCACCCACAGGCGGTGTTAGCGCGACCCCCGCATCGACGCTGGCCTCGCCCGTCTCGTCCCGGCCATGGACGGCGGAAAGGAGCACGCCATCCCCACGAACGCATGAGCCCTTTGCGCCTCTTCTTGATGCGGTGTCGTCGTACTTACGCGCCCGCGGTGTCGCAGATCCCCCGTCCGTGGTGGTGCGAGAGCACCATGGGCATGTGGACGACTCGTGCTCCATATTGCTGCCATACGCCCTGCAATGCTTCCATGTCCGTGAAGATTGGCACCAGTTTGTCCTCTTTGTCGTGGCAGGCACGACGGAGCGGTGTATATCCTACGACGAGAAGCCGCTCTTACTCCTCCATCGCATGCGAGAAACGATGCCCGAAGCTGTGTTGCAGCTTCGGTCTGTGTGTGAGTTGGAGTCGCCCATGATTATTTCGCAGCGCAAACTGGTCGCCAAGCGCAAAGAACGGAGCCTCTCTGAACCTCTGAAGCATGAAGCGATGCGTCTTCGTGCTATGCCGCCCGATGCACCGTCCCAACCGGGCTTGCGGGTGTGTACGGTCCAGGCATGGCTCAGTACGCCGCATGGCGCCGAGTCGTTGGGCACTGCCCACACAGTGGGTCCCGCTGCCGACTTGCCGCGTGGGCCTGTTTCGTACGCGGTAGCGATTTACCCGTACGAGTCAGAGCGTGAAGATGAGTTTGACGTGCACGTAGGTGATACGTTCATTGTCCTATCCAAGGCCAAGGGATGGTGGGCGTTACGTCGTGACTCTGCGGCGGATGGACGTGGCGATGTATGGATTGCGGATGCGGCGCATGGCACCGTCGAAGTGTGGACGGGGTGGGTGCCTGCTGGGTGCCTGCTGGAGACGACGCGGCCGCTGGTGGACTTTATGCCGCCGTTGCAGTCGCCACGCCCAGCCACGGAATCGATGCTTGAGTATTGGTACCGCATGATGATGGAAGTCCCGATTCCGCTGGCGGTGGTCGTGAGCACAAGTACCATGGCGACAGTGCTTATGGACTACGAGACGCCTGATCATTCTTTGCAGGTAAGGACGGGTGACCGTGTACGTGTATTCAAGCGATACAATTTCTGGTCGTACTGCATTCTAGACGGCCTTCGGCCTGTGCGTGGCTGGCTTCCCAGCTGGATTGTGTCGCGCCGTGGCGGGCCCATGACGCCCCATAATCGTAGCTTTAGTGCCGGGGACGGAATGGCACGTACGACGACGTCCAAGTGGCTTCCGGCGCGTGTACAGATGGCGCCGGGCACATCACATAGCATAGGGCCGTAAATAGGCAAGCAGAGAAGACTTTGGGATTCACTCGTCTCGGCACCTCCACCATGCAACAACGATCGACGTGGCGGGGGGTGAGTTTCGCGCTGGTCACGCTGGCGACGCTGGCCGCGGCGCATGGGGATCATGCGCACAAGCCGACACCGCAGGAAGCCAAAGAGCCGATTGACTTTTGGCTGTGGCTGCATATCGCGATGGAAGCGAGTGCGTGGGCTGTGTTGTTCCCGTTGGCGATGGTGTTTGGCCTGGTTCGTCACCGCTGGCACGTACCGCTCTCGACGGCCTCCGTGGTGCTGTCGTTGTGCGGCTTCTTCTTTGGGCAGCACCACGGCGGCCGTCAATTTAGTCATAGCGTGCATGGCACGTTTGCATCAATGCTCTTTGTCTTTTTGTTGGTGCAGGCGTTCTGCGGGATCTACTTGAAACTGCATTTGACATGGAAGCGCGAGAAGCAGGTCCGACCTGTGATCCTAGGTGTGCATGGCGTACTGGGCCGCGCCTTCCCAGTGATTGGATGGACTCAGATGGTGTTTGGCATCGCGACGATGCAGGGGTGGTGTCGCGGTGGTCATATCAACCAGTGCTTAGCGCACTACATTATGGGCTCGGCGTTCACGGCGTACGCGGTGATTATGCTGATCATGACCAAGTGTGCTGTAGAATGGCTCAAGCGGCGTGGGTTTGCGCAGGAGTACTTGGACTCATGGGTCATTCTGATCTGGGGGATCGTGAATACCTTTACAGAGCACCAAGGTGGGCCATGGACACACAAAGATTTGCAGCATACGTTGATGGGCGTGCTATGGTGGACTGGCGGCGCAGTGGGTGTGTGGATCAGCCGCCGCGGCGCCCGCTCAATCTTCCCTGCGGCGATCATCTTCCTTACAGGATGGGCGATGAGTGGGCATGCGCAGGCGTTGGAGATCTCCACGCGCGTTCATGCGACGTTTGGGTACACCCTGATGGCTGGCGGGATTTGCCGCATTATTGAGATTTGCTTTGTGCTGCACGATCAGCCGACCGGCGTACGTGAAGATCGCGCGCCGGAACGAGGCGCTTGGTTCCCGATGCATGTGTTCCAGTATTTGTACGTATGCCTGCGACTCACGACAGACCGCCTTTCTTGTTGGTATGCGGTGGCATTATGTTTATGAGCGCCACCGACGAGGAAATGCGCTGGGCCGATAGCAAAGGCGTGGACTATGTGACATGGTCGATGATCGACTTGTCGGTGGCCTTTGCGCTGTTCTTCTGGTTCAAGTACGTATGCTAGCGCTTACACACAGTGTCCTCATCGATGCATACATGGCATACGGAGGTCGGTACGGGCTGGTCAACGCGCCTCAAACCAGTGAAGAGACGCCCATGTCAGCGTACTGGCCCGGGAATCCGCTGCAAATGCTGCGGTCCGCTACAGCCTCGCACATACCTGTGCCGAGCGAGCCCGCCTACGTGCCAGAGACGGTGCCTATGAAATCCTATCATGACGACCAGGTTCACGTCCTCGAAGAAGACGATCCATTCGAGGCGGAGAACGATCATGACGATGTAGCGTAAAAAGAAAAAGCCAATGCAAACAAGCAGGAGGGACAAAACACCTTGTGGGTAGAAAAGCTATACATATTAGTTCGACGGGAGATGCACGATGTGGTCTGCCGAGCCATCTGACAAGGCAAACATCGGCGGCGGTGGCACGACATCGTGCGAAGGCCGCGGGGCGGGCGCGGACGTTGTTGTCGCCGCGGCCGCCGTCGGCACGGCCGTATCGGTCTCACTCGCAGCAGGTCGCGGGACAAACACGGGCGTCGGGCCAGGCACTGGCGCTGGCGCTGGCGCAGTGGTCGTGTGGCTGGGCTCTACAGCGCGAGGCGGCTCGATCGGAAGTGGCACCGTCTTCACTGGCTTGCCAGGCGGCGGGAGACTCGCCGCTGAACCGTGGGCATGGACCAATCCATCCGCGCCAAGCACCGGCATAGCATCCAAGGCAGGCGGGCCGTGCCGTGTGGGCGGCGTTCGGACGAGTTCCTGGCTCATATCCGCATCAGACGACATCGTGGCCAGGGAAGGTTGCGGCTGCTGCGGCATGGCCGGCGTCACTTTCGATGGAGTCTGGGGAACATGCGGCATCGCACGAGCGTCGACTGTCGCCGGTCTCGGCCCGCCCTGTTCACGCAGGAACGTGGCTTTCGGGCGGGGCGACGCTGGCGACGCTGGCATCGCAGTCTCACGTGGAGGCATGGACTGCATCGGCATGGCTTCCCGAGGAGGAGCAGACTGTGTGGGCATGGACGGCTGCCTGGTCTCCTGTGAAGGCATAGGCTGTGTCGGCATCGTCCGTGACGGCTGCGTCGGCATAGTTTGCGATGGCTGTGTCGGCATCATCTGTGATGGCTGCGTCGGCATCGTAGGCTGCGATGGCTGTGTCGGCATCGTCTGTGACGGCTGCGTCGGCATCGTAGGCTGCGATGGTTGTGTACGCATGCCACGCGATGGCTGCATCGGCATGGACGACGAGAGAGACGAGGCCATGGACGCCATCGATGGCTGCGAAGGCAGGGCATGGGAGGTCGGCGCAGGATGGGCTGCAGCCATGCCCTGCTCGTCCGGCAGAATAGGCAATGGCGCATCTATCCTGCCAGGCAGCGTCTCCGGAAGCACCTCGTCCGACGCCATCATGGGCGTCGTGGCGGTATCCGTAGCTGCCTGTGGTTTCGTGGCCTTCTTGGTAGCACGACCGCCAAAGAATGAGCGCATGGACGGCGGCAACTTGGCTACGCCTTTTTGTGTCCCAGCCTTGACGCGCGACGACAAAGCGGTCAAGCCGCCCAGCCCCGCAGCCGTAGCGCCAGCACCAGCACCAGCCTGTACGCCAGGAGAGGTCGCGTGCTTGGACTCCATGTCCGATTCAGGCTCTGGTTCGGGCTCCGGCTCAGGCTCAGGCTCAGGCTCAGGCTCAGGCTCCGGTTCAGGTTCAGGTTCAGGTTCAGGCATACGTGTAGGCTGGACAGGGGCCGGCAGGGGGAACAGACCAGAACCATCGCGCGCAGGCTGAGGTACAAAGACGTGCGCCGCCTTGGTCACGCGCTTGGGCTGCGGTTGCGGTACCGCTGTCGGCGGCTCAGGCAGCGGCGGATCAATCAGCTCAATGCGTGCGAGTTCGGCCATCGCAAAGTCCCACACAACCGGCGCGACGTTCTGCTCATGCAGCGCAGTCAGCATTGCGACAGAGTTGGGATCACGGCCCTCGCCATTTGCGTCCAACGAGTACACACCACCGCCGACACGACCTGTTGTCGAGACGGCCAGTCGTAGGGCGGGGGACAAAGGAATGCCACGAGCCGAAGGCACGTCCTCCAGCGTCAAGTGCGTGTACCGTGCCGTGGTACACAAGAAGGTGTACCGCTCACCTACCTCTTCCAACGGCACTTTGCGACCTGCTGAGAACGAAAACAAACGCGAAAAGGCGCCCATCCCTGCAGGCAAGGATTTGTGCAGCGACGTAGACACAAAGCCAGGGAAACTGTGTACAAAGCTCACCTCCGGCGCCAGCTCGGCAAAGTTCTCCAGCGTGAGTGTCATCATCGAGCTCCAGTGAGGACGGTAGTGCCATGGCGAGAGCTTGTTGCCTGGCAAATCGTTGATCTCCAACTTGCCTTCTTTCGAGCCTGCCAGTACCACGACGACACGACGCAAATGCTTCGCAGCCCGCAGCTGCGGAAGCAGGTTCTGAATGAAGCGGATTCGGCTAAAGTAGGAGAGAGCCGTAATGACACGCAGGCCTTCCTTGGTCTTGGTGTACATATCCATCGAGCCCTGACTCTCAAAGAGCACATTGATGGCCTTCTCACGCTCCACCAGCTCACGACATACATCGTCCACTTGGCGCATGATACTCAGGTCACCTTGGAGGAAAATGTACTCGCCATCTGGGTTGATGCGTTGCAGCTCGTCAATCACAGCCTCGGCTTTGGGCTCCGACCGAGCGACCAGATAAATGCGGGGGGTTTGTGCATACTTCACAAACGTGCACAGCGTAGAGTAGCCAATGCCGCTCGTGGCACCAGCAAATACAGCCACAAGGTTCGGAGGAAGCTTTGCTCCGATCTGCCGATTGGAGGCTAGGACCTCTGCCAGTTCGACCATCGTGGTCGGAGGTACAAGAGAAGGTGACGTAGATGTTCGCGCACCTCTCCGCCTCCTCCACTATGCACGTGCATACGCTACCAACACGAGCGGTACGACGCAGAAGAAACGTCGGCCTCGGTCACTGGGCAGGCAACACGTCTTTTCGTCTTGTGAGATATAATAGGATCTAGGCATGCGAAGAACGTGCGGCTGCTGTGGGCCTAGGCCAGCACGTTCGAGACACAAACGAGGAACAAGGAAAAGGTGGTCATATGCTTCGCTACAAAACATGTAGTGGGGTCTATAGGTATGGTTGGTAGGCTGGTGTATCCTACGAGAGAAACACGTCTCCTAGTCTGTGCAAACTGTGCCCTTACAGAATTCATGGTGCAGCGTGTAGACTAGGCATGGTGAACGTAATAGTGCAAGGTCCCTCAAAAAAATTGGCCCGATGTGGAGTTCGGCCACCTTTTCACGAGATCGCTTACGACACCTTCGTCCTTCGATCTTCCTACTTTATCGCCACCATGTTTCGCAACCTATTTGCCTCTTTTGCGCATACGGCGCCATTCCGTGCGGCTGCATCTATGGCCCCGCGCCGTGCTTTGATGATGCAGCGTGTGGCCTTGCCTGTGGGCGCGCTCCTTACTGCGGTGGCGTGGACCGCCACGCAGCCTGTGCATCTTCAGCCTGCGTCCGAACGTGGCTCCTTCGTTGACCGTCTCAAGCCGCGTGAGCCGCCTGCTATTCGACGCGCAGAGAAGAAGATCGTGAAGGAAGAGGACGTTGATGATGTGCCGGAAACTACAGAAGCCTCATCTTTGGATGACGACGCACAGTCGGCGTACGACGAAAAGACAGGCGAGATCAACTGGGACTGCCCCTGTCTGGGCGGTATGGCGCACGGTCCTTGTGGTGAAGAGTTTAAGCAGGCCTTTAGCTGCTTCGTATTTTCGGAAGCTGAGCCCAAAGGTATCGATTGCGTCGACAAGTTTAAGCTCATGCAGGACTGCTTCCGCCAACATCCTGAAGTCTACGCGGACGAAATCGAGGCAGACGAGGCGTACGCTGCTGAGGCCGCGGCGGAGCAGGCCCCATCGGCATCGAGCTCGGAAGCTACAAGCTCATAGATTTCATCTATACCATAGCTGGCCATACATGCGTCTCCATATCCCATGACGTGGTCGCGATCATACCAGGCTCGAACAATGACCATGCAATGCCCACCACAAATTCACGGTGGCCTGTGTACACCTGCCGTGGCTGATTCACCATCGGGACTTGCGCTGCGACGCCAGCTCCCTCTGTACTCCAGATCCGCGCTGTCATATCGTAACTCGCACTCGCTACGATATCAGGTTTGTGGGGTGACCATGCCACGCCACGAATGGCGTATTGATGCCCGACCATGACACATGTCTCTGGCACCATGCTCTCGCCTTGACCGCGCGCTTCCCATACCTTAATCGAGCGGTCTGTACCTCCTGTGGCTAGTGTCATAGGTCGATACTTGTTCCAGTCCAACGCAAGGACTTCACCACCGACCGACATCGTCGATACAGGTCGGCCCACCTGCCGCGTATCAAAGATATGGGCCGAGCCATCTGCCGATGCTGTAGCCAACAAGGTAGGGTTGTGGGGCGACCATGCACATTTGTATACACACGCACCATGCGCTTGAATGGTCTGGATCGATGCGGGTCGCTCTGGATGCCACTGTCTGTTAGACCCGTAGGACGTACAATTTTTACGAGACCGTCCCAGCTACTGCTGGCGAACAGATCCTTTTGTATATTATTCCAGTCCAATGAAAAGACTTCACGTCCATGTTCCGTCCAGTTGCGAATAGGGTGATCCTAGGGATAAGCCAAACTTTATATACATACGTTCAGAGAGGCATCCCACAACTTGATACTGCCATCACCACACGCTGACGCAATTTGGTTTTCATGGATTTCCGACCAGGCTATATCGAAGATGCCATCTTGTGTATCGTAACTGAACAATGTTAGTGGCACTGCCTACCCACATTTTTGTTTGTGCTGGCGTCGCACCAAACAAGTGCAATCGCCCATTGCCCACCAATCCATACTTGATCGTTAGCACACTGCCGGAACATACATTCGCCGAGCTTGCTACCGCTAGCCTATCGGGAAAAAAAGGGGACCATGCTACATTGTATCCCGCAAACCCTTGGGTAGGATACCGCTTGGCCGCCGCCATGGGGCCAGGTCTGTGCATGGCCATCGTCTCCACGTGGATCGCAAAGACTAGGAGCGCCGCCCATCTGAGTACTCCACTTTTGGAATGAGTCAGGGCGGAATTTACGCATTCCCCGCATTAAGAGGTCGCCACGTCAGGTCTCTTTAATGCCGTGGGCTCTATTCGTCATGTAGGCCAAAGCTCAAGTCACACGACTACGTGAACTACCGCCGAGCATATAGCCTATCCACACCAAACTCTTAGCATCGTTTTCATTCTATGGGCTTCAATTGGAATACTATCGCCCAGTCTTTCCCAAATGAACGACTCTCTTGTTCTCTAGCGAATGTACGCACGCATGTTTTGTTTCCCCCAGTGCACGTTTGTTTTGATGCAGACTCTCTTAAGACCCCCTTACTGTTTTCGTATATCGACTCAGCCCTACTTGGATGTCTTCAGGCCAATCGTACCACGCACATCAAACGAAATTTTCCTGTTTTTGTCTGACGTAAACACGACTGACTTTCATAGTCATCAATGCGTCCAAAATAAAGCCCAGCAGCCGATCGGGGAGTACGAGCCTCCACCCATTCGCAGGGAAAAATAAAACCAGTAAATAACCACGTACTTTGCACGTGTGTCCTGTAGCCAATAGATCTTCACGCATTCAGCTACGTCCATATCCATCTTTGGAAATGATGCACGTAATTCTAGCCGTGCGAAAGAGAAGCAATGATGAGAGGTCAACGTGCGCACTCTGTACTGCCCATTAGGTTGATTTGTAGATGTTATGAAGTGTGCTCTGTGCGTGGTCTAATGCGGCGTTCCCCCTGAGAGCAAAATATGCTTAGTATCTGGCGTTAGCACATGGGTGTGTGCTGCACGTTCTGCAAAGCAAGAAAGAAATATAAGACCGCGGGAACTATACGCCCGCCCCTCACCGACTAGTTCTTCCTGGGCTGCGTTGTGTGCCCTCAAGACCTTTGTCACCATGTCGGCTACCAACCAGGAGTTTGCTGACAACTACATTCACCATAACTCGGAGCCGCTTGGCCTTCGCCAGGCGCAGGCCGTAGACGCGGGCCACACTGCTCCCGTGCCGCAGCCTACCGCTGAGACTCCTCTTCCTACCGTGGGCTCGGAGCCTTCAGCTACCAACATGTCGGATGCTACTCGCTACGCTCCGGAGGCCACCGTCCCGACCCTCACTCACGGTCACGGTGTTACAAACATGCCTCACCATAACATGTCGCCTGAGGCTCAGAGCGCTTTCAACGAGATTCTCTTCCCTCGCGACTCGTACACTGAAAACGGCACTTACTGGGCTGACCTTCCGCTCGGCGAGAAGTTGCGCTTCATCAACAATCAGTCGAACGCCGAGGCTCGTCGTGAGCTCGGTGTGATTGGCCGTATGATCAAGAAGGACCCCTTAAGCGTCATCCGTGCTTACTTTGGCACCTACGTCATCAACGGTCTGGGTATGTTCGTCGAAGGTTACACTCTTTTCTCGGTCGGTAACTTGAAGCCCATGTTTGCTGCTACCGACCATGCCGGTCCGAACGGCAAAGGTACCCATACCAGTCAGTTCTACCGCTGCTGGAACAAGCCTGACCCGAAAAAGGGCGACACCTGGAAGCAGATTTGTGACAAGAACTGGCAGAACGCTATCGACTACCTCGAAATTGTTGGTATTATTTGCGGTCAGATTCTCGTCGGTATTGAGGGTGACTGGGTCGGCCGTAAGTTCGGTATGGTCCAGGACGCTCTTATCATGACGCTCGGCTCGGTTATGCTTACGGCTATGTGGGGTACTACCTTCAACGGCTGGGTCATTTGCTACGCTTGGTCGCTTTTCATCTATGGTCTTGGTGTCGGTGGTGAATACCCGATGACTTCGACTCGTGCTATGGAGTCTCACAGCAACCGTTACTCTGTGACGACTGGTGACCGTATGCACCGTGGCCGTAACGTGCTTCTTGCTTTCTTGATGCAGGGTTGGGGTCAGTTCGTTAACCAGACATTGCTGATTCTTTTGCTTTTGATCTTCAACAACTCGCTGAACACACCGATCAAGCCGGCTGCTGCCCAGTACACGTTCCGTGTGTCGTTTGGTATTATTGCTGGTGTGACTCTCTTCCTTGCCTACTACCGTTACTACAAGATCACCTACTCTGAGAGTGCTCTGCGCGACGCGAAGGAGCGTCTCAACACTTCTGGTTACGACTTGAAGTCGCTGAAGTTGGCTATGGGTCACTATTGGCATCGTCTACTTGCTTCGACGTCCGGCTGGTTCTTCAACGACTTTTTCTTCTACGGTAACAAGATTTTCTCGGGTGTGTTCATCAAGCTGATTACCGGCCCAGGGGGCACTTTCAGCACTACGTGGCTGTACAACCTGATCAACGTCGGTGTTCAGCTTCCGGGTTACTACATGGCTGCCCTTCTTGTCGACCACAAGCTGTACGGTCGTAAGTGGATGCAGGGTATCTCGTTCGCTGCTACCTTTGCTCTTTTCTGCGCTGCTGCTTTCTCGTACCACACTCTTACTACCACTGGTCCGGGTAACCTGAAGGTGTTCCAGTTCATCTTCTTCTTCTCGTCGTTTTGGAACCAGTTCGGTTACAACTCTACCACTTTCCTCGTTGCTGCTGAGATTTTCCCGGCTTCGATTCGTGCTACTTGCCACGGTTTCTCGGCTGCCTGGGGTAAGCTTGGTGCCTTGGTCCCAACCATTATTTACAACTATATCGACAACCAGACGAAGTTCTACGTTGTTACTTGGTTCGGTCTGGCTGGTATTATTGTCACTTTCGTGTTCCTGCCCGACACCACTGGTCTTGACCTGCGTGAGCAGGAGCGCTACTGGGAATACGTCATGAGCGGTCGTCCTGAGGACTACCACGGTGTGGCTGTTCACCCGCGTCACCTGTCGCTCTGGGAGCGTCTTGTGCTCAAGCGGCACTTGGCCTACAACCCGCAGCTCGACGCTCAGCAGAAGACTGAGGAGTTCCACCAGGTGTACAACAGCACCATGGCAATTGAGAGCCACGCTGACCACGACCTCACGATGGAGCAGCGTGACTTCCTGGAAAGCGAGTTCGGTAACAAGTACGTCAAGGACGTCAAGATGAACCGCCCGAACCAGATTTACTCTTCGAAGCTCGAGTCGCTTGAGAAGCAGTTGTAAATGACCATCCACACTTACTTTTTCTTGCACATGTCATATGGACTGTTAATGTATGGTGCTTCTGACTCGATAAGTGGTGGTGATTTTACCTTTGTTGACTTTGTCCAGTCTTGAGCACAATGCAACAGTAATAATAATTTATGTCTTTCCTTATGGTTTGGCATTCCCACGTTGTTAATGATCGACATAGACTGTCGATATGGGACATAGTACTCCTTACTATTGCACTTGTAATGGTTTATTTGCTTAATTGGTTTAATTCTTATTTCCTAGCAATGATTGCGCAACGAGCTGCGTTGGTTATAGTGAGCGTGCGGAGGGGCGGCTAAGGATTGCGCACGTGGCACTTTTTTGTTGCGGACGACGGCTACCGTGAACGCCGAGCTTTGGTTGTCGACGTCCGACGCAGTATGCCATCGAGTCAACGGCCTCGGCAGGAGTCCCTGCCGGACTTGGCAGATGAGCAGTATCAGGCGCCGTTTAGTATGGCACCTATCCGGGCGCAGGACGAACATGGTGACACTGGGTCTGTCTTTGCACCGTCCTCGGTCGCTTCCTCGTTTTTTGACGAGCGTGAATTGCGCGAAGCCGAAGCCTGGGTCCGTGAAGGTCATCGGCCAGGTGAAGACGATGAAGAAGAAGCATACGTAAGCACTCAACCTAAAGGGCGCCGACGTCGCGATAGTCAGGTCGGCAGCTATGACGATCACAATACAATTTTCGATGGTCCGTCGGCAGAATTTGTGCCCAGCTCTGTGACGAGTATGCATCATGTTATGTCGCGTCCCAGCTTTCAATCGTATTCGAAGCGACGTCATCATCATCATACTCGTGCCTCACGCAGTGGCCGTGCAGGCAGCTCTGTTCGTTCGCGAGGCCTCTCATCTCGTGATCATTCTCCTTCCAGCCAGCATACGCACGAATCAGGCGTGTCGCATGCAGCTAGCGTAATTAGCTACCGCAAGCGCGATTTCCCTGGTATGCGACACCGTGGCAGTGAGGATGTGCTGGATGATGGTACTGGAGCCTCGTCCAGTCTCATTGGTTCCCTCTTTGCCTCATTTCGAGGTGAGCGTGAGGATGGCGTGCACTTGGACGATGAAAGCCGCGCAGAGTGGTCAGAGCAAGTGTCTGACCTGCTAGACGATGAGGAAGAGTACATGGATGATGACGATGACGTTGATCTTCTCGACGAAGCTAGTGATCATTCGAGCTTTAGCAGCCGGCAACAAGGATCGCCTTCGCGTAGCATGATCCCTAATGTCTTTGGCGAGCCAGATGCCTTCTATGATCCACGGTACGAGGCTAGAGAGGACGGTACAGACATGCCCTTCGACGATCCCGCCATGGGCGCCAAACCGGTGCATCTCAAAGATTATCCAGACGCTGCGCAGCAGCTATTGACTGTTGGCGCTCCTTCCACAGAGCCGCCGCCTGCTGCTACAGACCCTCTTTCGGACGAGGCGCAAAAAAGTAGTGTCTGGCTTGATAAGACCTGCCGCAAGAAACAACAGATCTACCTGGTTGACGAAGATACGTTGATCCGTATCTCGGGCTATCGAACACGCTCGGATCGTTACTGGCTTTATATGTTGGCTTGTATTCTCACTCTAGGCGCGTTTGGCCTTTTCTCCTTGTGGTTCCCACGCTGGCGTCTACAGCATGTTCTGGAAGAAGCCGAGTTTAGCGAGGCTGAATTTGTTGTGGTGGAAAACCAGTGGGGCGATCTGAGTCAGGAACCATTTATCAGTGTGCCTTTCGCTCGACCGCTCAAGTCTGTCTTCCCTGCCACCTCGCGTGATCCACCATGCACGCATGCAGAAGCCCAGGCGATGCTCCAGGACGACTATGAGCCCCCTGCAGCTAGTGGCACGGAGGAGATCGTGGATCTCATTATGTTTGAGTACCGCTACACACGTTTCCTGTTGCATCCGCCTACAGGCCGGTTCCGCACTATCAAAGATTGGCGTGATGCTTCTTGGACGTCGCCTGAAGCATTGCGACCTGGCATCACGGACGATTTGCAACGTGAGCGTCACATCTTTTTCGGCCCCAATATCATTGAGATTGCTGGCAAGTCAACCATGGAGCTGCTTGTCGGTGAGGTATTGCATCCCTTCTACATTTTCCAGATTGTGTCGATCGCGCTGTGGAGTTTGGATGACTACTACTACTATGCGTTTTGTATCGCTGCCATCTCTGTAGGCAGCATTGCCTCGACTCTAATTGAGACCAAGAAGACCATTGCACGTATGCGTGAGATGAATCGCTTTGTGTGTATGGTGCGTGTACTTCGTGATGGCGCCTGGGTGGAGATGGATAGCAGTGCTCTTGTGCCTGGCGATGTATATGATGCCTCTGATCCCTCGCTGGCCGTGCTGCCGGCGGACAGTGTTTTGCTCTCAGGTGATGCCATTGTGAACGAAAGCATGCTGACGGGTGAAAGTGTACCGATCAGTAAGCAGCCGGTCTCAGTGCAGGCCATGGAGACGTTGCAAACCACGCGTTCCGATTTGGCGACGCACTTGGCCAAGCATTTCCTCTTTGCCGGGACCAAGGTTATCCGAATTCGCCCCGTGCTTAGCAGTACAGGTTCCAACGACGACTTGTCTGCTAAGGCCATGGTTATTCGCACTGGCTTCCATACGACGAAAGGCTCCCTGGTACGTGGTATGTTGTTCCCGAAACCTATGGGCTTCAAGTTCTATCGCGACTCGTTCCGTTTCATTGGGTTCCTGGCAGGTATTGCCATGATTGGGCTGTGTTTCAATGCCATCAACTTTGTGCAGCTGGGCATTGCGTGGAGTACTTTAATTATTCGTGTCCTGGATTTGGTCACTGTCGTTGTACCACCTGCCTTGCCAGCCACAATGAGCATTGGTACTGCCTTTGCTATTGTACGCCTGCGAAAAATGGGTGTGTTCTGCATTTCGCCCACGCGCGTGAATATGGGCGGCAAAGTCAATGTCGTTTGCTTCGACAAGACGGGCACATTGACCGAGGATGGACTCGATGTGCTGGGCGCACGTACCATTGATGCACAGACGATGCAGTTCCGTGAACTGCATCCTACATGCGATGAACTTCCAGCTACGTCGGGCGAGGACGAGGAGCTGGCTCTTTTGCATGCGCTTGCCACGTGCCATGGGCTGAAAGTGGTGGATGGCGAAGTGATTGGTGACCCGTTGGACGTGAAAATGTTCGAGTTCACTAACTGGACCATTGATGAGGGTGAGACACCAGACCCAGCCTCGCTAGCGAAGGGACCGGAGCGTCCACCAGCACTAGTGCAGACCGTTGTGCGACCGCGTGGTAGTGCCGCGTTCCACACGGAAGATGCTATGCAATCGCAGCCCGTCTCATCGTCTCTTCTGGAAATTGGTGTGATTCGTACTTTCGAGTTCATTTCGGCTTTACGGCGCATGAGCGTGATTGTCAAGCAGTTGCATGCATCCTCCATGCAGGTCTTTGTCAAAGGTGCTCCTGAGGCGCTGGTCGATATCTGCCGACGCGACACACTGCCGGGTGACTTTGAGGATTTGCTCTCGTACTACACGCAGCACGGATACCGTGTGATTGCTTGCGCAGGCAAGACGATGCCAGGTCTTAGTTGGGTCGAGGCACAGCGGATGTCGCGTGAGCGCGCTGAAAGCGATCTCACGTTCCTAGGTCTGATTGTCTTTGAAAACAAGCTCAAGCCTGGCTCAACACCTGCCATCACGACATTGCGAAATGCTCATATTGGCTGTAAGATGGTCACTGGTGACAACCCACGCACCGCCGTGAGTGTAGCGCGGGAGTGTGGCATTTTAGGTCCTTCTACGACTGTGTTTTTGGCGTCTTTCGTGCAGGGCTCGCCAGAGCAGCCCAATGATGTTGTCCTCTCCTGGACTAGCACGGACGATGAAACGGTCAAGCTAAACCCAGACACGCTCAAGCCGATTGATCCTGATCCTTTCCGCATTGATCTTGGCGAGCACCATGTGCTTGAATACGAACTTGTGATCACCGGCGACGTTTTCCGATGGATGACAGACTACGCCCCGATTGAGCTTGTGCGACGAATGCTGATCAAAGGCACCATCTTTGCTCGCATGTCACCGGATGAAAAGCACGACTTGGTCGACCGATTGCAAGAGTTGGGCTACACTGTCGGTATGTGTGGCGATGGTGCGAACGATTGCGGTGCGCTCAAGGCGGCCGATATTGGCATTTCCCTTTCCGAGGCGGAGGCCTCTGTGGCAGCGCCCTTCACATCGACACGCCCTGATATTTCATGCGTGATTGAAGTGATCAAAGAAGGTCGTGCTGCATTGGTTACTAGTTTCAGCTGTTTCAAGTACATGGCTCTGTACAGCTTGATTCAGTTTACTAGTATCACGATCTTGTACAATCTCGCAAGTTCGCTGGGTGATTTCCAGTTCTTGTACATTGATCTGTTTATCATCTTACCTGTGGCCGTGGCCATGGCACGTACCCAGCCATATCCGACGCTGCATACGAAGCGCCCTACGGCCAATTTGGTATCGAAAAAGGTGCTTCTATCTATGATCGGCCAGGTGGTTATCTGCTCACTTACGCAGGCCTTTACATTCTTTCTGACGCGGCGCCAAGAATGGTACGAAGCGCCTGAACTCAACATTGACGAACTGAACGTTGTCAACGCAGAAAACTCGGCTTTGTTCCTGGTATCGTCCTTCCAATACATCACTGTTGCCGCTGTGTTTAGTGTTGGTCCGCCCTTCCGCCAGCCGATCTACACTAATCCCATGTTGCTTGCATCTCTCACTAGCCTAGGGTGTCTCTCTACTTACTTCCTCTTTGTTCGTCAAGGTTTCTTCTTTGATTTACTGGGGCTAGTGGAATTCCCACCAGCCTTCCACTGGAAACTGTTCGCTGTGGTACTTGTGAATACGACGGCTTGTTTCGTCTTTGAGTCGTACCTCATGTCGCCCACGTTGCACTGTGTCAAGTTTGTTCAACGAGTCCTTTTCCATCGTGGGCGACGTCATGACAAAATTCGCACGCATAACCAGAAGGCCTACAAGGCTATTCTTCGGTCCCTCAATGATCCCACAGAAGCTTGATATACAAATACATTAATTAGTTAGGAATGCCTACGTCATACGGATGTACTGTCGGTTCGTCGTCGTTTCGCGTCCACTTCCCATGACTGGTCATGCTGGACATGCCGCAGAGCTGCCCACTGAGAAAGATCAGCTACATGCACTTGCAAAGCTTGTGATAGCGCTGTCAAGAAGCGACGTGCTGGGTGGGTATCTTCTGTATCTTCGGTCACAAGCGGCCGCAGAGGGGGGAACACTTGATGCAGTTCCAAATCGCCTACCACTCCTCGTGACTGCGATCGACTGAAGGAAGAGCGAGTCACTGGCTCACTTGCTTCCGCTTCTACGTCCAAAATCTTTTTCAGACGGATATCAGCTTCATGTAATGTCGTCAATGCATCCAATGCCAATTGTTTCAGTGCCTGCGTCGTTTCCACCAAAGCAGCATTACGCTTATCAGCTTCCTCGCATTGCTGCTCTTCCACACTTTGTGTTTCTGCAGGACGCTCCTGTGCCACAAAGGAAGGGCTTGCGATACGGATGTCAGGGACGAGTGCCTTCAAGTTCGATTGCGTGAGAGACGCCATCCGCTCCTTCAGCCGTTCAGCTCGGCGATCAGTAGCAGCGCGATGCTGCGTAGCTGCCAGTTTCACTTGCTGCAACTGCTTGCGTGAAAGCTGAATCTGCTCTTTTGCCCGTTTATGTGCCGCCTGTTCTTCTGCAAGCATCGTTTGGGTACGTCTATACAGCGTTAGTACTCATGTATTACGCACTCTAGTTGAGATTGGATCGTATGCAATTTGGTCTCTGTACTAGTCACGGCGGTTTTTCCCTGTTTCATGTTCCGCTTCATTCGCTCTATTTCATGTTCCAGTTCGCGATTGCGCGCTAGTAGCTGTTCCCGAACGTGCACCTCTTCGTCTTGTTCTGCTAGGAGTTCTTGCAATACTTTTACCACCACATTCTTATTTCTTTCACTCAATCCATCCAGTGATATTGGTGACTTGTGGTATCCACGCATATGAAGCTTCTCTCGTATCTCCTCAAATGTCAAAGGCCCATGTTCGTCGACCATTATGTTGTTCCAACTGTGTTGCGCGTGCTCGCCAAGAAGCGCAATACAACAACCACGCGTGTGTTGTGGTGCACGTGGAGATATTTTCAGTCTACCAGAAATAGTAACTATGTGATTTGAACAGTGTGTTTTTGCCCGTATGGCGCAGTGGTTAACGCACTCCACTTGTATTGTGGACTCTGGTACATGGAGAGATCCCTCGTTCGACTCGGGGTGCGGGCACGTCTTTTTTTCAGCTGTAGTTTTGTATCGTTTGTCTATGTACTGTACTTATACATCATACAAGTCTCGAGCCACCCTTTTTGTCACAGTATAATGCTACATATTCTGGTATACTTCGTCAGGTATTTTTAATCTAGTGTCAATGCCTTCTCACACGTACCCATAGTATAAGGCGCTCTCGCGTGGTACTTGCCAACTGCTCAGTCAGACATTTTCTCTTCATGCTGCACGTACGTTCCTGAACCCGCATCCCATTGTGGCCCGCGCTGCTCGCGGGCCCACGTCAGAAGACTATTCCATGATGCTGCATCCTTCTCAATATCCGCCCATGCAGGACTAGACGCAGTACCAAGCATATTAGTATCTTCTTTCTGGATGGACTCCGTGTTTGGAGTACCGCCTATTATTGTATCCCCCCTTGTGGCAGAAGAGGACGTCGGTATGGTAGTCAACGAAAGTTGGGAGGGGGCATCGGCGCTGGGTTGGGAAAATGTAGGCGTTGACGTTTCTTGGCCGATTGTGCGAGAGGATGTAGATGGTGAATGTTGCCCCATGCGCACATCTTCCTTCCACACTATACGTGGCATGGCGGTGAGCACGTCGTCGCCGCGCTACGCTTGGACGAGCCAAGGCGCTCTGCTATGGCGGAGCGCAATCACGTGCACGTCACTCCACTCGCGTCGCGCGCGTTTGTTGCTGCATGGAGGCATCGACGTTGGGGCCTGGACCACACTCTTTCGTTGACTGTTGCATGGCGACGATAGGACGTGAAAATGGACTTTCCTTTTGATCTATCTTCTAGGATAGAAAATAGGATCGACCATGAGCTGTTTGACGATGAGTCTGAAGACCTCTCTTTACCTGGCTTTCATGGTCGAGCGTCACTCAGTCAGTCTCTGTCGCAGGCCACAGCGCTCGATTCACCGGATCGATCGGAAGGCAATGTAACGCGAACAGTTCGCCGGGGAGAGACAGGTGCAAAGATGTCTCCTCATATGAAAACGTCAGAGCCTGCATCCCAGTCGCCCCTACCGCACGAAACATCTGCTGTCGATCTCCATGCCTTAGATGAGCGCCTCTTGGACGATTCGGATTCGCTGCAGATTTCATTTCAGCGATCTCACGCTTCTGATCTCTCTTCTGTCCTTACAGGAGAAGCTAGTGACTTGAGTGATGACGCACAATTTATGGCCGAAGGTGCGTCTCTGACCACTATATCAACAGAGCCACCGACTTCTTTGTCAAGTGTACGTCGCCGTTGTGCTTACGCGCAGAACCATTCAACCTCGCTCGATGCTATACCTGACTCACCATCTACTTCAAGAGCTAGGAGTGTCTCTCCGTCTTCTGTGAAGAACGACATGTCGACACACACGTCGCGCGAGGGATCGAGGATACTCTCTCCTATTCCTTCCAATACGAAGAAGGACGGCACGGTATCGAGCCAAACGTCCATTGCATCTTCTTCGATTGCTTCGTATGGGCTAGCTCGTCCATCGTCCAGCCATGATATGGCCGGTACACCTGCAACGTCACATATGTCGCCCGAGATGGACAAAGACACGTTGGCCCAGGCAGGCGCCACATTACCGCCGCCAACGCCACCAACACAGTCCCATCCAACGTCAGATCCCTATGTATCCGCGACAACGCCGCTTCATCCACCTGTGCCTGGCCGCACAGCGTTCCATGCAGCTATGACGCACGATACTCGCTCGGTGGATTTCACCAACGAAGGGCTGTCTGCGCTTTCGACTCATGCAGAGCTAAGTCATGGTGCTCCTACGACATGGTCTCGCATCTTAGCCAACGCGCCTGAGCCTGATACCAGTCCTGCGTCTAAAACGAACGATGTCTCCATTGCGCCTTTACTAGCCTCTGCGTCGTCGGAACAGAGTGGCGAGAAAGATTTCGTGGCGCCCCATGCCCATGTGGACCCTCACCGTCTTGTGATGTACCAACACAAAATCAATGAGCGGCTTACTCGCGAGAATGAGCTGCTCAAGGCCGAGTGTGACGCACTGATCCAACTCCTCCAGAAGCACCAAGTGCCCCTGGATGGCTCAGACGAGGCTAGTCCAGCCTCCTCAGCACAGACGGCAGAAATGGAGACGCTTCGTCGGCGCAATGCCGAGCTGGAGGCCATGGTTCAATCGCAGCCACAGGCTCTTGAGGCGAGGAAGGCGTCCGTGTCACACGACGCGACGGCGTTGCAGCATACGACAGATACCCTACAGGATCAACATGATCAAATTCTTACGCACGTTGAAGCCACGATGACGCAGCCCACGGAAGAGGAGCTGCGTGGCTGTATAGAACAGCTGACATCGGCGCTGCAAGAAGCACATGGTCTCATCAACACACTTCGAGAGCAGCCGTCGCTTTCGTCGTCGGTCTCGACCGCCAGTGCGTCCGTCAGCACATCACGGCCTATACCGATCGATGCGTCATCCTGGCGTCATTCCACGCCCAGCCGCGTGCCTGCGATGGATGCCTTACGTCGCTCCGTGGCCGCGTTGTCCGTCACCGACGATGCAGGCCTTGTTATGTCGGTATGTATGATCCACTACTCACCCGTCAGGACTTGGGCGCCTTGCAGGAGACGGTGCGTACGCTCACGCACGACTTGCAAGCTACGCAGGCCAAGCTACAGGAAGCTTTGGCCTATACGACGGAAGCAAATGCCAGCAAACTGCGCATCGAAGCACGGCTGGCTACCACGGCGGATGAACTGGCTGACGCAGAAGCGCGCTTGCACGACCGTTCGCAGCAGCTGCAGATGTTGCGGGAGCAGCGCTCTGATACGACGCTGACCAAAGTGACCATGGCCCGCCTTGAATCGGCCCTGCAAGAGGCTCAGCGTGAGGTATCTACTGCGCGTGCGCAGCATGAGCAGGCCGAGCACCAACAAGCGATCCTGGCTGAGCAGCTGCAGCGGGCTGAGACGCGCTTTGTCCAGGCCCAGCAAGCAGCCGACGAAGCACGGGAGGCTCGCGTCGTATGCGAGGCCCATATGGACGACCAACTTACGCAGCTGCAATCGCTACGACGTGTGCTCGCAGATCAGAACGCCGAGTTAGGCCAGCTGCGGGGCGAAAAGGATCACTTGTGGATCGAGCGACGCCAGATTCTGGAGCAACTGCGCGTGTTTGAGCAGCATTTGCGCGACGTACGTGCCGAAACGGATCGGTACGGCTCGGAACTGCACGCGCTCCAGCGCGAGAAGGCGCAATGGTCACGCGAGCGATCGTCGAGCCCAGCACAGGAGCAGATGGTCCGCGAGCACGTTGCCCAGGCCATTCGTGCGCTGGCGCCGCGCTGGCAGGCGGAGCGTGAGCGAGTCCAAGCGCTTCTTTTCCAAAAGGCGTACTTGGTGCATGCCCTGGACGCGCAGGAATGGCTGTATGAGCGGCTGTGTACACGACTGCATGCATGGGCTCCTGCGTTGGACTCGTTCCGTGGCCGTGCGTATCCGCGGCCGACACCTCGTCGGTGGCGCGTAGCGCTGGCCGCCGTGCACTTTGCTGTGCGTCTTCAAAAGGCACGCGAGCGTATGTACAGTACATAGATTCGTTAGCTACGCTGCTCGACCCACTCTACACGCACGATGCCGTGCGCAGATCCACTGGCCAGGAGCAACGCCCGCCCGGCATTGGGGCTCCATGCTACGCTGGTGATGCACACAGAGGGATCCCAACGATCGACGTGCCACAACGTCGACTTTTTCGCGGCGGACGAGGGCAAGAGACCTTCGGGCATGTAGCCATGCCGCATCACATACGTAGCGGGCGCCTCGTGCACCAATCGGAATCGCGGCAGCATAAACTAGACGTGAGTATGGCGACGACGTACCCTACTCCCTTCGTCCACCGCCTTGCGTTTGGCCATGGACAAGGCCTGACTCACTTTGACACTCCCATCCGCCGATCCTGTAGCCAGGTACGGATGAAACGACGAGGCGGCCATGCACATGACACGCCCATAATGGAACCCTAGCGCATGATGGTGCCCAATATCATGCACACGCAACGACGTACTTCCAAACTGCCCGTCGCCCATATCAAGAGCCCATGCGCCGCACCATGGCATCCATGTGGTAGCGTACCTAGGCTCACGACTGTGCGCTAGCCGAAGCGCTGCATAGGGCTCATACAGATCCGTGACGTACTCTGACCCATCCCAGCCCACAGAGAAGAGAATATGTGGCCGGGCCGACGGCTCATCCACCGACGGCAAGGCTTGCCAACTCACCGCACTAATGACAGTGTCGTGCACCAGCGCATCAAAGAGCGGCTGTGTGGATACGTCCAGATCCCATACAGCCAAGTGGCCATTCGTACACCCGGCCGCCAGACGTGCTGGGCCGCCCCAGGCAAGACTGCAGCATGATGTGGTGGGGACGTGCAGTGTCATGCTGGGATGCAATGCCATGGACGCCGCTTCGAATGTGGCCGGCACATCAACGACGTACAAGGGCCCTTGCATCGTCGCTATCGCTAGCGTGCCTAGCGTGCCTGGCTGCGGCGGCCCGGGCCGCCATGCGATTCGTAGCGGTGTCGCGTCGGGCAGGTGCAGCGAGCACGCTAAACTCATGGACTGCGTCGCTGGTGTGCATGACCATAGCTGCAGCATGCCCCGTGGCGCTGATGAGCCTTCGACAGGCGCGTGCGCATTGCGCTCATTCGCACAGGCCACCATCAGCCATTCATCTGCGGTGAGAAACGCCTGGACATACCATGCTCCACATCCGGCTGCGGTGCCCATGCCACATCGTAGACGTGCCCGCCCGTATCGAGAAGATGGATCTTTCGCTGTGCATCCACAGGATCGGCTACCGTGAGCTGACTCATACGTACCTAGTGATACGGCCTCGTACGGCTGCCATGCCACGGCGTGCATTCCCGCGTGCGTCTCCACAGAGAGGGCGAGCGGCGTGGACGAAGTGGTCGGTCGTGCTGTAGGGGTATACGTACATGGCGCCTGCCATACTACGCTTGGTGGCTCCCATCCCACTTGCATGAGGTGGGTACGGCTTGGATACTGCAGCGATGCGCTTATCTCGGCCAACGCACTCCGGCACGCCGCCTCGCCCGCGTCGGCCTTCTCTGCCATGCGAGCTCGGCCAGGCTGAGGCCATGGCGTCGACTCGACGCCATAAACGGGAATCGAATGCTGCTGAAGCAAAGTAGCTACGTCGCCGCCCTGGCGTGCTTTGCCGCGGACGCGTCGCGGCGCTGCTGACGCCGCATCGTCACTGGCCTCGCGCTTCACGCGGCCCATGATGCGTGTAGGACAGCAACATGTGGAGGTCGCCGTTGGAGACTGACGTTCGAGGCACAAAACGAAGCTGCAAAGTTCCACGCCACGATGTACCTGGGCGCAGTGGGGCGTACTAGCTAGAGCCCATGGATCCGTCACATCGTGCACTACATCGATCGGTGCGCGGGGCTCTACCTCGGTAGTGTCAAAGTTTCGGACCAGCGACGAAAGCAGCGTCGTAAGTTGGACCTGCGCTACGTGCGGACAGCAAGACCCAGACGCCACAACATACGCTGAACGCACGCCAAGTCGCTATTTTTGCAATAGCAGGGAGTATTGGAACGAATCAACGTACCATGTCACTTACCGAAGATCTTTATCAATACCAGCCAAGGCCTGATCCAAGGCGGTCCCGCGTCGCTCATTATCGGCTACTTGGCAGCTTTATCTTTTGTGTGAGCTTGTGCTTAAGTGAAATGGTCTCCTTTTTACCGATTCGCGGCTCGGTTCATCGGTTTGTGGGTGCGTTTGATGATCCGGCGCTGGGCGCCGCAAGCTCGTTCAATTACTGGCTGTTGGCGGTCACGTTCCTATGCTTGGAAACCAATGCACTTACATCGGTGCTGCTATTCTGGGTGGATGAGTCCCATGTCGCGATGCTCAACATCCTGATCCCATGCTTGTGCCTGTTCCTCTACTTTGTGCTCAACATATGGGATGCCCGCCGGTTCGGTGAGGCTGAGTATTGGGTCGGATTGCTGACGATCATTACCGCGGTAGGTCTGCTGGTTATGTCTGTATTTCTCATATGCAGTGCCAATCCTCATGGCGACTCATTTGGGTTTCGCTATTGAGTCCACCCAGGGCCGATGCGCGAGTACTGTATGCAAGGCAGTGAAGACCGGTTTTTGGGCGTCGTTGCATAGATCGTCAATGCGGCATGGACGTACCAGGGACCTGATATGGTGTCCATTGTTGCTGGCGAGACCAACAATCCACGCAAACTTATCCCGAAAGCCTTCAAAACAGTGTATGTGCGCTTGGCTGTGCTCTTGTAAGTTCTGCGATTGCTGTGGGCTTCCTTGTACTGCGCAACGATCCTGCACTGGTCGAAGCAATTGAATCGTCTCTCTCCGGCGCCTCACGAACGGCCTGGGTGCGTGCGATGAACCGACTTGACATTCCCGTATTGCCTCACATTGTCAACGCTGTGACTGTGAACAGCATTTTCTCGGCTGGCAATGCCTTTGTATTTGCTAGAGCACGCTTGCTGCAAGCTATGGCGCTGGAAGGTATGCTGTGTAAAGTGTTTGCCATGACCGATCGCCACAAAACCTCGTATATCTCTTTTAAAGTTACCACAGCCATTGATTTGCTATCGTTTTTATAAGTCTCTTCTGGCTCCGGTCAAGGTACATATTTACAAACTGACATCACCCAGTGCTGGACTACTTCATATTGATTTCCACATGCTCATTGTTGGTCACATGGGTCATCGTATGCTTATCACACTTGTGCTGGTGCCGTGCCATCTCCCAGCAGCACTTTGACACAAGCGTACTCCCATTCAAGTCACGCTGGACGCCGTATACGACATACTATGGTCTCGTGAACGCCACACTGGTCTTATTGATATGTATTCAAGCCCTTTTTGATACGGAAGAATGAACACACTATCTACGCCAGGAGCGCTATACTGATAAGTTCCATAGATAGGCGTGACTCCCTGCATAGTAAACAAGTGGTCCGTGCGCAGACTGTGAACGAAAAAGGGCGAGGTCATGAGACACGGGCCACGCAACTCTTCTCAGTAACTATGATGTTTTGGTATACGCTTGCGTGTGTGTTCACTCTCTGTGCCCTGGTACGCGCACGGGACCCTGTGAATCAATGGGATGTGCCTGACTTTTACTTTTCTGGTGTTTCGACGTTTGCGCATTTGCCGCATGAAAAATGGTACGTATACGCTTACTTACTTCAGCTTGGTGCAAGAACATACAGACTTCGATGTAGCCGTGTTGGGTGTGCCATTGGACACAGCGGTTTCGTACAGGTAAGTTGAACTCTACTAATATCAGGCCTGGCGCACGATTTGGCCCTCGCGCTATTCGCGCTGGTAGCGCACGTCAGACAGTGTTCCGCTCGTTCAACCCTGCGTTAGGAGTCAATCCATACGTCTCCAAAACCAAGTTTTTGGATTGCGGTGATATCCCAGTGACACCCTTTGATAATGAATTAGCGTTCCAGCAGATTGAGGATGCCTACGATGATTTATTGCATCGCAACGTGCCGCAGGGCCCTGGTACGATTTCAGCGTTGCCGAGTCGTACCAAGAATGGCAAGCCAGTGCACTTTGCCAAAGACAAGAAGCAGCATCCGCGTATGGCTGTCATGGGAGGCGACCACTCTATCGCTTTGCCAATTCTCCGCTCGCTGAACAAGGTGTATGGCCCCGTGTCGGTCTTGCACTTTGACTCCCATTTAGATACATGGGCCCCGAACCAGTACGGTGCAGCCTCTCGTGGCACCGGTATCTCTGGCTACACGCATGGTACCATGCTGTACCATGCTAGTCAAGAAGGCCTGGTAAGTAATACGTCCATGCATGTCGGTTTGCGTGGCTTGCTGAGCGGAGCGGACTTTGAAGATTATCGCCGTGATGCCAGCTTGGGCTTTACCTACTTGGAGACCTGGGAAGTGGACCAGCTTGGACTTGATGGTACCGTCGCTGCAATTCGCGAGCGTTTGGGCGATTCACCAGTATACCTGAGTATCGATATGTATGTGATCAGCATCGACTTACGCTAGTGATGTGCTTGACCCGTCGATTGCCCCTGGCACGGGCACACCTGTCAGCGGTGGCTTGTACGTATGACGCCTTGGACTCACCGATAGAACATCGCGTGAGCTGCGCAGTATCATCCGGATGCTTTCGGGTATTAACCTGGTGGGCTGTGAAGTCGTAGAAGTAAGCCCACCTTACGACACGAACGGTGCGTACATTTACAGCTTACACGCAGGCGAAGTGACTGCGCTGGCGGCTGCCGAACTGCTCTACGAGCTCATGTCGGTAATGGCAATCCATCCTCTTGATAAAGTTACTGTGGAGCCGCAGGCACGACCGCCACGCCCCGTCTCTGCAGCGGCGCCACCTCTGGCTGAAGCGAGGCAAGCCACTCTGTCCTGGCCTCTACTTACGCTTGTACCGGCGGTGTCGGCGGCTCTTGCTACCGTGCTTACGATGCGCCTACTCTCTCGCACTACCAGTCCTGTAAAAGGTAAAACAGCATAATGTAGAAAATGCATCAATAAGTACTATTATTTATTCATCTTGCCTTTTATGCGAAAGGAGCGCCCTTGGCTAACGAGTGTAGTGTTTGCAGCCAGGCATCCAAAAGAATTATAGAAAAGATATGAAAGAAGTCGGGCTATACCAGCTCGATCAACCATGAAGACATAAGCGAAAATTGATGTACAACAGAATGCAGGCTACTCAGGCCTGCTCTGCAAAGCCCAGACGGTTCTTGTCCTGGTCAAAGATCACCGAGGCAGTCTGGAAGAAAGCATCACCGACAATCCACGAATTACCACGGAAAGGCGTGCTATCCTGACCGACCAGCGGCAGGTTGCAACGACCGTTCGAGCTGCCATACACCAGCTGATCACGACCAAGCTTAAAGTCTTTGCCGGCAAAGGTAAACGTCACATTGGGTGTCTGATCGCAAGGGAACGTGCCCATGAGGCTACCCTGCGACGTGGTCGTCTTCACGTCCGGAATAGCCTCAAGGATAGACTTCACCTGCTTCGTAGGGCCAATGATCAGCGTTGTACCAGAGTCAATAATCGCCTGGATGTTTTGGCCATTGAGCTTGCCAGGCACGACGTAGAAGCCAAGACTCTGGTCGTAGTTTGCCCAGGCAATATCGCCCTTAATCTTGGTCTTGTCAATACCGCCAAGATGCAGCGACGATCCTGAGCCAGACTTGAGCGTGAACTGGAACACACCCTGGTCAACCTGGTGCTGCTCACGGAGGGCAGTGAAGAGAGGGTGGTAGTCCGATGGGAACGCCTGAATACTCGGCAGAGCCAGACCACAAATACCCTGGTTCGGCTTCTCATAGTCCTTTGTAAACTTAGTATTGGAGAGACCAATCGACACACTCTTGGCTTTGATACCACCAATGCTCACGTCGTCTTGATAGATAGTACCCGAGGCTGACGTGCCATCGCCATACGCCGCCGAAAACTTACCCGAGGTACGCATTGACGAGTATGAGGCCGATGGATCGTACGAGCCGGGGTCGACAAGCGTATCTGACGAGCCAGTGTCAAAGTCGAAGTAAATGCTTTGCGCGGGCGAGCCAAATTGAACCTTACCGGACCACTCAAGCTGCTCATTGATATCAATAAGGCCCACATCACCCGAGCTGCGCTTTGCCTTGCTGTCCGAGCCCATAGGATGTGACTTGCCCGTGTTGCGCTGGTAGTTCTTCATAGCTGCAGTGTACTTGCGGTTCACAGCGCTAATATGCTGAGGTACACGCTGAACACGGATCTGCTTCATTTGCTCGTCTGTACGGCGCGACATCTCAATCGACACGCCTTGTCTCTCGGTGGCCGAAGCCACCGTGGCTGCTGCAATCAAGCCGGCCACAAACTTCAGGTGCAACAACATTGTGGTGGTGTGTGGTAGCGGATAGGCGTTCATTTCTTCGCCATGTCATTTCTGCACACGGTGCCATTGGCGCGCGTTTTTCGGGGTCAAACGACTGAGATTATCTAATAATGCAAGTCTCTTTAGATTTCTTTGTCTGCAAAAGAAGTATTATGTACGCCAACCAAGGTATATCAGATCTAAAATTACCGCATTTAAACGATGAAGTAAGCCACAGTAGGAAGAACAAATTGACGCGGAGGGCCTCTTGGGAGTCCGAGCCAGGAACCAGGGCTGGCTGCGCTTACACAAAATGTACCGCGTGTGGCGTAAAGTAAAACACGTTTATAGACAAGGGTCAGCGCGCCAAATATCTGATAATCGACTAGGGTTCGAAAGGCTTTTCTTGGCGCACGGAAATGCGAGAGGGTCAGGGCGTATGCTTGGTCGGCTTGTGAATCCTGTGAATACTAGGGCCAACTATAGTAAGCGTGCCAGTCTCCATCGCTTAGATCGATCGCATAAATCTATAGACTATAGGGTATGCCCTCCTCCCACTGATGGAAGAACGATAAATTAAAATCTCCACGGTCGTATTAACAATGTCAAAACTATATAAAGAGCCTTCTTTCTGAATAGCCTCTCTGCATCATCAAATATGAAGACACTTTTCCCTGGTATTGCTGCGGCCTTGGTTTGCTTGTCGCAAGTCCAAGCAGGTTGGATCACTTTCCAAAACGAGAACAAGCACAAAGAAGGTCTGCCTTGCGTTGGCTCGATTTATGGCAATGATAACTATCTTATCTCACACTTTGACTGTGGGGCTACGGACTGGAATGCTACGATGTGTGGCATTCATTGTTTCCCCTTCTCTTCCACAACTTGCGTTGGTGGTACACCGAACTACAAGGGCCAGGGTGAGAGTAATGGTCTATGGTACCAGCCACATGGTATGACCAACTCGTGCACGTACTTGGGTGATATTTTTGTGCAGCAGAATTATACAATGGCCGGCCCTAACGTCACCTCTTGTGGCTACATTGACTGGCCCGTGGAGCGTAATTGGGGCACGGTGTTTGATCACCCTGGTTATGACGTGAAGACTGACGGCTGTTGGCCTGTAGACAAAGAGCCTGAACCAAAGTTCCCAAAGCACTATGGACATTACTTTGATGGTGCTCGTCCCTTGTCTCAGCACTTTTGTGACGGTGATTTTGCGATGAGTTGTGGTCCCAATGAAGATCCCAAATGCGAGTTTAGCGCAGAAAGCCCCATACGCATGAACTGCACGATCACTGACATGGGTCAACGCAAGAGGGATTAAACGGGAAGGCGGATTAGCTTTAGCGTGGCCTTTTTTCGTGGACTATGGTAGTAGATATTGGTTAAAAAGTATGGTGTTTGTTCATTTAGATATGCATTTGCGAAGTGGAGGCCTTAAGCCTCGATTAAGGGTTGGTCTGGGGAGGAGGGGCCTGGCCCTTGATCCCTAACCAAATGCCCATGACCAAAGTTTTCCTTTCAGGTATAAGCGGGTTCCTAGGAACGCATATATTACATGCTTTAATGCGCTCCGGTAGTGATTACATTATTCATGGCGCAGTTCGTTCGTAAGACACGACAGATAATGCAATGAACGCACTCCCTGTGGCCAGCTGAATCGTATAAAGCTGCTTATTGTGCCTGATATTGCTACTAGCTGCCTTAAAGAGGCTATGGATGGGTGTATATATGTTATTCATTCTGCCTCCCCTTCGTACCTCAACGCACAAGATCCGGAAAAAGACATGTTGATACCAACAATTCAAAGCATGAGAAACGTTTTGGAGTCTGCCCATTCTACCATTGTGAAAAAGATTGTGATCACATCCTCTTTATTGGCAGCCATGGATATTGCTAGCGGGTCTGTAAAATCAGCTGACTACATCTACACAGAGAAGGACTGGAATTCCTGTACATATGAGGAAGCCTGTCGGGCCGCTGGGCCGGCTGCAGGTATAACTGTCTACAATGCCAGCAAAGCTTTAGCAGAAAAGGCCGCTTACGAGTTTCAGAAACGGCCAGTTGTTACGTTTGAGTTGGCCAGCATCAATTCGACTACCTTATTTGGACCATTACTTCAACCGTGGATCCATAAAAGCACTGTGAATGCTTCGACTCAAATGATTTACGATCTTATCGACTCTAAGACAGAAGTACCATATATTATGCCTCTTTTCTGTAATGTTCAGGACGTTGCAAAGGCTCATGTATGGGCGTTGGAGAAGCCTGGCGCTATGGGACATCGCTTTTTTATGAACGGACCAGCCTTCTCTTTGCACAAGACGATCAAATATTTTGCGGACCACTACTCACATCTCCGGCCACGCCTCCCATCCAGCTGGGTCTCTTTTAATTGGGCATATAAAGTAAGCGAGCTTAAGTGACTGGCGTCAATGATTTCCATTGTCGCGTAATAGCTTGCTGTCATGTGGCCAACAGCCACATGCTTGGTCAACGTTTGGGTTCGAGAATTTTGTGCACGCTCGCCTGTGTGACATAGCCCGAATTGACTGAATGGCCAATCAATCGATTTAAATATCTAATCATGTATAAGATCGCTCCAAAATTCTCTGTCGCATTTGTTGAATCTGTTTTACCGATTTTTTTTTGCTGTGTAAGCGGCATTCCGCCAGGCCCATCGCACATGGGTGGCGACAATACTGCTGCGCAAGGTATAAATTGAGCGTAATGAATCAACTGGGCATCGAACAAACCGTTCTTCCCATGCCGTCAACAATACAACGGGGACTGTTTCGTCCCAAGTTCCTTTACCTAACCTCGCTTGTATGTGTGCTCTTTTATGTATGGAGCAGCGCAGAGACGAGCAATTATATGGGTATGGGTGCCCATGCTTTCCCCAGTGAAGAGTATCAGCGACGAGCTGAAGCTGGAGAAGGATGCCCTTTCATGCGCAAGAGGGCAGCTGATAAGGAGGTACAGAACAATCCGCTATACCTGTTCCCGAAGGCTCTGGACCTCTCTATCCTTGCCCAGCATGATTCCAAGACCAATCCCATGGACCCTGACTACGATTACCATGAAGCACTGAAGACCCTTGATTTTGATGCCTTGCACAAAGATCTGACGGATCTTATGACGAAAGAGCAGGGCTGGTGGAAGGCTGACTATGGTCACTACGGTGGTATGCTTGTCCGTGTGAGCTGGCATTCTGCTGGTACCTACCGTGTTCAGGATGGTCGTGGTGGATCTGGCCACGGTAACCAACGTTTTGCACCAATCAACTCTTGGCCAGACAATGCGAACACAGACAAGGCGCGGCGTATCCTCTGGCCCATTAAGAAGAAGTATGGCAACAAGCTGAGCTGGGCCGATCTGATTGCATATGCTGGCACAGTGGCCTATGAATCTATGGGCCTTAAGACGTTCGGGTTTGCCTTTGGTCGTCGTGATATCTGGGCCCCTGAGACGGACACGTATTGGGGTAACGAAACCAAGTTCTTGGAGCCATCGGAGATGCGCTACAAAAATACCAAGAATGCCTCTACACTCGAAAATCCTCTGGCAGCTGTGCAATTGGGTTTTATCTATGTGAATCCCGAAGGTGTAGATGGCCATCCTAACCCGAAGCGTACGGCCGATCAGATCCGTGAGACATTCAAGCGCATGGGTATGAACGACGAGGAGACTGCTGTCCTGATTGCTGGTGGCCACACGGTCGGCAAGTCGCATGGTAACAATGACCGAAGCCTGCTCGGTCCTCCTCCGATCAACGCGTCTATCACGGACCAAGGTCTTGGCTGGATGATCCCTGGTGTGAATGGTGGTCGTTACGTTTTGGTGGCAGGTCCTGAGGGTGCTTGGACTACTAACCCAACCAAATGGGATGACGGCTATATGAGCTTGCTGCTGAAGTACAACTGGACGCTTACTGAGAGTCGTGCTGGTGCGAAGCAGTACTATGCGCCTGACTTGAAGGAGGAGGAAAAGCCTGCAGATGTAGAGGATCCTTCCATTCGTGTTCAGCCCATGATGATGGACTCTGACATTGCGCTGAAGGAAGACCCTGTTTACAACAAGTACATGCACAAGTTCCTGGACGACTTTGAGTACTTCTCAGACACGTTTGCCCGTGCTTGGTTCAAGCTGATGCACCGGGACATGGGTCCGAAGGCGAACTATAAAGGCCCCTACGTCCCGCAAGAAGACTTTCTTTGGCAGGACCCGATCCCATCGGGCAAGCACGACTATGATGTGAATGCTCTAAAGACCGCGCTAACCAACAGTGGTCTGAACATTAGTGACATGGTCAGCATTGCATGGGACAGTGCTCGTACCTACCGTGGCTCGGATATGCGTGGTGGTGCGAATGGCGCCCGAATCCGTCTTCAGCCTCAGAAGAACTGGGAAGCAAACGAGCCAAAGCGTCTTAAGCGTATCCTTTCGGTACTGGAGCCCATTGCCAACAAGACAGGTGCCAGCCTGGCTGACACAATCGTGCTTGCAGGCAACCTTGGTGTTGAGCAGGCTGCCAAGGCTGCCGGCTTTGACATCCAAGTTCCTTTCCACCCAGGCCGTGGCGATGCTACGCAGGAAAACACTGATGTCGAGACTTTCAGCTACCTGGAGCCTACCGTGGATGCCATGACAAACTACATGCAGAACATGGACTATGACAGGCCAGAAGAGTACATGCTGGACCGCGCACAGCTGCTGAACCTTACGGCTCCAGAGTTGACGGTGCTTGTTGGTGGTATGCGTGCTCTTGGTGCCAACTACGAAGGCAGCAACTATGGTGTCTTTACTGACAAGGTGGGCAAGCTAGACAATAACTTCTTTGTCACGCTCACGGATATGGCTTACCGCTGGGAAGAGTCGGGCAAGAAGAACCGTTACAACATTGTGGATCGTCAGAGTGGTGAGAAGCGCTACGAGGCGACTCGTCTTGACCTTATTTTCGGCTCAAACGCCATTCTTCGTGCTTACTCGGAAGTGTATGCCCAAGATGACAGCAAGGAGAAGTTTGTGAAGGACTTTGTTGCAGCCTGGTCCAAAGTAATGGACGCTGACCGTTTTGACCTTCGTAACTAGGAGTCGAAGAAAATTTATAATGGTTGATGACTCCTTTTCCAAATAGTGCATAGCTTGATACATCAATTTTTATAGTTATCCTTCTTATTCACATCGCGCGCACAAAATTATCATCATTAACACAAGACGCGAGGCCATGGGACAAACTCGCATATCTCCTGCAGGTGTACTCAATTCACTGAGGCCAATCAAAGAGGTGATGGTAACTCGCAAAATCAAGCTGGTCGCCTATCAAATTAACAAAAACGAAAGGAAGACTAAGTGTTACCGTACAAACATGAATGCATGGTGATTGCTCTTAGTTTCTCTTTGTAACAGTCATGGTAGTAGGCTGATACTCCGTCTTGGTGACTGTGGCGGTGGCGATGACATAGTTCTTCACCGTGTAGCCACAATTGCTCAGCTAAGACATCGGGAGGGTGCTAGCAGCGCAATAGGTAATAATAGCATCCTCACCCAGCAGATCACCTACCGTCACAGTTTTGTATGAGCTGTATGGCGATTCATCCGACTGCGCAGTCGTGAATGTCCGAGCCTTGCTCGATTCCGACTCCGTCACGACGGTATTTATTAGCGTGTGGAGACATTACCCATTCAGGGATCAATATGCACAGGGTCCAACTCAAATGACATTTCGCCCAGCTTTATTTTGATTGCTCCGACTCATTCCAATCATGCAGAAGGCTTTAACTGAACATTATGGATGACTCGTTTCTACCCCGAAACAGTAAAGTGCAAGAGAGAACACGGAATAACGAAATGATGGCATTGTCTTGGTACCTAAAGAAAAAGTTCGTGTTAGGGAACTCAGATGTGATGGCCAATGTGCAATGAGTGCGTGCGAATTGTAAAGAGTCCTGCGCTTTCTTCGTAGCAATCTGGTCAAAGTACTCCTTTACGTTAGGGTATGTATCGACAAAGCCAGTAATCCCAGTAATCAAGAAACCAGCATACTGTGCTTTGTTTAGCTGCTGAATGAGAGCGCTGAAGTTGGCTAGCGTACCACCGCTGTACCAGCCTACCACAGGAAGATCTGGCGCATAAACCGGCATAAGCGATGCAGCCCATCCCATCTAGATGCCACCGCCAGAGTAGCCCCAACCAGCTACCTTGACATTGTCGGCAAGTTTCAGTTTGTCGAAGGCCAGCGTTGTACGGATACCGTCTAATGTCTGGTGACCTTCCACACGACCAGATGCAAATGCATTAACATTGCCCTGCTCGTCGGGCACAGTCACCACGTAACCCTCTTGAAGGAAAGGCAGAAGTAGAGCAGGGTTCACGAAAAAGCCAGTATCATAAGCGATACCCACTTGAAAGCCGTAGCTAGGGGCGCACTGAGGGGCATTTGTATCTTCAATAACTCCATATGCAAACACTTTGTCCATTTTAGCATTGTATGGCACGAGAATGGTAGTCATAGTAGTAGTCGGCTGGTCCTCCCATCCGCTTGGTGGCTTGAAGAATGGATCTTCATTAGGAGGTGGAATACCTGCACGGATAGCAAGTGCATAAACTGATGTAGCTATCAATAGCTGTATAATCCCCAAGAACCACAACATCATGTTAAGTGGGGACGGCCGTGACTTGGGAGCCACAGCTATATTGCCTTTTCAAGAGTCTAGCTCAAGCCATTTTTGGTTAATGTAATCACCATGAGGCTATAGGTATGTGCCAAAAAGCATGCCCTTCCTTTACACATTGTCAACGCATCGTCCGCGGGTCTCGTTCGAGTTGCGTGTCTTCTGGGACGCATTTTGAATAAGCATATTAGAATATCGTATTAATGAACCAATAAAAGCCTGTTTTCTCTGGTAAATAAGGTAAAAGTGAGACTAGATGTGGTTGGTCTATTTTGAATAGATCTCCGAAAATGCATGCAAGTGGGCGCGAAACATCCGAAGTGAAAGAGCCGAGAAAATTCGCTTCTACTAAAGCCCATTGCTATGATAGCAATGACTAAATGAAATCAGTTGTGTCATCTAGTACGCAGCTACAATTCCATCAGCACGCGGATCTGTAGCACCTTCTAATGTACCATCAGGGCGACGAACAATGCCATGTGCATGTCCTAGATATGTTTCATAAGGACCAGTCCATTCCATACGATGTCCAGCCTTCCTCAGCTCTTCAACAACGGTCGGTGAGAGCCTGTTTTCAACAAGGATCCTGTCGCCATCTACCATCCAACGTGGTGCTGTGACAGCAGACTGTAGTGGTTCATTTAGCCAAGCATAACGTATAATAACATTGGATGAAATCTGAGGTTGTCCGTGCGCACCCATAGTGCCGTAGGTGATAAATCTACCATCCTTCAGCTTGGCCATGGCAGGATTAAGCGTATGGAATGGACGTTTCCCCGGCACCAAAGCGTTGACGGAGGTTTTATCCAGAGAGAAACTAGTTCCACGGTTCTGCCATAAGATACCTGTGGTTGGCAGTACGGTGCCCGAGCCAAAGGGATGGAAAACGCTTTGAATGCAGCTTACTGCTCGCCCTTCACAATCCATGACGCCCAACCATGCAGTGTCGCCAGGGCCCGAAGGGGAAGAAATCTCTTTGGCCTTTTTCATATCAATTTGAGAGGCAAGGCGATTTAACGCCTCCGGGGTGAGGTAGGTATCGATACTTTCCGTCATAGCATCTGGATCCGCAATGATCCTGCGGATTTGATACGCCTGCTTGCTAGCTTCGATGAATCCATGGATATGCGGAAATGTTTCCGCATCAGAAGGCTGAATGCCAAGCCGATCAAATTGGCCAAGAATATGGAGGCCTGTAGCTCCCTGTGTAGGTGGGGGAAAATTATAAAAACGGCCTTTGCTAGTGTCGATATGAATCGGTGTACGTTCTGACGCTTGATGAGCTTGCAAGTCGCCCAGCGTTAGGGGAGACCCGATGGATTTTAGATCAGCGGCAATGTCCTTGGCTAGATTCCCTCTGTAAAAGGAATCCAATCCCTCTTCAGCCAGTCTGATAAGAGTGGCAGCCAGAGCTGGCTGCTTCATAAGAGACCCTGTAGCAGGCCAAGTGCCATCAGGCGCAAAAACGTTGCAGAATGTGGGCTGTTTTAGAAGCGCAGCCTTGGTCTCATCCGAGATAACGCTAGTATTCACACTGATAGGTACTCCTTCTCTTGCATAGTAGATAGCGTCTTGCAAGATACGGGACAGAGTCATGGTAGTGCCCCACGATTTTGACACGGTGAAGGCGGCTGCCCAACCGGATACTGCGCCGGCAACGGAGTTCACAGCCAATGGACCATGCACCGGAATGGAT
This sequence comes from Malassezia pachydermatis, assembly GCF_001278385.1. Classification (NCBI taxonomy): domain Eukaryota; kingdom Fungi; phylum Basidiomycota; class Malasseziomycetes; order Malasseziales; family Malasseziaceae; genus Malassezia; species Malassezia pachydermatis. The sequence goes on from NW_017253139.1 coordinate 559,245, forward strand.
TCATACCCTTTATAGAGGTCCATATTGACGTTAGATCCGCTTCGTCCACAGGCTTCGATGGCCATGGGCTCCTTATCATGGCATCCAATCAACCAAAATGCGTCACCACCGATACTCAGCATATGCGGATAGACTACAGAAAGAACGGAGGCTACAGCGATGGCAGCATCAATTGATGTACCCCCTTCCTTTAAAATGGATAGTCCTGCTTGGCTAGCTAGGTGGTGAGGTGAGGTAACCATACCACGGCGGCTGTACAACGTGTTGAGCATGTGGGCAATGATGTACAATCGAATGTGGGGTAAGTGGAGAAAATAAATGGGGGGATTTGTCAGAAAGGTAAGCACGACCTATTGGTCGAGTGAGGTTTGCGGGATAGAAATGATACAACTATTGACTTACAGGGCATTAAAAGTCATCCAGGTTCACTTGACCATTCCGCCCAATACCAATGGTAACAGCATGACCCCCTCGTATATTGAGCATATCAACCGCTTTCTCATAGATATCCTCTGATGACGACACATGCGACAAAAGAGCTTCCTTCCAAGGTGTCCCATCCACTCGATCTGCGTAAGGAGGCACAATACGCTCTGGCCCTTTTGTTACAGGATAAGACGATGGTGGATGGTGCTGCGAATACATCCAACGACGTCGACGTTGGCGTTGTGATAGGTGCTTAGGTTTTCGCGGGGCCTTTATGGGCTGGGTGGGTATAGGTGAAGGTTCTGCTTGATTCGACACTTGCATGATACGGCAAGCTCCGCATTTTGTGCATGTCTGCCGCACAAGTGTAAAGGAACGCCCCGTATGTAAAGTGGTAGAGCAGGTAAGTCCCTCGAGCTGAGGAACATAACACTTGCTGCATACACTCCGTTTGATGGATGGATCAACACGAATAACAGATCGTCTTGCTAAAGAAAAAAACTGGAGCATACAAGATACGGCAGCTCGTTTCATATCCTCTCTTTGTTGGCGTAGACCCTCTAAGTACCACATCATGGCACGTTGATACATGTAATTAAGCGTGTGATACATATCAGCCTGAGGAATGAATCGACCAGGACCTTGACTTTGTGACTGCTTTCCTTTCTTCTTGGATATCTGGGTACGAGGCTGTACCGTTACTGTACGTTGCTTAGACTTTGCTTTTTCATAGGCCAGCGAATGGATTTGCCTGTGTGTTAGTGCTGGCTCTACGTACTTTTGCAAGGATAAGAGGTCTGTATTTCCGCTGGCGCTAAAATTTAACAGCTGGTCCTGATCCTTCCATTAGCTAGCGTTGTACATACCTCAAGAAGCTCGTCCATTCGAATCGCGACTTTGAGTCTTCGTACGCGCTCAGCCGGCGGATCTTTAGACAACTCCCCATGAGCTTGAAGCGTATGGCCACAACGACCACACAATGACCACTGTTGATACAGCTCATATAATGATGCAGAGGTTTGTGGACCAGCAGACAGGGCCAGACCAGTGGGTGGCATCATGCCTACGCAAGTACAAGGGACCGAGCCCTGTGCGGGCCATGACTCTCCCTGAACATCGTAAGGTGAATTGGGATTAGGCTCCATCGTCCATCCATGAAGACAAGGCGAGTGTCTTGCCACCTTTAATGCCGCTGTAGCATCTGTACAAGCGAGGACGTCAGTGATTTGTGTCGCATACGTCCACGGCATAGATGCGAAGGTTAAGATTAGAAAAAAGGACAGGTGGTGGAGAAATTGGACCCTTACTGGTACGGGGCCGCTCAGACAAATGCCATCTCCCAACGACGCCACCATGTGGCTAATAGCTTGTGTATGCAGTGTCGTGGCGCTAGTATGCGCCACCGCTTTTGTATTTTACAGGAAATCGTGGGACCCTAAAGGCAAGGTATGCTTCCTCTCGCACTGACGTTATAAGTACGTGCTTGTGACAGGTGGTTCGCAAGGATTGGGTTTAGCCCTCGGCAAGCTCCTCGCATCGCGTGGCGCGCATGTTATTCTATGCAGTCGTACAGAATCAAAATTGCAATCGGCCACACAGGAAGTGATGGTATGTACAAGCGCTATTAACGCTAGGCTACTCGTCTATCGTCATCGCAGCATGTATCCTATGTGGTTGCTGATGTGTCATCATTTGGTGGCGCATCAGCGGCTGTGTCGCAGTGCCCTGCTCCGATTGATGCTGTCTTCTGCTGTGCTGGGGGAGCCAAGCCGGGCTATTATCTTGAGCAAACAGAGCAGGACTTCCAGGAAGGACTGCGTCTTGATTACTGGACCGCTCTAGCGACAAGTCACGTACGTGCGACTTTACTCACATGCAGGCTGTGGCGAAATCCATGAAGCAGCATCAAAAGCGCGGTAAGATTGTGTTTGTGAGCAGTGTCTTGGGTATGATGGGTATGGTGGGCTACGCACAATATTCGCCGATGAAGTTCGCTATTCGAGGTATGTGTCTTATTACTTCTCTTACCTCAGGTTTGGCCGAATGCCTTCGTTCGGAGCTTTTGCTGTATAGCATTGATGTGCACATCTATTTCCCTGCCACCATTCTTACTCCAGGCCTCGAAGTGGAAAACCAAACCAAGCCAGAGCTTACGAAGCAGATTGAGGGAACTGATGAGGGCCAGACACCTGCTCAATGTGCTGCGCACTTGCTTCGCGGAGTTGAAAGGAACGAGTACAGTATTACAGATGGCTTGATCGGCTGGCTCTTCCGGATCTCTTCTGGTGGCTCAGCCCCTGGTAGCAATGTGTGGGTGGACTCTCTCGCTATGCTACCTGCTCGCGTACGTATCCAACCATTGACTTACCGTCTAGTGGGCTGCCATTGGTTGGCGCCGGTTCTTTGCTGATAGCGCCGTGCTTCAGCATGCTAGGAAAGCATAAATTAATCTTTCTACTTCCCATTGCTTCCGTATGTACAGCGTAGCATTTTTACAACTATTGTCCGTCTGGCATAAACTTCAACTAGGGGTGTTCTTTTTGGCGTTGGCTGCTTTGGCACCACACGTGCTGGCTTCACTCTTATGGTGCCGGTTTAGGGCATCCAAACGAGCAAACGTCTTTCCACATCCTTCGCACTGGTACGGCTTGATGTTCAAGTGCAGGTTGTGATGCCGCTTGCAGTCATGCGTTCGCGCAAAACTACGCCCACAACCAGGCCAATCACATTTAAACGGCCGTTCATCCATGTGAGAGCGCATGTGCCCACGCAAATTGTACTGCCGTGTAAATGTGGAGCCACAGTCAGGGAAGGGGCATGTAAACAGCGCCTCGGCCTTCCGACGCGATGCAGAGGCGGCTTGTGCAGCGGACGTGGTGACCACAGGCGTATGCGTTTGAGCAGCCGTTTGGTATACATTGTCCTCCGACTTGTCCGATTTCCCTCGCGCATGCGATACAGGCTGGCGTGTCGGGGAAGGTGGCGAGTCCAGCTCGCCACTTGTGTCGGTCGGAGTCTGTTCACCTGCTGATGTCATGGAGAAGGAAAGCGATGGAACAGCGTGGCTTTGTACGTCCGTGGGCCCATTCGACTGATAATTCATGACAGGTGTCACAGGCTGTGGGTTGGGAGATATAGGTACCAAGCGCTGCGGAGTCATGGCTTGAGGCGCAATCGTCATGAAAGGCGTCTCTTGCATCACAGGAAGAGGGGAGAAGCCCGGGAAAGGATGCGTATACGTCAAGTCCACAGACGATGCTGATGGGTATACAGCTTCCGTACGGTGACGGCCCTGGAAGTCCTCAGATACAGCGGCACGATTGTGTCGGCGCCCATGTCGATGCGTTTGCGGTGGACGAAGCGAATTGTGCCAAGCACTATCCATGCCATTAACAGCACGGCCATAGGCATCCATGGGATGAAGTGCTTGAGAAGCAGGTACGCTTGTGTCCGTCATGGGGAAGCGCCACTGTGCCATTCGCGTAGCTGCATCACTCACCGTCACATCTTCTTTCCCCACATCTGAATCAGGTGTAACACTGCGTGTCGACGAGGGGTATGGACTCACAGAACGCGAGGAACGTCTATGATTCGAATGTCGCATTGGGCCCGGTATGCGTCCATCCCCTCCATCACCCATAGAGGGTGAATACATAGCAGGATTCGACATGGCTTTAACCATCGACTGATCCATTAGCACAGCTGTGTTAGCTTGATTCATGTTCGGGTCCAAAGATGATGTGGTCATCATTTCCGTAGCAGGTATGGGGTTGAAAGGCGGGCTGATCGCAAGTACAGGCAAATCATCTTGAGATTGAATGGCCCTATTGGCCATGGGCATAGCCGAGGCATCAATAGTAGCAGTAGGACCAGCCTCTGCTGCTTCATTTAGGTTTAGCGTTTCCAAATGGTGACCCGTGTCGGAGACCGTGGAGGTCATCGGAAGAGACGAAAGCTCTTTTGTAGGAATGGACCGACCACCACTCATAGATTGCACCAAGTAAGCAAGATCGTCCACCGGCGATGGCAGCATATCCACGGAGGGACCCAGTAAAGAAGGCGTTCGTGGCCCCACATCTGATGCGGATCTGCGCTTCTTCCACCCCACTACAGGTTGCAGCATCGATGTTGGCGACTCCAACTTCAAATCGCCACTGAAACCCATATTTACATCCAACTTCAAAAGGCCTTTCAGATGAGCCTGGGAAGTTCGTCGTGCCTCTGAAGTAGCTTGTGACATGCCTGCATGTCCTGTTGCGCCACTTGGTCCATATGGTACATTTGTCATAAGTGGTGTTAAATTGGAAGGGGATCCCGACATCGATTGTGACGGAGACGGCGAATATGTGGAACCCACGGGGTTCACAGCCCAAGGTTCCATCCCACCCATACTTCCTTGATCTCGCGGGCCACCGGCAAGCGATACATTGATCATTGGAGGGTTCATATTCGGGGCCACCCCTGCCTGGTTCCCAGCATTCGGTGGTGGCCACAATACCTGCGATTGTTCTCCTAGGGGTTCATGCACTGAGGGAGGGCCATCACGCGCCACATCGGCGGCTGGATGCACAGGACTTTCCATTTGCAGTGATGATGGGGTGATATTCGGCATCCCTGCCGACATAGGTGCCGGTAAAGAAGACCCTACTCGGCCATGGTAGGCTAACGACTTACCATCCATACCGGTGGCGTCAGGCGTTGTGCCCAACATGCCGTATGGCAACCCTTGGCCTTGAGCGTCCCAAGTCATAGAGTTCATATTGTTGTAAAAGGGGCTAGAAGATTCCATTTACTTTGTATGACTTGAATTAATTCGTTCGGACGAAGACTACGCTTCCGTATCACGTCTGTTGCTTGTCACGCTCCTAGAAAAACGGGAAAGCAATCTCACACTGCAGTTAAGATAGAACAATAATGATTGAGGGGAGAGTGTACTGAGAAAGAGTAAGTCACCCTCTTAGAGGCTCATGCGCAATGCACAGAGTACCGCTCTCTCTGGCAGAATATACGCGATGGAGGTGCGACAACCAGCTCAGGCCCCTACAGGCTATGCGCTGCGCTTTGGCGGATATGGACCTAGAGGCGTTTTGCACTCCTCCGTCGCGTGGTCCAATCTCGTTGTTTCACCCCCCGGTTATACAGCCAATCGTGGGCACATGTTGCTGTCCAATTTAATAATTTTTTGTCAAGGCTCGGCGTGATTGCGGGAGCAGGTCTCACGCAAGGCATGAGAACAGCCCTTTGTGGAGAAAAGGTTGTGAGCTGCAGTGTGGTTCTTGTTACTGGCATTTGTGTCAAGACATCGTGTGTTGTATACAAGGTGCGATCTGTACGTAGAAAAAAAATGTGTTGATTGGATTTACATACGTTAAGAGGCCCATGTTGTACTATGATTCGTTCTCCATAATGTTGTTTAAAGAGCAGAGTGACAATGCATGAATAGTATGCATACAGGTCTAGCGATACTAAAATAACATCTCGCTTAAATTCGTTCTCCAAGAGCCACGCCCCTTTTTCAGAGCACGTTTGTATTCATAGGCATGTGTTAGCTCATCAAAATAGGCTGTCATAGTTTCAAAGTCCATTTTGGCCGTAGGGATCCAGCCCCATTGCCTTTGTCCTTGGATAAATAACCGAGCTTTCCACACGAAGAATAATGCCAGAAAAATGAAGCATGATCCATATGCAAAAATAAAGTCTGGGCCATTAAAAGCACCCTCAGGGAAGAGATAATAGCCGGAGAATACCAAAGCAAATGGACACCAAATCATCGCATACCAGCCAGACCATGGCTGCAGCCACCCTCGGCGGGGAAGGAAGCCTGTGTGTAAAAGCCCATGTGCTTTTAATCCAGCACGGAACCTTAGATAAGTCAATGCAATAATCGACCATTGAATTAGCATTGAGCAGGACACTAAGTTGATCCACCAGTTCAAAATTCGTCCTGATCCTTCGCTCACAGAGAGATAAGAGAGGCAGGCCAATAGCATCACGAGAATAACACTGACATATGGAACACCATTTCTGTTCACAGTCTTAAAAATACGTGGCGCATGGCCAATTTTTGCCAAGCCGTATATGGCACGCGATCCAGAGAAGAGAAAGGCATTGGTTGTCGAGAAAATGGATAAAAGGATCACTGCATTGACAAGATGCGGCAGCCCAGAAATCCCCATTCTATCCATCGCAATAACATAAGGACTTTGTGCCGCACTCGAGCCGCTCCGGTCAAGCAAGCGTGGATCGTTGAAAGGTACAACAATGCCGGTGCACAACCCACCAATAATGTAGAAAAATGCAATTCGTACCATGGTGGTATTAAATGCTCGTGGAAGCGTACGACGTGGGTGCTTAGCCTCTCCTGATATCATAGATAGGTAGTCTGGCCCAGCAATACCAAATGTGGCCCATGACAAGGAGGCCCAAATGTCCTTGGCATGGCCTGTAGACCCGGAATCCTTGAAAAGTCCAGGGTTGTTCCAAAACTGAAATCCATAAGCATTGCCTTGGGGATTTCCACCACACATTGTGACCAATGTGAACATGAAGAGGCCTAGCATCAACAACACTTTGGTTATCGAGATCCAGAATTCTACCTCCCCAAAGAACTTCACCGACCAAAGATTGATGAGCCCGAGTAGTACCAGAGCAACAGAGATACAAATAGCAGGATGCAAATCTGGAGCCCAGAACTGCACCACCAAATTGATGGCGGTGATGTCGTTGCAAACCAACGCACATTGAGTAATGACAAAGTTCCATCCAAGACCCATAGCAACAGCTTCATCGAGAAAGCGACTGGTCATTGAAATAAACCCACCGTCCACAGGAAGCAATGTTGTTATCTCAATCATGCAATTGGCGATTGCGCCGATAACTGTTGCCCATAGACAAATGCCAAGGAGCAAGCCAAGGGGGCCACTTTCACTCAAAGGTCGTCCAATTGATATAAAAAGTGATGAGCCAATGGAGCCAGATATCGCAATTAGCTGGATGTGTCGATGGTTCAGTCCTCTATGCTTGTTTGACGCCACATGTCGTTCGTACAGTGCGGACCCTTGCTCTAAACTGCCAGATGTATAAGCCGCATTCTCTACCACAGGCTTTTCCGCAGGAGCGAGAGTTCCTTCTTTGTTGGGATACACCAGATGCTCTACGATTTGAGCCTTATCGAGCTCCATACTGGTGTCTAGCGGGTACGATACGGCGGCTGCCGCATATATGATTAATTTGGCTGGGGGGCTGCATGACTCGCTGCATGCACGCCGAGGTGCCGAAGAGGTTAAAAGATAAGAGTTGCCCCACACGTGACACTGCACCTGTTGCCACCTGCGACTCTTTGACGCACGTCACTTCCGGGCCATGTATACGCAATTTGATGAGAAAGACCCCAACTATTTGGATCTCCAGTCAGGGGCACCTCACCGTGATCTATTGCCGCTAGATATCATACGTACATCCACACAGCTTTCGCTGGACCAGTCGTTATGGCCCCCTTCATTGAATGGTCTCTCTCTACAGGACTATGCCTTGCAGTATAGTCCCAATGATGGCAGCCCAGAAATCCGGGAATCTATTGCTTCTACGCTTTCAGGCTCGTACTCAAACCAAAAGGACCTGGTAAAAGAACGGATCATGCTGCACACGGGCGCTAGTCAAGGCCTTATGACTCTTCTTACGTGGCTTCAAGTACCGACTAGTTCTCAGCATAAGAATAAGCGGCCCCTGCCACATCTGTACCTACCAACAACAACGTACTTTATTGCCTTGTCCATGTTTCAGGAAGCTGGTATCGATATGGACAAGGATGTGACGATCGTGGATGAGCAGAACGATGGAATCAATCTTGTTGTTTTGGAAGAAGAATTAAAAAAGCGCACGAATCTGGAAAGCGATGCCAAATATGATGGTCTTTTATACCTTATTCCAACGCACGCAAACCCGACTAGTACTATCCTATCAGATGAGAAACGTCGTCAGCTTGTGGCACTTGCTCAGCAGTATCGGCTTCTTGTCGTCACGGATGACGTATACGAACTCCTGACATTTCCACCGCATGCCTCTGCAGTTCCTCCTAGGCTGGCATGGTATGATATGAAATATGGATCTGGCAAGAACGTGATTGGCAACAACTCTTTTTCAAAGGTGCTTGGCCCTGGTCTTCGTGTAGGCTATTATGAAGCCGATCCAAGTATTCTGCAAGAACTCTATTCGCTGGGCTGGATTGAGTCTGGTGGCTGTCCTTCCAACTTTGCATCGCGAATGCTGCTTCCTCTATTTTGCGAAGCGCTTACCCCGCATTTCCCACAGGTTTCATCGTCGCGTACCGCACTTGAGCATGTGGTTTCGCAAATACAATCTTCGCTGGAAGCACGGTGCCAGTATCTTATTGACGCAATCGAGGAGTACTTATTCCCGCTAGGTTTTACGCTCCCTTACGGTAAACCCTGCGGTGGTTATTTTCTTTTCCTTGGCTTGCCGTCCTCTATGGAAGTGGCTACAGTGTTACAGGCTTTGGAGGATGTCAAAATTTATGTATCCACAAGCAAAAATTTCTGCGTACAGCCTTCCAAACTGAAACAAGCGCTTGGAATTGACTGTCTCCGGATCTCATTCACGTTTTACAACCAGGCATTGCTGCGGCCACGCCTGGCTCGCTTGGTGGAGGTCTTGCAACCGTAGAGTCACGGTAGAATGAATGTACACACCTCCACTAGAAAGCTCGTTTTCTGGGCGGTTCGTCCTCCAAACGATCGTTGTGTATGCCCCTTGGCTCTCGATTGGTACGGTGGATTAGGCCCGTATCAACTCGTTCATTTATTTGTCGTACTACGAATCGATTTATCATGACAGATTCGAACACTACGACAGCGCCACCCTTGTGGACAGCATCGAAAGTGCGAAGCACCTTCTTTGATTATTTTAAGGAAAGGCAACACACATATGTGCCATCGAGCTCGACCATCCCGTACGACGATCCGACGTTGCTTTTTGCCAATGCGGGTATGAATCAGTACAAGTCCATCTTCCTTGGTACTGTTGACCCATCCTCGGATTTTGCCAAGCTGCGCCGTGCGTGCAACTCGCAGAAGTGCATTCGTGCTGGTGGTAAGCACAATGATTTGGATGATGTAGGTAAGGACACCTACCACCACACGTTCTTCGAAATGCTTGGCAACTGGAGTTTTGGTGACTACTTCAAAGCGGAAGCCATTGATTTCGCATGGAAACTTCTTACAGAGGTGTATGGCCTTCCGAAGGACCGTCTCTATGTGACCTACTTTGAGGGTGATGAAAAGAATGGCCTCGAGCCTGATAATGAGGCGCGTGATCTATGGCGTAAGGTAGGAGTGCCTGACGACCATATCCTCAAGGGCAATGCTAAGGACAACTTCTGGGAAATGGGCGCTACTGGCCCATGTGGTCCTTGCAGTGAGATCCACTATGATCGTATTGGCGGGCGCAATGCCGCCTCTCTTGTCAACATGGACGATCCCAATGTTATTGAGGTGTGGAACAATGTGTTTATGCAGTACAACCGCGAGGAGGATGGCTCGCTTCGTCCGCTGCCTGCGCGCCACATTGACACGGGTATGGGCTTTGAGCGTCTTGTCTCGATTCTGCAGGGCAAAAGCTCGAACTACGATACGGATGTGTTCCAACCCCTGTTCGACAAGATCCGTGAGCTGACGTCTGCTCGTCCTTACACGGGCAAGCTGGGCGCGGAGGATGTCGACGGTATTGACACAGCGTACCGTGTGGTTGCGGATCATATCCGTACTCTTACATTCGCGATCAGCGATGGCTGCATTCCGGATAAGGATGGCCGTGGCTACGTTCTTCGTCGTATTCTGCGTCGTGGTACGCGTTTTGTGCGCAAGTACTTCCAGGTGCCTATTGGCCACTTTTTCTCGCAGCTTGTGCCTACATTGGTCGACCAACTGGGCGACACGTTCCCTGAACTTACGAAGAAGGTGAAGGAGGTGCAGGCTATCCTGGACGAAGAAGAAGCTTCCTTTGCGCGCACACTGGACCGTGGTGAAAAGCTCTTCGAGCAGTACGCTTCAGCTGCTCGTGCTGAAGGTCGTACCAAGCTGAACGGTGCGGATGTGTGGCGTCTGTACGACACTTACGGTTTCCCTGTGGACCTGACCAGCATTATGGCTGAAGAGCAGGGTCTTACCTTCGACCAGGCCGAGTTCGAGAAGGCGCAGGCGGAAAGCAAGGAGGCCAGCAAGGGCCAGGGCAAGCAGCAGGAGACGGACGCTGTGAAGCTGGATGTGCACGACTTGGGCTACCTGGAGTCGAACGATAGTGTGCCGAAGACCAATGATGTCTTCAAGTACGACACGCCGTCTATGTCGGCCAAGGTCAAGGCTCTGTTCCAGGCTCACAAGTTTGTGGATGCCACTGGCTCGCTGCCCAGTGCGAGCGAGCCGTTTGGTGTTTTGCTGGACCAGACCAACTTCTATGCGGAGAGCGGTGGTCAGCAGGCAGACACGGGTAGCCTGGTGATCGATGGCCAGGCTGAGTTTGAGGTCACCGATGTGCAGGTATCTAACGGCTACGTGCTGCACATTGGGTCGCTTAAGTATGGCTCGCTCAAGGTGGGTGATGATGTAATTGCTGCCTATGATGAGTCGCGCCGTCGTCCTCTGCGTAACAACCACACGGGTACGCATATTCTGAACTTTGGTTTGCGTGAAATTCTTGGCGACCACATTGATCAAAAGGGCTCGTTGGTGGCGCCGACCAAGCTGCGCTTTGACTTCTCGCACAAGGCGCAGGTGGGCGTGCCTGAGCTGTCGAAGATCGAGGCGATCAGCAACGACTTTATCAAGCGCGATGTGGGTGTGTTTGCCAAGGAAATGGGTCTCGAAGACGCACAAAAGATTCCTGGTCTGCGAGCCGTGTTCGGTGAGGCGTACCCGAACCCTGTGCGTGTCGTAGCGCTCGAGTTTGACGTGGATGAGATGGCTGCAGACTTGACGAACCCGCGCTGGCGCTCCACATCGGTGGAGTTCTGCGGTGGTACGCATGTCAAGCGCACTGGTGAGATTGGCCATCTGATTATCACGGAGGAGAGTGGTATTGCCAAGGGTATTCGTCGTATTGTGGCTGTGACAGGTGACGAGGCGATTCAAGTCACTCAAACCGCGGACGATGCATCGAAGCGACTGGACGAAATTGACGCCGTCACAGAAGACAGTGCGAAGGATGCACAACTCAAGGCGTTCAGCGTGGAGCTGGCGCGCATGGATATGAGTGTGGTGCGCAAGGATGAGCTCAAGACACGTTTCGTTAAAATCCGCAAGGCGCTGGACACGCGTCTGAAGGCACGTGCCGCGGCCGATGTGAAGGCGGCGCAGGAAGCGGTGACCAAGTACTTTACTGAGAATCCTGACGCAAAGGTCTACGTCGCAAAGCTTGATGTGGGTGCCAATGCCAAGGCTTTGCAGTCAGGCGTGTCGGCTGCGCGCAAGCTGAACAAGCCCGTGTACCTCTTTGCGCAGGACACACCGGTGGGCGGAGGCAAGGCCAAGACCCTGTACGGCAACTTTGTACCTGCTGATGACCTAGAGCGCGGTCTTGATGCTGTGTCGTGGAACAAGGCTGTCTCCGAAAAGCTCCAAGGCCGTGGTGGTGGCAAGCCTGACGGTGCTCAAGGTCAGGGTGAAGCCTCGGCGGCGGATTTGGACGAGGCGATGAAGCTCGCTGACTCGTTTTTCGCCATGAAGATTGGCGCGTGATGCCATAGGTAGCAAGAAACGACCATGTTCGTCTTTATAGGGTACTAATCTACAAGCGCAATGTGGGCCACAGGGTATACCCACTCGAGTATCGTGACAATGATCATTTGCGCTGCCACGACCAGGCAAATAATAAGGCCACCAATCGGTCCACCCACATGGCGGTAGCGCGCGAAGCGTTCCATGTAGCCGCGCCAAGGCTGTGCCATGGCTCGCTTGTATACTACTTCCAGGCGGCGAGTGGTCTCCTCCCATGAATACATTTGTGTCACAATTCGATGTTGGGCCCATGGATCATGCTCTCCAGCACGAATCCGAGAAATGGCCGCAGAGCATGCATCGACAATGGCTTCCGTACATGGATCAGCAAGCGTCATCATCGACGCAGGCAGGAGTTCTGGAATGCCGCCCACTTTGGTCGTGACCACATAAAGTCCGGCACTGGTAGCTTCAATAATCGACGTGCCAAACGCTTCTGTGAGAGACGTGTTTAGAAAAATATGGCCTTGTGTGAGATGCGCACGCACATCGCGTTGTCGGACTGCACCGACCAAAGCAACTCGGTCTTGTAACATGCACCGCTCACGCATTTGCTCCAGTTCCACATACTTGGGACCATCGCCTCCGATCACAAAGCACACATCCGTGTGGAGTGCGCAAATGCGTGGAATGGCCGTCAAAAGCAAATCAATGCCTTTGCGGTACATGAGGCGGCTCAGCACCACGATACATATACGCGCTGTGGGCGCACGAGCGGGATCGGGGTATAAATTGCGGGCATCCACGGCATTAGGAATCGTGGATACTTGGTCCGGTGCCAGGTGGGCACGAAGAACCGTGTTTTCACGACCGGTATGGCTCACACACACCACATGATCCACATCGGTCAAGGCAAAACGCAGCATTTTGTTGGTAAGAATGGCACTCACATCAGAGAACCCAAAGAGTGAGTGGTCTGTAAATACGGCTTTGAGTCCTAAACACTTGGCCAAGAAGATGCCTTCGTGTCCCATACTGGAAAGCGCTTGATGTGCATGAACAATATCAATTTGTTCACGTAGAAGGATGCTGCGCAGTAACGGCAGCAGCGCGAAAAAGTTGGGTAGCGTATCTTGACGAGCAATCACTCCATAGGGTATATAATACACTTTCATGCCACCTGGCAGGTACCTCACTCCGACACGGTCTGGCTCATATGCATGGGTAATGACAATCACCTGAACATGAGACCAATGAATACGTACCTTGTGCCCGCGGCGAAGGAGTTGCTGTCCGATCATATACATGTGGCCTTCCACACCGCCGACATTCGGAAAAAAAAAATCAGAAAGGAGGCTAAGTGTCAACACACTCTGTGGCTTACGCTATACGAAGAGGTTTCGATGCCTCCTGGGATGCTGGCTCTTTAGGAATCGACCATGCAGGCACGCCTAAGAGCGCTAGCGCTTTATCTATGGACGCATCTGACCACGCCGAAGACGTAGTCGATGCATACCTCTGCGCTAGCTGCTGCAGTAGGACGCGCTGTAAAGCTGCGTGGTACGCCTCCGCCGATGTCGGAACCTCTGTGATGCCCGCCGTCTCTGGAGTCAGCAGGGAGGTCATGTGAGGAGGGCATGGTATACGACCATTCGCACAAGCATCGTAAGCACGAAGCAAATCCAACACTGGATCCTGGAACTGATTCATGGCCTCGCCTGAAAAGAGCTTCGACACGCCTTTTGTCTCCACAGATGCTGCAGCTAGTTAGTATACAATCACACGTACTTGTAGGCATCCACAGATCCCACACAGCCTGGTGGAAGGTGGGGTGGTCAGCCCACGTCGCCCACAGCCTATCGATGCATGATTGTGGACCGCGATGCATGGCATACACGCAAGAAAATCGTGAAGAAGAGATGTGTGGCGGAGGGAAGAGCGCACATGCAGCAGCACGCACGTCTGCATCGTCATCTTGCAGGAGGCGCCACGTAAGAAGAGCCATGGAAACAGTGGGCGTATGTACACGAGAAAGGGCTTGTGCTACACCCAGTCGGGAGGCGGTGGGCACATCTGGTTTGGCACAAGCGTCCCATAAGTATACACACGCTTCCAACGTATCACTGTCCCAAGCTCGGCCTAGCAAGGGTAAGAGGGCCTCACGAAGCGGTACATGCTCTGTGGCGTAGGCCAGGGTGAGTATGGCTTGGATATGGGCCGCATATTCACCGCCCATACGGTCCAGTAAAGTAGCTGCACCAATACGTGCATCCAGAGGATAGGCGCTGTCCAAGAGAATTGAAAGCAACGTGGAACGTACACCTTCGTCTGTCCATCCTACACGAGACCATGCCTGAACAGGCTCCGGCTCCTGGATGCTGAACATTATAAGAGCAGTAGCCATATCCATACTGCATGACCATGCTTCCATCGGCAACGCTACCTTGTGGGCAAAAGCCAGGCGAAGGGCCACTGGTAAGAGCCACACCACCAAAGGATCACGAGGAAGGGTCATGGTCGATGTAGGCACACAGCTTGCTTGGAAAAAGGCATGGAGCCATGTCGATGCCTGCGCCCCTGCTTCACACGCTTCCAAGGCCTCCAAGAAACCAGTCACAGTAACAGGGCATGGGTTATCTGTAAGCCAAACCCAGTTCGCTTGCAGCACATTCGCACATGGCACAGACAGCTGAGCACACGCATGAGCCAAGGCTAGCGTGCCTGCCAACGCATTTTGATCGCGTGTCGTACTCTGCTCAACGCGGTGCGCAAGCACACGTGATCGCTCTTCTGCAGGTACGAGCGCGGCGTAGCAATGGGCCGCGGCGGTGCGCACCGATGTATTGGCACTTGCCATGCAACGCGCAAGCGCCTCCAATACGTCCTCACGTTGGAACGACACATGGCCGCGACATTGCGAGAGAAGAAGCAAAATGGCGTACAGGCCGGAGCCATGCCCCACGGTAGCTAAATCTGATACTGCGACATGACATGACCCCTCACAAAGCGCAGTGATCAACGTCTCCGCCAGCGCAGGGCTGGCATCCAAAAGGCCGTCCAAGGTAGGGCCGTTGAGCGATTGAAAGGCGTGAATACCAAAGTACCGGTTCGACACTGCTGCATACAGCATCATTGCAGCATTCCGTACACCCCAATGTGGCGAAGAGAAGCAGGCCACAGCCCTTGTAAGTGCATCAGCTTGATACATCTTCATGGCACTAGCCATCGAGCTGTCCATAATGAGTACACGAATTATATTCAGAGCATGGATGCAGCGCACAGGCACTGCATCATGCGAAAGAGCAAGAAAACGTTGCATAACCCATTTAGTTTCCTGCGTCAGGGTGGCACCGCTATGCGCACTGAGCAAGGACATCACCGCATAGCCCAAGCCTGCACTGCGCCGCGTTGTGCTAAATGCATCCGCATGCGCCTCAACACGCGACACCAAAGCATGTAGCCAGTCTGTGGGCTGCGAGGACGACATGACCAGACGCGCTCGTGCCATGGTCTGGTAGTGGGGGTATACGGTGCTAAAGGCACCACGGTGCCGAATTTGCAGGAGCCATGCAAGGAACGTCTCATTTATATCGTCCCATGGGAGGAGAGCTGGATCGCAATGCAACGCCAAGGCACACAGCAAGGCCGACGCTTCTTTAATAGCTCGCCAACTGAACGATAAAATTTGCTGCATCTCGGAGACAGAGGTATGTTCCGTCGCAGCGGAGGCTCGTTCTAGCTCACTCACATCTTCAGCCCCTTCGTCCGATGCGGCTCGTAAGACAGGCGCGACAAAGGCCCACACACGTAGAATGACATTGTACAGATGCTGCGGCACTGTGGGCGGTTCACACGCCACGAGGTATGTTAGCGCAGCAAGGAAGCCATGAAGACCGTGCGTGGATGCGTGGGCCAACGAGGTTGTCGTCGTTAAGTACGCTGTTAATCGCTTGGTATGTACCTCAATTAAGTTTTGCGTCCAAGAGAGCGATGCATCGTGCGATACACCAAGCGATGAAAGTACATCTTTGTGGTGCGCTTCTGGACATACTTTGTGATAAAGCTGTAACAATTGAACAGAGGCGTACGCATCTGACTCTTTCATCGCCGGGAGGCGTGTCCAACTGGGAAGAACCACATGATCGGTCAAAAAGGAAACGTCGCGAAGAAGAGAAGAGGGGCGCTGTGCTAATCGCATGAGGATCAGCACAGCCGTTCCTTGAATGTCATCGTATGTACTCTCGGTGGCCAAGTGAACCAGTCGAAGGATCACAGGCTGCGTGGGTATCAATGGCGGCAGCGCTGCGGCTGGGAACGTTTTTTGGGCCTTGTGCAGCGCCCGCATAGCATCATGAAGTCTATGCATATGCATAGGCACAGTGGAAATAGGTGAGGTAGCTTCCAATAGCAGCAGCAGAAGCGATGTTGCCAGGATCATACAAGGATAGGGTGCGCCTGGATGCATCGCAAACACAACCGCATCATAGAGATGCTGTAGAAGGCCGTGCATAGCACGGAGACGAGCATCATCTTTGGATAACTTGTTTGCGCTCGTGCGAATACGCACTAGCAGTTTGACAAAGAACGCAATGCTGTCTTTCCGCGCTACCGAGCTAGGCATCATCAAGCTTTCGGCAAAAAAGCGACGGACGATATGGATCTCATGTGCATGCAACGGCTGGGCCGGTGTCTTGGCATCCACACACAGTGCCAATGCTGCCACATGCATACGTGGTGAACCTGACGATAGGCATGCTTCCAAGAGCGACAATGGAACGATCAAGGAGTTTGACGCGGCGTTTTCGTCTAGCGTGCACAGATCACGAACCTTGGCGGCTTGCAAGACAGCTACAATGGCGTACGAATCACCACGCTCATCAAGAGCATCCAAAAGAGGGGCCAAGGTAGACGGCCATTGATCAAGAAGAGGGTGAACCACATGTGCCATGACATTATCGGCCGCCCGCTCATCGGTGTGTGAGAGACTCGATGCGAGCACAGGTAGCCATGCTGTTAGCCAGGCATCAGTATGTTGTGTCGCCGCAATCAATGTCGATGCTAAGTGGGAGCGTCGACTCACTTGACCCCGGCCTGCCTGGATGTCGGCGAGAATACGTTGAAAGAAACAACGCGGTGTCTCCTCTAAAATGGCGAGGCCATAGTGAGTAAGTAAGGCATCCATGACAAGAAGTGATACGCCTTGGTTCAGCGAGGCATGGGCTTGGTACCATGCCTTGGCCCAGGATGAGGGGGCCGTGACTTCGTCTACCTGATCCCACATGGTCCACAACTGATCGAGCAACGTGCGAACACGCTGGAGTGCAGACGAAGGTGGCAGTGCGAAAACGCCTTCGATGCGAGTAGTGCATATCTCCCACACGGGATGTGTGCAGAACGCACGTTTGTCAGAGAGTCTAGCGATATGAGGCGGCGCATGCTGGCACCAGGCACGAAGCGCATCGACACCCGATGCCAGTGTGCTTCCACGACGAGCGCCATCCCAGGGATGGGGCGATTGGAGCATGTCCAATGCCGAAGCTAGCACATCGAGTATGTCGGAGGCTGGCACAGGTGGCTCTTCAGTCCATGCGGCGATGGCCGCCTGCACCTCCTGAAGCGCCTCTGCCGCGCGTGTCGACATGGTCGATCCGAAAGTGAAGGCGCCGATGTTGCTGACTAAGGCCACTGCGCGCGGTGCTTCGTCCTCCACGCGGGGCCTACGACGCGTCGTGGTACTACGTCGAACGCGCTCATGACCACGCCGGCCCATGTCCCTCCGGACGTGCGTCGAACGATATTACGTGCGTTTACGAAGAAGAGACACTTGCAATTGCAGTCGGATGCAGTGCAGTTTATATTCAGCACACTTGAAGAGCATGACTTGCTTCGTGACCCTGACGCGACGCAGGAAGCCATAGAGGCCCTGGCGGGGGCATTGGTCGATCAGCATGTAGCAGGCGCACAGATTGCCGGCTTCGACGGACATGTGGTAACAGGAGCCGCACTACAGAAAGTCTACGACCAGCTGCTGGTCGAAGCTGCGGACGACGGGCAGCCCAGTACACAGGCACTCACGCAGGGCGATACACCGGAAGTGCAGCGCTTCTTTGCTGTGTGTGATGCCTTTTCACAACCGTGGATCCGATTTCATGGCGGCAGGAAAGTGTTTGAGAACGTGGACAGATCACGTACGCTGCTTCCGACACCGGAGGCGTCCAGCGCTCATATGATTGAGCGGTACGAACTGCTTAAGAGCGTAGTCCTACGGAACGAGCATTTCTTGCCTGCGCTCACTGGTCAAGCATCCCAGCGCAATTCCTTCATGCATTTAACGACGACCAAAAACTTGCTAGGCCGACAAGGCGAGCACTGCCTGCTCTTTGGCCGCCTGTCGACCTCGGCGGATGGCACGTATGTGCTGGAAGATACCGAAGGAACTGTGCGGCTCGATCTGTCCCGAGCGATGGCTGGTGAAGGAATTTTTACAGAGGGCGCGTTTGTGCTCGTGGAAGGTGAATATACCAAGGACGAGTGCTTGCAAGTAGTGGCGCTTGGACATCCGCCCAGCGAAAGTCGCGAGCAGGCGCGCATGTATACGGGCCATCTTGATTGGCATGGGAGTGGCGCTGTGCCGACCAAACACGTTGCTGCTTTGCAGGCGCAGGAGGCACAGCACCTGGATGTGTGCATGGCCGTTTTTTCAGACGTCTACTTGAACGAGGCGAGTACACTACGTCACTTGCGTGCGATTTTGCAAGGCTACCAAGACGCAGATTTTTTGCCGCTGGCGATTGTACTGTGTGGCCCCTTTTCCTCGGTGCCTGTGGAAGCGGCAGGTGCTATGGAGGCGTATATGCAAGGGTTTGCTCACTTGGCTGACGTTCTTCTTGCCTTCCCGCGCGTTTTGCAGTCGTGCCACCTCGTTTTGGTCCCTGGCGCTCGTGATCCTGCGGCGACGCCCGTGCTACCACGCCCGCGAATTCCTGCACCGTTGGTCGAGAGAATGGAGCGCAAGCTTCCACGCTCCTTTGTGGAGGAGCGTCTGCACTGGATGAGCAACCCATGCCGTCTTGTGTACTTCTCACAGGAGATTGTGGTATTCCGCGACGATATTATGAGCAAAATGCTACGCAGTGCGATTCTGCTAAAAGACCAAGTGGCGCCAGGCGACTTGCAAAAGTACCTCGTGTCGACCCTATTGGATCAAGCATACTTGTGTCCGCTCCCTGCCCAAGTACGCCCCGTGCTGTGGGAGTACGCAAATGCGCTCTGTTTATACCCCATGCCTAGTGCGGTACGTCTTCGTCGCTAAAACTACATCCACTAACGCCTACAAGCTTGTCCTTGCGGACCGATATGAACGATTTGAGCTCACGTATGAAGGATGTCATGTCTTCAACCCAGGCTCCTTCCACGGTGCCCAAGGATGGACCACCTATTATCCGGCCACTGGCCAAGCGGAGCGAAGGTACGTCAAGTGGAGGGAAAGTCTTATTCATGCAGTGCATTGTCTTTGTGAAGGCCAAATTGCGATTCCAGGCAGGCGTACAGCACAGCTGTACGCGCATGCCGCGCACGGAGGAGTCGTTGCAGATCAGGGTCATGTACGTAGGCAGCGCGATAAGCACGTGTCGTTAAACTAGCGAAATGACGTGAGATGGCACCCAGATCGCTAAGCATGCTCGTTTCAGAGGGGAAGGCAAACGCAGAACTCTCTTCAGGGGGCACAGAGCGCGTGCAAGGAGGGGTACACGCATTCCAGCTCACGCCTCGGAGACACCAGTCTTCGGGCAGATCCATGCGGGCCCAGTCCAAGAGGGTCTCCGCATCGGCAGAGCCTGTGCCAAATACATCGCCATGTGCATACACAGCAAGTCGGTCCCAGGGAAGGAACTTGCGTATTACACGGCAGACCAAAGCCACAGGCTCCACACTTTGCCGCAGGGATAAGACTTGGAGGAAGCCTAGCATGATGGTGATATACATGCCAGGCGAATTGATATGGGAGGCTGGATCAGAAAGTGCATACTGCAAATGGTAGAGACCAGAGCTCAGCAGCACCAGGATCATCGCCAGAGCATTGGTGATACGCAACGGCAGCCCTTCTTCCCGTGCTGCCGTCAGGAACCTAGCTGGGGACGGCGGTTCCGGGACGTACGAGGCCGACCGCTGCGTAAAAGAGGCTACCACCGCGGAACTGGCCGTCCCAAAGGGCCGAGCATCGGACGGAATATGGTACGCCATCAATTGGTGGCCAGGGATCCATGCCTCCTCGCGCATGAACTCAAGTAGGGCTGCCGTAGAACACATCGCCATTTCGGCCCATTCCGTCTCGAGAAGAGGGCATGGCGCAATTTGCAAGGAGTCACGCAGCTTCTCTAGCCGGACGCCGAATTCAGAGAGGTCGGCGTCAGGCTGAAGCAGGGAGCCGATAAGCTTGACAAACAAATCATGACTGCAAGGACTGGACACATTCTGAGCTAGCTGTGCAGAGCGCGATACGCATTCTAGCATCGATTCACGAGCGGCCAGACAGGGCTGTACCACTTGTAAGCATTTGGCGTAGAGGTATAGGGAGAGGAGTGGTGCAGAAATAGATAAATCGCCTAGCGCTGCGTACAAACGGCCCTTGTCCGGCGTCTCACTCGCAGCCATGCCGTACCATCGTGAGGCGACAGTGAGCCATGAATCGCTTTCATCTGCGAGGAAGTAGCGAGGTAGTTTGAGGTGCTGCAGGGTATGTAGGTAAGTAAGCATACGTCGCGCCACTTCGCCGAGCCACTCGACACATGCACGACGTACACGCCATTCGATCGCACGTTCATAAAGGTAAGAGCAGATAGCATAGGTATCGGTGAGCATGCGCTCCAAGAAATCGCCCTGGATGATATAAGAGGCCCATTCCAACACGCCTTGCTCGGCGGGGTAGTTCGCGGCGGGCGTCCCATGAGGCGCTTCGCTAAGTATATGCAGCAGCTTTTCAACTGGCATATGAATGCCATGAATGTAGCATCGTGTGAGGATGCTATGCATTTCAGGAAGCTTGCGTGATTGGGCTTGAGCCTGCCGAAGCTCGCACTGTAGCAGCTCAACAAGCGATACGCAAACCTGTACGTAGCTGACGTTGTAAGATAAGTGTGGCGACATACCTCCGTTGCACTTGATACAGCTCGACCACGGCGCTGACACTGTCCAGCGGTTCGTCCATGCGCCGTTCGCAGTCATTCATATGCGTCAGACACGTATCTACCATCTGTGCCACCTGGGCACGGTGTCCACTCTCGCTGGTAGACATCGAGGAAAAAGGGCTCGCCGCCTCCCGCAGCATATCTACGCCCGACATGGAGTTCATAGCAAGAGGAGAGGGTGGCCCCGCTATGGCCCTTGGATGGAAAGGCTCCACCATCCTTCTTCACTTAGGCACGATAGCCACTGCGTGGCACGCTAGGTGAAGCAAACAAGAAGGGAAAGGAGGCCTAGCAATCAATTTACCTGCCCTGCCACGGCTAGAAGAAACCCTAGCTCCGAGATCCAGCTTCGCTCGCACGGGACTTGAATGAAAATGGATGTGTGCCTTAAGCCGAGGCCCCTTTTCTCGCCAAGCCGCTTCGCAGGCAAATGCTGAGTCATCCAAGCCTACGGAGGCCCAGGCCCTCCACACCAACGCATGGCAGCGCGGCCTTCGCCAAGGCGCTTTTCTCGCTTCTACGGAGCGGGAACCACAGCAAGGACCGCAACGCGAGCGGTTCATGCGTGGAAGGTATTTAGGGAGACGCATACACGGTATCGTTTTTCGCAGCATGCATACGCAGCCCTGTCCGATGCGCCAGGTCGTGCCACCACCCGCATTGCGTGATACCATCGCGGTGCGCAACTTGAATGTGCGGCTCCTGGTGGGCCCCGATGCCTGGGGCCGCGAACGGCCCCAGCCTGTGTACATCGATGCCAAGATCCGTACGGATGTATCACGCGCAGGCCAAACGGATGAAGTGGGGGACAGTCACAATTACGGCACGCTCTACCGCGCTCTGGAAGCGCTCAGCACACCAAGTGCCTCGTTTGCCAATATGGCGCATCTCGCCGAGGTGTGTGCTCGCACCTGCATAGAGTCGTGCCATGCGCCATGGGCCGATATCGAGGTTCGGCTACCGCGCTCGCAGCTTCGCGCTGCCTATGCGTCTGTGATCCTCACACGGACGCCGCACGCTCTCGCACACCCGTCGAGCGAGGACGCACAAGCTCTTTGTGCGGCAGATCACACACACCTGCATGACATCGATATGTTTGTGATCCTCGGTGTGAACCCATGGGAGCGCGAGACCAAGCAGCGTATCGCTATGCATATCGACATGTGGCCCCTCATCGCATCCACGTCGGCCTTGCAGGCGATGGTACAGGAGGTGTGTACGTACGTGGAATCCACGTCGTTCTTGACCATTGAAACGCTCGTAACGCAAGTGGCGGAGCGGCTCCTTGTCCCACATGCCCTCGACCAAGTCCGTGTGCGTGTCGACAAACCCAGCGCGATTCTCCATGCCGACGCGTCCAGTGTGGAAATTGTGCGCGATCGGTCGTTTTTCGTGGAGGAGGCGCCGTCGACGACCAAAGAGCACACGGCGATCTTGGCGATCGGGACCAATCTGGGTGACCGGATGGCGCACATTCAAGCTGCCCTGACGAAGCTGGAAGCGCACCCTGCTATTCACGTCGTTGACACGTCGTTCCTGTACGAAACCACCCCGATGTATTACACGGACCAGCCGCGCTTTCTCAATGGCGCTTGCAAAATCACGACCAGCCTGCTCCCTATGGACTTGCTGGACGTGTGCCAGCGAATCGAGATCGATGTGGGACGGACCAAGGTCGGTGTGCCTCGGAACGGTCCTCGTGTGATTGATTTAGACATTCTGCTGTACGACCGAGAGGTCATTGACGAAGGCGAGCGACTACAAGTACCTCATCCACGTCTCGCAGAGCGGGCCTTTGTTCTGCATCCCCTGTGCGATCTATGCCCAGACTATGTACATCCGGTGCTCCAAGCCAAGATCTCGGCATTGGCCCCTCGTGCCACGACAGATATGACTCGCGTCACGGCGATGGGCCCAGCGCTGTGGCATTGGGGAACCAAGACGTTTGTCATGGGCATTCTCAATGCCACACCAGATTCGTTCTCGGATGGCGGACGTCACTTGAGCGTCGAAGCAGCGATGACCTCTGCCCGTCGTATGGCCGAGGCCGGTGTCGACATGTTTGACGTCGGTGGGCAAAGCACGGCGCCTGGCGTCGTTGAAGTGACGTCGGACGAGGAGGCAGCGCGTGTCGTGCCCCTCATTCAGGCTCTGGCCAACGACCCAGCGACGCAGCACATCCCCATTTCCATCGATACCTACCGCGCTGACGTCGCACGACAGGCGCTGGACGCGGGCGCGCATGTGGTCAACGATATTAGCGGCGGCACACGCGATCCGGCGATGCTGGCATTGGTCGCAGAGCGGCAGTGCCCGTATATCCTCATGCATATGCGCGGCAATGCCAATACCATGGCATCCCTTACAACGTACGAACAGGGTGTTGTGCAGGGCGTCGTCGAGGAATTGCAGCCCCTCGTGCTAGCTGCCATGCAGGCAGGTATCCGACGATGGAACGTGATAATTGATCCAGGGATCGGCTTTGCGAAGGATACGCATGGCAACGTCGACCTGCTTCGGCACCTTCCGGCGCTCAATGGCCCTGGCGCAGGGCATTTCGGCACCGCCAATGCGCCGCCTTTCGCGCCTGGAGACACCGCGCCCTCACAGCCTCTTGCGTCTATGCGGCATATGCCATTGCTGCTTGGCGTGTCTCGCAAGCGGTTCCTGGGCGCTTTGATACAGGATCCCAGCGCAGCACCAGCGCAGCGCATGCAGGCCACGATGGCCGCATGTGCCGCTACCATCCCTACGGGATGTGTAGACATTGTCCGAATCCACGACGTAGTCCCTGCGATGGATATGGTGCGTACGTGCGATGCCATTGCACGGCCTACCCCCCAAACCGCTCTGGCCACAACGCAGGGGCCACAAGTGACCATCCATAGAGAGCCGCACATACCCAGCTGCTAACAATACGCACACGCATCGATTCAGAACTGGTCCCAATGTACATGGTCGGCGTGTCATGGACTTCTTTCACAGCGCGCACTGCGTGCCAATCCGTAAGCAGCATGGCAGTGTAGCACGCGGCTACAGCGAAAATCACATGGAAGACACTGTAGTGGTAGCGCGTGCCAGCCCGCTCATCATCGTTCGTGTTCACCAACACACGGCCCTCGTCCTGCTGTGTTTGCAGCTCGTCGTCCAGCACAGACGAAGGGAGAGAGCCTGCTGCGACAGCCGATCGGATGGCCTCAATACGCAACGTATTCTTCGGCGCAGGTGGCACAGAGATGGGCGCCTCCATCGCTACGGGCTCAGGGTCCAAGGCAATATCGCCCGTAGTGCGATCCCCACCGAGCATCAGCGTGTGCGTCGCCGCCCGCGTGGTGGAGTAGGCAATCGCCAAGAATGTAAACACAACGCCAAGCACGGCTGTCGTTGTATGCGCACTTTCACCACGGCCCCGAGCAATAGGATTGCACTGCTTGTTATCGCGGTTCATCAGCGCCGATGTGAGCAGATACGTCATATAGGCCAAGACCATACTGCTCTGCGCCAGCCCACTGCGTGGATTGGCCTCCTGGATGCGTGGGTGCACACACAGCACGGTAAGCACCACAGACAGTAGTAAATTGATGGTGATGAGGACGCGGTTGCTAGTGCATGGCCCCGTAGCAAAGAACAGATACAAAAGCAGCGTGGCTAGAAGGACCATCCCATACAACCCGAGCGTCGTGCCTACAAGCACGTACTTCCAGACATCAGAGCCTTGCCGCTCCCACTCATCCAGGCATGCTTCCGACCAGGAGTGCGCGAAATCAACCAGCAAGACGAGTCCCAAAAAGATAAAGCTGACTGCGAACACAGGGGCAATGTAGTTGGCCCAAAACACAAAGAAGGCACTGGGCAGGAAAAAGGTGCACACCACCAGCGAGATCCATGCCAAGATCTTGGGACCCCACCATCCATTCTGGATCGTAGCGCGCGGATTCCGTG
Source organism: Malassezia pachydermatis (assembly GCF_001278385.1). NCBI lineage: Eukaryota > Fungi > Basidiomycota > Malasseziomycetes > Malasseziales > Malasseziaceae > Malassezia > Malassezia pachydermatis. Next base: position 584,530 of record NW_017253139.1, read on the forward strand.
TGTCGTGCACATCGACGAGCAATAGGGCCAAGACGACATGGAAGAGAGCCAAGGCAAAGGTTATACGATGAACGGCTAAAACACCGACACACGTCTCTTGCTGAATGCACTGCACTTGCACATACTTGTACGTCCACTCCTCAATGGATCGAGCGAGACTCGGCGTCAAGCTAATCCACGCCGCTATGGCATCCACACAAAAGAGGAGCGCATAGCCTACACGCGTCGCCATCGACGACTGACAATGGCACGATTTGCACATCATCGAAGCCGCTGTCGATGTGAAGAGGGATACACATGTTACTGTACAGCAGGAAGCCAGCGGGGCTACGAGCCATGGCACAGATAAACAGGCGCCCATCCTCGCCGTCGTCGTCCGGAAAAAACGTGTCAGACGGCGATCGTTGCCACTGTCCCTCCACGTCTCTCTCTTTGACTCCACACCTGAGTGACGCGAATGCTCCAGCGGATCTGTGCGCCATGGCAGCCAGCTCATACGCTGCGGTCGTGCATGGGCATACGTCCTTACTCCAAAGTCGAGGCGCTTTCGCAGAAAAAAGCACAGGATATGCGTAACCGCAAAGCGCGTCATTTCGTCGATACCCTACTTGTGCAAGTCCAAGCAGGGCATGGTGGCGATGGCTGCGTGTCGTTTCACCGTGAGAAGTTTGTGCAGATGGGGCCCGCAGCTGGTGGCAATGGTGGTATGGGTGGAAGTGTATACATTCGCAGCGATCCTACCATCCACTCGCTGGCGCGCGTGCACAAACGCGTCGTGGCGAAAAATGGCACACCGGGTGAAGGCGATTGGCTTCATGGCAAACGGGGGAACGATGTGACGATTCATGTGCCGGTGGGCACAACTGTACGTAGCCTTGGATGGACAATGAACGATCGCCTCTCCCTGGCCACACCGTACATGGACTACCTCTTCTCGCCTCGAGCACGCAAAGCAATCACCATCGATCAGGAAGAGACGCCAGAACTCGCTTCCTCGCGATCGGCTGTATGGCGCCATTTTCCACGTTTTGAGGACGACAACTATGAACGGCAACACTTTACTGCGGCTGAAGACAAGCTGCTTCGCGAACTAAAAGCCAAGCGGAAAGAACTAGCAGCGTTACCGCGCTCGTTGCAATCGGCCGCGTCCCTATCGTCGTATACCGAGCAGGAACCGCACATGGTAGAAGACATTACCAAAGAGGCAGGATGGAGTATGGACTTTGTGCAGCCTACGCCCCCTGCTGAAAAAGGGGTACTCCTCGCACGGGGAGGCGAAGGCGGATTGGGCAACCCACATTTCTTGCTGGAACGGTACCATGCACCAAAAATTGCGACCAAAGGCATGCCCGGTGAGTCGCTTCTACTGTCTCTGGAGTACAAGCAGCCGGCAGACATTGGCTTGGTCGGCCTGCCAAATGCAGGCAAGAGCACCTTGCTGCGGTGCCTAAGTCGCGCCGACGCGGAGGTCGGTGCGTACAGCTTCACGACGCTGCATCCCAACCTAGGTGTCATGCAGCTAGGTCAAAATGGCACGATGCTGGAGGACCATCAGGACCCGGAAACAAGTCGAATGACCATTGCTGATTTGCCTGGTCTCATCCATGACGCATCGAAAAACCGTGGCTTGGGCCACGACTTCCTTCGACATATTGAACGGTGCAATACGATCGTGTACGTCGTAGACTTTGGCCCACTCAATCCCCGCCCATCCAGCGACATTGTCATCCTGAACCGAGAACTAGAAGCGTATTCACCCGGACTCAGCGAACGTGTTGCGCTGGTGGTAGCCAACAAAGCCGATTTGCTAGGTCACGGTCCCGACGCACCAACGGCCGAAGAAGCTCATCAAAAATTAGCAAGACTACGTGGTGATGTACAATTGATCTTTGAGCCAAGGCACGTACCAGTGGTGCCGATTTCTGCCTTGCACCGCTTGAATCTAGATACCCTGGCCAAGTACCTGCAGATTGCCAAGACGGCGTCAGGTTCGTCGGCCAATGCGTCCTAATGGACATATTAGTCAGCGGCCGAAGGCCCCCGTAGTGTCCAATTTGCCACACGTTGACGCCGACTATCACGCCACTTGCAAATATGGCGTCGAAGTTCGTACTTGCGCCGCGGCCATGGCTGAGCCTATCGATGAGCCGTAGTCAGTGGATCCCTCCGGTACGTGCTCTCCAGCGCGCGTACGCCCATACAGAAGCAGGTTCTCCGTCAGAGTCGCTGCCAAAAGAGCGCATGACGACGCCGTTGAAAACGCCTCCTCAAGAAGAGACCGTTCGTGAGAAGCGCTCCAAGATTTCAGAAAAGATTCAGCAGCGCTCGCAGCGCAAAGCAGCTCTAACACTTACGCCGACCGCCGTTGAGCATGTTCGCAAACTGATGGAAGCCAGCGATGGGCCCAAGCTGTTACGTGTGAGCGTGAAGAACAAGGGTTGTGCAGGTATGAGCTACCACCTGGAATACGTCACGCCAGGGCAAGAAGGCAAGTTTGACGAGCGTGTGAAGCAGGATGGCGTGGAAGTGTTGATTGATTCTCGTGCCCTGTTCAGCGTCATTGGCTCAGAAATGGACTGGCAAGAGGATCGGATGTCGGCCAAGTTTGTCTTTAACAACCCCAACATCAAAGATGCCTGTGGCTGTGGCGAGTCCTTTATGGTCTGATAGAGGCCATGCTATTTAGATACCCTTCCACTCCCCACTCCGTCTGTCTCGCAGGCCACGATCGTATACGCCTTGGATGATAATTTATGTCACAGAACCTATACATAGAGTATATGGAATACAGAAAAAGATCATACATGCTTACTCTTCCGACGTAGCGTTAAGCAAGCGCAGGATGGAAATGAACAAGTTCACAATGTCCAAGTACAGCGATACATTCGCGAGGACCCAGTCGTCCGGCGAAAGACGACGTTGAATCATCCATGTGTCGTACATCACGTACCCACTAAAGATCACACAACCAGCGGCAGAGTACACAAGCTCGAACATGTGGCTGTAAGGGAAGAACATCTGGACGAAGCCCGTGCCCAGCAGCACAAGTAGACCCCAAAAGAGCCATGTTTGTAACGAGGAAAAGTCGTACTGCGATTGCAGCGTGAAAAGAGTAAGTCCCAGGAACACAAACGTGGTGATAATGACAGCTTTCAGCACGACGACTTGGTCGAGGAAGCTGACAAGCGCACCGAGCGATACAGCCTCAAATGTGGTAAAAAGGCCCAGCATGTACAAATTTGTGGGATGATTGTAGCGCTTCCAGTAGACGAGGCCCAGAGAGCCCATCGAGCCAAACAACGCCACCAGCATGACCCATGGGTTGGTCTGGATCCAAGCAGCTGCCTTCTGGGTACTAAGACCACCTGCAACCATAGCCGTGCCGAGGATCTGGAAAAAGAGAACGGTATAGACCTGGCAAAAGTCAGCACGAGTCACGACATACCTTGCGCACAAACATTGAGCGGATCTCAGGCGCACTCTGCTCAACAGTGACACCGAACTTAAAGTCATCAGGGTCGACTTCGCCAGCCAGATGTTCATCCTGAGGGATCGATTGATACGTATAAGGCGGCGGCGCCACCGCGGGGGTCGTGTTAGAGCTTGACATCTTGACACAAAGAGATGATGGCGCACCCGCCGAGCAGATACCAGGGGCGCACGAGTGAGTGTAAATCCACAAAAGGCCAGGTGCGTGGACTAGGGGGAGCCCTGCATCCACGTTCCAGCGTGGCCACCTTCCAGGACGTGCATCGTCATGCGGGGGACATTCACTATGCTGTGGCGCTCGCTCCTCGTAGCGGTGGTGCTGGCCTATGTGGTCCCTAGTGCCTATGCGGAGGATCTGAGTGTCTCTGACTGGTTGAAAAAGGCGAACACAGCCCTTACGTCGTATGATTACCATGCGGCGTTGGACGCTTACGACCACGCGATCGAGCTGGACCCGAGCGCGTATTTGACATACTTCCGTCGTGCTACGGCACAGCAGGCCCTGGGTAGGTCTGGCCTGGCAACAAAGGATCTGAAAGCGACACTAGAACGCAATCCCACGTTTGCCAAAGCCTATCTTCAACTCGCACGGATCGATCTCAAAGAAGGTGAATATGCAGCCGCCCTTGAGACGTTGCAGAAGATGAAGAAGATGGGCGCGACTCAGGCCCAGACAGATTCAGAGCAATGGTCAGAGCTACAGAAGCAAGTGACCCATGCGCAGACGCTCAGCAAGAAGCTCAGTAAGAGTGGGGGTAAGAAAGCCGAGGAATGTGTCCAAGTCGCTGACGAGCTCTTGAAACTGGCGCCCAACGATATTGTGGCGCGCAAGCTCCGTGCGGAGTGTGAGCTGGAGCGTGGGCATCTTGATGCGGCGGTGACTGACTGGACACGACTTGCTCACCTTGCACCGTCGCCAGAGCTGCAACTGCGGCTCTCGCTGTTGGCGTACTATGTTCTAGGCACACGCGACTCCCAAATGCAAGAAGCTGGCCTGACACACTTGAAAGCATGCCTGCACAATGATCCTGATAATAAGGCATGTATTCGCGCTCACAAACAGCTACGCAAGATGGACAAGCAACTCCAAAAGGCCCGCAAGTTTTCGGACAGCCAGAGTTGGAATGCCGTAATTAGCGCCTTGAAAGGCGCCAAGGTCGGTGGGCCAACACTGTACGAGGAAGTGGAATCGATCTTGCATGACGCGGTCGCCGCAAACGTGCTCCCCTCGCAGCTGGCTCATGTCGTGGAGCGAAGTGAACTGCGCCATGAGATCGAAGAGATGTACTGCCGCTCCTATGTCGAGCAGAACCTAATCAAGAAGGGTATGCCATGGTGTGATAAGCTACTTGCGCGAGATCCGAATCACGTCCAGGCCCTCGTTGCCAAGGGTGAAGAGCAGATGAGCTTGGAGAAGTATGAAGAGGCTGTGCGGATCTTTACACAGGCATTTGAGAAGACGCAGAATTCCGATCGAAAGATTCATGCGCGTCTCTCGAAAGCGCAAAAGCTCCTGAAGCAGTCCAAGTCGAAGGACTACTACAAAATTCTGGGTGTTGCGCGCGATGCGGATGAGCGTACCATTAAGAAAGCCTATCGCCGCCTCGCTCGTGAACATCACCCAGACAAAGGTGGTAGTCAAGAGAAAATGGCAGAGATCAACGAGGCTTTCGGTGTGCTAGGCGACGCGGAACTGCGTGCTCGGTACGATCAAGGCGACGATCCCAACGACCCGATGGCAGGCCAGGAGCAAGCGTATGCACAGGCGTTTACGCAGGGTGGTCATCCGTTCGCCCAGTTCTTCCAGCAGGCACACTTTGGTGGTGGGGGTGGTGGCCAACAATTCCATTTCTCCTTCTAAGTGTTATGACGTAAAGCAAGTTCATAGGTGCGGCATTCCCCTGTACCTACATGCCGACCCATAGGTGTCGATGCGTGGGGCGTCGATCGCCGTAGTAAATCCTCATTGTGCGATGTACTGATGCCTTCCAGGAAGCCAATCGTGCGTCGATGACTGTACCCGGGCCATTCCTGCGGCACAAACTCAAAACTGCGCCAAACTTGGTAGTCCGCATGATTTTTATCGACATCGGCCAACGATGGAATGAACATCCCCTTCGGCAAAGACGGTGCCGTCGCAGAGATAGCAGGAAGCATTGACCTGATATGTTTGCCAAGAGCAGGCACATTCCACAAGGTATAGGGCGATGCATTGCGAATCGTAATAAGCACGGACCCTTGGCGTGCCGGCGGTGTGAGAGGCCGCCATGTGGTCAGCGAATCGGACGGCGTCATAGAAGCAGGAGGTCCCTGCGCCATCGCGTCTTCTTCATCGCTCTCGTCCTCATCACTGTCCATGTGCCGATGTTTCTTCCCAGTCACATACACAGGAGGGCGACCGTCCGTAAGATAGGGCGCGACAGATATCAAAAAACGAAGGAGAAGAAATTGATTGGCCAGTACATTACGCTGCTCATCTTTGTGACCAGCACCGACATGAGGAAAACCGAACCATACCTTACTCCACCGGCGTTGCTCATGCTTGGAAGAGCCAGTTACAGCATCGCACTTGTGCAAGGCACCTGCATCCACACCAAAGGCCAGTATATGCTGAGCATGCGTACCTGCCCTTGCCCGAATTTGTTGCAGAATGTCGGTGGCATCTGGATATTTTTGGCACACTTCTTCTTCGGTGTCAAAACTGGTAGCAAGAATCTGGTGTGGTGGGTGATTATGCGGCTCTGAGAGAAGAGCAAGTGTGAACGAGAAATTGCCTTCGCCTACCAGAAGGATCGTGTCATCTTTTTCAAAGGGCCTAACACTTTTTTGTGGCCGCGGAGGTTGCGCCAATTTACGTTTCATCTGTTTCTGCTCCATCTCCTCTTTTTGTTTTTCGTAGGCCCGCTGCTTGGCGCGGGCATTGTGGTTTGCAAGTGCTGTACGCAGCTTGCCTTTTCCACGCTTCACCATTGTCGTGTGGAGCGGCAGAAAAAGATGAGCGCATGAGATTTCACCTCCACTATGAATGAACAACGTCTAAATGAGAACGTCCCATGTGCCCAAACCCGCCACCAGAAGCAAAGCGCCGACCAACATGGAGGTGTATGTGACATTGGTGAGACCAATCTTTGGTAAGGCGAAAGACCAGGTAAGTGTACCAAGTGTATGTACGGCCACCAAGCTCCAAAATGTCACTGAAAACGTGGACAAGGCTGGGAATGGGATGAATTGATACAATGATATCTCTTCGTCCAGCGAAGAGCAGCCTTGGGCAGCTGTGATGGCATTCCCGATCAGGAGACAGCTTCCAAGTTGCCAGAAAAGCGAATCGATACGCCATAACGTAATGATGGCCGGTGGTACATTCTCCAGGTAGTCGCCCAGCTGTTGCTCAAACTCGGTCTTTTCCCGCATGAGAATAAGCTCATCGAGTGAGAGTTCCTCCAATTCGTTAGACACTTGACTGGAGGACAGGGACGAGAGGGACGACGTACCAGGTCCACCTTCCTCGCCATTCGGGGCCTGCACATAGTCCGTGAGGATCTCCTCCTCGTCCAAACCCAATTCGGGCCGACCCAGAGTGCGATACAGGGGCACAAATTTGAAGATCTGATAGGAGCCAGCAAGAATCTCAGCCGTCGCCCATCCACATCCGAGCCAGAGAGAGAGCGTGAAGCGCGGATCATCTACGCCAGTTACACATTCATGTGACTCTTTGGAAAGAGCTTTCGCGGAAGACAGGTTGTGCCACCAAGCCAAGGCAATTATCATCAGCACGCATACTTCTTGGCAAATGACGCGCAACAATTCCACCAGCACCGTACGGATAACAGATGAGCCAAAGGCGATAGATGTATCGAAGACAACCTCATAATCATCTAACCGTTCCTTGAAGAACGACATGACAAAGGCAATTACACGCACAATGACAAAAGACACCTCCCAAAAAAAGGGGCGCAGTTTGTACATAGCATACCAGCACACAGAGCCGATGATCCCGAACACGAGCATAATGCGGAAAGATAGCACAGACGTACAAATATCATCATCAGCTTCCGGGAAGAGAATCTGCATGTTGCAAATGCCCATATTCCAAAAGGATACATAGATAGTAGTAATGATGACCAGGACGGCAGGCAGCAAGGCTAAAGTGTGGGACAGGATAAGCTGCACCTTGTAAATAGGAGACAAGGTAGGAGGGATGGAAAGCGATGTACCTGATGCATTTTCCAGGTCGTTTTGAGAGCCGGGCTCAACCGTCAGCCTGACGCCACGACCAGCCTCGACAGCCATGTCGACGCGGTAAGACCAGTGCGGTGATAGGGAAATCGTGGAGGTATACAAATATTTCCTAAGCATAGTTCCCATGCGCATTGCGCACGGGTGCGTCTCTCCCTTGTCCCGCCAACCGCTGCCGGCATGTCGCAGTATGTATCCGAGAGTGCTTATAGACAGCTACGAGAAGCTCGTGAAGGGTGCGACGAAGCCAAAGCCATCGCTTCCGAAGGAGAAATATATAAACCCGATCTTGCAAGCAGCTGAAGGGTCAAGCAATGGACTTCAATCTGTGTTTCGGGCGCTGCAGTCTCGACTGCAGGATTCGAACAGCACGGTCGTCTTCAAGGCATTGATTGTGCTGCATACGATGATTCGTTCGAGCTCGGCTACCTCAGTTCAGTCCTATCTTGCAGGAGACCCAAGTGCCATCCGTCTACGTCGTGTAGCTACCAATGGCCTCGCTGAATTTTCGTACTCGCGAACGGTAACCCGCTATGCTACCTACCTGGAGAACCGCATTATTATCTTCCGGGAGCTAGGATACGACGTGGTACTATCTGGGAAACGTGATCGGTTCTCGCGCTTGCGTAAACTGACTGTTTCCAAGGGTCTGCTGCAAGAAATCTCACAGATCCAGCGTGTGATGACATCATTGCTGGATTGCTCGTTCCTGGCGGAGGAACAGCATGACGAATTGACTATGGCAGCGTTCCAAATGATCCTCAAGGACCTTATGACATTTTACATGGGCATGAATGAAGGCATTATCAATATGCTAGAACATTACTTTGAAATGTCCAAGCCAGAAGCAGAGCATTCGCTGGAACTGTATCGTCGCTTTTGCTTCCAGACAGAAAATGTGCTTGCCTTTTTGGACTCGACGAAAAAACATTCGTACCAACTTCGCTCTGCGATTCCAAACTTGAAACATGCACCGTTGTCCCTCGCCAACGCGTTGGAAGAGTACCTGCACGAAACGGACTTTTCGTCGCATGCCAGCAAGGACAAACTCAAAACAGACCGACCTAAACCAGCAGCTATGTCAGAGAAAGAGACCAAAATCTCGACACTAGAACCTGCCAAGACTGCCCCGACGCAGTCAAGCAAGCAAGCGTTGCAAGACTTTTTCGAAGCGCTCGAAAAACCAGACATGCCGTTTAACAACGCCTATGGTGCCTTCTCTACCTTCCAGGCTCAGCCAGATTGGTTTGGTATGAATGCGATGCCTACAGGAGGACCTGCCGCAATGCAGCCTGCTATGACAGGGGGTGTTCTTGGGGCTGCGCCCACAGGCTTCATGCAGCCGAACATGACAGGGTTTAATCCATTTGCGCCGCAACCTGCCATGACACCCATGTATGCTAGCCAACCTGTGCATATGATGCCTACACAGCCGCTAGCGCCTCAGCACACGATGGCGACAACGCCTTTTGATACCATTTTCGGATCGATGTCATCGCAGCCCACAGTGCCAAAGAGTGCGCCTCTGCCACCCCAGGCACCCTCTTCGACGATGCCGTCATCGTCAGCACAGCCTCCAGCAACAATGGCACATACCATATCACCAGTTGATTCTTCCTCCAAGCCATCAGCTCACGTCGAGAAACCACCGACATCCAAGGTGTCCTTTGCGGAAGAGACCAAGACTGCCGCTTCTATGCCTCATACCCAGTCCATCAAGCCGCAGAAGACAGGCAGCATGAACCCATTCTCGATTCCAAGCGACTTTGAAGAGCCCAAAGTGGAGAAGCCGCCTCCTGCTAGGCCTACCTTGAATGAATTGGCCATGCAGGCGTGGACGAGCAAAAATCAACCTGCAGAGACGACAGACCAGCCCGCTGTATCATCGCAGACGTCGACAGCGTCTACGATGCGACCGCAACCTACAGGCCTGCTTGGCAGTGTTGCCTCAGAATTTGTCAAGCCACAGGCTCCTTCAACGGCTCAGGTGGCGCCTTCTCACCCAACGACAATGTCTGGCACCAATCAACTGTCACTCTCCCCACAATCCACAGGGACCAAACCAGCTACCTTGGGCACCCAGGCTTTCTCTGTGTCACCGCAGCATACGGGCTTTGCACTGCCACAGGCCCATATGCCCGCGTCATCATCACTAACACGGTCCCAATCTCTTATGCACGGCATGGCCCTGCAGAATGCCAATAGACCGTCGCTGGACATGTCACGATTTGGCACAGATGGTGTTGGTTTGGGCATTTCTCAGCAAACGACCCTTTCTCCGTCTTCAGGCATGCTGGGATCACCCAGTGCAATCACAGGTTCCATGTCTACTCCTATGACTGGCTCAGTGCGCTCGAACAGTATGGGATTGGACGCATCCAAGTCGAGCTTGGCACCGCACTTCACAGGCCTGGACGCCCTAAGACCTGGTTTGGCGTCCCATACCACCGGGTTGGATACGCAACGATCCAACCTCACCACTCAGCTGGCAGGACTTTCCCTTCAGCCTACGGGCCAACACGCTTTGCCGACTTCGATGGATCTTCCGCGCCCTGGGAATGGCTCGCATCTGCCACAGACCGGTGTAGAGCCACGAGGCATGAACTTCCTGCCGCACCTACCATCCACGGGTCTTGACTCGCGTTCCATGGTACCTTCGTCGTCGCAGTTCCACCAAGACAGTATGCCGTCCTTCTCATCACGCACAGGATCCCTGGCACCTGATCAAATGTCGTCGATGGAACTGCAGGCCCAAATTACAGGTCTTACGGGTATCAAGCCTTTCCAGCCGTCTAGCTCGTTTGGTACGAGTATTATGCATGGAAACGTGCCGAACGCGAGCACAAGTTCGAGCGTGGGTATGGGCTCTCACAATACAGTCCACGAACCGCCCACACAAGATCTTCTCCAGCTGTAGCGCCGTACTTTCATCGAGAGGCACATCCTTTCATATCACGTGATAGAAACATCGTCGCGCGGGGGAGACACCACCTTGCTGCGCAGCTCTATTCACGCGCCGTGCATGCAAAGCGGCTATGCCTACTGAAACGCAAGGTCGTAGCAGTAGGAGGTCGTCGCAGCATGATACCAAAAATACTGTAGATTTAACAGGAAACGATACAACGAAGAAAAAAGCACATGAAACAAGTATGTATTGTGCACATAGGTGACTTACACTTTCAGCACCGCCAGCCCCACGAATCTCCAAACGCCGACGCGTGTCTACAGCGGATACTGCCGAGATGGATAGCAGCGTCGTAGAGAAGGGAGAGGAAGACGAAGGAGGAGAGGAGACTGGCAAGCAAGAAGAACCTGACCAGCCTAACGACAAAGCAGCTTCCGAACAAGAGAGCCAGGCGAAGCCAGGCAAAGAGCCAGAGGCAGCCACGACTGAATTCAGTGTATGTATACGTTTTTATGTGTCTGACATGCCAAGGAGCCTCCCAAGCGCGAAAAGCCTGCCGTGATCGAGGAGCGATCTGGCCTTATCCAATTCCGCGTGGTTACCAATGATGGGAAGCCAGAGTCCCTTGTGATCTTGACGGGACTCAAACACATTTTCATGAAACAGCTACCAAAGATGCCCCGTGAATACATCACACGTTTGGTCCTCGATCGAAATCACTGGAGTATGGCGATTGTGAAACGAGGTCTGCAAGTGGTAGGCGGAATCACCTATCGACCTTTCCCTCATCGAGAGTTTGCAGAAATTGTCTTTTGTGCCATCTCCAGTACAGAGCAAGTGAAAGGTTATGGCTCCCATTTAATGAACCACTTGAAAGACTATGTGAAAATTGTCTCCCCTGTAAAGCACTTCCTAACGTACGCCGACAATTATGCCATCGGCTACTTCAAGAAGCAAGGCTTCACGAAGGAGATTTCGTTGCCGCGCTCAGTGTGGGTTGGCTATATCAAGGATTATGAAGGTGGTACATTAATGCAGTGTACGATGGTGCCTCGTGTACATTACCTTCAAGTCCATGATTTCCTTGCGGCTCAGAAGAAACTCATCCAAGCACGCATTAGCTCCTTTTCTCGTTCACATATTGTATACCCCGGACTCGAAATCTTTAAAAAGAACAAAGATCAGAAACAGTCCAATGCTCTCCATGGGCAACAAGTCAAGCTCATCGTGCAGCCCAGTGAAGTACCAGGCTTAAGTGAAACTGGGTGGACGCCGGAAATGGACGAGCTAAGCCGGCGCTCCAAGCGGGGCCCTCACTTTACAGCGATGCGCCATATCTTGGTGGAACTCAATGGACATGCCAGCGCATGGCCCTTTGTGGCACCTGTGAACGCGAATGATGTGCCTGATTACTACACAGTCATTAAAAACCCCATGGACTTATCGACTATGGAAACCAAATTGGAAAACAACCAGTATGAAACTGTGGATGATATGGTCAAAGACGCACAACTCGGTATGTTCCCTGAAAGATGGACTGACAATGCAGTGTTTGATAACTGTAAGTTGTACAACCCGGCCTCCTCGCCCTATGCCAAGTGTGCCGTGAAATTGGAAAAGTTTCTATATGAAAGACTACCCCAATGGAAACAAGCAGCTGGATTGGCATAATTGGCGCCATGGATGTGCCTCGGATATACCTCGGTAGATTTGGACAGGATCGTACCCCATACTTCCACAACTTTTTGATTTGTCATAGTAGATCGATGGGCCAAAAAAAAAAATCTTTTTGCGGGCAAAAACTAGCCGGGACATGTCGGGTGAGCTGACATTTGACAAAAAACTTTCCCCACACAAACGTTGGCGCAAAGGCGTGTTGGTACAGAGTAATTTAGGTCCGGCGTTTTGGAAACACCTTTCTTCACATCATACTTTTTATTCCCTCTTTCAAAGATGCTTGCAATCAATGAAGCAGATTGGCCTCATAAAGGCGCGGCATTCCCGATGAATCCTTCTTTGAATATTGCACCTACGTGGGTAGCATCTCACCACCATGCGGCATATTTGGGTAAAGACGCCTTCAGCCTAGACACGGGTTTGCTTGATGAGCGACTCGACTCCCTTTTGCTTGACCTTCAAGCTGGTACAGAAAAAGTTCGTAATGTATGGGAGATGTGGGAGGACTTGGATGATGAGAGGTCATGGTCTATTATGGACAAACCAAATACGGCGCCACCGCCTGGCTCCCCTAGTGGCAAAATGATGCCTCCCCAGGCTCAACCTGGCTCGGACCAGCACATAAAAACAGAACACATCCCTACCGTGACTATGGATGAAGTTATGTCTGCTTTTTCAGAGCTGTGAAAAACGCAGCAATATATGATGACATGAAAAATGCAACGTCCCCTGGTTGTTGCCTATTACGACACCCCTTTGTAGCCTATAATTTGTACTATAGTTGATCATTAGACATAGTTCATTTCAACGTTTCACAATGCTTTTTTGGGCGGGAGAGGAGGCGGAGTTGGATCTGACATGGAAATCAGGGTGCACCCACTGTGGACCAAAAGGCAAAAAGGCACAATGACCTGAGATTTGTGAGCAGGGCGGTACGACTTACCCAGACACTGTGACGTGAGTATTCCTATCACTGAACATACCCATTACTGATCACCAGATAAAACCACAAGTGAAGAGGATTCCCTGTATCCAAAGACTAGGTTGTTAGTGTATGACAAAACGCACAGGCGATCCAGCGAGAATTTCAGGGACGAATGTCATCTGCGTAAGAAAAGCATCAACACATACATAGTCTCCATACAGCTCGGCAATGCACAAAAAGCAAATCCAAAAGTGGTATTGTGGCCGGTTATGCAGCACGAGCCATGCCGCATACATAGCTAGCAAACCTGTGAGTACGACAGTGAGTATTTCCACAGCCACAATGTTAGGATCAGCAACCCCCCATCGCGCATCAGCATGGCTGTATTCTTTCCATACGGTAGCAAAAAAACCAGTTGAGGTATTGACCGTGCGCCCCCCCGTCGAATAGTACACAAAGGGCCCTTCTAAGAAGAAATGGATCAGCGCATCAAACACGAGCCAGAAAAAGGTCGCCTTCTGCCCGATACGAAGACCACGCTGCCTGGTAAAGCTCAGTAGATAGAAGGATGTGCAAATGAGCAGACCTACGTATCCAATGGACAGAATGGTTTGCTGCAGCTGTACGCTGAGAAGCGGCATGATAGTGCGAAAGGAACCAAGGTCGGAAATGGGGCGTATTTCATCAAGTGGAGGTATATGTCTATGGCAACAAAACTGGCTTGATTGCATTGAACAACGTCCGCCAGTCCTCTAGCTGGTTCTTTCGCGTCGCCCATTCTTCACGCCTCTGGCGCAACGTGGCAGCCACATCCTGCTGGGAGTGGTGAACCAACTCATGTTCCAGGTTTTCCCAATCCGGTTCCGATAGGTCCTGTAATGTACTACTTGCCATCTCCTGGCATAGTATATGAAGCTGTTCGAGTGCCTTTTTTTGCTCGTCAGACAGATTATCACGCCTGGATATGAAAAAATACAAGGTCTCAGCCTCACCATGGAGCATGCCAAATGCCCGTCCCAAGGGCACACCACTCTCATTGTACCCTTGATCGAAGCCGGCTTGTAGCGTGGCCAACTTTCCCGCTTCCATCCCTTCGCGGTAGCCCATCTGTATGTTACCATGCTGTTCCCAACGTACATCGTGAAACTGTGTCTCTATCTTCAATCGATCCCGCTGCTCCATTCGGGGGCCATGCTCGTCCTCGTCTGAGAGCAGCCAATCTTCGTCCTCCGCCATGATGAAGGTGGAGGGGAAGGTGAATGCGTGTCGCTTGCCATTGCCCTCCACACCTACACAGTCGACGATGCACAACGTGAAGCGTGTGCCTCAACCTACGCTGTCAGCAGAAGCCATCGCAGAGAAGCGGGCGGAAGAGCAGAAAAAGCTTGATGTATACAAAAAGGTAGAAGACACTTACCTTACTTTCGTATGTATATTGCATATGGCTTACCGACTGCAGCGCGCACAACAGGCGTTCACGCCCGAGGCCTTGGAAAGCACGACGTCCCTCCTGGCTTGCAATCCAGAGTACTACTCTGCATGGAACTACCGAAGAGATATTCTATTGCATATGTTTGAGAAGGAGACATCTGCAGCCCCTGGAGAAGCGTCGTTACAGACAAAACTGCTGGAAGAGGATCTATCGCTATTGCAGCAAAGCATGCGGACGCACCCCAAAGTCTATTGGCTATGGAATCATCGGCGGTGGTGCTTGATGATGCTGCCGCCTGCTGGGTCCGATGATCAAGCTAAGCAGGCCAAGTGGCGGAAAGAAATTGGGCTTGTGGACATGATGCTGGAGATGGATCCACGGAATTGTGCGTTGGTGGGCGACTAACTGTAAGTTATGGGCTGGAACTACCGACGTTGGATTATTGAGGAGCTTGCGAAAACCATGGTGCCAGAGGGGTATGAAACGACCCCCCCGTTCCCGAGCTCGCTGTCAAGCTCGCTACCAACGAGTGTGAAGGAGGCTCATTTGGCGTTGGCCCTCAACGAGCTGAAGTATACACTGCGGAAGATTGAGAGCAACTTTAGTAACTTTAGTGCATGGCACAATCGGTCAAAGCTTCTGCCCTGTGTTTGGGATGCCCAACAGCTCGATGAAACGCAGCGCCGAGAACGTCGTGAGCAGGGTATGTACGCATACTGCTAACCCCAGAATTTGAGCTTCTGCAGCAGGCCATGTATACCGACCCGAGTGACCAGAGTGTGTGGATCTACCACCGGTGGCTAGTCGCACAGGGTATGTATATGTGTCCGTCTCACATTAGACCCTTCGGAGGCGACGCTCACGGAGCAAATCCAAGTGATTGAAGAGCTTCTGGCATTGGAGCCTGATAACAAATGTATGTGGCAGCCTGCTCACCAGACAGGGTGCATCGAGTCTCTGGCCCATTACAAGCAGCAACTGGCTTCGCAGTACCAAGGCTGCAGCGAGCAAGCGGAAGCATGCGATCGTCTCACGACAGAGGTACATACCTTGCTTTCGAAACTCGTGCAAATTGATCCCCTGCGTCAACATCGTTACCAAGATCTACTTCGAAAATCTACTCATACTCATTGACAAATATCATTTTGCCCACGTATTTATGAAGATCGTAAATGACTTCATCGTTTGTTTCTTGTTTCTCGTCGCCATAGAAGGAGTAGCTGCCCGGTTAGTGTAGTGCCTACGTACCCACTGGCCCCCACCGCTTGTGAGGTACTGCTCTTCTGGCGCTGATGATGCGTTCCGACCGGAAGTCCTGTTCGCACATCGCATTCGATCCCCGAATGATCGATATACGTGCGTGTTGTCATGATGTTGGCGGCTTTGTACGCGCTTCTGGTCAGTGCTGATATCACGTACCTAATCACTTCGGCCTGCACTTCGTAGAGGTATCGTTCCAGCACATTGAGGAATCGACGCGTTTGCAAGTGTTTCGATGAGGCACACACAGTGACCTTGTTATCCTGGATAATGTACCCGAAGCCAAATCCATCTTGGACGACAGGGCCGAATCCAAAGATTCGCAGGGCTGGGTTGCCACAGTTGGACGTGGACATGACCACATGATTCAGGTGGTCGTATCCGCCTTCTGTGAAGAACTCCGGCAGCGGTTCCTCCGGGTGCAATCGCTCGAACAGGGACTTCAGCGCATACAAGTGCCGATCAAATCCGTACCCTGACGCCGCCTCTTTGGAGAGCTTCACATGTCCGACACAGGCCTTGCGCAGCTCCATAAGCTTGTCCTGTGTCGAGACGCCTGCATCGTACCATGCCTTTACAAATGCCAGCGTGTGTGGCTGGGCGGTACGAATGGTCTCTGTACGTCCACGCAGGAACGCCTTGGTCATCGCAGGCTCATAGGACGGTGCAAGGCGCCCATAGAGCTCGTAGTACGTCGCCTGGAAGGCCATTTGCACAAAGGCATCAGGCGAAAAGCCATGCTTCGTAATAAAATGCTTGCCATACCCTTTGAATTCCAGCACGAGCGCCTCGTTTTGGCAGATCAGGTCAGAGAGCCGCATTTCGGCATGGCGGATGCTGTCTAGGACGTAGGGCGACCAGTCCCACATGAACCGCTTGGGCGCTGTGCGTGTACGCACATTGTTCAGCTCCAAGCCGTTCAGAGACTGTGAGCCCGGCTTGCGTTTCATGCCGAGCGCATGGGGACTCAGCTGTGCCTTGAGAAGGCTCGGCGTCGCTGGGTGAATGGAGCGCGCGAATTCAAGCAGGGACTCGGTATAGATATCGGCCACGTAGCGCAGTACGGTATGGCCATCGGCAGACGAGTGCTCAAAGTTGATGCCTGCTTTGCCGTTGGCACACACAATGATTTGCAGCTTGTCGTACCATCGGTTTAGACATGTGCCCACCTGGATATGGTTTTCCAGCTTATACGAGCCACACAGCATATTCTGGGTGAGCGACGACGTGTCTTCTGGCGCATTGTCGTCCAAGCACAGGACGAACAGCGCAGAATCGATGATCGAGATGTACTTGCGGTTGATAGGGTGCGCCATCAGCTCGTTGCGGCACTGGTACCACGTACGACGCTTCTCTGTACTGAGTGCACCAAGGGCTTCATGCGCCCGTTGGTCCGCGGGGAGCTGATCGGCATCGCTAATGATGCTACGCAGTGTCGCCACCAAAGCCTGCTCCGTCATGAGGGGGCGGTGCTCAAGATCCAGCACTTCGAACCAGTAGAACTGGCCACGGCGCATGACGACCATGTGCCGGCTTTCCTCGTGCTGTTCCAAGTAGCAGCCATGCGAGGCGGGAATGCGCGCTACGCCAAACAGGCGTGTGTACTGAAACATGTCCAGCGGCTTACCGCGGAAATCGTCAGGTTTGAGCACCTCATGGCGCAGATCATGAACGAAGCGCAGAGTCTCGAGCGTCAGGGTCGCCGCGCGCCACAACTGTGAGCCACGCTCACGATCCGGCTCGTCTTCCAGGATGAAGAACGGATTCAGGTTCAGGACTACACTGTCGTTGCCCAGGAGGTAGCTTTCATCCCAGAACTCCTCAATGTAGCTCTTGTGCGTCTTGGCATACTCTTCCAACTCCGCCTGCATGCGCGGGCCTTCGTTCTTCAGAAAGGCCTCGGTTACGCGTTTGGTGTTTTCATGCTCGGTCGGTGTTTGCAGCGCTTCCAGACTACGTAGGTAGCGATCGCACGATTCCTGCAAGGTCGGCACAGGAAGCTTGAGCAGCTCACCCTGCCGACTAAACGTCACTTTCTCCGTCATGGAGAGGTGGGGGTGGGGAAGGGGGAAGTCGCCGATATGAAACCTAGCAGGGTGCAAGTCACGTACTGCGCAGCCATGTGGCGGGGGCGCACAGACGCGTGCGAAGCCTGTGGCTTTACCCCACGTACTGACCGGCCTGCAGAAAGCCAAGACTTTGGAGCGCCACCATATTGGCTGCATTTCCACCGCCAACGTATTCTATTGCATCTACGATGTAGCAGCACGTTCTCGGACCTGCGCCAACAAGGACGACGTGATACGCCCCTTGATTTCAGATTCCATTTGGTCTTCGTCGCCTTCGCCGTCGGCATACCCGGACACCCGATCGGCCAACTCGAGCTTACGCTGCGCAAGTGACAATATATCCTCGTCAATCGTGCCGCGACTGATGAGCTTCACGACCGTCACCGGCTTGGTCTGTCCAATGCGATAACAGCGGTCCGTCGCCTGCTTGTCGTTCTGTGGATTGAAGTCCTGGTCAAAGAGGACGACCCAGTTGGCTGCGACCAAATTGATGCCCAGCCCGCCTGCCCGTGTCGAAAGCAGGAACACAGGAATGCTCGGGTCGTTCGTAAACTGATCAACAAGGTATTGGCGGTCGCCCACATTGGTCTGCCCGGTAAATCCGACATACTTGATACCGAGATATTCCAAACACACGCACAGAATGTCCAACACCGACGTGAACTGCGAGAAAATAATCATACGGTCGCCTTGGGCGACCACCTCGTCAATGATCTTCCGCAGCGCCACAATCTTGCCCGAGCTCATCCATTCCTCTTCCGGCAATACGTGCTTCTGTGTCGACTTCCATGAGCGGGCTAGCAGCGAGAGCTCTGCATCTGTGTTGATCGCAAAGTCTTCACGCAGGTGCTGCAGGTTCTCCTCGGCATGCTCAGGCTCACGAACATAGTCGCGTGCTAGCGCAGCAATCTTCTTGTCATCGTACCATTGTCGGAACAGCAAAGGGTGATTCGCCGCTTTGCGCAGATCCATCAGCACGTTGCTCGAGTCGCGGTCCTTTCTCTTCACACCCGGCGCCTCGTCCTCGGCAAGCGCTGCACGAGTCCGCTGCAGCACGTCATTGTACAACTTGGCCTGCCGCTCTGTCATGTCACATAGTTCGACACGCTCCGTCTTCTTCGTGAGGAGCAACACTTTGTCTTTACGGCGGCGCAGGACAAACGGCTGCATCATGCGCTTCGCACGCTCTACACGCTGCTGGGAAAGCTGCGTCGTGCTAGCGCCTGGTTTCACTTTGAAGATGGCTGCCAACGCTTCCTCGGCATCGGTAAAGTAGTCTGGCAAGATAAAGTTGAGGAGCGATACAAGTTCCTGCAAGTTGTTCTGCAATGGCGTTCCTGTGAGCAACAGACGCCATCGTCCAGAAATGCGCAGCAGCTTGGCATACTTTTGCGACTTTCGGTTCTTGAGCATATGTCCTTCGTCAAACACACACACATCGAAGCCACGTTTCCGCAAGAACGATTGGTCATCGTGGTTGCCAGTCGCCATATCGTACGTAGTAAGCAGCACATCATAGTCGTCGCGGGCCTTGAGGTCGGCCCGCAACTCGCGCCGTTCCGCTTGCGAGCCATAGTACACTTCTACCGCCAACGCCGGGCAGAAACGTTGAAACTCACGCGACCAATTCTCCAGCACAGAGGAAGGCGCCACGACCAAGTGCGGGCCTTTGCGTATACCCGACTCTTTCAAATGCGCAAGGAAGGAAATCACTTGGCACGTCTTCCCCAAGCCCATCTCATCGGCCAAGATACACGACGTTTTCTTGTGATAAAGAAGGTTGAGCCAGCTAATACCGATCAACTGGTAGTCCTTCAGCACTACACCATCGGCCAAGTTACTCGGCTGCTTGTCCAAGTAGCTTTCCCGCTTCGCACCATCACGTTTCACCTCGGAAATGCTTACTGAACCCATCGATTCATCTGCAGCCGACTCCTCGTTCGAACGCCAACTGCTCATAGCTTCACGAAGCTGCGTACCAATGGCTTCACACTTGGCCAGCACCTCATCTACCTCCATATAACCTGCCATGAGTTCCACACAGTTGGTAAACAAACGAGGCGAGACACCCTTCACGGCCTTGTCACCCAGCTTCTCATACACATCGTCGACCGTATCAAAGGGACGCAGCGACACAATCTTGTCAGCCTGCTCTTGCGAGCAGTTGATCGTATCAATCAAATGACTTACATCACACTGATTGAACCAAGCCAACGCCTGCTGTTGCTGCTGCAGCGTGCGCTCATCCACATCCCCAAACTCTTCTTCATCCGAGGATTCACCATCCAGGCTCACGGATTCATCTGTATCGGAATCAGAGCGTGCGCGAGATCGACGCTTCGGTGCCTTCTTCGGCGGTGCTCGCGCCGTAGGCGCAGGTACATAAGACACGGGCATCGGTGCTGCGACGGGCGCAGGAGCAGGGGCAGGCGCAGGTGGCGGCGCTACCTTCTTAGGCCGTAGTTTCTCGATCGCTTCACCCAAGTCGTAGTTCGAGTTGCGCAACACATCCATGCATTCTTCCACTGAATAACTCGAAAAGAGGCGCGCTAGCCGCGTCGCTTTAATCTGCAAGATACTGTCAGAAGGGGCCGACACAGGGCGTGATGCTGGGGCAGCCTGAACACTGGATGGCACCGCTGAGGGGGATGCTGCAGCAGCACCTGGGCCACGGTATTGGAATGCTTCTAAGCCTTGTCGAAACGAAGTGCTAGCATCCGGCACCGCACTATCATCAGGACGCTGGCGCTTGTTAGGGTATGCCTCATACGATGCACCATTGGCAGGAGGGCTTGAGTCAGGGGCTAGCACCACGGGATCATGGGAGGTGCCACTCATGCTGAGGCTCTGCGCAAGGCGACCAAAATGTCGTTGGCAAGGCGCTTCACGCCTTCTTTCGAACGCGTGTCGACGCGTCGAAAAATATTTTCTACATTCTCGTAACTGGCCAATCCAGCCTCTCGTGCGACTCAAGGGGCTCCACGTGAGGAACGTCATACATTGCGCATACAGAAGACAAAAAAAGCTATGGGCGAGACGATGGTATGTACAAGCCAAAAAAGTTCCGTTTGTTTTACTCCTCGTCCTCCTCCTCATCGCTGTCTTGGTTTTGGAGGAATTCGACCAGGGGCTCTGCGAGCTTGAGGAAGTGCTGCTTGCCTTGCGGCTTTGCACCTTTTTGTGCCCAGTAGACAATAGCGCCATCCGACACTACATTCTCATTGTACAACACCTTTAGCAGGTGGGGGAAGGTCTTGAAGACACGCGTGTCCGTGTAACAGTGTACCTGGATCAGGTTGATCAATGTGATCTCGGCACGCGCATTCGAAGCCCACGGCTCCAAGACACCAGCCAAACGTTCAATTTCCTTCGGGAAAATTTGTTCCATCTGGTCTTGCTTTGTGTCTGCGTCGATACCACGCGCCAGACCTTCCCATACCACAGGAATAAACTCTTCAGCACTCTGACCCAGTTTCTTGAATCGTTCTTGCAGCATAGCTAGCATCTCTTCCTGCGTCGTGCCTTCTGTGCGCACCAACTCAGCCAAATCCTCGGCCGTCTTCTCGCGAAGCTCCTTCAGTTGACGACGGCCATAGTACTCAGCTACCTGCGGCAACTGAGCCTCATTGCGGAAGTATGTTGGGATCACGTCTGGTTGCGACCGCTTGGTCTGTGGGAAGAACAAAAGCCAATCCCTAATGCCACCCTTGCGAAGCGCTGAGGCCAAATTCTCCATAGTCTGCTCCTTCAAGTAGGTGCGGAAGAACTCCGTCATAAACTTTAGAGACACCTCATCCTTCGTGAGATGGTCCTTCTGGAGCGGAGCAAGCACACTAGCATTCGTCAATCCAATTTGAATAGCCAGGGCCGTTGCAACAGCAAGCTTCTTCGCTTGCTCCTCGTCAAACCGGTTGGTGTACTGCAAAATCCGTGGCAAAGTCGACTCTTCCAGCGGCTTTTGCAGAAACTTGTAGCGACGGACCATCTTCTCAATCGTGTCCACGTACGGACGCACATCCTCGATGGACGCCGTCTTCGCGGCAAAAATAGAGAAGGGGCTGAGCGGCGCGCCATCTTCAATGTACGAGCCACCAGGCGCCAAAAGGCCACCCACAATCAAAATTTCAAATAGCGGATCAGCATACTTGCGGTAGTCAAGCTAAATAGGCATTAGAATGTGGGACTTGCATACATACCGTATTGCCCGCCTTATCAAGAGCATTCAGGTACCCTTCCCAGTCATTTTGCTCGATAGGCTCAAAATACTTAAACAGAGAGTTGCGGAAGGCTTTGGATTTAGCAGAGATATTCACGTACCTTCCGGCTCAAATTTGGCCTGTGACTTCACAGCACCTTTTCGTTGCTTGATACTTCCGAGTCAGTCTTTTGCGACACTAAAGTACGTACCGAGCACCAGTTAGCGTCGGCTTGTTGTTTCCGGTCGGGGCAGTGGGTCTTCCATGAGTGAGATTCAAGCATTTCTATACATACGGAGTAGAAGTCATGTATTGGTCGCGCAGAAATATCGAAACGCCACCGAAGATGGGTTGCTGTTGCAAGAGAAAGAAGCTCCGCGCTTAGATCTCCGCGACAACGCCCTCACTCACGTGACACAAACTTTCCTGGGTGTGTTGCGTTCTAGCCTCCCGTCACAGACCAACCATGTCATACGCCAGTCGAAAGCCCCAGTCCCGTGCGGAGACAGAGGCCAACGCCCGCACTCTTCGCAACCTTGTGAAGCAACCTGATAACAAGACATGTGCTGATTGCAAGAGGAACGATACACGATGGGCTTCCTGGAACCTGGGCTGTTTCCTATGCATTCGTTGCTCAGGCATCCACCGCAGCATGGGCACACATATCAGTCGCGTAAAGTCCATTGACCTCGATATTTGGACACCAGAGCAAATGGATTCTATCAAGAAGTGGGGCAACAAACGTGCTAATGCGTACTGGGAAGCGCATCTCAAGCCAGGCCACGTTCCGCCCGATCACAAGATCGAAAGCTTTATCAGGAGTAAGGTACGCATTTTTGAATTTTACTAACCTATAGTACGAAAGCAGACGATGGGCACTTGATGGTCCACCGCCGTCGGATCCATCTGTGCTCGATCATAGTCAAGGTGCGTCCGCTCCATCCTCTGCGGCGCATGCTGCTTCTGCTCCTGCCACCTCAAAGTCCCAAGGCATTGCGCCATCAATGGAAGAGAACAAACGAACAAAAATTGCCCCCTCTAATCCCCTACTTGATCTACTTGATGGTGATGTGTCTACCCCTGTGGCCTCATCCAAGCCTCCAGTCCTTCAGACATCTACAACAGCGGCACGCTCGGCCAAGTCATCTACTACCTCTGGGGGTGGCTTGTTTGATCTTGACTGGGATGATTCTGCATCCAAATCGTCGGCATCTATGCCCTTTGCTGCATCGCAGCGTGCCTCGACTCGCGGAAAAGATGAGATTCTTAGCCTATTTTCCACTGCTTCGGCCCCGAAACCTGCGTCAACTCAGGAGTCCATCTTCTCATCTTCCCAAGGTCCTAGCACGTCTTTATCTTCTCAGCTTGGCGCTATGAACCTCAACACGGCCAGCTCCGCAGCAGTTTCATCCAGCTCGGTTCCCCCCGTTTCTGGCGATCTATTTAACACGCAGGATATCTGGGGCACACCTGCTCCAACCAAGCCTGCCGCTAGCAACAAAGATGCGTTTGCTGACATCTGGGGCGATTTTAAGTAGGCATCATCATATACCCAATCTCACGCGACCTAATGAGCGCTGCGCCTACGAACGGATCCGTGTACGCACTGATCACGTGCCACCGCAAAAGGCACGCACTGTTCTATTGCTAGATTGCTGCACTTGAACGATATACACGATGGGTCTATTTCAACCAAGTTCCAAGTCCCATGCCAAAGGCAAGGTGATTTGTGATATAACCAATACCAAAGAGCTTAAATATCAATGCGATGATATGATCGAGGTGGTATGTATCTTTTCGCTACAAGACTCTAACGACGTTAGCTTTTAACGAGCCCCGTTGTAGGCTCTTCCCAACCAAACGTGGAGAAAACGATCAATGTCGAAGCGTATACACCCTTTACTGCCTCTCATGCAGTGGATGATGTTATGATGGCACTTAATTTCGTTAGTTCCGTTGCTATGATTGGCTCTGTGGCCTACTTGTACCTGAAAAAAGTGGATTGGCATGAATCAAAACTGCTGCTATACTTTACGGTACCATTGTTCGTATTCTATCCTACTTACATCACAGTTTCACGATCTCATATTTAATAAATCTGCTTGTGTCACGAATCCGCGGTCCTGTTGTATTCACTGGCTCTCGCCGCATGGTATCGAACCGCGTATGTATATTAGTATCCTTACGAATCAGGTCGAGGAGGACCAACTTGTTATCAAGTCTCCCCACTTTCTTAAACCTACACTTACGGGCGAAAAAGCTGCCGATGGTCGACCGGAATTGGTACCTCCGAATTATGAGATTGAGGCCTACTTCTCCAAGACCACGAATGGAGGCAAGACGGTTTTAAGTCGTAAGCACTGCCGTATGGTTCTTGGTAATTTTGGTACGTGTACTATGTACTAATAGAAAGGCGAATGGTTTACCGAAGATGGCGAGTTCAAGGAGGCTGCATTCCGGCATAGTCTGCTTTCCTGCCTTGATAAACATTTTGCTCAATGAGGGCTTCCTTGTAGTCTTATTACCTCCACATATCTGCGACTGTATTTAGAAAAGTGAACCATTGAAGAACTGTGCCTGTGTCTATGATCTCTTTCGCGTTGCTGTAATTGTGCAGACAAAATATGAGCACAGAACAACATTTTCGTGAACACAACTGGCATGCTCCGCAGGTACCAGTTGGCTTGGTGCATGTGTGCAAGTGCACATGTTTTTCAACAAACACAACACTATTTCCTATTTATGTGCCTGCGAATGGGCATGATCTATGCAGCACCTGCACGAAAGAATTTTGTGTCGAACGTGCGGAGGGATGTCATGGGGCACAAATCGCGGACGGCAGTGGCGATACGGCCACAGGGTTTGAGGGTCAAGTCTGGGCTAAATGTTTTGGTATGTATTCTTTTTTTTGAAAGAAATACTAACCAACTTTAGTACGTGATCCTACCAAGGACCAAAGCATCGTATTTTTCTACCTTGTTTGTGTCTTTGGGCTGCTCCTATGGTCCCTCATCCGTAGTCGGGTTGGCCTTACCTTTGTGAATCGGCTCCGCGAATACATCCAACGAGCCTAATATCTGTACTATCTTTGTAATCCATGTCTATTTCCAAACTATCTCTCTTGCTCCTCGACGCTCTGTTGTGCTAGCAAGGTCCCTAGGCTCTTGCCATACGTTGTCGTCTGTGCGACATGCAGACCACGTTCGACCATCCGCTTACGTAAGTGACATCGCAAACGAAGCGCGGTGCCGCGTCATGGACCGGCTACCCCAGAAGCGTCATGGAAGCGAAGCTGCAATTGCTGAAGGTCACGGAGCTGAAGGAGCTTCTACAGGCGGCAGAACTGCCTGTGTCCGGCAACAAAGCTGATCTGATCAAGCGCCTGTTAGAGAACCCGGAAGCGACCAAGTCTTTGCAATCGTACGTATGTCCTTTTCTTACTTGTCCAGCGAATCGTCTGTTGCAGAGGCGCCCAAGGAGGCCGAGGTGACTCAGAGTGCTGCTGCGGATGGTGCATCGGAGGAGGCCAAAGCTACCTCTACAGATCCGGTAGCATCTAGCGCTCCAGCTGCGAGTGAGTCCGCTACGGAGCCGGCGAAGACGTCAACCCCCTCGGAGGACGACCGTAAGGAGTCCCTGCTGGCCGAGCTTGAAAAGCGCAAGGCGCGTGCCATTCGATTCGGTCAGCCATACGAAGATTTGGAGAAGCAGATCTCTCGCATTCGCAAGTTTGGCTTGGAAGGCCAGGAAGGTGATGGCGTGGACCGCCTCGATAGTGAGCTAAAGAAAGGTAAGCGTCCGAACAAAAAGTCCAAGGAGAACAAGGGAAGCAAGGACAAGGCAGTGGCTACGCAGGAAGCGGCACCGGAGCCAGAAGTCGATGTACGTATGCACTCTCACTAAAACATCTAGACGGAAGAATTGGAGCGAAGAAAGCGTCGTGCTGAGCGATTCGGTCTTGTTCCCTCGGATAACGCGGAGAAGAAGGCACGGGTTGAGTAAGTATAGGAAGGACAGCCATTCTATAGTGCCCTCGCTGATATTTGGTCTGTGCTCGATTTGGGCTGATTCTCGCGTGCCAAGTTAAAATGTGAATACTCCACTGCGCGTTATTTTTTTTTTTTCTTGTGGCTTCATGGCGTCCGCGCAAAGGTCAGCTTGTGCGGTGTGCAATGCGTCGTCTTCAAAGTATACATGTCCGTACTGTCAGGCTGCTACATGCTCCCTTGCCTGCTTTGGTCAGCATAAGGCATCGGAGGCATGTGCATCGGCCCGCAAACAGCATGAGTACACGTCCAAGTATGGCCCTCCTGTGTCGTTGTTAACCAAGCCTGTATCCCGCTTTGTACCGATGAAAGAGTACGACTACAATCAAATGCTAGAAGACTACCAGTTTTTGAACCAGGTAGGGCGCATGGTCACAGAAAGAGGGCGTGAGCTTAGCAATGGCAAAATGTTGGCCCCTGAGAAGCCGGCTGCTGGTCCTAGTTCTCGGCATGGCCCTGCAGCGCAGCAGCGTCGTGAGGCGCTAGGGAAGCAGATTGCCTTTCATAAGCTGCCAATCATGCTTGTGCCTGATGGTATGTCTCGGCGGAAGCAGAATCGGTCTCATTGGGATGCCAAGTACGTACTGATTCCTGGTCTCACATATACAGACAGCGGCGAATGCTGTTTACGATCCAGTTTCACTTCCCTTGCCAACGCACCAGCGAAGATGCCACTATAGCTCGCGCACAAGCGCAAGGGATCCTTGTACATTCCCTTGAAGGACCAACATGTCTTTCGCACGTGTGTCTTACGGAATTGGAACGGTTGTCGGCGCGTGTGCATCACCAAAGCGTGACGGCATGGCATGCACGAATAACTCCTGACGAGAGGCCTGGAAAGCGTGCACGTATGGATGACATGTCCCATCGCATGGATCGAGTGTCACATCATGGCCCATGGCACTTGGCGCCCGACGTTATGGCATCGTTGGGCCTCCCTCATGCCCCTAACCATGCGTTGTCTTTGCCCGCCTCCAGCGCGCTTGTGCTACATGTCTACCCACTTCGACTGCGAAATGAAAGCAGTGTGAAATACCTCGACTGGTGGGCACGTAAAGGCGCTATGCAAGAAGCCGCAGCGACGCCCGCCACTGTGTCGACCTCGGAGGCTATGTCGAAACCCTCCCTGCTGGTTCCGCAGCACATCCTTGACCAAGTCTCACAACTTCGTGCAGACCCCTCGACGGTGGTCGACTCACCTCTAACATCGAGCACGACGCAGTACTACGTGCTCGTTCCCTCTGAGATGGATCTGCTCACGCTCATACGACGTATACCCTCGGAGTTTGGTATGGTGGAGTTTGCCGATCTAGAGCTGTGGCATACGGAGGCTCTGACCATGGCGGAACGTCGAGGGCAAGTTGTCCTTTTGCCCTTGGGCCCAGCGCCAAGCACACCTACAGACACCACTACCCCAGCGCCAACATCCCCAGAGGCCGTAAAGCTTGCTGCAATGCCCACTCTGGTCGCCTATACCAGCTCCGATAGTGAGGGGGAGGCTGAATGATACCCTATACCCACTATGGCATCCACCCTGAGATAGAGCGTAGGAATACATATTTACTGCTCGCGCATCTTGCTGCGCTTGCCAGTCTGGGCCTGGAAACCAGTCTTGATAGCGCTGACGGAGCGCTGAGAGCCGCATGCTTCGCAGGTCATGAAGTAAATACGGTTCTCTTTTGTAAGCAGTGTGTTTGGCGAGCGGCATGTCTTGCAGGTAACGTATTCGACAATATACCGCCGCAACACATTCTCAATCTGCTTGGGCTGGAAACGACCACGGATGACCAGGCGCTGACTACCGTCGATAGAGCCTGTGGTACCCAACTCTGTGAACAGGTATTGGATAACATGGTCTGGCTGGCGATGCATACGCTTGCAGATTTCGATGACATTCGCAAACACAGTCTTCTTTGAGCCGTCGCGCTGCACGACAGGAGGGACCATAGTGTATTTCTTCTTCTCGCCAGAAAGAGCAGGGTTCTGCTGTCGCAAAATGCGGAAGAAGCGGTGCAAGAGCTCCTGGTACGTATAGTCGCGATCCGTGCCCTGCCAGGTCTCCACGTCGCCGCCCTTGGCCGCCTCGTCATCGTCCTTCGACTCGGAGGCAAATGGATTCTCACCGTCCAGGTCATCACCATCCTCATTCTTCTCCCCCAGCTCCTTCTCAAAGTCTTCGAGGTCAAAGGCAGCCTTCTTCTTTTTCTTCTTCTTCTTCAAATCACCAAACTGGCATGTCAGCTTCCGTTGTGCATACGTACGTCAAGCGGGTCGGCCTCGGTACTCGCGGCGGGTGCAACATCCTCAGACGGAGTCTCTGCGGGGGCATCGCTTGTCTTGGGCTCCTCCGCCTTGGTTATCTCCTTGGACTGCACACGTGAGTTAGATTCAGGTCCGTGGCTACGTACCTCGCCCAGGTCGAAGTCAACTGGGATCTTTTTCTTCTTGCTCTTCTTTTTCAGACCACCAAACAAGTCGGCGGCATCCTGCGCAGCCTCTTGCTGCACAGGAGGGGCCTCCTTGACGGGCTCCTCGCTCGGTGCTGCAGACATGAATGACCAAGCGTTGAAAAAAAAGGGCGCTCTCCTCGCCCACGCGCCAGGTCGTCCGCCCTCGGCCATCTGCTTCTTGCCGCAGCCACATGGCTTCGAAGTCAGGTCACGTGATACGGGTGGGTGGATGACACGTTCCCGGCGTTCCCCGGGTTGGGTCGGGCGGCCGAGCTCAGGGGGGCGCACGCTGGCGTCGAGGAGCGAGCGGCTTTTGTGGCCGGTTTGGTCTCGACCACGACAATCAGTATTGGAGATGATTTCTCGTGCTGCTACTAGGCCTGCCGTTGCTACGGCGCTTGCTGCTCGCAGCGCGTTCGTGCCTGTGGCTGGTTTCCACGCCAGCGCTGCGCCTCAGGCATCTCTGCGTGAGCTGGAGGCCCGTCTGAAGAGTGTGAAGAACATTGAAAAGATCACCAAGGTATGTTTCCCTGTCTATGCTTACGCCTTCCTAGTCGATGAAGATGATTGCCTCGACTCGTCTGGGTCGTGCGCAGCGTGCGATGAACGCTGCTGTCGCTTTCGGCGATGCGAGCGACGAGGTGTTCAAGCAGGCTGAGGTCGAGACGCCTGAGGGTGGTCGTCAGCTCTTTGTGGTGGTGTCTTCGGACAAGGGTCTGTGTGGTGGTATCCACTCCTCTGTCTCGAAGCGCACCCGTCTCGCTGTGAATGAGCTGGTGCAGAACGGTGCCGAGGCCCCGAGCGTGGTGGTCCTAGGTGACAAGGCTAAGGCGCAGTTGAGCCGTGCCTTGCCCGACCACCTGGTGCTCTCGTTCAACCAGATCGGAAAGTCGGTGCCTACTTACGAGGATGCTCTGGCGATTACTGACACGATCCTGAAGAGCGGCATTGAGTTTGACAAGGTGAACATCATTTACAACAAGTACGTCTCGTCGCTCTCGTTCGAGTCGACCATTGCCCCGGTGTTCAGCGAGGATGCTCTGCTCTCGGCTCCGAAGTTCAGCGTGTACGAGATGGAGGAGAGCCTTGCGAAGGACTTTGCCGAGTTCTCGTTCACCAACGCCATCTTCTCGAAGCTGGTCGAGGGTCACGCTTCGGAGATCAACTCGAAGCGTAACGCCATGGACAACGCTTCGAAGAACGCTGGTGACATGATTACTAACCTCAACCTGCTGTATAACCGTGGTCGCCAGGCTACGATTACGAACGAGCTTATTGACATTATCACTGGTGCCTCGTCGCTGTAAACCGGCGGTTCTGGTGATGCCCGAACAAACTGAGTGCATATATGCGCTGGCTTGTTGGTAAGGCTGTAAGGTGTCGTAGCAGTCTTGCATCTCATAGCTACTGTGTGTAGGATCCATCTATGCATTTGGCTGACCTTGTAGGTGGCATCGAGTGGGTGGTTCTACTCTGCATCACGTACGCAGGCGCGGGCGTGGACGTGCGGCTTTTTTTCTTGCTAACACTGGCCTAGTAGGTCACATGCATATGAGTCATGACATGATCAAGTCGTCCTTCTTCGTCTTCTCTTTGACCTGGAGTTGTAGGCAAGTCTAGGATGGCGAACCCCAACGCGGAGTTCCCTGATCATGATGGTACGTGCAAGTGAATGACTTATATACAGCCTCGAGCGCATTCAACTTTGCGCAACAAGAGGAGCAGGTACTGGCGTACTGGCAGGCCATTGATGCGTTCAAGACGTCGCTAGAGCAGTCGAAGGGCCGCAAGCCTTTCTCGTTCTATGATGGCCCGCCATTTGCCACAGGTCTGCCGCACTATGGTCATTTGCTGGCCGGTACTGTGAAGGATATTGTGACGCGTTTTGCGCACTCGACTGGCCACTATGTGGACCGTCGCTTTGGCTGGGACTGTCACGGTCTGCCTGTGGAACATGAGATTGACAAGAAGCTGGGCGTGAAGGGTAAGGAAGACATCCTTGCTATGGGTATTCCAAAGTACAATGCTGAATGCCGTGCCATCGTCATGCGTTACCAGGCGGAATGGCGCTCGACGGTGGAGCGTATGGGCCGCTGGATCGACTTTGATCACGGCTACAAGACGATGGATACAAGTTTTATGGAAACGGAATGGTGGGTGTTTAAGCAGCTTTTCGACAAAGGCCAGGTATACCGTGGCCTGCGTGTCATGCCCTACTCGAACGCCTGCACTACGCCGTTGTCGAACTTTGAGGCTGGTTCGGCGTACAAAGAAGTACAGGACCCTGCTGTGACGGTGGCCTTTACGTTGCGTGATGACCCTACGACGGCGTTCCTTGCGTGGACGACGACTCCGTGGACACTACCGTCGAACTTGGCGTTGTGTGTAAACGAGGAGATGGAGTATGTCAAGATCCATGACGAAGACCGCAACCGCAACTTTATTCTCTCTCCCTTGCTGCTTACGACACTGTACAAGGACCCGAAGAAGGCCAAGTACAAGGTCCTGGAGAAGTACACCGGTAAGGACCTTGTCGGCAAGCAGTACGTCCCGCTCTTCCCGTACTTTGAGGAGGCGTACAAGGACGTGGCGTTCCGTGTGCTCTCGGACCCGTATGTGAGTGCCGACGCCGGTACGGGTGTCGTCCACCAGGCGCCTTCGTTCGGTGAGGACGATTACCGTGTGTGCTTGGCCCATGGCCTCTTCACGAAGGAGAGTCAGCCGCCCTGCCCGCTGGATGAGTCGGGTCGCTTTGTGGAGCCCGTGTCAGACTACGCGGGTCAGTACGTGAAGGATGCCGACAAGCAGATCATGAAGGACCTCAAGGCGCAGGACAAGCTGATTGTGCAGAGTGTGCTGATGCATCAGTACCCCTTCTGCTGGCGCTCCGGCACGCCTTTGATCTACCGTACGATCCCTTCGTGGTTCGTGCGTGTGGAGCCGATTGTCGACCAGTTGCTGGCGGCGAACAAGCAGACGCGCTGGGTGCCCCAGACCATTGGTGAGAACCGCTTTGGCAACTGGCTGGCGAACGCTCGTGACTGGAACGTGAGTCGCAACCGCTACTGGGGTACGCCGATCCCGCTATGGGTGAGCGAGGACATGGAGGAGATTGTATGCATTGGCTCCGTGGCTGAGCTGGAGGAGAAGTCGGGTGTGACGGGCATTACGGATCTGCACCGTGACAAGATTGACCATATTACCATTCCGTCGTCGCAGGGCAAGGGTGAGCTGCGCCGCATTGAGGAAGTGTTTGACTGCTGGTTCGAATCGGGCAGTATGCCGTATGCGCAAGCGCACTATCCGTTTGAGAACGAGGAGGTATTCAAGAAGAGCTTCCCTGCCGACTTTATCTCGGAAGGTCTCGATCAGACGCGTGGCTGGTTCTACACGCTGCTGATTCTGGGTGTGCATCTCTTTGGTACGGCGCCGTGGAAGAATTTGATTGTCTCTGGTCTTGTGCTGGCGGCTGATGGCAAGAAGATGAGCAAGTCGCTGCGCAACTTCCCTGACCCGCAGCTGGTTATTGACAAGTACGGTGCTGATGCTGTGCGTCTGTACATGATCAACTCGCCGATTGTGCGTGCAGAGAACCTTCGTTTCCGCGAAGAGGGTGTGAAGGAGATTATTGCCAGTGTCTTCTTGCCGTGGCTCAACAGTTTCCGCTTTTTCCTGGCGCAGACCGTTCTTCTGAAGAAGGAGACGGGCATTGATTTCCAGTACAACCCGAACGCGAAACTGTCGGACAATGTGATGGACCACTGGATTCTTGCGCGATGCCAGAGTCTGATTGAGTGTGTGCGTGAGGAGCTGGAGAACTACCGTTTGTACACGGTGGTCCCGCGTCTGCTTACTATGATCAATGAGCTGACGAACTGGTACATCCGCTTTAACCGTAAGCGCCTCAAGGGCGAAAATGGGCCTGAGGACACCATCGCTGCTCTCAACACGCTCTTTGAGACGCTGTACACCGTGTGTCTGTCCATGTCGCCCTTCACGCCGTTCATTACCGAGAACCTGTACCAGGGTCTGCGTAAGTACATGGCACAAACGGACGCTGATGTGGACTACCGCTCGGTCCACTTTTTGCCCTTCCCTAGCGTGAAGCAGGCGTACATGGACCCTGTGATTCAGCGCCGCTTCAGTGCGCTGCAGAGTGTCATTGAGCTTGGCCGTGCGATGCGTGAGAAGAACAATCTCCCGCTGCGTGTGCCGCTGCGTGAGCTGACCGTGTTCCACAGCGACAAGCAATTCCTAGACGATGTGCGTTCGCTTGCATCGTACATTGAGGAGGAGCTGAACATCCGCGACCTGGTGCTGACCAGCGACGAGGCGCAGTGTGGTGTGTGCTTCAAGCTTTTGGCCGACTGGCCGGTGCTGGGTCGCAAGCTGCGCAAGGACATGGGCAAGGTCAAGAAGGGCCTGGATGCCGTGTCGTCTGCGGATGCAAAGGCGTACATGACCTCTGGCTCGATTACCATTGAGGGCATTCCCTTGGGCGAGGGCGATTTGCGTGTGCAGCGCTACGTCGACGAAAAGATGCTGGGCCCTCACATTCTCAACGACACAGACGGCGCCGTGGTCGTGTTGCTGGATAGTGAAGTGCGTCCGGAGCTGCAGGCGGAGGGTATGGCGCGCGACGTGATCAACCGTATCCAGCGCCTGCGTAAGAAGGCTGGCTTGCAGCCGACCGACGAGATCGACTCGTTCTACCGCTTCACGGAAGGTATGGGCGAGGCGCTCGATGAGGTCATGAAGACACAGACCGACGTGTTTGTGCGCAACATTCGCCGCGTCCCACGCCCTGCGGCTGAGCAGCCGGCCGATGCGAACGTGGTGTTCGAGGAGGAGCAGGAAGTGAACGATATCAAGTTCATGCTGACGCTCGTGCGTGCGACACCCTAATGAGGCTACGTAGGTATATTCTGTAGACTACCGCTTTGGCCCGAAACTGCCAAATCCCATGGCGGCCATCACGTCTGCATCGTCCATAACGGCAGGCTCGTCGTCGTCATGCGACTGTTTCTGTTTCTTGCGTAGGCGTTGCTCCCGTCGTGATGTGCGTCGCGACTCTCGCTCGCGACGCTGCTCGGCCGCAATTTCTTTTAATCGCTTATCAAAGTCGTAGCGTTGTGCGGGCGTGGCGCCTAGCATCCGTTCCGCCCGTACAGCTGCGATGCGCTCACGGACCTGTTCGAGTGTCGCACGCTCTGCCTGCGTCGTCTGCCCGAGCCGACGCAAGTGCGAACGTCCATTAATATGATCCAAGTAGCCTACACTATCCTTGCACATTTTCTTGCATACGTCGCAGTAAAATCCGGCACCACGACCATGCCCGTCTTCCTGCTCGACGAGACGCGAGGTGCCGCTATGTTTATCCAGCTCCAAATCGCCATGCGCTTGCATCGCCTTGGTCGGTTTCGGCAACGTACGACGCCGGTGTGCAGGCGCCGTGTGGGCCTCAGCCGCCGCCTTCGCTGATGCAGAGGCTACGGGGGGCGTATCGCTGTGCGTCACGGCGACATCCCAATCGCCTGCCGCTCTTGTCATGCCATGGTCCTGTGGCCGCGCCATGGCGGTCCGCAAAAACCCACGCGTGCCCCACGTCTTTCCTTCCCTGTCGCTTTCCTCCACTTCGACACTGCCTGCTTGCGATGTCGGTCAACCCGTACGTGTTTATGGCCCTACTGACGCTAGTGTCCTGGCCCTCGTCAGCCGTGCTGACACGTTGGCGACAGGTATGTGCTTCTATGACTGACAGTAGGCTTCCAGCAAGCGTACGAACGGACGCTCCCGGCGATTCACTCGCTGGAGACGCTGCCTTCCGATGATCCTCGCACAGAAGCGTGTATGCAGATGCTTCGACACGGCTTAGACGGTATGGAAGAGCAGACGCAGGCCATGATGAATATGCTGTACGAAGTCGATGTGTACATGGCCCCCTCCACGGTTCAGAACGCAGCTGGATTCAATCCACAAGAAGCGCTCGCCCATGTCTCGGATTTGTTTCACGTACGTGGTTACCTACCTACGTCACTGACATGCCTACAGAGTTACCAATCTGAACTTCTAGCCAAGCGCGAATCATTGGCCGACTTTACCTGCGAAGATATCTCGCTGGAGGAATTCGCACAGCAGTGGCGTACGCTCGACGCCGTGCAGCAAGGGCGGCAACAAGGCATGGATGAGTTGGCAGATTTGTTGGCACAGTTTGGGTAGTATGTAGGTAGGCACACCGTATAGGAGCTGCTACGTTAAGCGCCTTACAGGTGCGCTTGCACCGCAGAGGCTTGTGTGTGGGCCAGGAACGGTGCGTTGCCGGACCGCATCTCCTTGTACCGCACCACCTGCTCAACATAGTCGTCAAACAGGGGGTTCGTATCTTCGGGACCGCCTGCATGCTCCGGATGGAATTGCACGCCCCATACAGGCGCATGCGTATCCAGGCCCCCTGTACGAACAATGCCCTCAATACTCCAGTCGTTCGCATTGACAAACCATGGCTGCCAGTCCTTGGGCCAGGCGTCCGGGCCGGACTCCTCGTAGGCCAACGCGTATCCGTGGTTCTGCGAGGTGATGTACACACGGCCCGCCTCAACACGCATACCACCGCTGCTAAGCGCTAGCACAGGCTGGTTGTGTCCACGGTTACCAAACTTCATGCGGTACGCACGAAGCCCTGCCGCACGGCCGATGATTTGGTGGCCCATGCAAATACCAAAGATCGGGCGGTCCCACTCGTTGATCGTACGACGCACAGACTCAATGGCGGAAGGAATCGAGTCAGGGCTGCCTGGTCCATTGCTGAGGAACAGGCCATCAAACTGATCACGAATGGCGTTGAAGTCCGCCGTCCACGGAAGCACAGTGACACTGACACCAAGGCGCAGCAGAGAGCGCAGAATGTTCGCCTTGCTGCCAAAGTCTGACAGCGCAATATGCGCGCGTGCTGCCTCAGCACCGCCGACAGGGTGCAACGTGTAAATCGTCTTGGTTGATACACGGTCAATCAAGTTCTCGGCCATGGGGTCAATAAACTCGGAGGGGTCAATCGTACGGTGACGATCCTCGCCCACGAGAATAGCACCGAGGGTCGATCCCTGGTTGCGCAGGAGGGTAGTGAGCGCACGCGTGTCCACGCCCTGAATACCAGGCACATTGTAGCGCGCACACCAGCTTGCCAGCGACTCGTACGCTTGGAAGTGCGAGAAGCGCTCGCAAAGCTCACTCACCACGACGCCCGTGGCCTGCACGCCCTTGGACTCGAGGAAGCAACCTACATCTACATCCATAGGATGCTCCCGTGCCGAGCCAGGCACGCGATTGTCTGGCACGCCATAGTTGCCCATTAGCGGCTGTGTAAACGCAAGGATCTGGCCGGTGTATGACGGATCAGTAAGAGACTCTGTGTACGACGTGATAGAGGTCGTGAACACCGTCTCACCAAACACAGAACGCGGCGCTCCAAACGAGCGGCCTTCAAACACTTGACCAGACTTGAGTTTCAGCGCCGCGGGCTGCGATGGAGGCGCTGGCGAACTGGTTGTTACGCTACGTGCAGCCCTGGGAACAGCACGAGCAAGAGAAAAACGAGAGAGATGGTACATTCAGGCAAGGGGGGAATTCACAAAGAGGACGACTTGAATACAGCTACTACAATGTAATCGTCGCGGGTCTCGCAATCGTACATGGATAAGGAAAACCATGGCCGGCGATCGCTCACACCTCTTAACTAGAGAGAGAGAGGAGGTTTGTCAGCATGACTCACTGCCGGTCCTCGGCGCGCCGTGCGTGCATGACAGAGAGCGCTTAGCTCAGCCAGCGGACAGGTCGCCTGCAGTGACCGCGGCTGTGGTGGCCTTCCTTCAACGTTGGGGCGCCCGGACCATCTGTTGTATGCGATGAGCGACTTTGCGTCCGCGCTGCGCGCGTGGCGTAGTGTTCACTTCGATGATGTACAGAAAGAGCTACAGAATTACATACCTACAGTACAGGAGCGCCAAAAGGATGCCTTACTAGCACGCAAGGCGCTGTCCGAACGTACCAAAGAGTTTCGCCGGCTTACGCCAGAGGTACAGCTGAACGAGATACGGACACTGGTCAAGGCGTACCAAATGGAAATTGATGCACTAACCACCCGTGCCAAAAGTGCTGAATCACTGCTGGAGAAAACACAGTCGCAGTTGCAGCCAGCGCCCAATCCGTACCCTATTCTTGAAGCGCTAGTCGATACGACGATACAGGCTCAGGAAGCTTCTGAGCTTCGAGCGGAGATGGCACGTATACAGGCAAGTGCCTCCGAATGGGAAGCAAAATGCAAAGAGGCCGAAGCACGTGCTGAGGAGGCTTCCCAGGATGCCACCGCAGCGGTCGCTCAAGCGGAGAAGCGTGTCAATGAAGCTTGGCATGCTTCGACGCACGAGCAGGAAACTCGAGTGGCTAATTTACAGCGTGAACTGCACAAGACCCAAGCACAGCTGCGTGAATTGCGTTCCAGCCACGACGATGTAATGAATCAACTTATGAGCAAACAGGATGCATCGCAAGATACGGCGCATATCGATAGTCTCTTGGAAGATCTACAGCATGCCAAGGACCGCGCAGCGCAGGCAGAACGACGTGTGAAAGCTATGCGGGAAGAGTACGAGCAGCAACAAGCTCATGAGCGTGCTCACCTCTCTGAGCAGCTTGCGGAGAAAGAGGCGTATTTCACAAAGCAGCTGGAAGCGCAGACTGACCAACTTCGGGAGCTTACCTTTTCACATGAAGCAGAGCTTGCGGCGACGAAGCAACAGCGTGACGCGATAGAGCAACATTGCCAGGATGCTGAGGCAGAGCTCACTCGTTTGAAAGAGTCGATGGCACAGTACGACGACTATGACACCATCAAGCGAGAACTGCACGTCTACCGCGCGATGGACTTGACAGATGAGGAAGCGTCGGCCCAGGCAACCGACAACACACTGGAAATCAGCCTAGCTCGGAAGAACCAAAAGCTCCAAGATGAGCTGGCAGGGATGCGCACAGCCTTGGCCGATGCAAAGCGAGAGCAAGAGGCAACTCAACAGTCGTTGGCAGAAAAGCACGCGCGTATAGCTGACCTGGAAGCTCTAACTAGTCGACTGGAAGCTGATTTATTGGGCGTCGCTTCGTCGCCCAACGGCCCTGCAACAGCGCCGAAGCAGGAGGAAACATCTGCTGCCACAGATTTGTTGCCCATCGTGACCAATCAGCGAGATCGGTTCCGTTCGCGCAACGCTGAGCTGGAAGAGGATCTCAAGAAGCAGGCGCAAGCAACAGTAGAGTTGCGCGCTGAAATTAAGCGCTTACAGAGCGACAATGTCGGCCTGTATGAAAAAGTTCGCTACCTACAAGGCTATGCCAATCAGCGAGGGGGCAGTGCCAACGATATGCCATACCCGCCAACATCGCACGACACGCGAGAAGACATGTATCGTGCACGTTATGAAGCATCTATCAACCCATTCCAAGCCTTCCGTGGCCAGGTATGTATGCGATTTTTTAACCCCAGGAACATTCGCGTGCAGTCGCTGCCCTTAGCCCGATCGATCGACTTATGCACTTACTCGCTAGCGCCGTGCTTTCCAATGCAAAAATGCGTATTGCTTTCCTATGCTATGCTATTTTCTTGCATATGATGGTATTTGGAATGCTCTTTGAAGCTAGTCACAGGTGCGTCTCATCCGTGGTAACACAGGCAGATCATTATAAGTACATCCTTGGAAACTTGAAACAAAAAATGAAGATCATGAGAAAATGAAAAGGAACGAAATCACAACTCCAACCCAGTGTCCATACCATGCGACATGATGCCAAGAATGCGCGCCCGAAATTTGCGCTGGCAGCATCGTGGAAATGTTTTTATCGTTGGATAACGAAGCAAAACCAACGCGGCGAGGCTGGCCGTTGTCAAACGCGGTGTATACGTTTTTTAAGAACGCGCTGCCAATCAGCCAGCGACCATTCGCATTGGTCATACCCCCTATCGCACCAAGGCACAAAAGGTCGTTCGCGGTGACGCGGTCGTCTTGGTCGTCATCTTGATCATGAGGTATATAGATAGATTGAACGACAAAGTCATTCTGTTGTATAAGAAATTGAGATTTGCCAAATGCAATAGATACGTGTAGTGATGAATTGCATGGAATTTTGAAAAACCCAGGCTGTGAAGGAATTTCTTTGGCCCTGGGGATGTGCGAGTAGATGCGTTTCACCACATCCATAGGACCTGCCAGGTACGGTGTGCCAGAATCAATGAGCGCTTTCGATGACGTGGGAAACGCTTCCACATGGCCAGAAATATTGAATCCACTGATAGGGATGACCCAAGCCAAATCATCCACTGTGTCTAAATATTGCATCGGCTCGGCATAAAGCGACCCATCCAATTGGCCAAGTGTGAGTACGCTAGGCGTGGTCAAATTTGACGCTGGCGTATGGGTATCACTCAGACTTAGGCCAAAAATAGGGGCCTCCAGAGGCACGTTTTGCCAGAATGGTAGTGCCTTCATGCGTGATAAGGCTTGTACGCCAAACCCTAATACACCATCAAGATCGGCAATGCCCGTACCGTTTACCAGAGTAGCAATGCCGAACGTCTGTTTGGGCTGTGTAAGTGTGCCTAGAGTAATCACGTCCTGCACTTGCCGACCAGCCACACTGCCTTTGCCATATTGGATAGAGAAAGACTCATGTGTATCACGATAGGTACTGGACGTGCTGCCATTAAAGACGGATTCAGAAAGCCAGAGATCAGCGGAGCCCGTGTCCACTGCCACTTTGTACGATATAGGTGGCGTGCCTACATGAATTTCAGTAGCCCAGAGAAATCCATTCGCTGATTGTGTCAACGACACCTCGGTGTGGTCCCGCTTGGACAAACCAGGCACTAATCGTGAATGGAAATAATTACGCTGAGCGTTTAAGTATTGATCCAGATCCGAATCGGAGCCAAAAGAAAATGTCCTGTGTCCCGTGAGCGCGCTCAAGGCTATGGGTATGGCGGACCATGCCAGGACCACGACCCACGAAGATCGCATCAGGGGATTCAAAATTGAGAAAACGTCAGGTACCTATCCGCTTTCTATTGTTGCATGCATTCCAGCCCCGCAAGAAACTTTGGCAACACTTACGTAAGACGCGTCGTCATCGCTCCAGGGTCATTCGCAGTGCGTCAGACGCGCTGTCGAACGATTGATTATACGGTGATGAAGATCCTTATTAAGTCGTTGGCAGGTGGCAACTTTCATCTGGATATCGAGCCAACCGATACTGTATGTTGTTGGAATACTAATACCAGGTCCTTTCTGTGAAGCAGTCTATCCAGGCGTCGCAGGGCCACCCTGCTGAAAACCAAAAGCTTATCTTCTCTGGTAAAATTCTGGCGGACGAAAAGACCATTGGTGACTATGAGATCAAAGAAAAAGACTTCCTCGTGGTAATGGTATCAAAGCCAAAGGCTAAAAAGCCTGCGGACGAGCCTAAGTCCGAGTCGTCCTCGACAGCCGCTGCCACGACAGCAGAGGCGCCGGCTACTCCGGCACCAAAGCAAGTGGCCACCGAGTTTAAAGCCACTGAAGCACCGGCCACGGCGACTTCCGAGACCACGGCACAGGCTTCCAGTGGCGTACCAGAAACGCCAGCATCCCAAAACGATTCGCTGCAAACAGGCTCCTTCCTTTCAGGTGCGGACCTTGAGACGGCTATCAACAACATCGTTGAAATGGGCTTCCCCAAAAATGATGTACAGCGTGCTATGCGCATGAGCTTCAATAACCCCGATCGTGCGGTGGAGTACCTGATGAATGGGTTGCCGGAAGAGGTGGCGCCATCGCGTCCCACTGCCGTGGCACCGGCCACGCCAGCGACGCCATCGCCGGCAGCGTCCAACGCCGCGGCGAACAACGCGTCAACTACGCCAGCACCTCGTTCGGGAAATTTGTTTGAGCAAGCTGCTGCGCTCCAAGCTGGTGGCGGAGCTGGTGCGAATGCGGATGCGCCTGATGTGAGTATGCTGGCGGAGGACGATGGCCAAGGCCGTCAGGTACTGGACATTGGTAACCCCCAGATTCTTGCGCAGCTGCGTCAGCTGCTGGAGCAAAACCCGGCCGCGCTGCAGCCTCTGATTCAGGCGTTGGTTCAGAGCAACCCGCAATTGGCGGAAGCTCTCAGTGCGGATCCGGATGGCGTGCTGCGTATGCTGGCTGGCGAGGGCCTCGAAGGCGAGGAATCGTTCGAGATTCCTTCGCTGCAGCAGCTGCAAGAAGAAGACCGTACTCAGGTGGAGCAGATTATGGCGATGGGCATCCCTGAAAGCAAGGCGATTGAATGCTACTTCATGTGTGGCCGCAACTTGGAGATGGCAGTGCAGTACTACTTTGAGGTATGTCAAATATACTCACTTACACAAAGAACCCGCAGGACTTTGAGGACTAAGTTGGTATATATACATCTTATAATTTGTTCATGGCAGCTTCATTCACTGCCTCCGAGATGCCTTCCACATCAGGTGGGGGTACTGTTTTCCATTCGCCCGTGTTATTCAGGAATGAAACGAAAAAGTCATAGAAGAAGCGCCGCCATGGAGCCCTGAAGTAAGTCCATGTATGTCCAGACGTACGGTGAGGGAAGATAGTGCTCGCCTGGGTGTCGAAGTACACGAATTTGCTGGCAGCAGTTGATATATTCCTGCGTCCGCGTGGGCGATACAATCTGATCGTTCATGCCAAGCACCACAAGAGTAGGGGTAGGCGACAATTTTTCAAAGATCGGATCAAAGCGCTTATCCGCAGGACGAAAGCCTGACACACAGATGGAAAAGAGGAATGGGCGGTCCTGAATCGGATCCGAAAATCCATGCGCTTTGTCGGGATAATTCAGCGTGGCCGATACGACGCCAGCTACACTAGCGCCTACCCGTTAGATTCGCCAGACATACCTTGCGAAAAGCCTAGCACACCATCGAATGGGCCGTGCTCACGGCAAAACTGCTGCAAATACGCCAATGACTCGTCCCAATGCTCGTACACATCGCCTGTGCTGCGCCACCATGAGCGTGCCTGCTTCTCAATGGGATCATTGGGGTTTGGCGGTCCAGGCTCAGGGTTTTCCGCCGTAGGCAGAGGACTTACCTGAATGGGGCCGTTGGCAAAGACGAATTCAGCGACATCTGCGTGTAAGTTCGTTCGTACATACCCTTGCACTCTTTTTGAAGGGCCTTCAGTCTCTTGCTAAACGAAAAGGCATTCATGGCATAGCCATGCAGCATGAGAATACGCAGTTTCCGCGGCGATGACATCACAGACGATCGAAGCGAAGGTGAAAAGAGTGGAGGCGGAGAACGCACGTACCGATTGCCCACCTTCCCAACGATCCCAGCCTCCTCGATGCCTGCATCACATGGGGAAGCGAGTATGGCTAGCGATTCGTTTCAGTATGCCTCGCCCCTCTCTGAACTAAGTGAGCACATTTTGTGTCCCATTTGTCTGTACGTATTCTCTGGCTGACGTCCAAGCTTGCCATTGTTTCAGCCTGTCATTACCGTGCCATGTGCTCATGCATTTTGTCGCTCATGCATCACACAAGCTTTTCGTGATGGGTCTACACATGAGCATATGTGTCCGTACTGCCGCACAGCTTTGTCCTCTTCGCCCTATCGAGAAGCACCGCCTATGATCCGTGCTATGGTCGATGCGCTACGTGTCGTGTGTGGCTACGATGGGTGCACATATGAATGCGAACGTCACAACCTATCACAACACCAACGCTTGCATATGGCAGACGTAGAAGAGCAAGCTTGCATGTATTGTGCACAGTTGGTCTTAGATATGCCCTCGCATCTTGACGTGTGCTCCTTGCACCCTATGGACTGTGCGATGCGACACTACGGATGTACCTGGCATGGAGTGCGAGAAGATGCCGCCAATCATGCCGCCCAATGTGCCTACCATGCCCTTGAGCCAATTCTGTCCGAGCAACAGGCACGTATAACAGCATTGGAACAGTACAACAGACAATTGCAAGAAAAAATGGAGCATTTGGAGCAGGAACAAACCTCGTGTCGGCAACAGGCTGATGATTGTGCTTACAGCCTGGGGAAGTGGCTATGTTCATGGCCATCTCCTGCGGAGCTACATGAGTACACACCTGCTCTGGAAGTGGCATTGGACGAGCAGCGACGGACACTTCGCTCCCTCAATGAGGCTGTGCGGATGGCGCAACAAGCCAGTGAGAATGCACGAGCTATGGCCATGCGGTCCACGCTCGATCTGTCGGGACTAGCTGACGAGATGGCTAGTTTATGGCACGCAATGACAGCATGGCGAGCAGGAACGGACCATGAAGAGGAGATACCCGTCGCCGTCCGCCCGTGGCCTACGACGCCACGCCCACCCTATCCCCGCGGCATGCCCTTTGCGCCTCGTCATG
The DNA here is from genome assembly GCF_001278385.1 of Malassezia pachydermatis. NCBI lineage: Eukaryota > Fungi > Basidiomycota > Malasseziomycetes > Malasseziales > Malasseziaceae > Malassezia > Malassezia pachydermatis. The sequence goes on from NW_017253139.1 coordinate 627,666, forward strand.
GCCGAGTTCGCGCACTAGATACGAAGTTGTAACATAGCATAGATCTAGGATCACTAACAAGACCTTCTACGATGTCATAATAGGCGTCGAACGTGGCGGTGCCACCTCAATCACCTGAGGTGTATCTGGTGCCGACACAGACACCATGCGAGGAGGCGAAGAGAGGGTAACTGGGGAGAGCGGCGTCGGGGTAGCCAGAACCGGAGAGGGTGCTGAGGGCGTGGCCATCAACGCTGCTTGGCCTGATGCATGGCGTGCGTGTCCTGTCCGGCTGGGACTCACGCTGAAACGATCAAGGACGTCGCCAACATCGTGACTATCAGACGATGTAATGCTGCGCGCACGTCGGCGTGACGACGACGACATGTTCGACGCGCGACCAGACGCCATCGACATGGGAATCGATGAATGACCTTGCGTCTGTGACGCAAGAACCTGACGAAGCTGACTTACGCTCATCGAGTTGCCACGCAGTAGATGGGACGTGGTACGAACAGCCGGCGTGCCTTGCATATTCGACAGCCGTGTCGCGGTAGGTCGCGCCGCAGTGCGAGCATCTTGCAGCGCACTGGCGACACTCCAAGGACGCAAGAGCCACGTGCACAAAGTCGCGTGATCGACATGCGAAGCGGACTGCACGGTGGGCGTAGCAGAGAGCTGCTCTGCGACCCACGATGCGTCCCTAGGCGGTGGCAACGTGGTGGCCCGAGCGCCGGGCGAGAAGACAGGCAGCTCCTGGATAGGTTCATAGCGCTCCGGCAAAGCAGGCGTTGCAGGCCGAATGCCTTCCAACGTCGGCAAGAGAGTGGCGTGAGCGTACTCCACGAGCGACGGTACCTGCCACACGGAGCCTAGACGCGCTAGCAGCGTGGCCACAAGCCATCGGCACGTCATGCTTTGCTCGGCCTGTGCCATTTGCCCTGTCAAAGGCGTGCCGGACGTTTGATCCAGGACAAAGAGAGCAGGTGTAAATGCCAGCATAGCAGCGGCTGGCACAACGATCAGAAGAGCATCCAGGGCCTGATGAAGTAGGGCAAAGTCCGAGGGAGTGCAACGAAGTAGTGGCATGTTTGGCATAGACACAGTCGCTGACGAGGTGGGCATACCCGACGACACAAGTGCCACCACGTGAGCCGCAAAGGAATGCAAGAACCCAAGTGAGTCACTGTTGCCTTCATGCGCCGCCTGGCCATTGGCAATGCGATCCTGCTCTTGATGCAAGTACACGCACAATGCCTGCAGGTATGTGGCACGCACGACCGAGCTTGTCGACAGAAGAAGCGACTCGGTAGAGGCCCAGGCACTCACTGGCACATGGAACGATCCATTGTTCGAGCGGAAAATGGCCATAAGACTGTGCAATAGCGCACAAATGCTGTTCTGCTTGACATCCAACGGCAGCGATCCGTCTCGAACGCTCACAATGTGCGGCATGATCTGCTGCACAAAGTCGTCAAGCTGGTCACCATACCGTGCGTGTGTCGCCATGTGCCCAATAGCATCAATGGCAGCGCTCACAGTGGGATCGTATGGATCCTGTTCGACGTGCGAGAGCATGAAATGAACATGTCCGTCCAACATTTCCGACATGTTCAAGCCGACAATCTCCGTCTTGCTCACCAGAATCATATGCAGTGCCTGGAGGATTCGCGTCTCCCGTAGTGCCACTTGACGCTGCGTAGACTGGTCCGTCAGTGTATCCACCAGAGAGTGAGGCACTACGTAACGTGAGGCGGGACGTGCCCATTGCGCAAGCACTCCAAGGATCCACACGGACCATTCCTCATCCTTCCAACGTTCATCACGCGTATCAAGCCACGCAAGTGTCTGTTGCATCACAGCACGCATCTGCATCGCGTCACTGGAGGCGAGGATTTGGCGCAGAACCAACAGCGCAGCTTGCACGGTCTGTGTAGGCCCCGGTGATTGCGCATCAGAGGAAGACAGCTCTACACTGTTGTCCATGGTACTGCTCGCAATGTCGGCTGTCTGTGTGAGTGGCACATGGTGAAGGCTGATCGTCTCGAAAAGCACCGGCAAGATGTGGGACAAAAGCCGAGGGAACGCCGACGTATGAATGATTGGCGACTTCACCATACCATCCATACCTGCCAAGCATTGTAGCAAACCACGCTCATTCATCCCACCACGGCCTTGGATCGGATCAGCGAGACGCGCCAATTCGGTGAGTACTTGATACACAGAGCGCGAAACACCTTCGTCCGTCTCCATCGCGCCACCAGGCAGCGCTTTGACGTAGGTAGCAAACGTATTCGCAGCACGAGCGCTCACATCGCCGTCCCGCAGACCCGAGCCTCGAACTGTGGCAGCTTGAAGGGCATGCGAGAGAACAGACTGCACCGTCGGGGCTAAGTACACTAGGCCGTGTGACTGTGACACCAGCTCCTTGAGCACAGCCAGTGTGATCATCAGCTGCGCTTTGTTCCTATCATTCGGCGCACCCTGGAAAGCACGCGCCTCACTCACAGCGCGAGCGTCGATCACCTTGCCAATTTTGAGCAGCTTCGCCGGCTTGCTCTGAGCATAGTAGCTCAGACGGCCCATCTCATTGGAATTCGGCCGGTATTCAGGTGCAGAGCCCGCTATCGCTTTGGGTGGCGGATAGCAATCGTCGACGAGCTTTTTGTGATTCGCCTTGGGGATGCACAACATGGCCGACGAAGGAGCGAGCGCACGAGGCAGACAGCGAGCTAGCCAGCTCCACGGCGATTCCCCCACATGCGGCGGGCTCGTGGGTCCGCGCACTCGCAGGCCAATCGCCACGTGAACGACACCGGCTAGCAGCATAACCACGTGGCATAGGTACGATGGCTGGAGAGCCGGCGGCCGTGCGCAGACCAGCCTCACGAAGGATGTACAACTGGAAGACTCGCTCAATTCTACTATACAACGCTACCATCCTGCACCCATAGATGCATCAGAGTGCCATACAAACCATCGATATGCGCCAGTAGCAATGGCAGACAAAATAAAGGCGGCATCGAACGCACGTCCAAACACGCGCTGAAACTCGGGCAACGTAGCCAACAAGGCACTAGGCGCCGAGCCTGACGTCGCCGTCGTCACGCCTGAATGCATTTGCACAAGTGCTGCAAGGCCATAAATACATAAAATTTGAGACGTGAAGAGGACCAACAGCTGCGTACTGATACCAGTCGCCACACTTTGAATCATAGCAGACAGGGTCCCTAGAATCACATGCAGGCGCATCACAATCAAGCCACCCACAAGAAGAAAGTTGATACGGGGCGACCATACAGCCACATCCATCGAAAATCCAAGCATGTTCATGACCTGAGCGGTGGACATGGCGACCCAGTCACGCGACGAGGTAGCGTTATAGCCCAGGAAGACCAAGTTAAGAACACATTGCACAAGACGCAATGCGCAGTACATGGAAAACGCATAGCCACCCAGCAGCATCGCATAGCCTACCACAGTACGGGTTTGGCGTACTCGACGCTCCTGACGTTCTTGGTACTCCAAGTCTGAGCGCAACGCAGATGCCATGGCCGCCAGGCCAGCAATCTCCGTCTGGAGCATAGCCAATTCACGATCCTTGGCACTACGACCCCAAAATCGCCAACTAGAACGAGGGCCACTTGCTTCGAGTTCCGCCTGAAGCTCTGCCGCGGCTGTACGCCGCGATGTGAGATCAGCACAAGTGCGTTGAAAAGAGTCGCGTGTAGCAGTCACATCGCTTTCACTCCATCGGCGCTTTTTGCGAAGAAACATCTCGTACGAATCACACATAGCCCCGGCGGAAATGCTTCCGGACAAAATAGCGATAAGCCATATACCGATCATGGCAGTACGTGCAATGAGGGAGCCCGTATACCCTGCTGTAGCCGGCGTCACCGTGCTGGGCAAAGGCACACGCACAAAAAGCCAGCACCATAAAATGAACAGTACAGCACTGGCGAGAGCCCGCGATATACTCCATCGACGGTTGACATGCCCAAAACATAACAGTGTACATGCATACAATGGCAAGAGGAGTACGATCAGACTAATTATGATTGTCATTGAAAAACTCCAGTGCACACGAAGCCAGGCATGGTCAGCATGCAGGCGTTCCAGGACAACGAGGCCGAGAAGCGTTAGACTCTCTTCCACAGAGATGCAGAACAGCAAAGAGGACGTCGTCATATTTTTGGGGAGATATTTCCTAACAGTTGGTGAAACGCGAGCAAGCACAGGCTCAGAGCGCTGTCGCGCATGCGCCACAGTGGGCAATGCATACGATTCGGTCGCTGACGCCATAGGCTCAGCCTCTAATGAGACGTAACGTGCTTCACCAATAAGCCAAGGAACCATCATATAAGCTCCAAGAAAAAGGCATATTCTCAGCAGCAGCACGACAAAAAGCGTGCCGCTGCTGGCCATGGTTGAAACACACCAAGGCAAGACAAGGTGCGTTTAGCGCACGGCCTGCCTGTCGTAGCACCCTATCAGTCACGTGACGCAATACAACGCTGCAACGCGCACGACGCGAATAGGGTGTACAAGTTGTCGGACGCAACATGAGTGATACGACACCGCTAGCTCATCGCACGTTGGGCGATGAGTCGACATTCGATCAAAGTATTGGGGATACCACATCGAATGTATCGCTTTTTCACAAAGGTGACGACTCCCTGCTGAGCAATGTGCTGCTGGGCCATAATGATGCAGCATCAACATTGCAGGCACTTCGCACGTCCCAAACGGAGGGCGAGAGCGAGTCCGTCGCTCAAATTCAAGCTCAATTAAACCAACTACAAAAACTTAATGATGTCTTTGAATCGTACGAGCAGGCTCTGACAGGGAGCCTTGGCCAAATGGAGGTACGTGCTTTCATATGCTCATTCCAGACCTTCTCGCAAAAGATCCGTGAGACAGATGCCTTGCTAGATACCTACTTGAACTTATTGACTCAAGCAGAACGTCGCCGCATGCAACTAGCAGATCAGCAATGGCAAGGGACTACCAAGGTGAGTATCTTACAAAGGCTAACATAATTAGGAAGCTGAAATGCTTGCTGTGCAGAAAGAAGAGGAACAGCGAAAAGCTGCTGCTGCTGCTCTTAAAGCATCAAGGACAACAGGAATGACTGCGTCGCGCTCGGATCGCCTTCATGCGTCTACAACGCGACACTCTGCCTTGCCAACACGCACGGGAGGACACACACGCACCACGCGTGCACAAGCACCCACAACATCAGCGCGTACGACGTCTGCAACGGGACGTACAGCGACAGGACCTCGTGTTGGTACGAGTACGCGTACGTCGAAGGCATCGCTAACGCATTATAGCCCAAGCAGAAAACCGAAGAGCCCCTACAAGACCCGGTTCTGGTATCCCTGTTCGTGGACACCCGGCACGTTAATGCTTATAGAGTACTTTGTACGATAGTCATGGAGAATTTGCTATGCGTCAGCTATGTTCCGGGCATTGCAATCGAGAACAAGAGGCCCAGTAGGGTGAGAGGGGTAAGGAGCCAATGAGCAAAGTCGAAATGGAGTTTCTTATTTTGCCCCGCTCGGGTTTTTCAATGTAATAATTGCCTGTCGCAAGGGATTCTGCCATGTGGCTTTCGCCCGCCTACAGTGCGCCCGGGAGGATATCCGTGCGTTTCCCAACCGGACCATGTCACAAGAGAGAATGGAACGACAAGGTATGTAGACTTCAATCTGACAACGAAAGGTTCCCCTATCACGAGTCTTAGACTCTTGAACGCGTTCCGACGTGATGACCGCCCTGCGATTGAGAGCCTAATCTCTCAAATTGATACATCTCAACCCTTGCCTCATTTGGAGTCGCCTCTGCATATAGCCGTGATGTGCGCAGACCCCCAGACGATTGATTTTGTGCTTCGCCACCTTCATATGGACCCGAATACGCAAGCATCTGATACTGGCAACACGCCCCTGCATCTGGCTGTATCTACGGACCGTTTGGAAGCGGCTGCCTTGCTGCTATCGCAGCCCAGCATCAACGACACGATTGAGAACAAGGATATGAAGACGCCCATGCAGCTGGTGACATCGACGGACATGATGCATCTGCTGCAGAATTCACGCGCTGAACTGCGATCGCGTATTGTGTATGAGCTGGAGGATTATGAGGCGAAAGCGTCGCAGAATGTGATGGGAAGTGAGGAAGAAATGGCCTTACTAGCGACGGTCTGTCTTCCTCGTGTCACAGCGGTAGACCTCGCAGTGGTGAGCCATACGTCAAACAACGATGTACTTCACAGCGCTGTTAAGTATAAATCGACGGACCTCATCAAGGCTTGTGTGAACAAAGGCGTCGACCCCTATGTCAAGGATATCAACGGCCGCAGTGCTGATAACATGACAGAAGACAAGATGATTCACGCCCTGTTGCGGCAGCTAGCGCATGCAGGTGCCGAAAACTCCATCAGTCTTCAGCAGTCGCCCAAGTATCGTGGATTCATGGGCAAGTGGACCAACTATGTGCACGGTTTCAAGACACGTTGGTTCGTGTTGGAGGATGGTGTTCTATCGTACTATCGAAGTCCAGAGGAGGAAGGACGTCAAGCCCGCGGTGTAATCCACATGCGTCATGCGGTCATCGTGCCAGACCGCAAAGAACGCAACCGATTCGAAATTGTGAGCAAGTCGAGCAAAGACACAATGCGTTGGTACTTGCGCAGCAGCGATGCAGCGGAATGTGTGCGTTGGATCCAGATCCTCGAAAAGGCTCGCCAGTTTTTGCAGTCCGACTCCTCATCGGCGCCTGACAAGAGTGTCGCTGCAACAATGAACCAGACCTCCCCTATGATCAACTCGCAAAGCCATCGCTTGAGCGGCTCGTTTGCTGAAGCGCCTGAGCCGGTCACTTCGCTGTCGGACAACATGCAAGAACTCACCTTTGATGACGCTGCCAGCGACGTTGGCAGCGTCGATGGCAGCGTCAGCGGGAGCACGGTCCTGCCGCATGTGAAGAACTTTGCTATGGTCAACAATATGATGACGCTACACTTTGAAGTATCCATGCAGCTGCTCGATGAGCTGGAACGCTCCGAAAATGCGACAAGCACGGGGCTGGCGGCGCCTGTGCAAGCAAGCAATGTGGTCGTTCCTACAGCCAGCACGGGCATTCCGCAGCCTGTGGCTACCGTATCTTCTACCTCGGCACGCTCGCAATCTGAAATCCGTGCGGCACTGCGTCGCTCGATGGAAGAGCGTGCCCAGCTTTGGCAGGAGTTTAGTACTATGACACAAGAGCGCGAGACGTATATGCGTAAGGAGATTGAGCGCTTGGAGAGGACTCGTCAGCTGTGGGAAGAGCAGGTGATGCTGATCGACAAGCAGCACAACGAGCTGATGGAGGAGCTGCGTGGCACGGCAAGTGAGAATGCACAGCTTCGCAAAGAGCGTCGCCTGTTCCAACAAAATGGAGCTGCTATTTCGACGCCAAGTAACGAAGATGGTCCTGTGCAAGACCAGTCCAACGGACTGCCGCATGCCGTGAGTGCTACAGCTGGTGCTGTTACGGCTGCCGCGGGCGCTGCCGCAGGCGCAGCTGGAGCAGCAGCTGGAATGATTTCGCACATCCTGCCGTCGCGCCAAAACACGTACAGCAGCGATACATACGATGACGACGATGATGAGTTTTACGACTTTGGTGAGACGGACGATACGTCGAACCTGTACGTCGAACCAGCATTGCAGTCGTACCATGACGACGACCAGGAGGTGGCGCCGAATGTGCCGGACAAGGACAATGCACCGCAAAAGCCGGACGAGGGTGCGGGCGCTGATGCCGATGTGGTGAGCGAGCGCAGTGGAGCGACTGGCGCTACAGCGACTGGCGCTGGCGCAGGGGCCGCCACGGCTGGAGCCGCAGGCGCTGCCGGCGCTGCATCGACGAGCGACGACAAGGCGTCGGCAAGTGACAAGAAAGAGGAAGACTCTGCTACGCCCAGTTCCAGTGAGGACGATGAAATGTTCACTGGTCCTGGGTTCGATCCGTACAACCATTTGCGTCACAAGATGCCGATCGGTAAAGACAACCGTCCTTCGATGTCACTGTGGGGCATTCTCAAGAACAACATCGGCAAAGACTTGACGAAGATCTCGTTCCCTGTGGCCTTCAATGAGCCTACGTCGATGTTGCAGCGCATGTCGGAAGACTTGGAGTTCTCGGAATGCTTGGATGCGGCCTCGAAGCAAAAAGACTCGCTTCGACGTATCATGTTTGTGGCTGCCTTTGCGATGTCAAACTATAGCTCGACAATTGGGCGAATTGCGAAGCCTTTCAACCCCATGTTGGGTGAAACATTTGAATATGTTCGTCCCGATCGTCACTACCGCTACGTAAGTGAGCAGGTGAGCCACCATCCTCCGATTTCAGCATGTTTCTGTGAGTCGCCTACGTGGGAGTATATGGGCTGCGTGGATGCCAAGTCCAAGTTTATGGGTCGCACCTTTGAGATCAAGCCTACCGGTGTGGCGCATGTCAAGTTGAAGGTCGATCCTGAATGGATCCCTGGTGGCCAAGGCACTAGCTTGGCTCACGCGCCTGGTGATGATAAACACGTGCTGGAGCACTACTCGTGGAACAAGGTGACAACTTGTATCAGTGGCTTCATTACAGGGTCGACGACGATTGACCACTATGGCGATATGGTAGTCACCAACCATGCCACCGGTGAGACATGCACACTGACGTTCATGCCGCGTGGCTGGCGCAGTGCGAATGCCTTCGAGATCCGCGGTAAGGCTGTGGATGCCAATGGCAAGACACAGTGGGAAATCGCCGGACGTTGGAACAGCCAGCTGATTGCACGACCAGCTACCAGTGGCTCTAAGGACTTGAATCCAGACTCGCAAGTGAGCCAGGATGACAAGAACTTGTTGTTATGGCGCAACAGCAAGAAATATCCTACACCTTTCAACTTGACTCCATTTGCCATTACGCTCAACTCACGCCCAGATGGCCTGAAAGATTACTTGCCGCCCACCGACTGCCGCCTACGTCCCGACCTTTCCGCATTTGAGGTGGGTCAGTTTGACAAGGCAGACCAGCTGAAAGTGCAGCTTGAGCAACTGCAGCGCGAGACTCGTGTGAAGCGCGAGCAGGGTCAACTTCCTCCCCATAAGCCTCACTGGTTTGCTAAGACGACTGACAAAGACACGAATGCATCGTTCTGGAAGCCTCTTACATCCAAGGATGAGCATGGCCGTGAAACGATGAACTACTGGATTGAGCGAGCTGAAGTTGGCAAGAAGCGTGCCAATCAGGAGCAAGCTGAATGGAAGGGTTGTGACCACATTTTCGGTAACATTGCTCAGTAAAAAAAGTACATACATAGACCCCGTTAGATGCGAAGCTTTTCTCTGCTAACGTCGAGGAGCCCCGATGCCCACCCGATCGATCCAGATCCCAAGCCCAGCGGGACAGATGCCCGAGGTGTTTTTTTTTACTAAGCGACTTCCTCCCCTCGACCGTCGCCGACCCAGCTCACTGGGTTCTGCACCGACTTACACAATTGCCGTGATGTCTGCCTTTCGCGCGACGCGCACGCTGCTAAACAAGGCCCCTCGCATCCCTGAATCTCCTCACAAGTACCACTACACGGAGGGCCGTACTCCGTTCTGGCGCAAGGTTCGCGATATCCTCTCGGTGAACCCGTATGTATTTCAGCTACCAATCCACCGAACTAACGCTGTAGGGACATTTCGTCGGGTCTGCCGCTCCCGCTTCTGGTATGTACTGGGAAAGATGATGTATTTAACAACACAGAACCGTTACCCGCAGCCTGCTTCGCGCCCTGAGAAGCCTGCTCCGGTGCCATCGAAGGGTATGTGTTTGAGATAACGTCAAGTGCATGTACTGACACTGGTGCTTCGTTATGCTTTGGACTTGGCAGCTTCCGGTATGTATAAGAGGAAGTATGGCTCTGACATTCTAGATATTGCGCAGAACTTGTACTATGACCGTGACTTCCGTCGCAAGTACCCTCAGACGGAAGTGATTACGCAGCAGTACCTGACGGAATTGCTGCTCGCCTCGCCCAACGAGGACGGCACAAAGAGGTATGTGTTCCGCGGGCGTACGCTCATATTATAGCCTGCCACAACCTGGCTCCGAGCAGACGACTGCGCTCACTCGCCCCTCGGACCTGGCCTCGCCTACGGCCTTCACTGAGGTCTTGGCCCAAGTGCAGGAGCAGCCTGAGAGCAAGTACTCGGCCTCGAACATGCCGCCTTCGTTCCCGTCGACGAAGCCCCAGCACATTTTGAAGATCCAGAAGGGTGCGATCCCCCACGGCAAGTTCGACTACTTCCCTGTGTACGTATCATGTACCTTCTAACATATATAGCGAGAACTATGCCTAGGTATAGATAGATGGAATCGAACTCTGGGACCTACTAAGATAGTTGTGTGGATGGTGGGCCTGCCAGGTTCGTTCGTCTGGCCCAGTTGGATCGTAGGCGAAGCCGTGTGTGCCTCTGGCGGACCACGTGGCCTAAAGCGGTGTCTTCCCTCGAACGTGGGGACTCGACGCGCTACGACCATGTATAGGTATGCTGCTAGTGACACTAATAGAACGCAGTCTGTATCAAAGGGCGAACCTCATCTCTGCCTTTGCGCTTAGTGTGTTGTCGGTCGTCCTCGCACTAGTAGCGCTCACGGGCTTGCAAGTAGAGCGCCCCGTGTTTTCCATTGATGTCAAGGATGTGGATATGTACGTTGCTTACGACACTGACATGTACAGTGTGTATGGTCGCGCGCGGTACCATGCGGATCGTCGTATCCAGAGCTACCTGGAAACGACATTTGATCTCGATATGGACTTGGAGCCCCTTTTTAACTGGAACACAAAGCAAGTGTTCCTGAGTCTCACGGCGTCCTACAAGTCGCCCAAGCGGGTAGGTTGTTCCTTGTACTCATCAACAGGGCACCAATGATGTGGTGATTTGGGACAAGATTGTGCGCCCCACAGATCAGACAAGTATGATTCTACACGATGTTCATCACAAATACGGTCTCCGTGAATACACCAAGTCCTTTGCGTACGTGACCATCAGCTAACCAGACAGGAATATCACGTCGATGGATTTCCGCTTGGAATACAATGTAATGCCCTATGTCGGTTTCCTGCAACGTGGCGTGACACTTCGATCGGCTCCCATCACCTTCGAGGAGAGCCCAACGCTGAAGAGCAGTAAAGTAAAGCTCATGCCATATTAATGTAGAACAGAACGAAACAGGGTATGACTATGAAGACATTAGCTTAGCGCTGAGAAGAAGGTGCGCTTCCGCTTGGCCCGCGACTCCTTCTCTGCCGAAGCCGCTGCACTAGCACCAGCCATCTTGGAAGGGGGTAAGACAGGTGCACGAGTATCATTCGAGTCCGAATCCGAGTCCGAATCCGAATCCGAGTCTGAATCAGAAGACGACGAAGACGATTCAGATTCAGATTCGGATGAACTGGCCGAGGAGGGCTCGGCCGTATTGGAGCCACCAACATCTGCACTGACTTCAGAAGCACTGGTCGATACGAGCGGGCTTTCTTGGCGCGACAACGTACGGCGTAGAGCTGAAGGCCGAAGTTCAGAGAGCTTCGTAAACAGTCCTGACGAGGCACGCTGCTTTGGCTGAGAGGACACGTCCGACGAGGGGCGGTCCACAGCGTCCATATACACAGTATTGGAGCGCTGAGGTGTGCTAGATTGAGGGGCAGGGGCAGGTCCGTGCATACGGGATTGCGAGCGGCTCGAGTGAGACTCTGGTTGCGAAAAGAACGGTTCCATGCTTTCAAAGCTCGTGGCAGTTTCATCCAACATGGAGGTGTCATCGGTCAAAGACTGTGGTAAGGCTGAGCCTGCAGAGTGGGTAGGTACAGTACGGACTAGGCCCCTTTCCATGGAAAAAGGGCAGTGTCAGTCATGGATCACGAATTTAACGAGAGTACTCACGTGTAGAGGCCTCTTGCGAGGCAGCGCCATCCTTGCCAACCAGAGAAACCAGGAGCTTTTGCTCCTCACGCTCTGTAGCATTTTTACGCTGTTTCTTCGCTTTCAGGTCGTTCAAACGTTGCTGCATGGCGACGGAGCCTTCCGCCATGAGAACCTGCACAGCAGCTGCAGCCGCAGACGCGTGCTCGTCGGTGCGTACATCGTGGACAATAGTCGTTTCATCGCCCGCATTCGTTGTATCCGGGACGTCATCGTCTGCAGCTGCTGGGACAGGCTGGTGTCCTTGCTTCGCCTGCTCCTTCTCCAGCTTTTTGGCAGCCTGTTCAGCCCGAAAAGCCTCCATTTCCGCTTTCGTACGACGATGGCGTTTTGGCTTATCGGTATCCTGCGAAGGCGGAGGCATGGATTGTGAGGAAGGAGGAGCCGATTGCGAGAGGGGAATGTCTTCGTCGTCCTCGTCCTCGTCGTGAGCAGCGTTTAGTTGGGCTGGCTCCTCATGCACAGCCGCTACCGTACTCTGTTCGGCAGGGGTTTCCTTGGCTTTACGCTTACGTGACGATTTGGGCGTCGACGCGACAGAGGGCGCTGCCGCTGGGGGCTCATTTGGGTCTGTGAGACGCGCTACCTCTGCCACAGAGGAGTCGGCCACATGGCTGGTGGGAGCAGCCGCCGTCTCCGAAGACGGCTCAGGCATAGGTTCTGCGGTCACCGGAGGAACAGACGGCGTAGCAGAGGTAGAGGTGCCCTTCGACTTGCCTCGACGGCCACGAGAAGTCTTAGAAGGTGTAGCAGCAGGCTCTTGCGACGGAGTCGAAGCCGATCCAGCACTTGTCCCAATGCTGGACTCTGGGAAGTCCACATGCACTGTAACAGAAGGCTCGCGCGAAGCAAATACTTGGAAAGCACGAATATCCTCACTGTCATCCAAGTCGATGCGCATACCATCACCGGCTTGGTACGAGAGAGAGATGGGTGTACCAGCCGCCAAATGGTATTTGTCCGCGACAGCTTTACGTGCGGATGCAAGGCTAAAGGTGGAGTCCAAGACGCGGTTGAAACCTTTGCCAAACGAAGTACGGAAAGCCACGATCGTCTGCCACATCGGAGTACGTAAATCCAAGGGGTTGTTGAAGCCAGTATCTGAGTGTGTAGGACCGCGCGATTTCCGGCGCTTTGGCATAGGCGAAGCCGTGTGTTCACCTGCAGGAGCAGATGCCGACGGTGTAGGGGGCATAGGTGTAGTAGACTTGGGACCTTTTGCAGAGTTTCTTTTCTTCGAAGGTGATTTGTTCACCTGCGGGGAACTAGTTTGAGCTGTCACTGCGACACTGCGATCCGCTGGAACGATGGAGACCGCCATAGCATGGCATGGCGATAGCAACACGACGACTACGCGGGCCAGTACATCACGTGATCGCGTTGAACATGGTGAAACCTTCAGGTACGCTGATGCAGGGCCAGGGCGTCTAAGGATAGCTCTCTATCGGAATCAAACTAAAGAATACAGTTAAAAGTCAGTAGCACGTCCGCCGAAGGACCACTCAGATTTCCAGCGAAGCGGGTCGGATTTCGGCCCTCCCACTTCACCAGTTTCAGGGTTGGTATCGCCTTTGAAGTCAGCGGCAGGGGCTTGGCGGGCATCCGGATGGAGATTAATCACGTTGCCATCTTCATCCTCGCTCACAAAGGGCGTCTTATCTAGGTTGATTAGTAGAGACCAAAACATACTTTCATTTTCACGAACAAGCCGTTCAAACTCTTCTTGGTCCTCCTTGGGAAGTCGCATGGGGCTAGGGCGGTCGAAGGGGAACTCTGTACATGTTGTAGAGCCGGTGGAAAAAGAACGCCGCAGGAACAGACCAGGACGTAGAACGTTGCGTAACAGCAGCATGGCAAAAGTAAGAAGAAGAGGCGTACATGGCCCCTACCGCCACAGTATACCTCCACTTTCAGACCGACTGATGCAGAGAGAGCAGCAACACCCATGAAAAGATTGTAATATGTACGAAGAACTAACGAAAGAGAGAGAAGGAGGGAAAATCGTAAATGCAAGCAAAGAATGAAAACGGTGCTTGTTCGAGTTACCGTGCGCGCGTCGCAGCAGTAAACGGGCGCACTGTACGAGCAGGACTCGAGGGCAGGGCAGAGAGCCGCGTACGCGATACGTCGGTACGTGGGATACCGGAGCTGAGAGCAGGACGCGCATCTGTTGGTCGCAGAAGGGAAGACCGACGTCGGCGCTGCTCCAGGAAAGAGCGACGACGAGCAGCGGCATTTTCTTGATCCGCCTCGAGGTTGGCCATACGAGCAGGAACACCGCGTGGCTTGACAGGACCAGGCGCCAGTTGGACATCCTCGCCGCCTGTATCTTCTTGTGCGTCGGATTTGAGAGACTCGAGTGGGATACGGACCACTCGCTTGAGGAAGGGCGAGGGTCGTTCCTCTTCGTCGACAAGAAGCCACTGTGGATCCTGCGGCAACGCATTCAAATCCTGTGGTACTGTGCGCGAAGAAGGAAGGCCAGATGTCGTACTCTTCGCCTGTGACGTAGCACCGAAAGATGTGGCTCTTGACTTGCGTGGCGTGGGTATCACAGAGGGACGCCAGGGCAAAGCTTCGCGCCACATACACGAGGCATCTTTCATCGAGCAGTCGGACACGTCTGCCTCAGCACGACGCAAACGCGCCAATGCCGAAGGAACAGCGGTCGTAGTCATCACAGCGGCCGACGTACGTGCTGGTTCTTCATCGTCGACCCATTCCTCTTCTGTCGCCGTGGGCATGGTCCGCGAAGCAGGCGACTGCAATGACAATGCACCTTCTTCTATGCGAGACCGAAGCAGTTCTTCCCCTTCCAATCCCTTGGTAGGCAAAAAAGAAGAGCGACGCGGTTTGCCACGATGCGATACTCGACCCAGCGAAAGACTTTCTTGGCGTGTGGCACGCAACTGCGCAATCAAGGTATCCTTTTCTTGCAGAGCTCGACGTTGGCGTTGCAGTTCCTCTTCCATCTGGGCTTTCTCACTGCAATACTGTTGAAGCAGCTCCTGACGATACGAGGTACATGCTTCTTCGCGTCGGCATAACTCCAATTCGCGCGTATGCAAAGCCACTTCACGTTCGTCCAAAGCTTGCAAACGTGCATCGTTATCGGACGACAACGCAAAGGCTTGAAAGCGCTCATCTAGCTCCTTTTCTCGCTGTGCAAGAGCGGCCTCCCGTGCTGTGAAACTCTCCACCTGTGCCTGCAAACGTTCCTTCTCACGTTGGACCGACTTGTGCAAAAGAGCGACTTCATGGGTCCGGCATGCCATCTTCACCTGCTTGATCTGCAACAGTTGACGAGTTGTGGGACGGCGTCGATGATCAAGTTGCAGCATCGCATTCACGGCTTCTTGCAAGTCGCGTGAGTAGGGTCGTGGCAAAGATGGGATCATGCCCTGCTTGATTTTGCGCGTAAGCTCTGCCTGGTTGGCCGCATCAAATGGAGGCGATAAGGCGCAAAGTTCATAGACAATACACCCTAAAGCCCATACATCCGACTTTATATCGTAAGGCTGTCCTGTAGCCAGTTCAGGACTCATGTAATAGGGTGTGCCGACGTAAGTATTTGCAAAAGCTTGGGAAGCAATCTGCTTGCTCAGACCAAAATCGCCCAGCTTGACATTCTGATCAGCGTCAAGAAAAACATTCTCTGGCTTCAAATCACGGTGCAGAATGGCCTGCGAGATGCCACGGGTACCCGGTGGGCCGTGGACGGATGTGCGATAATGGCACGCTTCCAATGCGGCGGTCATTTGCGCAAAGAACGACCAAACAGTATCTTCCGGAAGGTGCGTCTTGGTGCGTCGGCAGCGTTTAATAATTGCACCAAGATCACCGCCTTCACAGAGCTCCATGACGATGTAGAGGATGCCGTTTTCTGTGTCGACATATCGCTCTTCGTAGCGCACGACATTGTCATGCTGAAGTGTGCGAAGGATATTTACCTCAGAGACGATATGTTTCCGATCTCTCTCACTCATACGCTCAAAGTTGAGCTCCTTTCGAGCGAACAGTATGCCATCCGACTTGCGGCGCACCTTGCGGATCAGTCCAAAGGTGCCACTACCAATGACATCCAAGGCCTCATCTATCGAGAGTTAGTGTCTGTCCCTCCCAACAAAGAAATAACGTACACCCATCGATAACATGGACCCCATTGCCTGCTGAGCGACGAGGGATAGCCCCTGCTCCCGGCCGCATACTGAAGCGCGGACGAAGAGGATCCTAGGAACGACTCGCAAAAATGACCCCGCCTTCTCACGTACGTAGAAACCAACACTCACGTAGGTGTTACTTGCGCACGTGGAGTCACGTGATGACCTGAACCCTGCGAGGCGGCGTTGTAGTGGGCGTTGGCAAGGGCTTAGTAGGCGTGCAGTTGTCCATAGGGGAGGTGCAATCAACGTAACGTGCGGACTACCAACGACTTTTTGGTCTCAATCACTACAGGCACGTCATACCTTGACGAAGGCATGGATGAAAATTCATGGCGAGAATGGTGGCGCTTTGCCGTGGAGGAGCATGGTATAGGGACCTGTACTGCTTCGATGAATCGGGCCCCGTCCGGCCAGCCTGATATGCTGGCTTTTCGCCAGGGAGAACAGGTCACAGTGTTGTACCAAGTCGCGCACCCTGGTCATGCAGACTACCCTGGGGGTCTATATCTGGGATGTTGTGCGTACTCGATTGGATTGTTCCATGGAAGTGACATGCGTGTCATGCCTCCGCTCTATTCTGTGGGACTCGTAGACGCACAGATTCCGTTGAAAGAACGTGCGAAGGCCCCTACTACACCTGTACAAAGCATCCATCTTCCGCCAGGGTATGTACTCACACGAACCAAGCCATTTGAGGAGGCTCCTTCCGAGGCGCCAGCGCCGTCCACCTCTTCACAGACCTTGCCGCAGACTGTGCGCACCCCGCCTGTGATGAGTATGGATCCTGAGGAGGACGAGAAAATGTGGGGGGACAGTCGCGATGGAGAGGACCCTACGTATGCCATCTATGATGCCTACTTTCAGCCCGTGGGATACAATGACATGCCATCGAACAAAGGAGATCGGCCTGCAACCAATCACAGTCATGAAGCCCTGTTGCAAGCGTTGGATGGCCTCGACACGGCTGATGTGTCAGGGGTGGCCGACGACTCAATGGTGCACCCACGTCCGATTGACGAAGCTATGAACCAGATGACTGGCGATGGAACGAATCGGCTTTTGCGCGACTCGATCTCGATTCCCGAAACGCAGATGTCGAGTACGACGCGATCGACGTCCAATGCGAGTGGGTACCATGGTAAGTATGTTCAGACGCCCGAGTTTGATCGGATGTACCACCGGCAGTCAACGCCGCATCGAACGGGAGGCCGGCCCATAAGCTCGGACATGGGTCATGTAAGCTCGCCCTTGCGCAGGCTGCATACGCCAGAGAAGGCAAGTACACCGATACGTTCGCTACCTATGATGGCCTCCTCCTCGTCCCTGCCGACGCCGCGGTCTGGAACGCCTCAGGATGGGACGCTTCCCACGCCGGCGCCAAGCGTGCATGGTTCACCTATTGGGAAGCCGACGTTGGACACGTCGGAGAACGCTTTGTCAGAGCGAGCGCAGCTTTTCCAGCAATGGACAACGCTCCTGACAGATCGATCCAAAGCCAGTCGGACGCACAAGAAAGCGTTGCAGCTGGTCCATGTGGGTGTGCCGCATGCGCTGCGTGGGCGTATATGGATGTTGATGGCCGGCAAGAGGATGCATCCCAAAGAAGGCGTATTTCAAAAAATGTGCCAAGCGTGTGAGGAGTCGCTGCAGGATCCGACCAAGTACCCCTTCTCGATGCTGATTGAGCAGGACCTGGACCAGTGCTTCCCCAAGACGCAACCGTTTGAGGGCTTGAACGGCTCAACACGTGATGATATCCGGCTGATTTTGTACGCCTATGCTTATTACCACCCTGACATCGGGTACACAGAGGGCATGTGCCTGGTGGTAGGTATTTTGCTGACACACTTGGAGCGTGAAAATGCGTTTTGGCTCCTGGATACCTTTGTGCGCGAGTATGGGATGGATCGCGTGTACGCAGGCCACATGCAGCGACTGCATATCGACAACTTTGTGGTCGACGAAATCCTGCGCTTGGTCCGCCCGGCCCTCCACCATCGCCTGAAAGACTTGCACATCGAGCCTATTCTGTTTATGCCAGGCTGGATCTTGCCGCTGTTTGTTCGGACGCTGCCATGGACCACTCTCCTCCGCGTATGGGATATGTTCTTATGCTACGGACATCCCTTCTTGATCCGTGTCGTTGTAGCGATCGTGTGCCTCAGTGAGGAGTCGCTTATGCAGCTCACTGACCCGAACGATCGGTCTGCGGCATTGCGGCAGCTTGTGTTTGTCAACCCTGCGCCGCTAAATGAGCAGCAGCTTCTACGCCAGGCCTTGGAACTGCCGATCACAGACAAGGAGATTCTCAAGATGGAAATCTCAGCTGAAGGCTTAGTGAACCCCGCCGCGCGACCCTCGACGGCGCTGGATCGCAACGAGAACGTGTTGCGGGGACAATTGCAAGGGAAACCTGTAACGAAAAAGACACTTCGTTTGCTTACAGGTCGCAAGAAACGCAAATAAGGACAATATATACATCATTATCTAGCATGCATGTAGGACACGAACAGTCTTATCAAAACCACAGCTGGCAATGCGACCATCTGGCAGGACGGCCACGCCCTTAATCACCGTGTTGCCGCTTTGGCGCCAAGCTGCGGCTGCAAGGGCCGCATTCACAGAGGCCGACGAATGCGACGTCGCTGCCATGCCATGGCATCGCACTCGGGCAAGGATCTCGCCAGAGAGGCCGACCAGACGCAAGAGACCATCTTCGCCTGTCACCCACACCGCATCGCCTGCCTTCGTCCATGCATGCCGCGGATTCGCGAACGCAGACGAGGGCGCCTCTGTCCAGAGCGTAGTGCGCCGCTGCTGCGAAAAGAGAGGGAGGAGAAGCAAGCGCGATAGTGAATGGTTCGCTGTGCTGTCAATGCGATCCGTGCCGCCATGATCGCCTGTTTGCGCAGCAACATACTTGCCAGAAGGATGCAACGTCAGATGCAGCTGTGGATAAGTATACAGTATACATACCAAGGAGTAGCCAGCATGGTAGTCATCTGGATCCGGGTTGGTATTGTAGCGAGCCATGGTCCAATCTGGCGCTGCTTCGGGCGCCGGGGATGACATGGGCAAAGCGACATAGTGCAGCTCAACATTGTCGCGGCACGTATACACCAGCCATGTTCGCTCCGTGGACCATGGTTGTCCGTCTGGCGAGACAGGGCCTAGCACGAACAAGATCGATTCAGGGTTGGTAGTCACAGGCATTTTGTGCACATGGCGATACGTCGGGACGCCGTCATGCGCCACGACTTCGTAGATATGGATGGCTTTATCGTAGCCAGCACTCGCCATAAACCGACCGTCGTCACTATGCGCGATGCGGACGACAAACTTAGTATGATCTTTGAGCGTTTGGACCGCGCGATCGCATGTCAAGTCCCATACGATCACTTTGCCATCCATGCCAGCTGTCACGGCGTACGAAGGGTACGCTGACGCTTGGGAGACGTCCAGGACAGCGGCATCGTGCCCACCATAGGCATCCTTGTACAGCATTCCCACGACTTCGCCTGTCGTTGCATTCGTGAACACAATACGTTTGTCGGCCCCGGTCGTCGCTACGCACGGGCCCTCCATGCCAGGGTACGTAGCAGGAGCGATGGACAGAATGTTGCCAGTATGCAAGTGTTCGTACGTATGCTGAAGGGTATAGGAGGTAGGCGAGGCCGGTGTCGGTAGTATATCATCGTCCTGCGTGTCATGGGTTAACGATACATTCGCGAGCTGCTCCGCCATGGCCTTGGAGGCAGCATGCTCAATCAGTGTGCGCAAATCACGCGAGACGGTAGGAAATGCAGTAGCATCAGATTGAGTGTATACACGCTCTGCCTCAAAAGCGGCCAATGTGTCGTGGTACTCGTGCGAACGCAAGAATTGCGCAACGATCTCTTCGCACGTCTGCCGCATGTCATCGCGGCTCAGCTGCATGGCGGAAGAAGGACAGGAACAAAATGGGGCCCAAATTCGCCTCTCCACTTCGACATCATCGCACGTCCATGTCGCCGTCCAACATGGATCTCGCAGCGAAGGAGGTCTTGGCCAACAAGCTGCGCCATCCGGGCCATACTACGGCAGCGGCGCCACCGGCGCCGCCACCAAGCGCTGGACCTACGGATCCTTTTGAAGGCGCTATCGAGCCTGTCTTGATCACTGAGCCTGTCGGCGACGAGCGGCCACGCAAGCGCATCGTCACAGCTCGACATCTTGAACACTTTCAGCACACCGCACTGTTCGGCGAGATCCTTGGATTTATTCGTGCTTGCAACCAAGCAGTAAAGGGGCATACACTGACGGAGTCAGAAGACGTAAGCCCTGTCATCCAAAGCCTTCTTGACGTGCTGGACCGTGTCCGTACCTTGGTCGACGAGACGCCGCGCGATACAGACTCTGCTTCGGTCTCCCGCTTCGGCAATCCTGCTTTTCGTACCCTATATACGAAGATTTGCGACGCTACGGATACGTTGCTACAGCGCATTCCCGGCCTGGAAGGCGATTCTCACCGTGCCGCACGTCAGCAACTGTCGGTTTATTTTTACGAAGCATGGGGCAACGCGAAACGTATTGACTACGGCAGTGGTATGGAGCTGAATTTCCTGTGCTGGATGCTGGGCCTGGTGAAGTTGGGCGTTCTTGATCTGGCAAAGGATGCCAGGACGTTGGTGCTTCGCGTATTCTGGCGCTACATTGAGATTATGCGTGTGATCCAAGCCACGTACTGGCTCGAACCTGCTGGTAGTCACGGCGTATGGGGCTTGGACGACTACCATTTCCTGCCATTCTTGTGGGGCGCCGGTCAACTGGTCGATCATCCGTTCCTTCGTCCCAAGTCCATTCACGACAGCGAAATGGTGGACGAGTGTTCGACCAAGTACATGTACTTTGCCTGCATTCAGGCCATCAATGCTGTGAAAACCGAGTCGCTTCGCTGGCATTCCCCCATGCTCGATGATATTTCCAGCGTGCGTACATGGGCCAAGGTCAATCAGGGTATGGTCAAAATGTACCTAGCTGAAGTGCTATTGAAATTACCAATTGCACAGCATATCTTTTTCGGCTCACTTCTGTCGTTCGGTGATATGGACGACGACGATGTTGCGGGCGTCGAAGAAGACGAGCATGGCCATCGCTTCGAGGCGGGAGCAACACCGCACAAGCATGGGCACGGCGAGGGCCAAGCCGCCGGCTGGGGCGATTGCTGCGGCATTCCCATACCCAGTGTATTTGCAGCCCTGGAGAAGGAGCGAGAGGCCGGACACCGTCCTGCGACCGAATGGCCCGTTCGACGTATTCCTTTCGACTAGTAACAGCAACAAATAACCATTATGATTCAACTAACTAGGTAACATGCATGATAGTTGCAAGGTGCATCACTGCAACTACGATTCAACAAGGCCCTGCCTTTAAACAAGAGTGAGGTTGTTGGCCGACGTGCCGTTGTTCGACACCGTCACAAACTTGTCAAGCTGGCCAACCGAGTAAAACTCACCAGGAGCCGGGCGGCCAACGAACTGCAGCGTCTTGTTGGCCTCGTCGAACTCAAAGTACTGGGAGAACTGCGAGCTGTCGTCGCTGAACGAGCAAGGCTGAATCTGCAGGTGCGAGTTCTGCGCAGCCAGAACAGCAGCGTGCACACACTGCTGCTGCACGGCGTCAGTAGTCGAAAGCAGACCATAGTGCTTCGTGCCGTTGGCCTTGTATCCCATAATGTCAGAGTCGCATTCCGTGAAGACCATAGGCGCAGCCTTGTCACCGACCACCAGCTCCAGAGGGGAACCCACAGTTGAGACATTCATGTTGTTAGCCTGCAGGGTACCAGACACATTGTAGCTGGTGCAGTTGATGTTGCTCACAATCTTCGAGTTGGCAGGGGCAGGAGCAGCCGCGGGAGCCGGGGCAGGAGCAGGCTCCGAGGCCGGGGCTGGTGGCGCAGGGGCCGGGGCAGAAGCGGGGGCCGGGGCAGAAGCAGGAGCAGGAGCAGGAGCCGGGGCCGGCGCGGGGGAGGAGGTAGGAGCCGCAATCACAGCCTGGCAGGCAGCAAGGGCAAGCAGGACAGGGGCCGCGCGGAAGTACATCTTGAAGGGAGGGGTGTGAGGTGGACAGAAACGGTAGACTGGTTATTTATATACGGATTGCTTGTTGAAGGGTGGGAATCTGTCCACAATGTAGGGCCATGCGGAAGGTGTTGAACAGTTGCATATGAGGCCTGTAATTGGGGCCTTGGCGCGTTTAAAATAGAATTCAACATGTTTGTCGTTCCAACACATAGGGACATTGTGTTTCTATCCACGTGATGACTAAATTCGGCACCCTCTTTAGACGGTTTTGTACGGAATAGGTAATCTTCGGTGTCGACCAGATTTCTAAGTGGCAGTGCTTACCTTTTTTAAGTCATCGACCTGCGAAGATGCCTGTAGGCGAATGGGTGACACCATCGCAAACCGAACAGGCATTCCTGTTGCAGGCGCTCAAGACATCGGCAACTCGTGTCGATGGTCGGAAGTTTGGACAAGGTCGTCCTATTGATATCCAGTTCAATGAAAGGCTAGGTTGGTGCCAAGTATCGATAGGTGATACCATGTATGTAACACGCGTCGCATTTCCCCACTGACATGCTAGTGTGGTGGCCTCCGTCGAGGCATCCCTAGGCCCACCTCGTGCTGAACGGCCGTATGAAGGCCAGCTTCATATTGTGACAGACATCTCTCCGATGGCAGGTGTTGAGTATGATGCCGGCGGTGTAGCGGGCGCGACGGAAGCACGTGAGCGCGAAGCGTTGTTTGATCGCATGATCGATCGCGCTGTACGTCATACGGAAGCTGTGGATCGCGAAGCCCTATGTATTGTGGCCGGCAAGGTCGTGTGGTGCGTCACACTGACCGTCCATTTGATGGCGGATGCAGGTGCACCTGTAGATGCAGCTGTATTGGCCAGCTTTTTGGCCTTACGACACTTCCGCAAGCCTGAGGTCTCGGTAGTGGATGGCGAAGTCATCGTGCATTCCTCTGACGAACGTGTGCCTGTACCATTAGCATGCCATCATCTCCCTTTGGCCGTGTCGTACGCCATCTTTGTCGTGCAGCCGTCCACGGATGAAGAACGAGCTTTGCTCCTGGCGCAGTCACGTACAGCCTCAGCAGGGCTGGATGAGCATGATATGGACGTGGACAATGCACCAACCGACGTGGATGTCCCTGTTGCTCTGTTGGATCCGTCACTATTGGAGCAGACACTGGCGCATTCCAGCATTACTTTTGTGATCAATGCACAGCGCGAAGTCTGTGTACTCGATAAGGCGGGTGGTGCCTCGTTGCCCTACAAGGCCATCCTTGCTCTCCTCCAAGATGCTGCGATACGGGCGGGCGAACTCAATAAACTCGTGGAGGCTGCCCTGACCAAGGACGCGAGTGAGCGTGTGGTCTCTGTAACGTAGATCTACTTGTACAATAGCGTATACCTACCTATATATATATTCTCACTCTCACCTCCCTCCACTTGCTGCCCTTGTCGACCCCTGGCCGCCATGACCGACGCGACATGGACTGTGCATACAGCCCCCCACCCAAAGATCGATAAGTTGTCTGAGCCGACGGAGGTAACCCCACCTGCATATGGTCCCAAACCTTCCTATTTGGAGTCTAGCCAGGCGCGACACTGGATGTTCAGTGCACGGGAGCTACAACGGCAAAAACAGGAAGCACATGACCATGCCGCTTCCCTCTTGCGATCAGCGACAGATGCGGAGGCTTCTGTTGAGCCTCTTTCTGCCGAGGAAGAGGTAGCGATTATACGTTTCTATCTCCTTCGAATTGGGAAGATCGTCAAGGCGTTCGGACTGCCTTCGCTCATCGAAGCGACAGCCATGACACTCATGAAACGCTTCTATTTGCGGAATTCGTGCATGCAATTCCATCCGAAGCTCATCATGTATGTATCAAAAGCGAGAAACTCATATCCAGGTTGACCAGCATCTACCTTGCTGCCAAGGCAGAGAATTACCCTATACCTTTATCGCATTTCTGTGCTCAAATCAACAAGAGTGCAGGTGCAGCCCCGACTGAGAGTAAGCCATCAGCCGCGCGAGGCGATGTGACGGAGAGTATTCTCAGTGAACTTGAGTATGGTATGGTGTTGAGTTTAGACTTTGAAGTGGCTGTCCATGGCGCACATCGTGCTCTTTATGGCTTTATCTTGGACTTGCAAACGGTGGAGCCATCGCTTACACGCGACGATTTGATGGTGTTTGCAGGTACTGCACAAGGCTATATTCATATGAGTCGTTTGACAGACGCCGAGTTTCACTATGCACCCTCCCAAATTGCCATTGCTGCTTGTTATATGGCAACAGCGTCGCGGCCTCAAGGCGAGCCTCTCAGTGGGAAGACGTTGGTTCTCAAATGGATTGATGCGAAGGCATCAATGGGTGCCACACTGCATATGAAGCAGAGGCACGAGCGCAGCACATGGCAACAAAAGCGACAGGACATTTATACCAAAGGCAAGAAAGTCAGCGCTTTTGCGCCAGCTTCAGAGGCAACAGCTGAGACGGGATCTTCATCTGAAGAGCATTCTGTCGACTATATCAAAGAAAATGGCCTTGGAATCGAGAAGGACACTTTACTCTCTATTGTAGGGTCTATTGTCGAGTTGATCCGATCTGTCATGGCGCCGCAACAAAAACCAGAAGAAGCACCACGTCCAGCGCTCGATATGGAACGTGTGAAATCCATTGATCTGAAATTACGTGCTACATTGCTCCAATTTGACAAACTACATACTGAAAGGTTCGTTTTATTTATACTCATTCCAGTTCCCGCAAACGTAGTGCTGGCGAAGAGTCGGGTCCGACCAAGCGCGCACGCCTCGATACCCAAGACTCGGATTCCGAGTGATCTCGTTTATGTAGGTGTGTACAACATCGATGGCCCACAACGCGCTTCTACCACCTCCACACACCGCGTTGGCTCTCGCGATGGAGGAAGCGTGTAGCGACACGGCGTCCGGTAGAGAAGCACGTCCGTCAATCGAGCGACTGCATCCCGATGTGATCAATCGAATAGCGGCTGGAGAGGTATGTTCTTTATTGTATCTTATATCTCTGATCATTCAACGCCCATCCAACGCATTGAAAGAGTTACTGGAGAACAGCTTGGATGCTGGCGCAACACAGATCAAAGTGATATGCAAAGAGGGCGGCATGAAACTACTGCAAATCCAAGACAATGGATGTGGTATACAAAAAGATGATTTACCTCTTCTGTGCGAAAGGTTTGCCACGTCCAAGCTACGCCAGTTTGAGGATCTTTCCCACATGACGACCTTTGGCTTTCGTGGAGAAGCATTAGCCAGCATCAGCTATGTATCTGCCTCAGTCCAGGTAGTGACCAAGATAAGAAAGGATGCATGCGCCTATAAGTACGTTGTGAAGCTCTGACACATAGGGCTGCCTATTTTGCAGGGGCATTGCAATCGGATCCTACACCTTGCGCTGGGACAGATGGAACGTCGATCACTGTCCAAGATCTCTTTTTCAATGCACCACAAAGAAGAAAGGCATTCAAATCCAATTCTGAAGAATACAATCGTATTCTTGATGTCATGTCCAAATATGCACTTCATTTCGGTGCCAGAGGCGTAGGCTTTTCCTGCAAGAAAGCTGACGTTGCTGCCCTCGATTTGAATACACCAAGCCGGTCTTCCTTGTCTACCTTAGATGTGATTAAAGTTGTATATGGGTCGACGTTGGCCAGAGATCTTCTTCATATACCCCCCATCGAAGAAGACGCGCTCGGCCTCCGTGCTGAAGGTTGGATGAGTAATGCCAATTGGATCTCGAAGAAAGCCGTTTTCATATGCTTCATCAATGATCGTCTTGTGGAAAGTCCTAGTTTAAAACGCGCTTTGGAGTCAATGTATGCTTTATTCTTACCGAAAGGACGTCATCCATGGATCTATGTACATATTACTATTGATCCTACTCGCATTGACGTCAATGTACATCCGACTAAGCAGGAAGTTCATTTCCTAGATGAGGAGGACATTTTTGAGCTCATTACTACCAAGGCCCAAGACATTCTCTCCAGTCACAGTTCATGTCGTGTATACTCTACGAACAAGGCGCCCATGGGCAAAGAGGTATCTGACAATACAGTTCAAATCCTCCGTTCACAATCGTCTGAACGGTATGATCCTCGGCATCTTGTGCGTGTAGATCACAAGGATCAGTCCTTGGATGCTATGTTGGTTACACCAAAAAAAGCAACTGTATCACGCGTAGATGGGTCAGATGCAATTCCAGAATCAGCGTGTGAACTGACCAGTATCCTTGAATTACGGCGCGAGTTGGACACAGATGCCGATCCTCATCGTACGACTATGCTTCAAAATCATTCTTTTGTGGGCGTTGTAGACTTGAAAAAAGGCCTAAGTCTTATACAATATGGAACGCAGCTGTATTTGGTGCACCACGGCATTCTAGTTGAAGAGTTTTGCTACCAGCTTGCCCTGCGCCAGTTTGGCGCTTATATCACCGTGCAGTTGGATCCACCGACCCTTCTTTCGGACCTTGTGGGTCTTGGGTATGATATGGAGGATGATGAGGAGCAAAAAAAGGCGATCGGTATTCCCCGTGAGGATGTTATCCAGCGCATCTGTCGGACCATTCTACGTCGTGCAGATATGCTGCAAGACTATTTCGGTATTGAAATTGATCCAACAACTGGGCTCGTCCATGCTATTCCAACGCTCCTTCCCAATCATGGTCGTTTCGGACTCGCTCTAGAACGTCTTCCCACCTTCTTCTTTCGTCTGGGGCCCCAGGTAGACTGGGACAATGAAAAAGGCTGCTTTTATACAATGTGCCGTGAACTGGCGTACGCTCATGTGCCCGCCAGCTGTGGTACCTACCATTTGACGATCCCAGATGAAGCTCAAGAGGAAGAGACATGGACCATCCAGCATGTTTGGTTCGCGCATATGTCCAACATACGTGGCCGAATCGTCGTGCCGAAATCTATGCCCGAGGATGCTATGCTTAAGGTGGCTAACCTGCCGGATTTGTGTACGTATTTGGTATACCTAACCGAAGATCGTGTATTTGAACGCTGTTAATGATTCAAGTCTATTCAAGGGTATAGTCTATCAGCGTAGTTCGTTATTTCGCGCCCGCATCAAATACACTCAACAGCGCAAAGCATGCATAAAACAAACCCACTGGGTAAGCAACTAGAAATCGCTGGTTATGCATGTTTAAGATGGACACAAAAATACCAGACGCTGACGTGCAACACCACAATATAAACAATGGCGAAATGATCAGGCCAAGGGTGCCACTACAGGTTAAAAGAAGAGAGCAACGTACTTGAGTTTAATGAAGACATTGATGATCGTCAGTAAGCACAGAGGAAGAAGGCAGTATCCAAGCACACTAGTCACACGCGAGGCGTCAATACCACCGTCCGACATGAGGTTGAGAATGAGGTAGATGGAAATCACACCCATTAAGCCCACACCATAGACATAGCCAAACTGCGACTTGCCCGACTGAGGATAAGCTTACATCGTCGACGTACCAAAAGAAGTAACATTCCGAATACAAAACAAAACAAAAGGGGCCCGGCTAGATCTGTGTCGTCCATCATATGGGCATCCTTTGGGTGATCGGGAGAAAACTTGTGAAAGGGATTCAGGACAGCCAAGGATTTGTCCCAAACATGAGGCAAATTGATGTCAAGCTCTGTTACATGTTAAACGAAAATATACTACAAACCTTCCATCAAGGAAGGCTCACCAGGAAGCCCTCCTGTGCCAAATGCTGAGATCCAATCTGTTGACATGGTCGTACTCCAACACGGCCATGCAACGCGACGGACGTGATGGGTTTGGATGATGACTAATCAACAGGGCACGGATCCTGCAGAGCAAAAAAAAAAGTTTCGCCACTTTCTCATCTGCGCCCTCCTCTTATCATGCCTCAGAACGAGTACATTGAGGAGCACATCAAGCGCCATGGTCGCCGTCTCGATCATGAGGAGCGCATGCGCAAGCGTGAGGCTCGTAGTGCTCACAGGGCTTCTGCTGTGGCCCAGAAGACCATTGGTTTGAAGGCCAAGATGCTTAACAAGAAGCGTCGTGCTGAAAAGGTGCAGATGAAGAAGACGATCAAGCAGCACGAGGAACGTGACGTCAAGAAGTCCACCGCACCCAGCAATCCTGACACGGCGTTGCCGGCGTATCTGCTTGACCGTGAGGGACAGAAGGACGCTAAGGCTCTATCTAGTGCTGTGAAGGAGCGACGCAAAGATAAGGCTGCGCGCTACTCTGTGCCTCTTCCGCAAGTACGTGGTATTGCTGAGGACGAAGCGTTCAAGGTGGTCAAGACTGGTAAGCGTAAGCAGAACGGCTGGAAACGTATGGTGACCAAGGCTACGTTTGTGGGTGACAACTTCACGCGTAAGCCGCCTAAATTGGAGCGTTTCATTCGCCCCATGGGCTTGCGTTTCAAGAAGGCGCACATTACCCACCCGGATCTGAAAGCAACGTTCCAGCTTCCTATTATTGGTGTTAAGAAGAATCCACAATCGCCGATGTACACGCAGCTTGGTGTGCTTACCAAGGGTACCATCATTGAAGTGAACGTGTCTGACCTTGGTATGGTCACGGCTGGTGGTAAAGTGGTTTGGGGTAAATACGCGCAGATCACGAACAACCCTGAAAATGACGGCTGCGTCAACGGTGTGCTCCTTTTGTCCTCATGAAGGGTTTTTCGATAGGTATTGCTTGTACTATAAAATGCATGTATGAATGGATCTACATTACTCCATGCTAAGTTGCATGGCGATGCGGAGTTGTTCTTCTTCTGGTAGAGACTCAAAGTTGTCCGGTAAGCTATCGAAGGTAATCGGCTCCTCACGGCGATGCTCCTTCGATGCGGGGGGCAACGCGGGCTTGGGCGGCGCCGTGGTCTCTTGTAATAGGAACGGTTCACGAAACGCTCGTGCCAGGTTTTTCGCTTTGGTATCTCCCATTCCAGGTAACATAACTAGCTGGTCGGATGTTTGCTGCACCATCGTTGCAAAGGACTTGTGGGTCAGGTGCACGCTCGTTCGTACCTTGTATTTCGTTGACATGGTAAGCACGTCTGTTTTATTCACACGCCGTACATTGGTAAGCACCGATTGCAAGACGCTCATGTACGAGTTTCCCACTTTGGTCCGGATCAAATCCGGGGGTTTTTGCTCAAACGCTTTGTACATCTCCAAGTAGCGACCAGCCTCTTCAGCGCTGCAGAATTGAGTGCGTGCGTATAGCATACGTACGTCCAGGCGACCATCAATGTCATTTGGTGAATGAGTGCGATTTTGGTAAGCTCACGTATGGCCTGCTGATGATCGGTCTTGCGTCAGATCAGGAAGGACGTACCACATCACAGACGACTAGTAGTATGCGGAGGGTATACATGTGCGCGAGGCGCTGAATGCGGGTATGTATGTACTCGGGATGAAGGCGATGGTACCGCAAGCTTTGGTGAGTGAATCACGCCGTACCTTAAAAATAAGACGCCACTGGTGACGCCGACTTGGTAATCAGGCACAATATCAGCGAATTCCCAGCTGACACCTTTAATATGCTGGAGGACCGGGTTTCCCCGCTAGTCGTTAGAAGCTTGTCTATGCCATACCTGACAACTATTGACCAATACCGATGAAGAAGACTGTGCGCCACGTACAAGCGGATGAGCCCGTGGTGTCCGGCTCCCCCCTGCCTCGGAGGAGGACGCTGCCTTCGACGTCATGGTCAAGTGGATCGCCTCCACCTCCAGGGGTACGCAGGGGCCGCACCGTTTAGTCAACGACACGAAATGACGTGGTTTTTCACCCCCTGTTCGGCAAAGTGCCCTCGGTAGAAGCAAGCAGCGAGTGAAACACCTCGCCAGAAAAAAAAAAAAAGATTTTCGTTCCTTTGCTTTTCCATTTTTGATCGGTGTGCTTGCTAGACACGCCTCCCCACCCATTCCGACGCAAGTATGGCAGGTATTACATTATGGATTGTGGCACTGCTGGTCGGTCTCGCTAGTGTCTTCTTTCTGAAGAGCCGTCTGTCCGGCACCAAGGAAGAGGATGTCTTTGTGCCGGACGAGGGTGAGAGTGCCACGAACTTTGTCGATCGTTTGCAGGCGCAGAAAAAACGTCTTGTGATTTTTTACGGCTCGCAAACGGGTACGGCGGAAGAATATGCGATCCGTATCGCGCGTGAGGCCAAGGCTCGTTATGGCACTTCGCCGCTGGTCATCGATCCTGAATCAGAAGAGATGGACAAGTTGGACTTGGTTCCGGAAGACTGTGCTGTGGTGTTTGTCATGGCTACCTATGGTGAGGGTGAGCCGACAGACAACGCCGTGCCAATGATGGAGTTCCTTAAGTCGTCCGATGTGGCTTTCACGAATGGATCAACACTGGAAAATCTGCACTATGTCGCCTTTGGTCTTGGCAACCGCACATACGAATACTTTAACGAGACGATTCGCCAACTGGATGACCGCTTGCAGCAGCTCGGTGCGCACCGTATCGGTGAGCGTGGCGAGGGCGACGATGAGAAGGGCTTGGAAGAGGACTACTTGGCCTGGAAGGACGGCATGTTTGAGGCGCTTGCCTCGACGCTTGGTCTGGAGGAGGGTGCTACGGGCGATGTATCAGACTATGTGGTGACGGAACTGGACGAGGTCCCGGAACGTGTCTACCATGGTGAGTACCACCCGCGTGGCCTGAGCGGTATGGTCGGCAATCACGATGCACGGAACCCGTACCCATCGCAGGTGATGGAGTCGCATGAGCTTTTCGCTTCTGGTGTTGCGTCGCGTACTTGCACGCATTTGGAGTTTGACATTAAGGATACGGGTATGTCGTACCAGCACGGTGATCATCTTGGTGTATGGCCCTGCAACCCTGAGCCGCAGGTGGATCGTGCGTTGGCGGTACTGGGTCTGTTGGAAAAGCGCGACCAGGTGATTCACATCAAGTCTTTGGACCCGACGCTGGCGAAGGTGCCTTTCCCTATTCCGACGACGTACGAGGCTGTGATGCGCTACTATTTGGACATCAACGCACTGGCGTCGCGTCAAGCGCTGGCTACCTTTGCGCCATTTGCACCGTCCGACGCTGCGCGCGAGGAGCTGGAGCGCATTGGCAAGGACCGCGACTATTTCAAGGAGCGTGTGGCGGACCATGGCTACCGTGTGGCCCAGGTGCTTCAGCTGGTGGCTGGTGATTCGCTGTTGGACGATGACATTGCCAAGACGACCAAGTGGAACTTGTCGTTTGACCGTGTGATTTCAGCGATTCCGCGCTTGACGCCGCGCTACTACTCGATCTCGAGCAGCCCGAAGCTGTCGCCCGACCGTATCCATATCACGGTCGTTGGTCTGCGGTACACACCTCCATCGGCCACGATGGACGTGTTTGGTCTGGCGTCCAACTTTTTGAGTTCGGTGAACATGGTGCGTCATGGTGAGACGCCGCTGCTTGAGGACCCGCGTCATGGTACGCCTCTTTACCAACTGGAGGGTCCTAGCGGCAAGTACAAGAGCACGGGTGAGCAGGATGAGACGGTGCTGCGTGTGCCGATTCACGTACGTCGCTCGACATTCCGCCTGCCGACGTCGACGAAGGTGCCCATTATTATGATTGGCCCTGGTACGGGTGTGGCGCCTTTCCGTTCGTTTGTGCAGGAGCGCGTGGCGACTGCGCGGAAGGCCAAGGCCAAGCTGGGTGAGGATGCGTTGCAGGACTGGTCTGATCTGCGTCTGTACTATGGCTGCCGTCGTCGTAACGAAGACTTCTTGTACCACGATGAGTGGGACAAGTATGCGGCAGAGCTGGACGGCAAGCTGAAGTTGCGTCTCTCGTTCTCGCGTGAAGTGTTCAAGCCGGACGGCTCGAAACTCTACGTCCAGGACCTTATTTGGGAGGACCGAGAGGCGCTGGCCAATGCGATCCTCAACAAGCGTGCCTACATTTACATCTGTGGTGAGGGCAAGGGTATGTGCCACGATGTGGAGAGCACGCTTTCCAAGATTCTTGGCCAGGCCAAGGGCGGTGACGAGGAGCTGGGCCGTGCTGAGCTGAAGCTGCTCAAGGAGCGTAACCGCATGATGCTGGACGTGTGGTCGTAAAAACAGTTTGGGCCAGGCTCTCTTTTGCATACAGCCAAGAAAAAGTCAAGGTGGTGACGACGTATTATAGATGGTAGCTAGCTCATGTGTTTGCATTGTAACGAATTCAATTTATTTTTCTACGTTTGGCAGGTGCGAATGGGGCCATCATCGGGACGTCAGAGTCCACAGGTGGCATATCTGCGCCTTGGTTGGCCAGGGCATCGGCCATACTGTTTCCATGATTCCCCGCATGACCCTTGACATGAACGAGCACGGGACGATGGCGACATTGCTTCATTGCATCGCGGATCTGCACGAACAAATCCTGATTCTCCACCGGCTTGTTGGTGACGGTTTTCCAGCCGTTGGCCTCCCATCCAGGCATCCATTGCGTGATGCCGCGGATAGCGTAACTACTATCCGTGTAGATCCGCAACGTTTGTGCTTGATGGGGATGGAGCCGGATGGCTTCCAAGATGGCGGTGAGCTCGGCCCGATTGTTGGTTTGCGGGCTGCCAGGCAGTCGTTTAGCACGATTTAAGTGGGTATAGCGTGTATCTGCCCAGTAGATCCCATAGCCTGCACAGGCTTTACCACGGCCATTGCCATGCGATGATCCGTCTGTGTATACGTCCAGAAAAGTCCCGGGATCGCTATCGTCATTCCAAGCCTGCATCGCTTCTTCTAGCGCAGGGTCAGGATCATCTTCCTGCTCGTCCGCCTGGCTTTCTGGCGGCGGAATGTATTTGTCCGGCCCCGTCTGTGTAGAAGCAGGCGGTGTTTCGTCCGCCGACTCGACGCCCAGCACAAATTGCTCCGCTTCTTCTCTCGAAGCAAAGCCCTTGAACCGTGCGAGGGAAAACCCTTTGACTTGTTTCTCACATTCGTCCCAGCTGGTATATACGCCTGGTACACGTCCTGCGCGTACGGCATAAAAGGCGGGGCGCTTTCGCTTGGCCATCCCGAGCGCCGCTGACGCGCGTTGACTCCACACGCGTGAGAGGCGAATGGCGTCGAGCCGTACCAGGTCAACGAGTGTCAGTGGTGGCGCTCCACTTGCATGTATGAAATACACACCTCCATATCTAGGCGCGTCGCGTCCCTCACGTCGGCCGTTGTTGCTTTGCGAACAGCGAAGTTGGCGCGCCACTGAGGAGGGTCGCGATCATGTCGCAGGGTCTGCCGCGGACTGTTCCGCGGCTACCGCTGCGTGTGAAGAATGTATATGGTCCAGAGGGCGGTATAGCACCTGGCGCCGATACTGGAAGTACGCCAGCCAAGCAGGCACAGGATGTTATGGGCACGCCGCCACGGAAACGAGCGGTGCCGTTGGATGGTGTGCATGTACGCAATGTCCCCGACTCTGTACCGGGAAAACGCGCAAGGCTTTATCAGAGATCGGGTCTGGATCCCAGTGGGCGGCGTGCCACGGCGGAGGGGACCGGCTCGCGGGTAGGCGCGGCCACACCGCCCATGACACGGTCGACGACGCGCATCGACAAGTCCACGCGTGTAAGCCAAGAAGAGCGTTACCAACGCGAGCAACAAAAAGCCCAGTCACAGCGGCAATGGAAGGTGGCCTTTGGCCGTGCCTTCCCGAAGTTTGTGTTCTACTTGGACGAGATGGATGAGGCGCAAAAACGTACCTTCTCTGCTCAGATCCACCAATTGGGCGCGTGTGTGGAAGAGTTCTTCTCACGCAATGTGACGCATGTTGTAACTACACGTCCCGTTCCGTCCGTGCGGGAGGAGGACACGAAAAAAACAGGGCCTGCCGCCAATCCTGGCCACACACCGCCCAAGCCCCCAGCGCCTTCGTCGATCGCGTCCCCGCGCATTGTGATGCCTGTAGCATCGGCGCATCTGCCTCTCCATTCAGAGAGGAATCCTATGGATGAATGGACGCAGCCTCTCCCAGCGAACGATCTTCTATCGAAGGCGCAGCACTTTGGCATGAAGATCTGGCGCATGGAGAAACTACAAAACATTCTCTCTCTCCTACTAGCAGACGATGCACCTGCTGAGACAAACACAGGACGTCAGGCGCTGTCTGAGATGCTCCTGCAAGAAAAACTGCATGGTACCACGGAGCGTGATCCATTGGCGATGCGTAGCGATGTGCATTATTTCGGCAAGCAATCGTACCATGTCCTCGTCACTGACGCTACGGGCGAGCATCGGCCTATTCTGATTGCCGAGTACGATCGAAGTGCACAAGATGTGCCAGGAAAACCTACGCCATGGCCTGTTTTGCATGGCGAAATGGAAGGCCGTGGTCTTTTTTCCTACATGGATAGCAAGGAACGCCGGCGCTTGGCACGTCAGCCCCTGGCACCGCCATCTCATCAATCGCTGCGTCGCACGGCCTCACTGAATCTCTTGCAGGCGTGTCCCTCCCCCGGGATGCCTGGCACGCCGAATCTCATGGCGTCTGACAACAGCATTGCGCTGGCCTCAACGGTCGCTTCGACCACATCGACGAACATCACATCCCAGCACACTGCATCGATACCAATGCATCCAGATCGACGTCTCATGGATCTACATCGGCGCCTACATACGCCCATCGAGCTACCCGTGTCTGAGCAGCGCCCTGCGGCTGACGGCCGTGGCGCAGTCGTCCAGCGTATGCTCGGCATGCTCGATGGTCCACGTGGCTCACAACTCCGCCGCTCACAGAGCACGGACAGTGTCGCGCGAACAGGCACAGGGCCTAAACGGCCTCGTGAGAAAAAACCTGGCCACTGTGAAAATTGCCGGTGCCGTTACGATGATTTTGAAGAGCACACCAAAAGCCGGCGTCATCGGAAATTCGCCCTGGACGAAAGCAACTTTGTCAATATCGACGAACTGCTGCAGCGTGTCCAGCGTGAGCCCCTGCCGCCATCGACGGCCTGGTCCGACTATGCTCTGCCGTACGAAACATCGCCTGGCCATACCTCGCCCCTCTCCACGGGCGAATCTGTGTCTGTGTCGGGCTCGACGTGGGACGGCACAGTGTGACCTACCATACCCCCCTACACCTTCAAGCATACCCTGTAGCTTTTTATATATTTTTGGACTACTACTACTAAACAGCGTAGGGCACTCAGGCCTTTTGGCTCACAGCCTGCGCAGGCTGCGGGCCGCGTGGGCGGCCACGGCCCTTGCGGCGGTCTGCGTTGCCCTGCCTGTCGCCCGAGGCGCTAGAACGCGATTCATCCGACTTGGAGTCCAGCAGCCATTCGTTCTGCTCGAGCATCGCATTGGCACGGTCGGCAAGTGCCATCGAGAGCTGCTGTACGCGGTTCAGCTCAATGCGACGGAACACAATCATCGACTCGGCAGAGTCGAGCGAGGCCGAGACTTCCTCGTTCCAGATCATACGGCTCACCAGCGAACGCACCGTGCTCTCCGACAGTTCAAACATGGCAGCCAAGTGCTGAATAGAAAGGGAATCGTAGAAGGAAGCAAAGTTGAACAGGTACGTGCGCAGACCCTCCTCCTGGATGTGCTGCGCAAGACGCTTCAACACAGCGTCCTTGTCGGGAATCAGCTTCCAAATCTTAATCGACTCAATCAGCTCCTGGCACGCCTTCCACTCGCCGTTCTGCAGCGCCTTGCTTGCCTGCATCACATGGTCACGCGTGTTCTCAGGTGGGCCGGAGAACACAAGACGGTCCGTGTAGTCCATCATACGGCGGAACGGCCGCGAAATGACCTTCTTACGCAGCTCAGGGTCTGAACCAGCGCACGCCATGTTCGGCACCTCCAGAAGCATGCTCGCCACAAGGTACACACACTCAAGCAGCTCCAAGTTGATATGCATATGGAATGGAAGCTGGCGCTGACGGTCGTGCTTCTCTTGCTCCGGCGTCATATTGTACGAGCTGACCTTTGACACACCTTGCGCCAGAAGCTCCTTCACCCGGCCGGTCGCAAAGATCTCTTGCAACGCTGTGTGGCACTCACGAATCAAGCCCACACGGAAGGCACACAGACCCAACTGAACCAACACACGGTTGTACAAAATCTGTGTCTCGGCATCCGCCAAATGGATCGACTCTTGCAAATGGCTCATGAGGAAACGGTCACGTGCCACATAGTAGTCGGCGTGCAGCGCGTGGTGGTAGACATGGCACAAGATGGCACGCGTGCGCTGACGCTCGCCGGACTCTTCCGCCCGTTGGTAAAGGTACACACAGAGCGAGTGCACAAGCTGCATAGGTCCATCGGGATGATCGCGCACCTGCTCGAATGTCGGTGTGATCTTCGAGGGAGGAAGGTTGGGCTGGGCCTCGCAATTCGCCGTCTCGAGCGCCAGAATAATCACATCCTGCTTCGAGTAAATGTGCTCCAAGCGACTCATCACACAACGGCGAAGAGGGTCTTCTACCATAGCAGAAATGTTAGCCGGCAACTCCTGCGCCAGGACCTTCTCAAAGTAGCTCTGACCACGAACGATCGTCTGGTATAGACGCTTTTCATCGCCGAGGCGCTCGACATACTCGGTCGTGTGGGGGTCAATATGCTGCAGACTCTTTGTGAACTCGTCCTCCAGACGATCAATGAACGACACAACACTGCCACGCACAGGCACAAACGCACCTTCGCCATTCTCGTTCGGCTTGCGCTCCACCTGGTCATCGTAGTCCTCCGTATCTTCGAGCACCACATAACTGAGGTTTTCAAACAGTACTTCCAGGAGCTTGTTCAGATCATCACGGGCCTGGTTCCACATGTCCAAAGGCATATACGCGTTCGCCGACGTGCTGTAGTCGAAGCGCGCGGCTACCAATGTCAACAGTACGCGAATACGCTGGTATGGCGTTTGCGCCGCGGCTTGCAGCTTGGATAGCGTGGCAATCTGCTCGATACGGTCGGTACTCTTGCGACCACGGGCCTCCATCACAGCAGCAAGGGCCTTGAACAGAGCATCCGATGTCATCGTCGCCTTGCCATCCTTGCCCACCGTCTGGAAGTCACCCTCCTCACCCGTCTCCTGCACAGGCGCCACAACAGGTGCCGATTCAGGTTTGGACTGCATAACTGGCATGTCCGGCACAGCTGTGGCCTGCTGCGCAGCTTGCAATTTCGCCTCGTACCCCTCAGGGTCTTCGCGGTATTGTTGCACGGCCGCTTCATTGTCCTTCACGACCTTCTTGAGCTTGGACTTCATACCGTTCATCGCTTTAGCATTCGGCGCCTTCATCTTTTTCACGGCCTCCTTGTTCGCCAAAGACGAGGCCAAGAAGGTCTCCAACGAAGACAGGCACTTGATAAACGACGCTGGGATCGTCTCATTCAAAGTACGCTGACGATCGCGCAAACGAAGAAGCACATCAAATTCTGTGGATGTTAAAAGCAAACTTATACGTACCCTTCGAAATGGTGATCCAGTCATCAATACGCTGCGCGTTTTCCACGTTGTGGATAACCGCCTCAAATTCGTCGAGACGCTTGTCCTTCGCGCTCTTAATAACCTTACGCACTTCCTCTTCGCTCTCACTGTCGCTCGATACGTCACGCATGAAACGCGACATGGGCTTGCGAGTCTGCTGCGGCGCATTATCATCGCTGTCATCGCTGTCGTCGTCACTGTCACTTTCGTCACTCTCGTCGCTGTCATCGTCGCTGTCGTCGAGCTTCCGAGTGCTTCGCTTCGTTTGCGTCTGCTCCTCGTCAGACAAAAGCTCCTCTTCCTCGGAGGAAGAGTCCGACTCTGAGTCAGAGATCGCACGGAAGAATCGGCTCGACATGCTAGCAAGTCGTCTCGTCGACCGATGGAGGCGTTGCGGCTTGGTTTTTCTTCTGCCAGTCTTTCTGCCACGTGAGCTCGCGGCACGTGAGCAAACCGCCCCGGGCACGACCGGGCGCCAGCGAGGGTCACTAGAATGCACCGGCGGAGCTTCCTGCTTATTCACTCCATTAGGACTGTCATCATGGCCTTCCGTTTTGTGCCTCGCGTGCTCAACCAGGTACGTAGAAGTCATGGTGTCATCATGAACAAAAACTAACATGTCGTATAGACCCGTGGCTATGCCTCGCAGGCTGCTGTTCGTCCCCCGGTTCAGCTGGAGGGTATTGCTGGTATGTACAGCATATACATGCCCCTCTAACGATATACAGGCAAGTACGCCTCGGCGGCCTATGTCTCGGCTCTGAAGCGAAGTGACAAGGACCTTGCCAAGGTTGAGTCCGACCTGAAGTACTTTAACGATATTCTCAAGGGCCAGTCGGCGGAGGCGGCCAAGCTTCGTACGTTCTTGAACAACCCGACACTCTCGGGTGAGGCTCGCAGCAAGGCTGTGAGCGACATCCTTGGCATGCAGAAGGGCGGCTCAGATGCGCTTACGCGGTATGTTTTATTGACTATGTGCAATTCTAACAGATCAGCAACCTGTTTGAGGCCCTGGCTGAGAACGGCCGTCTGAACCTCTCGGAGAAGGTGATTGAGGGTTTCCTGCAGCTCACTAGCGCTCACCGCGGTGAGGTGATTATCACTATCACGAGCGCTAAGGTATGTTTGGTTCAGCATTTCTTACATGGTAGCCGCTCGACAAGTCGATTACGTCGCGTCTCGAGTCGACTCTGAAGTCGTCGCAGTTTGCCACCACCAACGGTGCCAAGAGCGTCAAGTTCGACTACAAGGTGAACGCTTCGCTCCAGGGTGGTCTTTCTGTGGACCTCGGCGACCGCTCGGTGGACCTGAGCGTCGCGAACCGCGTGAACAAGCTGAACGCTCTTCTCCGTGGTATGTATACGCTCTCTCGATTGGTACTGACACCCTTTAGAATCGGTTTAAGCTGTTTACATAGTCATATTTGATAGCTTGTTTTGCTCGATAGAGAACAGCTATTTGGCTCGATACGACGGTATCGCAGGTTGGTTGCTTGTCTTTCCACCCTCTCCACTTTTGATCAGTGTGGGATGGCACGGACGGATGAATGGCACTCGTACAAAGGAGCCAAAGAAGCATGGGTCACAGGCCAAACTGGTAGCTCTGTGATGCAGATCAACTTGGTCTGTACCACGGCGCTTGCTTCCTATGCGCTATGGCTTTGGCTACCTCGCAAGGCCCAGTCGTCGTTGATATGGGAATATGTGGTGCTGGTCGTGCCTCTGACGTTGGCTTGTACTATTCTTGCCGAGTCTGTATACCTGCTGCTTGGGAGTATGCTGCTTGTAACATTGGGACTCTGGGCGTCCCGCGATGCAAATGCATCTGGAGCAAGCAGTGCCACAACTACGGGGAGACCACGATGGGCTTTCTTGACTGTGTACCGTGCCTATCTTCTGATCTTGACCATCTATTGTATTCTTGCTGTGGACTTTCCCATCTTCCCTCGTATTTTTGCCAAATGTGAGACCTTTGGTACTAGTTTGGTACGTCGCTACATTCCTATCTAACCTTGACAGATGGACTTGGGTGTAGGGTCGTTCGTATTTTCCCAAGGGACTGTGTCACTACGCAAACATACCACTTCGTTTTGGACGACACTAAAACGATGCGCGCCTATGCTTCTTCTAGGGTTGACTCGCGTAGCCCTTGTCAAAGGAACAGAATACCCTGAGCATGTGACGGAATACGGCGTACACTGGAATTTTTTCATCACCATGGGCTTGCTGTTGCCTGTGACGGACTACGTACAGTTGATGTGCCCCCAGTGGCACTGGGGGGTGGTTGGTATTGTTATATCGCTGCTGCATGAATATGCCTTGCGTGGCACTTCGCTTGGCGCATGGGCCATCTCAGAACATCGTGATCATAGCAACTGGCTTTCGCTCAACAAGGAAGGTATCACAAGCTTGCCAGGTACGTAAACGGTCCACTGACGATAGGCTATTGTGCTCTTGCTTTTCTTGGATTGGATATGGCGTCCATCCTTTTTCATGACACGTCACTATGGGCCAAGCAGAAGCGCATGCTACTTCGTTCTGTGCTTGCTTGGAGCTTATTTTCTTTCTTGTCTCTGTCATCATGGGATGTGAGTCGACGTATGGCCAACCTGATGTATGTGCTATGGTGCACAGCTTTCAATGCTACTTTTCTGTGCGGATTTGCTAGTCTGTCTGCATGGCTAGGTGCTGATCATCCGCCGCCGCGATTGTTGACGCAAGTGAACCGTCATGGGCTTCTATTGTTCTTGCTGGTACGTCTATCCTCACTTACAAATAGGCAAATATCGCTACTGGACTTGTCAACTTATCCATGCAGACCATGTATGCCTCTACATGGTCCTCGCTTCTGATTTTGCATGTATATATGGCGTGCGTCTGTGCGTGGAGTCCTACGCTACTAGGCACACCTCGCCGTTTGTAGTTTAGTCATCTTGAAACGTCCACCTTCCACCATCTTCATGTGGGCTTTGGTACGAGCGCGACCGGCGCCCATTCGGGGCTGTCTCCGCTTGCAGCGCTCTCTGCATCTGTCATCTATTTGCTTTAATCGTGGTGCGCCCGAAAACCTCGTGGATCGCTTGGCTACGGGTGGTGATTCGCGTGCGGATGTGGAAGCCAAGCGACAGGCACAGATGGCCAAGTATGGCGAGAAGTTGAAGGCGAAGGTGAAAGAGTACGTGTTCATCGCTTGCTGATTGCAGACATGGACTGGAGAATATCGATGAGCTGGCATCGAAAATTCGTGAAGCAGAGTCTAAGGAGAAGGAGGCTCGTCGCAAAGCCACCCAGGACAAAGTTTCTGCTATTGAGAAACGCGACGAGGAGCTGCGTCGGCGCTTGAATGAGAAGCGAAAGAAGGAGGAGGCGAAAAAGCTCAAGGCAGAGGAGGAAGGAAAAGCAAGTCCTGTGAAAGTATGTTACCTTACAACTCACCATAGCCATTGTCATCCTTTATGAACATGGACAAGATGTTGCAAGAGTCGCCTGAATCCATTGGCAAGCTCTGGACGGGCTACCATATGATGCGAAACAAGATCTCTGCAGTGATTCCTGCTCGCACCTACCTCCAAATGATTGAGACGGCTAAGAAATTTCCCCAGTTTGTGCTCCCTTTGCCGCGCACAACTACCAATGAGGAGGGCGTTGAAGAGGTCGGTTACGAAATTCAGTATATGCAGTGGATGTTTTTGCCGGCACCCAAGACCACATCGGCCAATGCACCGCCTCCTGCAGCAGTGCTCTTTACACCCCTAGCCGAGTACAAGCTGCGTCAGGAATACGCGCAGCCAAGTCTTGTTCTTTCGCATTACACGGACCTCATTGAGTCCAAAGGACTCGTGCTTCTTCGTGGGGAAATTACAGAGTCGTCACCAGAGGATGGGTCAGACGCCAAGCCAAGCCTGTCCCAATCAGATGCTCAGATTCTGACGATGTGCTTGCAACGGTTCTATCACATTGATTGGGCATTGGAGGGCTTAGACAATGACGAACAGACAGAAAAGCGGCGCGCTCTGCTTCGTACCTTTTACGAGAAGCCCACAGACTTTAAGTTAGAATCTCTCGTTCACTTGGCTTTATCAACGTAGAGGGTATAGATCATGAACTAACTACGTTCTGCCGTCTGACAGTCCACAGCCGCAGACGCATGTGCATGAAGGTTTCCATCCTGCACAAAGATGCAGGAAGGCCGCACAGAAGGTCGTGGAGACGTCGACAGCGACGAAAACGAGGAACGATCAGAGCGTCGTCGGCCATTCTGCGGCGTAGGTGCCTCTGAATATGAGTGACGCGCATGTTGAGATGGCATAGCGTGCGATTGCTTGGTTCGATACGACGATAGAGATAAGCTTGTCGGCGCGGTTACCACCTCTGAATGTTTCCGCTGGAAATGAAGACTGGGTTCTTTCTGTGAGGAGGCCCGAATCTCAACGACGGAGGCGGTGGTGGAATCGGATGCATCACTCAATAGCGCCTTATCTTCTTCACTCTCAGAATCATATTGTTCGTTGCTATGCAGCAAAAGCCGCTCGGCCACGATAGCAAGCTCTTCGGCTTTATCCATGGATGACGTACGAATAGGGCCACGCGAACGTCGGTGTGTATGGCGTCCCTGAAGCGTGCCATAGGCGACTGACGAGCTGGATGGCGTATGATCGCCAGATAATTCGCGACTTGAGTGATCATGGCTTACATCCATATCAAAGTTGGCCCATACAGTGCATGGATCTAGCAGATCTGAGCCGTCCGCAAGGGAGCGAGACGGGCTATGGCCTGCCATTTTATGATGAGATGATCGACGTGATCCCTTCAAAGAAGAGGGCATCTGTCTTGGCGAATATGACGATTCGGGCGATTGTAGAGCTCTTGGAGTATCAAACACAGCCGTGGTGGGTGTCGAGACGGAGGAAACGACACCTGGACTGATTGAATGATTTCGACCAACATGTAAATCTTTACCACGCGATGAGGACCTGTCGCGGCCAAACTTGCTGTCACTAGGACTTTGTAGGAACACCAAGCTTTTTCGTGGCTTTGTATCTGCTTCACGTTCAGGACTAACTTTGTCCTCAGAGGTTGAGCCCATCCGCGTACCCAGAATCCCTGTGACAGAAACAGGTCTGGATTGCAGCAAGACAGGCGCATCTGTCATTGATAGGGTATCGCCCTCCATATCTTCGGATCCATTCTGATCCGTCTCATAATCGGTTTGGTCATCAGTGGTTTCACTGGAGGTAGATATATTGTCTGAGAGGGTATCTGCGTCCGTATCTTCCTCTGTATATGAGGGACTAGCACTGGGCAGCTCTTGTTCATGGGTTAGGAAAGCAGGGGAGCGAGGGAAGGAAGCTTTGGCCCGATTTTGGTTCGACGCAGAGGGTGGAGAGACCGGCGCGCTTTTAGTGCCATTGTTAAACCTTGGCTTTGCGCGGCTGGGTTTTTCAGGTTCCACAAAATGGGTACGAGGCTGATTTTTGACTTGTGGATGTTGGTCAGGCTCGTGCAAGGCATGTGTAGAAGGCGATGGCGCTTCATGCGTTTTCAGCAAAATACCCGCAAATGAGGATGTGGTTGGTGGCGCACTGGGCGGCATGACTTTTTCAATAGGCTGTGAGGGCACTGGCTTCAAAAAAGCCACATGCTTTTTGTTTTGTTTGTCATGTAGCGAAATGTTCGAAGATGGTGGTGCAGCATTCATAACGCTAGGATAGGCTCTGGTATGGTCAAACTGGTCCTGTTCCATAGCGCCTGTTGCCCGAACACCGGGCCTATGGACCATCGAAGAATGTCCAAAAAGACAAGGTCGATAGACACGTTTTCTGCAGGCACAGCGTCACACCCGGATCTCAAATAGTACACGACTCAGCTCCCTAAGGAAATATTTTTTGAATGGTGCGCGCTCAACAAGACATGTCATACATGATTGTGCTCTATATTGCGACACGGCACGTGATGCGGCACGGGCCTTCCGGATAGAAACGA
The DNA here is from genome assembly GCF_001278385.1 of Malassezia pachydermatis. Lineage (NCBI taxonomy): Eukaryota > Fungi > Basidiomycota > Malasseziomycetes > Malasseziales > Malasseziaceae > Malassezia > Malassezia pachydermatis. The sequence goes on from NW_017253139.1 coordinate 671,339, forward strand.
ACTTACATTGCCAGTCGATTTGGAAGAACAATGCTTTCTTGGTATATATACGCTAAGAATCTGCTTTGCAGAAGCGCGCGACCATGACGGAAGTATTGTCAGTACTGAAATTGTCCAATGCGTGCTGAAGTAGTGTATCGGCAGCATCTTGTGGATCCTTGACTTTAGAAACCAATTCAACGGCATTTTGATCGTTGACCACGTCCCATAGCTATAGATATGTCAGCCAAATAGCCACTTATACATACACCATCACAGGCCACAACCAGGAATTCATCCTCATCGAGAAGGTCGATGCTTGTAGTAAAGGGGGAGCCAACGACAAACTCCTTCATCGAGAAGTCACCCAGGGATCGAGTTACGGCTAATACACCTGATGTCAGCGATATGAGAACAAACCATTAACTCTGTTGTTCAGCAAGAATCCTCCTTTATCTGTGATGCGCTTCGACTCTAGCATATCCGAACCTTTGTGGTCGTACGTTAAACGCACGGCTTTGCCATTTCGGCTGAAGGTTAGTTAGTGATCGATAGGTTGGTAACATACCAAAGAACAGCGCGTGCATCACCAACATTAGCCGTATACAGAACGCGCTTTCGGTCATTGGTATTTTCTGACGATGCAGGCTCATAGCGAATAAAGCACATGACAGCCGTGCAGCCACTCCGTGTCCCAGCACGCTCAGATTCAAATTCCAGCTCCTTGTCGGCCTTCAAAAACGTATTTTTCATGATTTCACGAACATCCATGTCAGGGTTGTCCTTTAACTCCTTTTCAAAGATCGACCCCATATTGTCCTTGCACCAATCCGCGGCAAAGTGACCTGCATGGCCATCAAAAACAGCAAAATATCCCTGACCGGGAACATTTTCAAAATTGTATTCATAAGCGTGAGTGTCTTCCATAGTTTTCCTCCAGCGGTTGTTTCGATCCGTCGCCACACCTACTTTAAAGTCCCAGTTCTGAGTGGATGAGGTATGAGAGGATTCGGTCTTCTGCGGCTGAATGGACGTAACGCTGGCCTCTTCAAGAGCTGGAGCTGTACTCCTGCGGCAATGTTAGAATACAATCATCCTTGAGCAGATTGACATACCGTAGCTGCATGTCGGTCATTGAAGGTGGTGTGGCCCGTCTTCCTAGGACCAGACACTGCGCAACTATGGGGTTTCGGGCTCCTACTTGGATCAGCTCTTGGGAGGTCGATCACGTGGATGACAAGGCGTAGATGCAGGTCGTGACACTTTGCTACATATTATATAGCCTATCGTTGGGCGGTGGAGCCCAAAGGCGTTTTGACTTTATCTGCAGGCGTTTTTTTATTCAGCTGCCAGTTAGTATGTAATGGCATGGACGCAACGTACGACTTCCAGGTATAAAGTGGAAATGTGGACAGCCCATGACACGGCCGGAATGGGGAAATGCAGCTCTTTTTGATCAGATAATTCAGTACTAGACAATGCGATGGTGTCTCGTTCAACATCCTCATCCTCGGTGGGTTGTGGTGTTACATCTCGACTGGGCGCTGTACTGGGCGGCAACGAAGGGCCTTCTGAGGCCGTCGTGGTCATGGGTGTCCCAAGATAGGCATCCGTATCGGACTCGGATTCGGAGCTCGATGTAAAGTGCGAATCCAAGCCAAAAAAGTCAGTATGTGGTAGTGTAGGTGACGAAGGCATAATTCGCGCAGGCGATGAAGAATCCGAGTCTTGGTCCGTTTCCTGGCTAGGTGCTGGTCGAGTAGCGGAAGGGACCGACTCATCGTTACGGAAAATCCATCCGGCCTCTTTCATGGCATTCCACATACGATTCGTGTGTCTCACAGCTTTCCCACGCAATGAAGAAAGCCGTTTCTCATGCTGACGCAAGCGGTGTCGTACAACCACCGACTGCAAGTGCAAGTAACGTGGGGCTACTTTAATTGCATTTTCAAAATGTAGTCGGGCCGCCTTTTGGACAGAAGAAGGCACAGAGGAAGCGGCTAATGTTGGCGCGAGTATTGATACAGAGGCTTCCTGTGTCCCTGGCGATGATGTAGACGTGCCAAGAAAGAGAGTAAGGAGGCCCAAGTAGGTGTGTAATTGTGGGTGGTGTCGATAGGGGAAGGAGGCAATTACACTGGTTAGCTCTTCATGTGCACGCTGGTATTGTCCATCTTTAATTAGTTCACGGACAAGAAAGACGAGTGCATAAGGTCGTACGTTTGTGCGTGATCGCATGATCCGCTGGGTATAATGAAGAGCCACTTTCTCGTCGTCGGAGAGCCATGCCACCTGCAGCCCCAGCTTCCACAGCTCGATGGGTCTCCATTCCTGGCACATAAGGAGCATATGTAAGCAGCGACTGGCACGTTCCAGATCCTGACGTAGAAGCATGAGCTGCAGCAGGTCATACAATCGCCGCACATGCTGTCGCCGCTGGTCGGTTAATGAAGCTTCGGATGAAATATATGTGCATAGCGGGTCTGTATGAGGTGTGAAATAAGAGATAGACGGTACACCATGGGTATATGTGACATCCAAGTCGTCCTTGTACGGCGGCGGCGGCTGAAAGAGCGCCGTGGACTCCATGCCGGCCGTCGTAGGTGGAGGGAAGGCCCAGGGCGATCCAAATTGGCCTTAGCGCGCGGTAACCCCGCGCCTGCATCGTGCGTATGAAAGGTCCCGCGCCACCATGTTAGCCGTGTCAAGAACAGATGCACAAGAGAGTACACCTTTGATATCAGAGTCCCATGCCAATACGCGTACCTCAGACGAGACGCTGGTGTTCCGTCATGAATTTGGGACACAAGACTATGCGCGTAGATTCGCACCAGCGCGATACCTGCTGAGTGTATTCGAGCCTGAGCACGATGGCCCTAGTCCGTATGGTGAAGCCTATGGAAAGGTGTGTGCGTATGTACTCTCACGCAGATCGATGATACTGAGTTTGCTTCCATGGTAGGCCGTGTTCAAGATGCGATCTCGTCCGGTGTGAATCCACGCATGATCGCTGTAGGCACTAGTGGGTCGTATTTTGTGTACGAGCAAGGAGATCATGACCATATCATTGCAGGTGTATTTAAGCCCATGGATGAGGAGCCTTATGGCAATCTCAAGTACGTATGTTAGGACCTAACCCAGTCCTAAGCGACTGTTTCTTCGCAAGTACTTTGGGTGGGCAATGGGCCGGCCCTGGTATGTGTATGGCCTTGAGAGCTAACACTAGCCTGATTCCCAACTTTTCGTATTTATCTGAAGCAGGTGCTTCGTTCCTAGACGACCGACTTGCGCTGGGTATGGTGCCCAAGACGCGTTTGGTGGGTTTGGCAAGTCCATCGTTTTGTTACAAGTATGCAGACCGCAAACAATGGGAGAAAGGACTTAAACCACTGCCTGTCAAAGTTGGGTCGCTGCAGCAGTTTTTGAGCGGGTACGAAACAGCTTCGAAGTTCTTTCAGACGCATACACTTCCTGGCCGACCGAAAGATCTTATGGAGCGCGTCTTGCATGAAGACGAGGAAGCGCATCGTCTGAGTCGGCGCAAGCCTGGGGCCCGTCTACGTTTGGCGTTTATTGCTGTAAAACGATTTTTACTCTGCCGCTATGGCCCTGGTCCCTATGGAAGTGCAGAAGAGGATCGCTTCGAAGCAATGGAGCCGCCCGTTCGGCATAGCAGGAGTCATGAGGCGTATCCCAGCGCTACGATGCAAATGCCTGACACTTTTGAATGGACAGCAGAGACAACTCGTGATTTACGGCTTGAGCTCGAAAAGCTTGTGATTCTGGACGTACTTATGCGCAATACGGACCGCGGCCTGGACAACTTTATGATTCATTACAACCCGCATCCCAAACCTGGTGAACGCTCGATAACGATCGGTGCGATTGATAACTCGTTGGCTTTCCCACATGAGCACCCGAAAGGGTTACGTGACTACCCATATGGATGGTTGTTCTTGCCGGCCGATTTGATGGGCGGCCCTTTCTCTCAAGAAACGCGTGATCTTTTCTTACCCAAACTCACAGATCCAATATGGTGGACAGGCACTATGGAAGGACTTCGGCGTATTTTCCGCCAGGATATGCACTTCCGTGAGAAAGTATTTCGCGACCAAATGAACCTCATTCGTGGCCAAGGCTGGAACATTGTGCAATGTCTGCAGAGTGGGACAGAAGGCCCTATTGAGCTGTGCTCTCGGCCCAAGTATATGGTACAAAGCAGAGTACAAATGATGATGTACAAAGACTTGCAAATGCAATGCGTCACAGACTTTGCCCAAGGAAGTACCACGCATCCCGCATTCTACTCGCGCGAAACAGAGTCGGAGACCACCGTGGGAAGCGCAGCTCTGCCGCGCAATATTTACTCACGGCGTCGTTTCCACTCCGTGGACGATGTTCGTATGGCCAAATCCATGCCAGTTATGGATACACTTTTGCCCTCGTCGTTCGGCATGTATGACGCCATGCGCAGTATTGATGTGGTGGAAAAGCTGACTATACAACAGCATGGCAGTCAACAAGTACGCTCGCCCCTTCAGAAAGCCGAAGCCCCGCCCAAGATGCCACGTCGTATGCAATCCCTCGATTTGGCGACCTCCGCGGCAGATGCAAACCAACGACCTATCCCTGTGTTGGTCGATGAGCTCATTCCTGTCACACGCCATGCCTTGCTTACGTGGTACTAGGATGCAATAATGCACGAAGTCGATCGCCCGGCTCGTACTTGGCTTCTTGCATTTCTCGAAGCAGGTCCTGCCACCGGGGATCTTGACGGCGATAACACGTCCATGTCATAGCAACATACATGCGCCGAGTAGGTATGCATCCGTGCGATTTTGCTTGTTCTAATAGTGCAAACGCTTCGTCATACTGAGGCTGTTGAAGATACAATCGTGCCATACGTTCATAACAAGTGGCCGTGGGCTGTACCTTGCTTGCCCGCAAAGACGCCCACGCACGCTGCCCTGCAGCGAGATCCTTGGCATGTAAACACGCGAGAAGCCACACCTGGTAAGTTTCAGCGTTGGTCACACGCATAGCGTTCACGATACGCTCAGTTAGTGTAATTGCACTTCGCTCAGCAGCTGCATAGAGCACGGCATTCCATACAGCGAGAGAAAGAGGCGCTGTCGAAGCCAACAACGCCTCAGCTGCTTGTTGTAGTGATAGGTCGTCGGCCGCCGCCGTCGACGTCAAATGCGCTAGGAGAGTTGGTTGCAGTGGCATCGAATGGGAATGCATATAGGCCAGCACCACAACGGCGGCATCAAAGTTACCTGCCTCGCAATGTGCATCTAGCGCAGGTACCAGGAATGTATCGCTGGGCGATGGGACTTTTTCCAGGATCTGCGTGGCCAATGTACTCAGCCCAGCTCGTGAGGCTGATATTAGTGCATGCATAAGGAGTCCGTCGTCCGGCACAAGACCCCCTTGCACAACACTGCGTTCCCATGCGAGAGGAAGGCCCACAGGATAGTCGTGCACAGCGCACGCACGCAAGACATGCATCCATACCGTGGGCGATACAGGGTGGATGGCGTCGGCTCTTTGCACAGCCTCCCATGCAATTTGCGGCTCGCGTGCTTCGAAAGCACAGTCAATGACATGCAGCCACGCATCCTCTTCTAGCTTCACCTGGTATGCGTGTGCCGTGAACAGCGTTAAAAGCATGAATTCCATGTTGGAAGTACGAGCACAATAGTGCAGGAGGTGGGTATATGTGGATACAGTCCATCGAGACACACTGCTCTTTGCAAACAGACTGCTAATTTCTGCCGCCGACGAAGAGCCAGGAAGGGCACCGAAACGGGCCAGAATGGCGTGCATGCGCGGTATATTGTTCGCCAGTACAGCTGCCTTAAGCGCGAGATTGAGCGACGTAGCATCGATAGGGACATGACACAACTCCATATCATCCAACACGGCACAAGCTTCGGCAACCAGGCCATGCTGCGCAAAACTCGATAGCAACAGTTGCCATGCGTCATCTCGTCGGCGTTCCCACGCGCGCCATGCGCGATTGCCAAGCTTGCCTTGTTGGGGTCGACTTGATTTAACGTGTACGCAATGTTCCAACGCCGTGTGAGCGGTCACTTCTTGGTGGATGGACCTGCCATAGTTATTGTACAACAGAAAGTGATGTCTCGCTGGTCTTGCCCGCACCACACATTGTATGGCACGCATATACCTAGAGCGACAGGTCCATGATTCTGAAAAAAGTGGATTTAGCGGAAATAAGAGTCGGTGTTAATTAAGTCAGCAATGCTTTAAAGTAATATTTGAGCTGTCACTGTGTTTCGACACGACAACAATGGCGGACGACGCCAGTGCGGTGATGGATAACGTCCCTCCCGGCCCCACTGAAGATGCGACTCGCCAAACACCTAGGCATCTGGGGCACACTACGGCCAATATCTATGGTGACCATTTTCACCATCCGCCACATCTGCCGTTTCTGTACACTCGACAGTCTCCTGAAGAACACATTCGCCATAACGGGCAACACCCAAAGGACAATGGACACGAACGACACCACTTTTACGATGTATCTCAGATTGTTAGCTTTGTGAATGAACCGCATTATCGGCACCAAGCACCCACTGAACAGGAAATGCTTGCAGATATCGAACGCTTGCACGACCACCCAACGGACTATGATGGCGAAGACATGCATGTTACTGAAAACCAAATCAAGAATGTCTATCATAGTTTGATTTATATTTTCACTGTGGCCATTTCGCAGATGTTCAGCGTGGGATCTTTAGGTATTGCTGCGTTCTCCATGCGTCAAACGGCTGCTGATTTCCATGCGCCCTCGTCTGAAATGGTGTGGTACCTGGCTGCCTACGGTATTACTAGTGGCGTGTTCGTGTTGATTGCCGGTCGTCTCGGCGATGTATTTGGACACAAATACATCTTTATTGCCGGCTGGCTCTGGACAGCAGCCTTTTCGTTGGGTGCTGGTTTCTGCTCCACCTCTGTTGTGTTTGATGTCATGCGAGGCTTAACAGGTGTAGGTACGGCGATGATTACACCTTGCGCCATTGCGCTTTTGGCGCGAGCTTTTCCTCCTGGCTCAACATGGAAGAACATGGCCTTTGCTCTTTTTGGTTTCTTTGCACCTACTGGGTTTGTCGTGGGTGGCGCTATTGGCGCTGGCTTTGCCCAGAATGTTACATGGCGCTGGGCCTACTGGTTCTGGGCCATTATGTGCTTGTTCTTTGCCATACTTTCGTTCCTTGTGATCCCACACCGTCTTGGCAAGTCACTGCCAGGTGTATCTATGATGAATTATGATTATGTGGGAAGTCTTCTTGGTGTGGCTGGCCTTTTGCTATTTGCCGTCGCATGGTCGCAAGGAGGTGGTCTTGGATGGGATACCGTATATGTGTATGTGCTCTTGATTGTGAGCGTGGTCTGCACGGGTCTTTTTGCCGTTTGGGAAACGATAATCAAACACCCTGTACTCCCCCCCAGTCTCTGGACTCGTCCCGGTTTCGTACCAATGATTCTTGCGTTATTCTTTGGCTGGAATTCGTTCGGTGTACTTATTTACTTCGGCCCCGAGTTCTTGCTCGAATTCCGTGATCTCACTCCATTACACGCGGTCGCTGAGTTCACACCTATTATTATTTGCGGCCTGGTTGCAACGCTTTCCGCTGGTTTTTTCGTGGATTGGATGCCTGTGCAGTACATCTTTTTTGCAGCGTGCTGTTCCTTCCTGTTCGGCAATTTGATGTTCAGTTTGACACCTGCACATCAAATGTACTGGAAGATGGTATTTCCTGCCTTTGCGTTGACCGGTTTTGGCCCCGACTTGAGCTTTACGGCGGCCAGTATTGTCATTTCAAACACGCTACTTCCTTCAGAGCAGGGCGTTGGCGGAAGTCTCATCAACACTGTGGTCTTGTACAGCGCCGGGCTCGGTATGAGTATCGCAGGTACTGTGGAACACTACGTGTTATTGGATACCAATAACGACTTACTATTGGCCTTCCGTGCATGTCTGTGGCTAGGTGTTGGTTTCGCAGGCATTTCAATTTTCATTGTCGTCTTCTTCGTGCGTGACGTTCGCTTCCAGAAGAAGGAAAACACGGAATCCGATGAGGATGAAACGAAAGCTGTCGAACCATCCATTCCAGCACAGAACATTGAGCAGCATTAATGAATAGGTGCATTTCACACTCTGTTACGTTCCATACATATATATATGTTATTCGCTGTTATGATATATGTAATGCAGTTCTTGAAGTAATGGAGGTCGCGTTTAACAATAGTCTATTGTTGTAAGAAGCACGCAAAGTTTTGACTTAAATTCAAGATGATCACACGCCCCACGTAGGCAAAGAAAGTCTCTAAGGTGATGGTAGTATGGGCATCACAGCCCATGAGCCATTTAAAGGGACATCAGCACGATACACGTCATCAAGCTCCATACCACTAGCAGTCTTAAAGCAGGAAGCACAGCAAGGTGTGACTAAATGAGCCATGCCCGCAAGCTTAGTATGCCCTTCATGCTGGAAGTTCACAGAAGCGCCGCCTAGCACCATAGCAACGGCATCACGAACACCATCACAAATTTCACATGGCACAATACCTGGCCGGTCGCCCATGACGAGCAACTTGCGAGGTGTGTAGTAATGACGCACCAATGACGTTAATAACCATCTTTGCAAATAGACTGTGCGCGGGAATGATTCAATGCATTCATTTGGTTGGAACAGGCTGGTATTAGCAGACAAATACATACCGAATTTTATTGATCTTCCAAATATGCTCACAGTCCCCCGAATGAAGAATCCAGTAAGGTTGATGGAACATGAGATCAGGAAGCTCGCAGAAACGAGTTTGAGAGAGCAATGAGGCGACATAGTTGAATTGTGAAAAAGGAGACTCATTTGAAAATGTGTGTTGTTGAAAGGCCCTCATGTAACTTTCGGAAGGGCGTGAAGATGGATCGAATTGGCCATACATCGTTCCATTTACAACAACACAAACATCTGTGACCAAACTGTGATTAAGAAACCTCGGGTATGAGGTCTCTTTATCTACACCAGCATCGTTAGCGCCTGTCCAATGACTCTTTTGTTTTGTACTAGGCTGGTCTGCCGACGCAGGTATATGTTTGTTGTGACACACAATTTCGTCCATCAAATGCTGAAGTGTATGTTGCGCTGTGCACTCAATTTTTTGAGCCAGCGTGTAGTCGACATCACAATGGCTACTGTCTCCCATTCCTGTAGAGCGTACCGTTCCGTCCAAGTTTGGTGTTTTCCGTGTGATGGGTGCGTGCCTTTTAGTGTAGACCGAGATTTCGATAACAAGATTGGGATCGTGAGGTGATATAGGTATCGCTGCTTCGCGATGGGACATGCTAAGCGGCTGATTATTAGTAGAAGAAATACATACCTTAACCTCCAAAGCATTTTGATCTTTGTGAAGGACAGTTTCAGAATAAGATGCCACTTCATCGTACCTACGTACTGTCAGACAACGAGAAGTGCTTACCCATTGAATTGGAAGGCTGGGGGTACAGGGGGTATATCTTCTTGCTCACCAAATGTATGTAGTCCTTTGCTCTTGGTATCCACAATGCATAAACTATCCCACATGCGGTCAGCTGCTTTGTCCAAAGGAGCTTGCTCAGCTGCAGACTTTTTCCGTGACAATTGAGTGCATCGTTCACGGACGATCCGTAAAGAATCACTACTTAGTTTTAGGGTATACGTAGGTGCATGAGAGATAGGAGCACATTCTGTAAGAAATTGTGGCAAGTCCACAGGACTAGGGAGCTCGGCCTCATAAATGCCTGTGCCGCCCATATGTACCAAGCATGCGACACGGAGAAAGCAGCGGCACACCTTGGAACCCTCCACATATATTGTAATGACGACAGGGCCAATGACCAATGCAGCCAGCATGATCTCTCACTTGGAAGCCAGAGAGCTTACTCATATCTACCGCTTTCCAATAGAAGCTTCTATTACAATATAAGTCATTAAAGGTCCGTTATACATAGACGCCAACAGCGTTAAACAAGGCAACAACACCAATACCAGCAAAAGTGCTTCCGAGAATAGCGGAAATAGGTTCCTTGATGGTACCTCCTTGCTTGGGCAGGCTGTCTGGTAAGTCATAGACTGGCAATAGGATACATACGTCGTGAAATAAAATGCCAAGAAGAAAGCAAGGCCTAGAGATACCGTCGCAATCACGGGCATAGCATCAGGGGAGATAGTAGGCACCTTCACGGGAAGCCGCATGAAATCTTTCTACCGAGTAAGCAACGGAAGGCGTGTATTTATGGACATACCTGGACCGTTTCGTACAACTGTTGCAACGCCGACATGGCTGTAACAAGTAGGAGAGGAATAGCCGGTTTGGAGATGTGAGTGCTCGGCCGATGTCAGGCAACCTCCACATGATTGTCGAATGAACCTGCATCGCATGATTCGGACATTCATTGCGAAACCTCGCCGGCCCCTCCATCATGAAAGCCATCGCTGCTTTGGTGAACAAAGGGTTCCGCCGCGTAGAGCGCGCAGGTGAAGCTGCGATGGGACGAGTTGGTCCATTGTTCGTGGCTATATATGTCATCCTCGTTGGATCAGGCATGATTGTTTTCTGTATGTGTCACACGTGTGCTTACGATCAGTCGTATGCGTATTGCGGGAAGTGGCACCTATACCCAGTCCGCTTCAGCAAACCATATCCATACCTTCACCTTTTCATATGATATTAGGTATGCCAACAGCTATTGCGGAAAGTCTTTGGCAAGAGACGCTTCCTACCTTACGTTTTGCCTTTGTTTCGCTGGGTTGTATTTATATCGCCACAATGATGATCTGGTCTTACTATATGGCCTGCATAGTTCCACCAGGAACAGTCGATCGTGGGCTTTACGGTGTATGCCAAGAGATGCGCCATGGTCCCGGAAGCACATTATGGTGGCGTCAAGCTCAGGAAAAAGTAGCTTTGGCGGCTCAGATGGGACCGCCAGAAGCCGTGAGTAATGAGGCAACGTCCAAATCCGCAGAGATGAATTTGGAAAGCTCTGAGCCTTCCCCTATGGATAAAGCCGAGCAAAAGAAAGCGGACTTGTCTGTGACGTTCCGATTTTGCAAGAAATGCAAATATATTCGCTTAGCCAACGCTATTGCGCACTTACCCCCCGAACTCCGCCAGCGTGAAAAGGCAAACCGAAGAAATCGAATTCTAGAACTACGACGACAAGCATCCCAGCAAGAGAATAGTGAGACGCTTATACCCGATATCTCGCACCCTCCCAGTTTGTTTGAGGACGAAGACGACGAAGGCGAGTATGAAATAAGCCAATGGCTCGGTGAGAAGGAGTCGGAAATGATGGTCCTCCCTCCCAAACCTGAACGGGCACATCATTGCCGAACATGCAAAGCATGCGTATTGAAATTTGATCATCATTGTCCGTGGATCAACCAATGTGTTGGACTAGGTAATGAACGCTACTTTATTCTGTTCATGTGTTGGTTTGCACTAGGAACCTTGATTTTCACGGCAGCAGGTTGGCGTCTGGCTCTTCTTGCTCTGCGGAAGCCTAAGGCGTGGCCGTCAACGCTCGTACCCCGAGTGGTCTACTTAGCCTTGATTGCCAAGTCTGCCATCATGGGTATGGCTGTGTTTATTCTGGCCTGCTGGCACTTGCACCTAGTGATGCAAGGTGAAACATCCGTGGAGAACCAAGACAATGGTAACTACCGCAAGATGGCCAAAGAGCGAAACGATACCTTTCAAAACGTGTACGACTTGGGATCTATACGTAATTTGCAAATCTTTTTCAATGTTGGCCCTGGTATGGCATACCAGTATTATACCCTATTTTTACCTATTCATATTGAGCCGTATTCTGATGGGTGGCATTGGGCGAAGAGAAAGGGCTTTGGTGGTCATCATATGGGTATATCACGGGATGAAGAGTTTACAGATGATGAAGGTGACCCAATCCTACCTGGATAACAGTGCGAGAATAGGAAATAAACTCCTATGTGGCCTGCCAATGTAGCCGCAACATCTTACCTGGTCGTGTTCTGACAAGGCCCCAGGTATTGTAGTAGATCACGCATTACCGTATTGATATTAATAAATATTCAAAGAACCTAGGACCAAAGTAAACCCCAGTTATTCATTTTCTTAGATTTTCTTTTCCTGATCAAGCAAGTCCTGCACATAATGAACGGGCGCCACAGGTTCTGCGTTGATGTTAGACACCATACCGGGTTCACCATTGTGCCAACGAGATTCTGGATCTGTGCTGGCTTGTGCAATCGCCTCCTCGGCAGAGGTCGCATTGGGATGGTCGTGAGAAATCGCGAATTCTTGGCCTTGCTCTGGATTCAAGCCAAAGACAATAAGCACCAACAAGTAGAAGGCGACACAGCCCAGCAGAATCGCACTGACCGTCGCAGAGTCACCAACAGTCTTGTTAGGGTTTTGCGGGTCCTGCACACGGATGTTCTGAGCACCTGTCTCTTCAATAGTAGCCGACGCAGAGCTAGCCATGTTACCAAGCTGGTAGGCCAGACCGGGGAACGTAGCCCGGAAATTGGGCGGCGACAATTCCGAAAGGAACACAGGCACAACACCCCAAGCACCCTGCACACCAACCTGCACAAAGAAAGCACCCGCAGCAAGACCACTGAAAGTGTTCGGAAGAATCCAAGCTGGAACCATTGCACCAGCCAAGATGATAAACATCACCATAGCAATACGTCGTCCAACGTACTGAGAAAGGTAACCGGCAATCAGACCACCTGCAATAGCACCGCAATTGGCAATAATCGTAAGGACCGAGGACTGGTCAGCCGACATGCCCTTCACATTTTGGACAATCGATGGGTAAAGGTCTTGTGAAGAGTGACTAAAGAAGTTGAAGCCAATCATCAACAGAACACCAAAAATACACTGAGGCCAGTATTTCGCAAGAGTGTGCTTCACCTCGCTGAGGAAGGACTTCACAGAGCCATGAGACGAAGGCTTGAGCTTACGAAGACGGCGCTGCTCCTTAAAGTTGGCACCTTCAGGGACCAGAGCACGGAAGATCGCAGCCAGGAGGGAAAGACCAGCACCAAGGTAGAAAAGGTATTCCCACTTAGGAAGAGGGTACCTGTGAGCTGTTTTGTTGACCCAACTCAGGTTAGCAGCAGCGGCAATCAAATAGCCAATGGCGTATCCCTCTTGGAAAAAGCCAGAGAAGAGACCACGCGCAGCAGGTGGCATGTCTTCCAGGCACGTCGCGTTGGCCATACCCCAAATACCACCCATAGCAATACCGAAAATAGATCGGACACCAAGGAACGTTTTGAACTCCGTGCAATACGCGGTCGAAAGAGAAAGAGCTGCGACAATAACCAAATTGATGGTGAGAACCCAACGACGGCCATATCGATCAGCCAGTATACCGAAAATCAAAGCACCAGCAGAACGAAGCAACAGCGTAAGCATGATAGCATACGTGATTTGTTTGGTAGAATAAAACTTTCCATCATGACTGAAGGCCTTTTGAAGGCTTCCCACACTCATAGACACAGCAAAAAAGTCATACGAATCCATAATCCATGCAAACAAGCCACAGAAAAAGCGAACCCAATCCATCCAACTAAGCATAATTATCACCTTGATAGGGTTGAGAGGAGCCCCACCGCGCATGCGGATACGCTCCTCTTTCGTCGGGATACGGAATAAACCATGAGTTGGGTCCCACATACTTGTTGAGAGGAGTGAAGAGACAAACCACCCCGGATTCCCCCCAAGTTGTTCATTTCATAAAAGGCAAACTCTTCAACGCCCAAAACTGTGGGGAGAGTTATTTATGCAGGAGTAAAAATAGAAGTATATCAGTGGCCTAAAATTGAGGGCGTATCTAGTGGTATGTGGAGAGAGACTTGGGTGAGAAAAAAACGCAAAATCATGCGACATGATTCACCGTTGTCCGATGACTGACTGGAAGGAAAAACGCTAAATTCCTAAGCACATATTTTGAGCTAGGCACTACTATGAAAATGGCGTGCTGGCCCCTATAGTCGAAACACCCCGCAAAAGTGGCCGTTGCATGAATTCGTTCCTAGTTGACCCTTTTCTTCGCAAGAAAGGAACTTTAGGTCTTTCTGAATAATCCTCCACTTGTGAGATGTTGAGAGCGCAGGTTACACCATCTCCTTTGTCACTGGGATCATGGTGTCATCCACTTGGGACTACATTTTGAAATTCATCATTATTGGTGATGCCTCCGTAGGCAAGTCATCCTTGCTTGTCCGCTTAACGGAAGATCGCTTTCTTATAAATTCGGACGCCACAATTGGCATTGAATTTGGCTCTCATATTGTTACACTTGCCACCGGAGAAAAGCTCAAGCTACAAATTTGGGATACAGCAGGAAGTGAGCAGTTTCGAAGCATAACACGCTCCTATTACAAAGGCTCGTTAGGATGCCTTGTGGTTTATGACATAACCAACCATGCTTCTTTTACGCATGTACTATCATGGCTCCGAGATGTGAAGGAACAGGCGGAGGAAAACGCAACGATCGCTTTGGTAGGTAATATGGCGGACCTTTCAGAGCAACGTGCCATATCAGAAGAGGAAGGCAGAGCTTTTGCTAAAGAACATGGCCTACTATTCTACGAAACAAGCGCAAAATCTGGGCAGAATGTTGAAACTGTCTTTTCGGCGATTGCCCAGCATGTTTTTGATCACCATCAGATTGCTGGGAAACAAGCAAATGTTCACACTAGAGATGCGGGTGTCTCATTACAACAGGGAGCGACATCGACAAGCTCATGTTGCGTGTAATTAAAAAGGCAACCTATAAAATGATATGAACACTGTATTATACCTATGAAAGTGTACAATAATTAAACTGAACGAGGGTGTCAAGGCTCTTCGCACTTTCAAGCAACGATGTAAGAAAGTTTGTGAATAGAATATATACGCACGGCACTGAATACTTTTTAGTGTTTCAAGATGTTACATAAAACGATAATTATGCAATACGTATAAAATGGCAAGTTATGGCATAAGAGGGTCTGAAAAAAGAAAGGGGAATCAATTGGTATATCAGGCGGTGGCGTCGTGGGTATGCTCTGGCCCCTCTCGCCAGTTGCCACCACTGGGGCCATGACGCCAATCACGTTCATATGTTTTTGGCATATCAGAGTACGTAGCAGCGGCTTCTGCTTCGACTTGGGCCATGCGTTCTTTCCAGCCTAATTGCATAAAGTCTTGCTTGGCCATCTTTTCGCAACGTTTCTCCCGATTCTCAACGGCAAGCTCATGGTACAGCTCACGGATGAGAGCGGGAGAGGCGTACCGCAAATGCATAAAGTTGCACTGACCTCCACGATTGCATTCATTCGTTTCATTTTGTCGGCAGCATGCTTCACGGAAATCGCTTACAGGCGAGAGCTCAGCGAAAATAGGGCGTTGGTGAAACCAGCGTGTATTCAAACCATCGACTGCACGTTGGGCATCGTCTTCCGATTCATATCGCGCATATACATTGCCAATTAGATGGTCACCAACATTATCGCAGACGTGTACTTCGACCAATTCACCGTAAGAGCTCAATCCTTTGAATAGGTCGGTGAAAAATTGATCGAACTGTTGTTGTAGTTCCTCATTGGATAGGTGGCAATGGGGATCCAAATGCTTGGGGTTCTGGTATAAGTTGGAGAGAAGAATCGTTTTTGAGCGAGTGGGTGGTACATGACGACGTGAGCATCGATCTCCGTGACGACAAGCGCCAATTTTAAAGTAGAAAGAGCAATTTACTTTGTCTTGCTCTGTGCCGAGCTCGCGCGAAGTAGGCAGCATCGTGTGACGGACGCAATGCTGTCGCGTTCCTTGGACGAACGTAAGAGCGTGTCCAAGTCGAAGAATGCCACGTGGGTCCACGTGGAGGAGAATCGCTACGGGCAAAGCACGTCGTCTGCGAAGCATCCCCACAAGAGCAACAGCGGCTGGACCAAGGAACGCGAGAGTTATACTAGATGACGGTAAGTCACCGGAAACCGCGCCCCTCGCAGCCAAATAAGGAACGATCAAGTATGTATGGTACAAATAGGCCCGAGCTAACAACACTGAAGCGGCTGAGCCGGGTGTGCGGTATCACTGTGACGTATGCGGTGCTGATATCACCTTAACTGTGCGCATTCGGTGTGCAGGTGGATGTGAAGACTTTGATTTGTGTGGTACCTGCTTTTGTATGGGATCCGAAGTGGGGAACCACAAAGCATGGCATGACTATCGCGTGATTGAGCAGCATGCTACGCCGGTCTTCTGCCCTGATTGGGGTGTCGATGAAGAGCTGCTTCTCATCGATGGATGTCAACTATACGGTCTAGGGAATTGGATGGACATTGCTGATCATATTGGCAATCGAACGAAAGAAGAGGTGGAGCGACACTTCCTGGATGTGTATATTGAGGGAAAAAATGGTCTTCCTTCCGGGGAAGAACGTGCGAAAGCGGCCGTGGAAGAATGGCGTGCGACACACCCAGTTGACCCATCATACCATGGTGAAGAACAGCTTCCGATTGTGGGACCAGACCCCAACTTCCATACGGATATGAGTGCAGAAGAGTTTCAACGAGCGCGTCGTGAGCGTGTGGAGAAACTTCGGGAGGCACAGGCAGCGTTTGTGCCGCCCAAACCAGGCAAGCCTTTGGTCTCAGCGCCCACGACGCACAGTGAACTGGCCGGATTTATGCCAGGTCGTTTGGAGTTTGAGCATGAGTACGAACAGGAGGCAGAGCATGCTGTCAAGGACATGGAGTTCGGCCTTGTGTATTCCTTTGGCGGCGACGATATGCCTACAGAGACAGAAGCGCTAGGTGGAGAAGGTGCGACGCAAGGCAAGCCACGTATGGAAGCGAGTGGTCGTGGTGGTCCTGTCAATGTGGCTACGCCGCCGCCGGAGGAGGCAGATGAAGAGACGTTCACCGATGCCTCAGAAGGCCAAGCGGAGCCTATGGCAGTGGACGAAGGGCCGAAGGCCGATCCTGATACGGGAGGTAAGTCGACACAGACGGAAGATGCGGCGGCAGCAGCTGTAGCGGCTGCATCTGCATCCGCCGAGCAGGATGCGACGGAGGCCACGACAGAGGAGCGCTCGCCTGATTGGGATGAAGATCCAGCTGACTTGGACTTGAAGCTGGCTGTGTTGGATATTTACAACGATCAACTTGACCGACGTACGCGCAAAAAGCGGTTTTTGTTTGAACGCAACCTGGTCGATTATCGACGTCATACGGCCGCCGAGCGTCGTCGGCCCAAAGAAGAACGCGAGCTCTTGTCGCGTGTAAAACACTTTGCGACGTTGCAAACAGCCGAAGACTTTGAAGAGATGTTCCGCAACCTGTGCTACGAAGAAGCACTCAAAAAGACTGTTCGGCAACTTCAGCAGTACCGCCGTATGGGAATCAGTACCTTTGCTGAGGCTGCGCGGTACGAACGGGAGTTGGCCGAGCGAACAAAACGGCAGATGGAAGCTGCCGAAGGAGCCGTGCCTCTTGCTGCGGCAGGGCGTGTACGTCATCGCGAGCGGAGTCAGTCGGTGATGGACAAGACACAAGCGGACGACTTTTCGTTTGCGAGTGCGCCCTCTATCCAGCTTCTGAGTGCAGAGGAGCAGCAACTCTGCTCGCTGCTGCATGTGCTGCCGCAGCCCTTCCTTATCATCAAAGGGGCCCTTCTTACCTTCAGCTATGCTCACCACAAGGCGCTCACAGTGCAGCATTGCCATCGTCTGTGCCCGATGGACAAACGCAAAGTATCGCATATTTACGATTTCTTCAGAGACAAGGGCTACTTTGATGCGGTGGCAGCAGCGTACGACCGACATGCGACAACGGCATCCAATGAGTCTGTCGACTAAGCTCTGTGTTCTACGGCAAAGAAACTCCTCCGAAGCACGGCTACGTTTCGTATGCCACGCTGCTACATACCCCCAACATGTACGATAGACACGTTAGGCACCTGTGACATAGGCATAGGCGTTCTCAAACATGCGGAACCACGGACTGCGACCCTGCCATTGTGCAGCCTCCTTGGCAGGCGCCCAGCTCATTGCCTGCGTCGCAACTACACGCTCAGGATGAGGCATAAGCGCCAAGACACGGCCTTGCACAGCCGTCACACCAGCAATGTTAGCTGTCGAGCCGTTCGGGTTGAGTGGGTAGCGACTGTCAGCGTACCGTATCGCGACACCACGTGCCGACGTCAGTTCGTCGACATCTGTGGTCTTGTCGAACGCCGCACGGCCTTCCGCATGCGCCACGGCGATCGGCATACGACTCTTGGCCATACCGCTGAAGAAGATGCAGTCTGACTCCTCGATCTCCACATTCACAGTGCGTGCTTCGTACCGACCGCTCTCGTTGGGCGAGAACGACGGCCAGTGCGCTGCACCGGGAATCAGACCCGCACGGCCAATCGTACTAAGCATCTGACAGCCATTGCACACACCCAACGCAAACGTCTTCTCACGCTGGAAGAACGCCTCGAATTCCGACCGCACCGACGAGTGGAGAAGGACCGAGTTTGCCCAGCCACGACCCGAGCCCAGGACGTCTCCGTACGAGAAGCCACCGCACGCCGCAAGACCATCAAAGTCACGCAGCGAGACACGACCAGCAAGCAGGTCGGTCATGTGCACATCCACCGCACAGAAGCCAGCGCGCGCAAAGGCCCACGCCATTTCCACGTGTCCATTCACACCCTGCTCGCGCAAAATCGCGACGCGAGGCTGCGAAGCAAGAGGACGCTCAATGGTCGCAGCATCGGCCAGCTTCAGCGCGGCAGGATCAAATGTCAGCTCGTACGAAAGACCCGCCTTGGACTGGCTCGCTGGCTCGTCAATCAGCGCATACTCCTGCGCCGCAGACTCAGGGTTGTCACGCAGCGACTGCATGCGGTACGACGTCTCTGCCCAGGCCTTCTGGAGAGCGGCACGGGTCGAGGAGAGGCACACCTGGCCTTGCGCGCGAATCTCAATACGCTCCTCATCGTACAGCACATGACCCAGGACATGCATCGCCGACGCTGGCACACCGAAGGCCGTGAGTACAGTAGAGACAGACTGCATATCCGAGTCGCGCACCTGGAGTACAGCACCAAGCTCTTCGTTGAAGAGCGCCGCAGTAGGCGTTGTGCGCACGATCTTGGAAATGTCCAGATCCAAACCCATCCGACCCGCAAAGGCCATCTCCACGACCGTGGCCAGCAGACCACCATCCGATCGGTCGTGGTAGGCGTGCACCAGCGGAGGCACATCGCGCTTGCCCGCATGCAACTGCTTCAGCATACCCATGACGTTGAAGAACACACGAAGCAACTCCGCATCTTCCACATCAGGGGCCTCGTGACCCAGCTCACGGAACACCTGCGCCAACGCCGAACCGCCCAGACGCTGACGACCCTGAGCCAGATCAATAAACAGCAGCGACGAGGGGCCATCCGCACGCTGGAGCTGCGGCGTCCACGTAGCCGACACATCCTTCACAGGCGCAAACGCGGTGATGATCGGGCTCAGGGGCGCTGTGACAGTACGCTTCTCGCCATTGGGGGCATGCCACGACATGCCCATCGACATCGAGTCTTTGCCGACAGGAATGGAGAGGCCGAGCTTGGGGCACAGGTCAAGACCAATAGCCTTCACGGCATCGTACAGCTCTGCACCATCGTGTTCGTAGCCAGCCGAGCACATCCAGTTCGCGCTCAACTTGATCTTCTCAATGTCGTCCACGTACGCGGCCGCCAAGTTGGTCAGAGCCTCACCGACAGCCATACGCGCCGATGCCGCGCCGCTCAGGAGCGAGAGCGGCGTACGCTCGCCACTCGTCATCGCCTCACCAGGCGCCTGGTCGTCGAACGAGTACGACGTGCGCGTCACAGCAACGTCAGCGACAGGCACCTGGTACGGGCCGACCATCTGGTCACGCACCACAAGACCCGTGACACTGCGGTCACCAATCGTAATGAGGTACGACTTGGAGCCTACGCTGGGTAGGTGCAATACACGCTGCACAGCCTCGGCCACACGCTGTGACTCGCTCATGTCCGGCAGGGACGCAGCGAGAGTGGCATCAAAAGGCACCGTCTGACGCTTGGCATGCGTCGCGACACGTTCCATCTTGGGCGGCTTGCCGAAGAGCGTCGACATGGGGAGATCAATGCACACTTCGTTGCGCAGACGATCACGCAGGACCAAACGGGGCTCTTCGGTGGCATACCCCACCACAGCGACAGGGCAACGCTCACGCTCCGCAATGGCCATGAACGCATCGAGGTTGGCCGGGCGGACAGCGAGTACATAACGTTCTTGACTTTCATTGCACCAAATGGCCAACGGACTCAGCGACGTGTTGCCCAACGGCACATCACGCAGCTCAAATTCGGCACCGAGACCCGCATCGTGCACAATCTCCGGGAGCGCGTTGCTTAAACCACCTGCACCCACATCGTGGATGCTCGCAATGGGATTCACCTCGGCTGTGCAGCAGGCATCGATCACCTCTTGACAGCGGCGCTGCATTTCTGGGTTCTCACGTGAAACACTGACAAAGTCCAACGTCGAGCGCTCCGCGCCACCGCCCGCCATCGAGGAGCTCGTGCCGCCTCCGAGACCAATCAAGTAGCCAGGACCACCCATGACAATCAGAGCATCGCCCGGCTGAATCTGGCCCTTGAACGTGTACTCTGGGCGAACGTTGCCCAGACCACCTGCCAGCATGATCGGCTTGTGGTACCCACGCCATTCGTGGCCCTTTTCGGTAGGCACACGCTCACACAGTGTGCGCCAGAAACCCGTCAGGGCAGGACGGCCAAACTCATTGTTGAATGCAGCGGCACCGATGGGTGCATCGCGCATAATTTCAAACGAGCTCGCGACGTGCATCGGTTGGCCGATATCCTCTTCCCATGGCTGACGACCGTCGCCCGGAAGGAGCAGGTTCGACGACATGAAACCAGCCAGACCCGCCTTGGGCTTAGAGCCACGGCCAACGGCACCCTCATCACGGATCTCACCACCGCTACCGGTGGCCGCACCAGGGTACGGCGAAATGGCTGTAGGGTGGTTGTGCGTCTCCACCTTGGCGAGGATCGGCATCGGCTCACGACGTCCAATGTACACGTGAGGCACACGGCGGTCATCACTCAGGGCCAAGGCATCCGGCGCTGGAAGGAAACGCACGCCATCGGAGCCATCGAGAACGGCAGCGTTGTCTGAGTACGCACTGATCGTGTGCGTCGGCGTGATCTTGTGTGTGTTTCGAATCATGCTAAACAGAGACTGTGGCTGCACCTGACCATCGATCGTCCAGGACGCATTGAAAATCTTGTGACGGCAGTGCTCCGAGTTCACCTGCGCAAACATAAACAGCTCGACATCGGTAGGGTTACGACGCAGCGGGGCCTCGTCGCCTTGGCCACGCACAAACGCGTCGACCAAGTAGTTGATCTCATCAGGCGCCAATGCCAAGCCAAACTCGACATTGGACGCTTCCAAGCGCGCATGCGCCGCGTCCCAGTTGGTATCCGTCGACGACGACAAGAGCTCGACGGTACGCAAGAGGCCAGGCTCAGACGTGCCAAAGAGCGCCGCCGCACTCTCCGAAGGGGGCGCGCGGTCAATCGTCTGTGTCATGCGGTCATGCAAGAGCTTTTCAGCACGCAGCAATTCGTCGTCCGTCAGCGGTTCGGACACATGCAGGGCATAAGCCATACCACGCTCCATACGCTTGACGACCGCATCCATGCCGCAAATATGCGAGATATCAGTTGCCTTGGAGGACCATGGAGTCGTGTTGCCTGCACGTGGCAACACAAAGAGCACGTCTGTGCCATCGGCGGACTCCCCAGCAAGTGCCTTCGTGACGAGTGCCTTGGTATCGTCCAGTTCGACATGGTCACCGTAGTTAAGAAGCTGGTCAATCACACGGCGCTCATGACTGGAGGCATCCTGGAGCTTGGCCAGTGCCTCAGCTGAGGTCGCCTGGACCATGTGAAGATGAATACCATCGACACTGGTCACATGCGGCGCAATGACTTGCAACTGCTCCAGCAACTGGTGCCGCTTCGCCTCGAGGGAGGTCGAGGGACCAAGGAGGGTAAGGCAGTGGACCTGCGTAGATTCCATCTTTAGCAGGTGGACTCCAACTCGCACAGCCGATGAAGGTAGGCACAAGGAAAGAGCACTGGCGCGGCGTGCCAAGGATGACGGACTCGCACGCTCCTCGCCTCGCCCGCTCGTCCCCCTTTTTTTTGCTAGGCCAGTCTACGCGGGGCTTATGTTTAGTCAGCGCCCAATAATTCGAAAAGGACGAGGCCAGGACCGCCGCCGCACGACGTGCGCCAGGCCTCCTCGAAGCCACACGAACACGTTGCGCCACCACGTTGACGGACGGATGAGTGACGTGGTGTTTAAGAAGCGATCCAGAGCAGGTGCACGCGATGTACGCAAACGAGGGCCGGATGATACAGAAGCTGTAGCGGAGCAGCCTGAAACGAGCTCGGCTGTTGTCACGAAAAAGTCGCGCACAGACGCTGCGTGTCACGATGAGGATCGTCCTGCGCATGTAGACCGATTTGGTGAGAGCTCCATTCGGGCAGTGGAGCGGGCCAATACGTCTGCGTTGAACGCAAACACCAACAAAGACGATGCTGCACGAAGTGCGAACGACTGGGACGTGCAGGAAGAAATGGCGTCGTTCCAGTCGAACGACGATGGCAAGTACCGTGGCATGGCCGGCTATGCCAAGTATACCCAGGAGCGGGACGATGGCAGCTCGGCCAAGTTCAAAGCCAAAGGGCCCATCAAAGCGCCGGCGAATGTACGAACAGTGACGGTCGTGGACTACCAGCCAGATGTGTGCAAGGACTACAAAGAGACGGGCTATTGTGGGTTTGGCGATACATGCAAGTTCTTGCATGACCGAAGTGACTACCTAGC
Source organism: Malassezia pachydermatis (assembly GCF_001278385.1). Lineage (NCBI taxonomy): Eukaryota > Fungi > Basidiomycota > Malasseziomycetes > Malasseziales > Malasseziaceae > Malassezia > Malassezia pachydermatis. Next base: position 694,302 of record NW_017253139.1, read on the forward strand.
AGGCTGGCAGCTGAACAGTGTGGGCGAGGCGGCGGATGCGCGTGCCGGCACGTTTGGGGTTGAAGAGAGTGACGAGGAAGAGGAAGAGATTCCGTTTGCGTGCCTGATTTGCCGGCAGCCTTTTACGGACCCTGTAGTGACGCTGTGTGGCCACTATTTCTGTGCGCAGTGTGCGATTCAGCGGTTTGCCAAGACGCCCAAGTGTTTTGCGTGTGGCGCGAAGACCAAAGGGCTTTTCAACGCCGCGACCAAGATCCTTGAGCGGATGAACCAGCGCCAAGCAGCCAAAGCCGAAGCGCGAGCGGAGCGGCGACGTATGCATGGCCTGGAGGAGGAGCGGGACACGGCGCAGGATGCTACGCCGCTGCTCGATGGTGTGGTTGTCGACACAGACTCATGATTTGGAGCGTGCTTGGCGCTGCTTGTACTCAGCCGGTGTCTCGACGCGCCGACCGAGACTCCACATACCCAATTTGCTTCGCTTGGCATGCTCCTCGGCCCGTTCCAGCGCACGACGACCAGTTTGCACACGCAATAACGTGCGGGACAGCCATGTGGGTGGGCCGTAATCGGCGCCAGTGGCGCGGTATACAGTCGCCAGGCCTTGGCGAACGAGCGATAAAGAGACATTGGTCTTCCCAAAGATGTACGGCCACGTCCACACGTAAGGCGTGCCGACCAGGCGCTGGTACTGATCAATGTGTGCGAGGGAGAGCCACACGGTCCGACCTTCTACGAGTCGCTTCAACTCTGCCTTGGCTTCGTCGGCAAACGGCTGGCCTTCGCGTCCAAAGTGAGCTGCTTCCGGTGCATCGCAGCCAGCGAGACGGACGGAGATGGTTTGCTGCCGCAGGTCAGCAGCCTTGGTGGGGGGTTTGTAGACCCAGGACCGAAGGAACGGAAGGCCTGGCGTATGGTACAATCGGAATCCGTCAGCATCACCGACATGGGTCACGCGGCCGACCAACACGCGACGAGAGTGCAGGACGGCCGGTGTGACGTACGCGGCATTCGGGATCCGACGGAAGAAACGCCACCAGGCAAAGTAGCCGCCACAGACAGTGACAGCACTCGCCGCTGCCGCGCCTAGCGGCGTAGAGATGACATACAGCAGCGATCGGAAAGGCCATGCAAAGCCCGAGATCGGAGGCTCATCCACGGCATGGACAGGGTACGACGGCGCTTCGCTCGAGGGCTCTTGGGCCAGCACACGCAGCCAATCGTCGCCTTTTGCTCCTCGCAACTGCTCGATCCGCTGCTTGAGGGGGGCCGATGCGTCGTCCACAGTCAGGCGCGAGGTACTCTTTCGTTTGCGTCGTGGCGCTGGCGTAGGCGGCAGCTGCGGCGAGGCGGCCGTGTCTTGGGGATGCTTGACGACGCGACGTGCTTGTGAGGCTACATGGGCCTCAATCACACTGGAATCGCGACGGGGCGCACTAGCGCGACGCTGCGCGACCAGCGCCTGAATCCGCCGCTGTTCCCAGAACCCAGGCTGTGTATCGTCGAGGAGAATCGACTTTTTCTCGTAGGCAAAGGCCGTGAAGCAGGCGATACGCGCTTCGCGTGTCATGGACAGCATAGGATTCGCAGCAGTCCATACATGCGAGATGTGAGGGAGAGTAGCCAATCGGCCAATCTCGCCGGGATCGTACAGCTGGTTGTGTCGTACATCCACTTGCCGTAGAGATAAGAGTCGTTCCATCCCACACAAGCTGTCCAAACGGTTGCCGCTGAGATTCAGTGCACAGATATGCGGCAGAGCATCGTAGATGCCCAGCACGCTATCGACCATATTGTCGCAGATGTTGAGGCCACGTAGATGGGGTATATGGGCCAATGCAGGCGGCACAGCATTCAGCAAGTTGTGAGAGACATCGAGGTATGTGACATGGCCCCAGTGCTGCACGCTGGCCTCGTCGAGGAACGTCAGCTCGTTGTAAGGCAAGGCGACACACCGCAACGCATGCCAGGCAGCCGCAGGCATCGTGGACGCCGATGCGTCGCGGACGACAAGGTCGGTACAGACGCCTGCGACGTCCGGGATATGGCAGTACGAGCAGGAGAGGGATGTGAGTTGAATGCACAAACGGTCCCATCCCAGGATCGTGCAGGGCTCGACGCCAACCAGGGCCAAGTGCGCGAGACTCGTAAAGAAGTGAAGTGGCGTGCCATGTGTGCCGGGATACGACGCGAGCTCCTCGTTCGACGAGGTGGGCGCAGAGGTGATGGCCAACGAAGTGACGCGGGGCAGCACGGTGCGTAGGTACGCCCATACTGGCTCAGCCGAGGTCTCAGCTGACGGATCGCCATACCACCAGCTCGATACAGTATGGATGGTCTGCTGGAGCGACAGTATACTTTTGGTATCGCTTGTGTCCTGCGGCTGCGACGCCTCCGTCGCAGGGGCGCGGGTGGGATACGGCACGTCGACGACGACATCCATAGGCCCTACATGAGCGCCGAGGCCTTCGAGATGGAGGAGCACGTAGTACAGATGATGAATATCGATCCGCAAAGGTGTAGGCTGCTCGATGCGGCACACGTCTGCCTCATGCCGACGGACCCAGCGAGCCCACTCAAGACACCAAGTGTCCATCACGTCGAGTGTGGAGGTGTCCTGGCCCAACCTGCCTGCCGCCTCAAAAGACAGCGGCGAGGCGCGCGCGGCCGCCGGCCGACGTGAAAAAAAGCCGCGCAGGTGAGGGGGGGGGTCTTCTACCAGGAGGGCCAGCCGTGATTTTTTTTTCTCGCGAATTGCATGCTTCGCTGGGTTGGCGTACTACCACGACGAATCCCGCGTATTGCTGCTAGTGCACCCACCGTTCCAAGAGTTCGATTTCTTACGCAAACAAGGATGACTGAGGCAGAAGCTGGTGCCGTGAACCTGCTCCAGGACCCTGTGACAGGGGAGATGGTGAGCAAGAGTGAGCTGAAGCGACGACAGAAGCAGCGCCAGAAGGAGGCCGAGAAAGCGGAGAAGGCCAAGACGCAGGCGGCGGCGGCGCCTGCGCAGCAGAAGGCAGGCGCGCACCTCGCTGCGGAGGAGTCGCTCACGCCGAACCAGTACTATGAGATGCGCTGCCGCGCGATCCAAAAGCTGCGCGAGACGCGCAACCCTGACCCGTACCCCCACAAGTTCCACGTGTCGATGGGTCTGACGGACTTTATCGAAAAGTACCAGGACAAGGTCGAGGCTGGCGCGCAGCTAGACGAGGTCGTGTCGGTGGCGGGTCGTCTGCACAACATGCGTGCGTCGGGTCAGAAGCTGCGCTTCTACGACTTGCATGCGGAGGGCGTCAAGATCCAGATTATGGCGCAGCTGCAGGACCACAAGGAAGGCGACTTCTTCGAGGCGCATGACCTCCTGCGTCGTGGTGACATTGTCGGTGTGAAGGGTGTCCCTGCGAAGACCAAGAAGGGAGAGCTGTCGATCGTCCCGCACTCTATTCAGCTGCTCTCGCCGAATCTGAAGATGCTGCCGAAAGCCTCGGGCGGTGGCTTTACCGACCAGGAGCAGCGCTACCGCAAGCGCTACCTGGACCTGATCATGAACCCGCATGTGCGTGATATCATGGTGGCGCGTGCTCGTACGATTCAGTACGTGCGTCGCTTCCTCGACTCGCTCGGTTTCCTTGAAGTGGAGACGCCGATGATGAACCAGATTGCGGGTGGTGCGAGTGCCAAGCCGTTCATTACTCACCACAACGACCTGAAGATGGACCTGTTCATGCGCATTGCGCCGGAGCTGTACCTGAAGGAGCTCATTGTGGGTGGTCTCGACCGTGTGTACGAGATCGGCCGTGTGTTCCGCAACGAGTCGATTGACCAGACGCACAACCCCGAGTTCACTACGTGTGAGTTCTATATGGCCTATGCGGATATGTACGATCTGATGGACATCACCGAGAGCATGGTCTCGGGTCTCGTGAAGGCCGTGACGGGCAGCTACAAGGTGACGTACCACCCGGACGGCAAGGAGGACCCGAATGGCCGCGTGTTTGAGATCGACTTTAGCACGCCGTGGAAGCGCTTCGAGATGATCCCGGAGCTGGAGAAGCAGCTCAACGTGACCTTCCCGCCGGCCGACCAGCTGCACACCGAGGAGACGCGGCAGTGGCTGAGCGACCTCTGCGCGAAGCACGAGGTGGAGTGCAGCGAGCCTCGCACCGCCACGCGTCTGATCGACAAGCTGGTCGGCGAGTACATTGAGTCACAGTGTGTCAACCCGTCGTTCATCTGTGGCCACCCACAGATCATGTCGCCGCTGGCGAAGCGCCACCGTGAGATCCCCGGTCTGTGTGAGCGTTTCGAGGCGTTTGTCGCGACCAAGGAGATTGCCAATGCGTACACAGAGTTGAACGACCCGTGGGTCCAGCGCGAGAACTTTGAGGAGCAGGCGCGTCAGAAAGATGCCGGTGACGACGAGGCACAGGGTATCGACCATGTCTTTATCGATGCGCTCGAGCATGGTCTGCCGCCGACCGGTGGTTGGGGTCTCGGTATCGACCGCCTGGTCATGTTCCTCACCGACTCAAGCACCATCAAGGAAGTGCTGGCATTCCCTGCCAACAAGCCCGAACAGAACTAATGAGATAGCTAGTGGTAGGCCCATGCCAAGTAGTCACGAACGCCTTCCAACGATGCAAGCAACGGCTCCAGACGAGGCGATGTCGCGTCCTTCGCGAGGAGCGCACGGTACGTCCGAGAGCGCAAGTACGCCAGCATCGCGTCCACGTCGTCGGTGGACGTCGTGGCGTACCATACATCGGCGCCACGCATATGGACAAGCAGTTTGTGCGACCAGTGCCCCGTCATGCTCGGCGTCGCTACGCCTTGGGCGGCCTCCGCGCACACCTTCGATGGATCGCTCACTGGCAAGAGGTGCCAGTACTCACGCCCCTGTGCATCACAGCCCAACGGACCATCGCGCAGCGCCTCACGACGCGCTTGCAGGTACATCTCAGCACGTACCCAGCGCTTTTGGCGCTCGTGCGTAGCGATCATCTCTTGTTTCTGATGTGAGCAAGCAAAGACACACGTACCTGCTGCTTCCACGCCGCATACTGTGGCGACACCATCGAAGGCGCCGTTTTTTGCAAGGCACGAAGCTCGTCCGCGCATTGCTGCTCGACCTCTTGGACCCGCTGCTTGCGCTCGTGCGTCGAGTGCGCCGCGTCGACAATCGGCTGCACAAGCTTGTGCAACGGATTCTCAAAGGGCGGCATTTTCGCGGTGGAAATCGCCAAGGCATCGCAGAGCGTCACAAGGCACGCCCACTTCTCTTCGAGTGGCATCGGCGGTGCGTCGTCGTGCAGGACGGGAGCCTGCGGCGCACGAAGCTGCGCGGCACGCGCACGAAGATCCGCATGCGCCTTCTTCACAGCGAGTGTCGCTGCACGTTGCGATCGTCGGCGACTGGTATACGGCGCCTCGTCCTCGTCGTCCTCGTCGTCCGACAAGGCCACCGGCTCTCGCAGTCGTTCTTCCAGCTGCGCGACGCGCGCCTCCAGACGTGCGGCGCTGCGTGTGCGCCGTGGAGCCACGTCTTCCACGACAGCACGTGCTTTAGGTTTGGACGCGAGGCTGGGAAGCGTACTTGCGACGTGAGGCAACGCGTGAAAGGGGACAGGGTAGTGCTCGGCAAGATGACGCGCGGCGGCCCAGGGCGTGTGCGACGCGGCATGAAACTGACGTACGGCGTGTACGGCTTCCTGCGTACGACTCGTAGGCTGGCCCTGCTCAATGGACGTGAGATGCGCTAGCGGCACAAGCAGGCGCTGCAAGATGGAGAAGGCGAGGGTATCATCCCAGCAATGCAGGGCGTCCACATGGTGCGTGGGCCATGCCAGCGCATCGGCGTGATCAAGGTGCACGAGATATGAGTACAAATAGATGCGCGCTAGCATGTTCTCGCAGAGCAGTGGACCTTCGTACAGCGTGGGCAGCGTAGGAAACGCCGACGTGCTTTGCTTCAGACGGATGCGCTTGACGCGCTTCGTGTCCTTCTCCGGCGTGGACGAGGAGGCCGTGGCAGTGGTGGGGACACTGTCCCATGATACTGCCCCTGTCAGTGCATACGTGACGTACATTGTGTCTGGCGCATCGTAGGCGCACTGGCACGAAAGCAACGACGTGGCGCGCGGCGCGACGCGCCACGCCACGGCGGTGTGGAGGTAGGCACGCTGTCTTAACCACATCGTCGCTCTCGCTCCACGTTCGTCCACGAGCGATGGGCCGCTCGCGGCGTCGGCGTACAGGCGGGGGACGTGTCGATACCCCTGCTTCTATGCCTGCTACCTTTGCGTATCCCATCCCAGACGATCGCGTAGGCCCGCCTTTTGCGAGCACCACAGAGCGACGTACACATACACGCACTCCCACGCTGGCGCTCGATGCGAGTGAGCGCGATATGCTGGGCATGTACGTGACGCCGCCCTTGTGGATGGCCCGCATTGCGCAAGGACGTGGGGCATGCGTATGCACAGAAGGACTGCTTACCGATGTGCCTGACGCCGTGCATGGCGCCCCGCCTTCGTTTCACTGTGTGTTGCAAGCGGAAGGCGATACCTACATCCCACTCACAATCACAGGACGGCATGCGCTAGCCCTCCACCAAGCCTTGCAACGCCAGCATCCGGCGAATGAGCCGATCCCGGTCTTCCTCTCAGGCTACGGCGCGGAGATCGTGCGGATTCCGTCGTCGGATACGCCACGCGCTGGCGTCGTATGGTCTGATCGTATTGCGTTGAAGGCGCAAGTCGATGTCAATGATGCCGATACCATGCAGCTGTGGTTTGAAGGCGATCGTGCGAGCCCTGCGCAAGTCGTGCTCCAGCGCATCGACGAGCCACGCACACTGACCATGGACAGCGATGCTTGGTACGCTACGCATCCTACGTACACATCCGATACCCCGCTGGATCCCCCGGCCTCGGCCTCGATGCCGCCTATGGCGCCGCCGCCTTCCGATGCGGCGCACCCATGGCTCACGCCCAGCACGTGGGATGGCCACCTGTATACCCCTATCCACGCCTTACGTGCCGGGACAACGGCCAACGTCGTAGGGATCGTCGTGGACGTGCCCTTGCAGCATGCACCCAAACGACGTGCGAATGGCACCATGTCCGATGCTATGCTGCGTCTGAGCCTTCGGCAGCCGTACACCGAGGCAGGTGTCCCATCGCTGCTGCCTGGCAATGTGTTTGCACGTACGTCGGAGCAGCTGCCCTTGCATGTGAGCGCGGGCGATGCGATGCTTTTGCGCGGCATCCAAATCCACATGTACAATGAGCGTGCCAACCTAGTCGGCCCGGCGTTTGTGCCATGGTCCTGGGCGACCATGTCCGCGACGTCACGCGCCTTGGCGCATTCCAGCGAAGGGCCTCGGGTGGGCGAGCAGGAGCGAGCCGTGCTGGACCGGCTTCTGCAGACCCACCAGACCCCACGAAGCTCGAAGCGCCCCTTGTCCACGCTAGATCAGCTGGAGCAGGACACGTTTGTGGACTTGATCGTGCAGATTGTCAACGTCTACGTCAAAGGCACAGTGCCGGACGTCTACGTAGCCGATTTTACGTCCAACTCGGCGTTTTACGGCAACGATGCACGATTAGCACGGCAGTACAGCTTGCCACAGCCCTTGCAGCACTTTGGCTACGTCTTTCAAGTGGGGCTGTGGGGGCAGCAGGCGCCCCTCGCACTCCGACTGCAGCCAGGGCAGCTCGTGCGGATGGACAATGTACGTGTGAAGCGCACGGCCAGCGGATTCCTGCATGGCTCGATTGGGCACCAAAACGATCCTGGCTACGATATTCATATACTTACGGACAAAGACCCCAGTGTGCAGGCGTTGCTGCAGCGGCGTACACAGTGGCTGCAAAAGGTCACGTCCACCCCGGCCGCTACGCCGCCGCCGCCTGTCGTACGAGGAGAAAAACGGACGGCCTCAAGCAGTCCACCGTGGGCCGAGCGTGACGTGAAGCCCAGCCCTGCCGCGTCCCCCGGACGCGACGTACAGGCCCTCCCGCCAGCCTCGCTCTTGCCGCCGTCGCCCCCACCCCCGGTCCACGCGCCACGCTACCGGCTCGATTCTGATGACAGTGAGTCAACTTTCGCCTATGTATGGAACGAGTAACACTTTCCAGCTTTGTCGATTCGAGCCATATGGTATGGCCAAATGCCCGCGTCGTTGGAGATACCCTGCTGTGTCCTACGTGTCACGCCCGATGTGCATTGGCTCCGTCAGCATTGCACGGCCTGCGATCGCATGTACGTTCGACGCCACTCACCATCGTCTAGCTTGCCGGCGTCGGATGCCTTTTGCACGCAATGCAACGACGAAGATGGGCAGCGGTTAACGCCCACGTTGTACTTTGTTCTCACACTCTGTGACGTCGCTGACGCCCCCTCCACACAACGAAGGGCGCCGGCCATGCCTAGCATCGACGTGCCCGTCTACGGCTGCGTGGCGGAGACCTTAGCTGGGTGTTGCTGGGAGCAGTACCGCGCCGATACACACACTCGTGCAGACGCGCATCACCGACTCTTGCGCTGCACCACGCGGCCAGCTTCGCAGGTGCTCCGTGCGTCGTTGGCTTGGCATCGAGAAGCCTACGTGTGCACGCACGTGACATGGACGAAGTCCTAGGCCCGACGGGGTTAGGGTCGGTCTGTGCGAGATTCACACTGCATGACGGCACCCCATTCGTAGTCGGCTTCCAATGTGGCGACCAGCTGCTACATATTTGGTTCCCCGTAGCGTACCACGTCTCTTTCTCCCACGATCGTCCTTCGTACCCTATCAATCCTTTACCATGTCGACAAAAACTAATGAACCACAGTCAAAGCCTGTATGGGCCGGCAAGGACGGCCGCTTCAATCGCCAGGAATCCACCTTCCGTGATGAAATCAAGAAGGGCGGCCAATTTGAGCCTGAGCGTGGCCGCTACAAGCTCATTGTAGCGGAGGCATGCCCATGGGCGCACCGTGCACTGATTGTGCGTAAGCTCAAGCGGATGGACGAGGTGCCGGATCTGCTGCCGGTCACGGTGGTCGACTCGTTCCTCGCTCAAGAGGGCTGGAGCGTCGCCGAGCTTCAGGTGGACCGTCCGCATGTGCCTGGTACGGGCAACAACATCCCTGGTCATGAGGACAAGAAGTTCCTTCGTGAATTCTACCTCGCGGCCGACCCGAACTACGAAAAGCGCCCCACGGTGCCCGTAGTATGGGACAACAAGTTGAACACGATTGTGAACAACGAGTCGTCTGATATTATCCGGTTCCTTGACTCTTGCTTCGACGAATTCCTTCCGAAGGAAGTGCAAGGTGTACGGTACTACCCGGAGGAGCTGCGCAGTGAAATTGACGAATTCCACTCGTGGGTCTACCCCCAAATTAACAACGGTGTGTACCGCTCCGGCTTTGCGACGACGCCTGAAGCGTACGAGGAGGCTGTCATCCCGTTGTTTGAAGCCCTTGAACGTGTGGACAAGCTGATCGGTGACAAGACGTACATCTTCGGCGGCCGCTTGACGGAAGCAGACATTCGTCTGTACACTACGATTGTGCGTTTCGACCCTGTGTACTTCTCGCACTTCAAGTGCAATCTGTACCAGATCCGCAGCGGAAAATTCCCGAACCTGCATCGCTGGCTGCGTGAGATGTACTGGAACCACCCTGGTTTCAAGGAGACGACCAACTTTGACTCTATCAAAGCGCACTACTACAGCAGTCACATCGCCATCAACCCGACCAGCATTGTGCCGCTGGGCCCCAAGCCGCATATCCTGCCTCTGGACAACTAACCAATGTAGTACTTGTATTGGGATATCATAGCCACAATGGAACTCGCTGTTTGTTAGATACGTTGTATACGCACTAGCCACGACAATGGGACTCAGCGAGCCTGGCGCGAGGGCCAGCGTGCCAAAGAAGAGCATCTCCGAGACAAAGTGGACACAAGCAATGACAAAGGTGCCCAGGCACAGTAGGTAGGCGCCACGCTCGTGCATATTGTACGCCGTATACAGGCGCACAATCGCCGAGGTCCAGTTCCAAATAGCAAACAAGCGAGCGGCCAACGCCGTGGCCTCCTTGTGTCCGGTCTTTGATGCATACACTTTGCGGCTAAACACAGGGTTCATAAAGTTCTGCGCTCCATTCAAGGCGGCCACAGCGCCTACCAGAAGGAGCCATTTCGGTAAGAGCGCAGGGGGCACTGGCGTGAGTATGTCCATCTACGTACACCAGTCGTTCATCGTCCAAGCACAAGGGCGGCACCCAGCGAAATGGGGCCGATTTTGTCGCACTCGCTCGCCTCCACACTTACGTCCCCTCAACCATGGCATCGAAGCCGATCGAGGCGGGGGATGCGTATATACCATGCACGTTGCGCGAGCCGCCAGACCTCTCACCGTACCATTTGAATGGTACGCAGGACATGCTCGCCCTCTTTGACTTAATGCCACTGTACGACTGCGCTGTGCGGCCTTATCTACGCCCAACACTGCCACCGGATGCCACCGACGCTGACAAGGCTGCGGCGCAGGCCAAGCGCGTCGTCATGCCCAAAACGTACGCTCATTATGTGGAAGATCTACCTGGTAAAGTTCGGCCAGCGAGAAAATCGCAATCCAAGCAGCAGCAGCCAGCTTTGCAGCGAGAACTGAATCACATACTTATGAAGCCCGAGTTCACTTACACACCCGTGCAGCCTTTGGAGAAGGACGTGCTAACCTCGGCGTTCAGTGTACAACCTACGTCAGACCCCATCCCAGGGATTGATCTCACGCTCCTTGAGGCAGATGAACATGACTCCCCTGGTGCTCGGAAGAACAAGCTTGGGCTGGGGGATCGCCCTGATGCACCCAAGAAACGAGTGGTTCTTATCTCCAAAAAGAAGCGTATGTAGTAGTTATTGTATACTAGCACTCTATTTATGAAAATACCTTGGCACGACTTAATTCGCTTTCTTCGCCCTTGTACTTCTCGCGCTTGGCACGCAGCGACTCGGTCTGGAGCACCTTCTTCTTGTACTCTTCGCCCTTACCGCGACGCATCGCATGTCGCAACGCCGTCGGAGAGATATATTCAGGGTTGTCGAACAGCGTGGGCCCACCGAAACTGCCCTCGAAAATACGGATCGGTGTCATGACCATGCGAGGGCCAATCTCGACCAACGTCGGCTCATTATTGATCTTCTTAGGGTCGTCGCCACGCGCCTCGGCCGCCGCCATAGCGCCTGGGTCCTTTTCAATAATCTGGTAGTTACGGAACCAAATCTTTCCATCCAAAATACTAAACGACAGCACATGATCAATGAACGGTTTGGCACGGCGTGCCGTGCGTGGCACAGCAAAAATCTGCGTGAGCAACTCGCGCATCAAGCGCCAGTGTGGCTCAGCATCAAAGCCCTTGTCAAAGCTGAGAATGTGGCGCGAGCCCTTGAGGCAGTTGCCCGTCATCTTCAGCTCATCCATCGTATGAATATTTTGCACCTGTAGCTTGGCGGACGGGCCATTGGGCGTCTTAGAGAGCCACAAGTACAAATCCTCGTGGCGTCGTGCTTCAAAGTACATACAGTTGTTGCAGTTATTCAGCTCAGCCAGCTCATTCAAGACGGACAGGTCCGACTTGGAGTCTAGCTTCGAGTCTTTCTTCGAGTGAGGCAGCAGCGCTTCAATGTCGTTCACAAGGTGACGCATGCGCGTAGTCACACCACGAGAAGGCAGGATCAAGACACGCTGCTTGTTGCGCCGCACCTTGGCCTCCTCCTCATCTGCAGCACGCTTCTTACCCGCGCCCTCGCGCTTCAGTGCCGCACTGTACACAGTCGACATGGCGCTAAAGCACAAGACGAACGAGCGCCGCTTCACAAAAATTTTTGTGACGGCACGTGACGCTGCCCTTCAGCCTGGGATCCTAGCGCGATAACTCTCCCTCGATGACGTACATGCAAGAGGGTACGGGTCTTTTGTAGGTAGTTGTCGTAGATACACGTAGCGTATATGGTCCCTCTCTATCGAAACACTTTCCCACCTTATGGCGGTCAATTATTGAACTGTTCATGGTCATCGTGGAGGTATCCATCTTAGTACCATGGCTGGTGGCGCAGCAAATTGGGCTCGTGCCTTTATCGGCGGTGGTTTCATTGTAGGCACCGGCTACATGCTATTGAAGTGTATGTGTATTTATCCACTGACATATAGTCGCTACACCTTCGGAGCAGGAATTGTATAACGTGTGTACCGCTTCGATTGAATCCTTACCTTGACACAGAGCTTATCCCCCGACCTGAAGCGCAAGGTCGACGAACAGCGACATGCCCAGGCAAACAAGGAGCAGGTGCAGCATATGAAAACACTGCAGGAGAAGGTGCGTCTTTTTTCGTCTTCTGACAATACGCAGCTTGCGCAACAGCAGGACTCTGCGACAGTGAACTGGGCCAAGTAAATTCTTCTAGCTCACAACCTGTCCCTCCGTATCTTATAGGCTGTTCTTTATACGAAATAAGCATGCACTCTATCTGCTAAGATACCTGTGCAAACTCACACACACGCACGCACAACAAAAGCTTAAGACAAGCAAGCCCAAATAGGCGAGAGATATATTTTTGGATTCACAGAATCTGCGAGACTGTGTCTAATGGGGGCATAATATATGCTGAAGATACAGACAAGGCGGTAGGTGCCATCGTAGCAGCTTTTCTGCATGGCAGAAAAGGCTGTCGTACCCGCATGTGGTGGCGAGCGTAAACACCTTTACGAACGCGGCTTCTCCTTCTTCTCCCTGAAGAGAGCCGAGAGACCGACACCCGAGACCTTCACGACCTTGAAACGCACACCGGGAATATCACCCTTGGCCTTACCCTTACGACCGAAACCCTCAATGAGGACCTCGTCGTTCTCGTCGACGAAGTTGAGACAACCGTCGAAGGGCACGAAGGCCGAAACCTTCTTACCGTTCTTGATCAGCTGGACACGGACACACTTGCGGATAGCCGAGTTGGGCTGCTTGGCCTCGACACCGATCTTCTCAAGGACAATACCCTTAGCCTGCGACGAACCACCGGTCGGCGAGGTCTTGTAGAAGTTGCCAAGAGCACGCTTCTTGAAGTGGCCATCACTCCAACGGTTGTCCCGGCGGGTGGTGACCTGCTTGCGCGCTGTATACAGACCCCTAGGCTTACCCATGTTGGTACCTCTGCTTTGGTTGGTGAGAGCAGACCAGCGCGGTCGTAGCGTTGTCTTTTCGCAGGCCCCTGAATACACGTGACTCATAAAACTATACCAAGGCACGTGACCAACTAGACCAAAGGGAGTGCCTACCGTCCGACAAACTTCCTCTCTACGCTTCGTCAAGAGCATACGTCGTCATGCCTAAGATCTACAAGCCCGGTAAGGTTGCGTACGTATCAACGGTGTTTTTTTAAGTGAGAATGGTGATGCTAACATCATGCTCCGTTTTTTTACGGACATTTGATTGTACAGTGTTGTGCTCCAGGGTCGGCACGCTGGTAAGAAGGTACGTGGTACGAAGATGCGTGTACAGACTATGTGGTATCCATGTTGTCGTGCTTGTCTTTTTGAAAGCATTGCTGTGGGCCACTAGACTGCGCCGCATAGGAACGATGCCTGAACAGAACTAACTGCTTTGTAGGTCGTTGTGATCAAGCAGCACGACGAGGGTAACAAGGAGCACGGCTTCCCGTACGTCATTGCCGCCGGTATTGAGCGCTACCCGCTCAAGGTGACCAGGGCTATGGGTGCCAAGAAGCTCGCTCGCCGCAGCAAGATCAAGCCCTTCATCAAGGTATGTTGACTTGCGTGGTGTACATGTATACTCATACAACAGGTCATCAACTACAACCACCTCTTCCCCACCCGTTACGCTCTTGAGCTCGAGGGTCTGAAGGGTGTTGTCTCGAACGACACCTTCAAGGAGGTCTCGCAGCGTGAGGAGGCCAGGAAGGCTGTGAAGAAGCTCTTCGAGGAGCGCTACCAGAGCGGCAAGAACCGGTGGTTCTTCACTCCCCTGCGCGTATGTATTATGAGTGCAGACACTGACCTGTCAAGTTCTAAGTGCCTTCTTTTCTTGGTTCACGCCAATTCCTTCTGGTGTGCGAGTGATTTTATAGATACTCGTCCCTGTTTTGGGCATGTACATCAGGAGTCAAAAATAGCATACCGATGATGCCATGTTCGTGTATGAGTGTGCCTGCGTGTTGACCTGTCTTGGGACGTTTAGGGGTTTTCTATAGGCAATGCTGGTCCGATGGCGTCCCACCCCTTTTTTTGCCGGCAGAGGCGGAGGAAGGAGCGCGTACGTGGCGGCGAAGCCACGTGCGCGAGACATCATACAGGCCTACATCCTTCCTACCATGTCGGCCGTGCACCAGGTGACGTGCTCTGCACCTGTGAACATTGCTGTCATCAAGTACTGGGGAAAGCGCGATACGCGTCTGATTCTTCCTACCAATGATAGTCTGAGTGTCACGCTTGATCAGGACCATCTTCGCACTGTGACGACGGCGCGTGCTGACCCTTCTTTCAACAAGGACGCGAATGGCGTGATTCATGACCGTTTGTGGCTCAATGGCGTGGAAGAGGAGATCAAGAAAGGCGGTCGCCTTGATGCATGCCTGCGTGAGCTTCGCCGTCTGCGTGCCGAGCGTGAGGCATCTTCGCCGGAGCTCCCGCCGCTGTCGCAGTGGTCGCTGCATCTCGCTTCGGAAAACAACTTCCCTACTGCTGCCGGTCTCGCGTCTTCGGCGTCTGGCTTTGCTGCTTTGGCTGTGACGGTAGCTGAGCTGTACGGTCTGAACCACATGCTGTCGCACTCGCAGCTTTCGATGATTGCTCGTCGCGGCAGTGGTTCGGCGTGCCGTTCGCTGTTTGGTGGCTTTGTCGCCTGGGAGATGGGCCACAAGGCGGATGGTAGCGACTCTCATGCTGTACCTGTTGCTGCGCGTGAGCACTGGCCGGATTTGCATGTGCTCATCTGTGTCGTGAACGACGGCAAGAAGGGCACCTCGTCGACGTCTGGTATGCAGCGCACCGTGGAGACGTCGCCGCTGCTGCAGCACCGTATTCAGCATGTGGTGCCGGAGCGTATGCGCCTGATGAATGAGGCGATTCAGACGCGCAACTTTACGCAGTTTACTGACCTGACCACCGCCGACTCGAACAACTTCCACGCATGCTGCTTGGACACGGCGCCCCCGATTTTCTACATGAACGACACGTCGCGTGCTATCGTCCATGTGGTGGAGGAGCTGAACCGTTCGCGTCGTGAGGTGGGTCAGGAGCCCATCGCTGCGTACACGTTCGATGCGGGTCCTAACGCTGTTCTCTACGTGCGTGAGAAGGATATGGACACCGTGCTGCGTGTTGTGCGTCACTACTTCCCTGGCGCCAGCTTTGACGACCCCTTCAAGCTGCTGTGCAAGGATGCGAGCGATACCCTTCCTTCTCAACTGCCTCCGACGTTTAAGAAGGACATTGTGCCTGTGCAGCCGAAGGATGCTGTGCGTCGTCTGATCCACACTCGTGTGGGTGACGGTCCTCGTGTGCTGGAGACGGGCCTTGGTAGCGAGTCGCTGCTGGGCGACGATGGTATGCCTATTCGTACGAAGTAGATTGTCTATCTTCTATCCTTGAGACGGGAGAAGTTTGTACTGGAATAATACTTTTCATTAGTTCGGCGGACCACGTACCTTGTTCGATGGACTCACGTAGCGCTGCATTTTCAATCCCATGCGAGCGTGGTACAGGCATTGCATCGTCACTCGTGTACGACACGCGCTCTGTCGCATCGGCCAGCGGATGACGCGTGCCATGCTGAATCCATGGGCCACGCCATAGTTCTCGCAAGACGCCACGGAGTGTCATGCCATTGGTACCTGGGATTGGATTGGTACCTGCGAGCATTGACAACGGGCCTTTGTCACCCCGACTGGGCGGCGCATCGGTGATCAGGACAAAGGTATACATCGTTGGCGTCTGCATGTGAGATAGGGTATACGTGGCGGTGGAAAAGTTATGGAACGCCTCTTGTCTAGTCATGAGTGCTGGGTAGGTATACGTACGAGCCACCGAGCTTTCGCACCATATTGCGGAGCGAGTACACAACGCCATAAATGAGCTTCGCTTCCTGATCAAATGGCAGGGCCTGCGTGTCCACTGGCTCGTCGTCCTGCGTCTGCACTTGCTGACTGACGCCCGGTAACGCATCACCACGCGCACGCTTGTGGGTAGTAGTAGAGGCATCACGTTTCTCCTGGTCCGGCACCGTGCCGCCCACACGCTGAAATGTGGACGAGAGCGACGATGTGAAGGACGAGGCCGTGCCACTGGCCGCGCTAGGCGTACGGTACAAATGCGACCAGTCCTGGTAGTAGATCGGCTCACAATGCCTATCAAAAATCCACAGCGAATAGGCCTGTCTGTGTGAGGGTCTCTCCAACGTACTTTGAGCGCCATTTCTCTCTATGTCGTGCCCTCGCGTCACGCTCTCTCGCCAACACGATCGCGAGAGCGGGGGCACGAAGCGCCTCCACGTCTATCACGTGAGACGAACAGGGTGACGGCGCTGAGCGACTCTCTCGACCGATCGACCGTCTAGCGTGCCTGTATACCCATGTGGCGCGCCAGTATTGCCCTGTTGCTACTTGCTTGGCACGCATCGGCATGGTACTTACCTGGGAGTGCGCCGCGCTCTTTCCGTGAGGGCGATGCCGTGCCTATTCACGTGAATACCCTGCAGCCCATGTCGGGTGCGACCCCCGTGCATGGCTTGGTGAGCTACGACTTTTACGATGAGCGTCTGGGCTTTTGCCGGCCGGAAGGCGGTATTCACGCTCAGAAAGGCGGACTAGGAAGTGCCTTGTTTGGTGACCGCATTTACAATAGTGCCGTGACACTTGAGATGCTGCATGATAAACAGTGTGTACCGCTGTGCATGACGACCGCGAATGCTGAGCAAGCCGCGTTTATCAATGAGCGCATTAACGAGAGGTACGCTGTCAACTGGATGGTCGATGGCCTGCCTGTGGCCGATATCGATATGACCAAGAACGACGGCACGCTTCGTGCCAACTCGATTGGTTTCGCGCTGGGTACCGTCCTGGATGCCAATGGCCACCATCTTTCGCCGCCCGCGTTGTACAACCACTATGAGCTGAACGTATCATACCATGAGCGTGCGCCAGGTGAGTACCGCGTTGTCGGTGTGAATGTGCGTCCGATGTCGATCGATTCTTTGGCTGCCGCTGGGTCGCAAGGCACGCCATCGTGCCAGGTGCACGAGCCCATGTTCCTCCAGCCTGATACCACCACGCCTGTGGCATATACATACAGTGTTGTATGGACCCAGAGCAACACACCATGGGCTACGCGCTGGGATGCGTACTTGCATGTGGTCGATCCTCGCATCCATTGGTACTCTCTGTTGAACTCCATTGCAATTGTGGCCTTGCTCTGCGTCATGGTCGCCTTGATTATGGCGCGGGCTGTACGTCGTGATATTTACCGCTACAATGCCATTGACCTTACTGAGGATATCCAGGAAGATTACGGCTGGAAGTTGGTGCATGGTGAAGTGTTCCGTCCGCCTGCGTCGCCTGTGCTTTTGAGTGTTATGGCAGGGGCTGGAGCGCAGCTCGGCGCTATGGCCACAGTGACGCTGTTCTTTGCGCTGCTTGGCTTCCTGAGCCCCTCGAACCGTGGCTCGTTGGGCACGATTATGATCGTCACGTGGACCTTGTTTGGTATTGTGAGCGGGTGGGTCAGTGCGAAGGTGTATGCGAGCTTTGATGGCGCGCAGTGGCGTCGAACGATGTTCCTCAATGCCACCTTGTTCCCTGCGATGGTCTTTGGCCTGATGAACTTACTGAATTTGGTGCTCGTGCTCAACCATTCGTCGGATGCTGTGCCCTTCGGCACGCTGCTAGCTCTGCTAGCCATGTGGTGCTTGATCCACATCCCTCTTTCGCTGGTCGGCTCGTACTTGGGCCTCAAGTCAGGCGGACTGGAGCATCCTGTGCGTGTGAATCAGATTCCGCGACAGATCCCCCCGGTCCCGTGGTACCTGCAACTCTGGCCTTCGGCACTCCTCGCCGGTCTCTTGCCCTTTGGAGCTGCATGGCTGGAGCTCTTTTTCATTATCAACTCGCTGTTTGGCAACCGCGTGTATTATGCCTTTGGCTTCCTGACACTGACCTTTATCGTGACGGTGGTCACGACGGCGACTGTGTCGATCCTTACATGCTACTGCCACCTCTGCGCAGAAGACTACCGGTGGCACTGGCGCTCTTTCATTACGGGTGGTGCGAGTGCCTTTTGGCTCTTCCTCTACGGCTTGTTCTTCTGCGTGACACGTCTCAACTTGCCCGACTTTTCGAGTCAATTCCTCTTCCTGGGCTACTTACTGATTCTCACCGCCCTCGACTTCTTGCTGTTCGGCTTTGTAGGCTTTGCAGCTTGCTATGCATGCGTTCGCCGCATGTATCAGCACATTCGTGTAGACTAAGACCCCTCCTGTGGTAGGCACCGAGCCGCTGGCTGGACCAGCACGCACGTGATTGATGCATGCATGGACGCCGTGTCGTAGTAGCGGCGGCGAGAACAAGGCATCTATCTGGTGCCTTCCTCGAGTTGTCATGGCGCCCAAGCTGGATACGAGCGACCCACAGGTCGCGCGTCTCGTAGACCTCTTTGCTACGATCTCGCTGACAGGTCAACGTGCCGCAGACACAATCAAGAATCCCAAGTACGCGCATGCCCTAGAGCAAACCATCACCTCGCTGCATCTCGACCAAAAGCAGCTGGATGCCAAGACGGGCGGCTCAGTCGTCGTCGCGGCCTCGAGCGGCTGTGATCTCCCAGAAGCGAAGCTGAACTATGTCGTGGAGCGCGTGCTTCGTCAGGACTTGAAGTCGACGGATCAGATCCAGACGGCCTGCAAGTACGTTACAGACGTCGACTCGATCGACGATGCTGCGTTTGATGCTGCATGTGGTGTGGGCGTGGTTGTCACGCCAGAGCTGTGCAAGGACAAGGTGCTGGCGTACTTGGACGCACACAACGACGAAATTTCTTCCACGGGCGGCTGGCCGAAGATGTCTGCGATTATGACGGCGGTGCGTGCGGACCCTGCGCTGCGCTGGGCGAATGCGGTGGACATCAAGACGGCCGTCGAGTCGCTTCTCACCGAGCGCTTTGGCCCTCGCAGTGCAGCGCCGAAGAAGAAGGCTGCACCCGCCGCGGGCCCCGCGGCCAAGGCGCCCAAGGCCGAGAAGAAGAAGGAAGAGAGTGTGCGCCCGGACGCCATGTTTGAAGAAGGACTGCTGGCTTCCCTTCACAAGCCTGGCGACAACCCACAAATCAATCCGCGCCTTCGTGAAGAGCACTTGCGTGCGACCAATGGCGCTGTGATCACGCGTTTCCCACCGGAGCCCAATGGCTTCCTGCATATTGGCCACTCCAAGGCCATTGCCGTCAACTTTGGTTATGCGCGATACCACAAGGGTCTGTGCTATCTGCGTTTCGACGATACCAACCCTGCCGCAGAAGAGGAAAAGTACTTTGTGAGCATTCTTGAGACGGTGCGCTGGCTCGGGTTTGAGCCCTACAAGATCACGTACTCGTCGGACTACTTTGACCGCTTGTACGAGTTGGCTGTGGAACTAATCCGCCGTGGCCTGGCGTACGTCGATCACTCAACGGCGGAGGAGATCCGGGCTGGCCGCGGTGGTCCTGACAAGGGCGAGCGCTTCGAGAGCAAGTGGCGTCACCGGCCTGTGGACGAATCGCTGCAGGCGTTCGAGGAAATGAAGAACGGAAAGTACAAGCCTGGCGAGGCCACGCTGCGTATGAAGCAGGATATTCTTGGCAGTGGCAACCCGCAAATGTGGGACTTGATTGCCTACCGCGTCCTTGACGCCCCGCATCAACGTACAGGTACCAAGTGGTGCATCTATCCGACGTACGACTTTACGCATTGTTTGGTCGACAGTTTCGAGAATATTTCACACTCTCTTTGCACGACTGAGTTCATTCTTTCCCGTGAGTCGTACGAATGGCTGTGTGACGCCTTGGAGGTGTACAAGCCGCGCCAGTACGAGTACGGTCGTCTCTCGATTGAAGGCGCTGTGATGTCGAAGCGCAAGATGATCAAGTTGGTCGCGGGCGGATATGTTGACGGTTGGAACGATCCGCGTATGTACACCATCATTGGCTTGCGTCGTCGTGGTGTGCCGCCCGGTGCCATTCTCTCGTTTGTGAACCAGCTCGGTGTGTCGACCCACAACTCGACCATTCAGCTGAACCGTTTCGATCAGAGCGTGCGTCAGTACCTGGAGCTGAACACACCGCGTCTTATGATGATTGTCAAGCCGCTCAAGATTACGATCGAAAACATCGACGAAGACTTTGTGTTGGACATTGAGAAGCCCCTGCATCCCAAGGTCCCAGAGATGGGTACGGTCAAGGTGCCGTTTGCGAAGACA
This sequence comes from Malassezia pachydermatis, assembly GCF_001278385.1. Lineage (NCBI taxonomy): Eukaryota > Fungi > Basidiomycota > Malasseziomycetes > Malasseziales > Malasseziaceae > Malassezia > Malassezia pachydermatis. The sequence continues at coordinate 714,802 of NW_017253139.1, forward strand.
GTGTACATTGACGCCTCTGATTTCCGGACCGAAGACGCGGCGGACTATTTCCGTCTGGCACCTGGCAAGAGCGTGGGCCTGTACCAGGTGCCGCACCCGATCACATGCACGTCGTTCCGTACCGATGAGGCGGGTCAAGTGGTCGAGCTGCTGTGTCGCTACGAAAATGGCGGAGAGAAAGTCGTGCCAAAGACCTACATCCAGTGGGTGGCCGAGTATGCGCCGCGCAAGAGCCCTGTGCGTGTGCGCGAAGTACGCCAATTCAACCCTCTGTTCACATGTGAGAACCCTGCGGCGCAGGAAAACTTCCTGGATCACATCAACCCGAACAGCAAGGAGGTGCTGAAGGATGCGATGATCGAGGTGGCCTTTTACGATGTTGCGCGCCAATCGCTGGAGAAGGCGCGCGCGGACGCCTCAGAGCGCAAACGTATTGCTACGCACCAAGCCGAAGAGGCCTTGGGCAAGGACCTGGCGGCGCGTCAGTCGGAGACGACGACGACCTCCTCGCTGCAGGCGACAGAGTCGAACACGATTGGCAAGGAGTGTGTGCGCTTCCAGGCGATGCGTGTGGGCTACTTTGCCGTGGATAGTGACAGTTGCATGGCGCTCTTTGGCGACAATGTGAGCAACGGGGTGGACGACCTGGTGTTCAACCGCATTGTCTCGCTCAAAGAGGACGTAGGCAAGTCGAAGTAATATCTGAATAGACAAGGACAGAAACGTGGAAGTGGAGGCTGCACAACGCCGTTTCCCCGGGCGTATCACTGGGCCTCTTCTCCTTTCCTCTGTTTGCGACGGCAGCTTTGAGAGAGTCGCTTACGGCGTGCTGGTCATGCCACCGCCATCGTTTTCGAGTCAGCATATATCGCAACTCAATGTGCCTCGTGGCACTACCAATCTCATCAAGGATGTGGAACAGAACATTGAGTCTCTTGTGATCAAGGGGTGGAAAAGTCTATTAGCCGCTTCTCTTCAGTCCATTGAGTCGTTGCTAGCTGATCCCAACCTCGACCTAGAGGTGCCGGATCGCGATGGACTCTTGCAACCAGACTCGTACAGCGCGCCGCCCTCGTCTACGTGTGTCAGTGTGGCGGAACGTTTGAATCTCGACCTACTGGAATCGTTTTCCAGTGCACCCAATAAACCGGATGCGGTGCTAGGCATGATGATCCAGGTCCTCGATGCCTTGGCACCTCTGTTGTATACCTCCAGCACCGTCTTGCATTGGTGGGACGTACTTCTTGTACCCATCTTATCGTCGACGGACATGCCCGATGCTGCGTTGGCACGTGCTATTCGCCTAGGGGCCTCCTTGCTGCTCAAGGCGCCGGCGTCGGCGTACGTGGATGTCGCACCAGTGCCTTTGCAGGAGACCGAAAGCAACGCCTCGTCCAGCGCGCGGTCACCTGCTGCGGACGCCCATGAGCAGCAAGGGCCAGAGCGCACGTTTGTACAAAAGGTGTTTGACATGTACATGGACTCGCTCAGTCTTCCTTCTACGACGGCCGAAGCCGATACCTCTGTTTCCTCCAAGGGTGACGAGCAGCTGACGACGCACCTGGGGTCTATCTTATCCCTGTTCAGTGAGTACCGACCTACTGCCTTTTTGCACCATGCTGCGCAGTCGTATGTATCGCCGAGCAGCCAAGCGGCGATTCTATACCTGCTGCTCCCTTTTTTGCACCACAAGTCCATTCACATTTATCGTATTACTTCAACACGGCTGTTGGAAAAGATCATTGACTCACTGATTCATACCCTATCGGCGCAAACGATGTCGTTAGGCATTCAGTGCCTGGTCATTATTCTTCCGCATCTGCAGCAGTGGCTTTGCCGCCAAGCTCATGCGATCATTGCGAATTTGCTCTGTGCCTACACGCATGCGGTTTGCTGGCACCATTCGCCTAGTGAGCACGATTTCTCGTCGGATACACGTATGCTCTTTACGTCTGTGTACGGTCTCTTCCCCTGTACGTTATTGTACTTTATTCGTGCGCCGGAGGAGGCCCTTACGTCGTTAGGATACACTGGCACACTTGAAGCCATGGACTTTATCACCATGCAGCACCGCAGTACGGCCCTCTTTCGATGCCATTTGCTCTCTCTTTACTTTGCGAAGCTGGATCATACCACGGAATTGACCTACAAGGACCATAATGAGCATGATGCGTCCGATCGAATGGCACTGAGCATGAGTTTGTACGTGCCGCAGATGGAGGTGTCTACTATGGATGTACCGCTACCCCTGTCGCCGGGGATGCTCAAGGACGTGCCTCGTTCCGATGCAAAGACTGCTGCGAGTGAACTGCACTTGCTACAGAATGAGCTTCGTTTTGAACTGTACATGAAAGAGCAGCTTCTTATGCATATTGGGCGTCTTCATCGTGATCGAATTACCGATGCGGCGTCTGAGGCAGAGCAGCAGAACTTGCAGCATACGATCCGAACGCTTCAGTCGCAACTCTCGACGATGCAGACACGCTTTGAACGTCAGCGTTCCGAAATGCAAACGACGAGCAATCGACATGCGCAATGGGAGCGGGAGCTCAATGTCAAACTCAACTCCTACCGCGAGGAACGTCGGACGTGGGCGAAACAAATCAAAGAGCTGGAGCGTCAGCTGAATGAGAGTCGCGCCTGTTATGCGTCGCAGTCGGAGCAAGTGTCCAAGATGGGTGCGCGTCTCTTTGAATTGGAGTCGGATCTCGCGTTGGCCAAGCCGAAGATGGCACGGCTCGCCGACTACGATGCGTCGCTGAAAAAACTACAAGGCTGCCTCTCTGATTGGGAATACGATTTGCAACGGGTGGACCAACAGCGCGTGGAAATGCATCATTTGCTTATGCGCTGGCAGGACATGCAGCTGTCTGTGGACAACAGCGAACGAAGCGTCAAAGGGTACAGTGACAAGCTGGCCGCCCTTGCCCAGGAGAAGGCGACGTTGCAGCAACGTGTGGATTTACTGCAAATACAGAACGAGCGACTGCGCGACCAAATGTCGGCCCGTGTCTCTTCCTGGGTGGCTACGCCGCCAGTGCAGGCGCCCACACGAGCGCCGGGTGTAGAGCCGCAGTTGCTCGAACGCAACAAGGAGCTGGAGTCGCAAGTGTTTACCTTGCGCGCCGAGGTAGAGGCGCTGAAAGCGGAGAAAGCAGTACGTGAGCGCCCGCCAGAGAAGTCGTTGCCCGTGGTCTCAGAGCAAACCCTCTTCTCTCCCAACACCCTTCGTACCCCACGCGGCCATGCGCCTGACGAGGAATCTGTCCCGCCGCTGTCCCTTGGCCCATCGCACGACGGATCGTCGTAGCGGCATGTACAACATCCATCGCGCCTAAAAGTCGGGGGTGTCTACGATGTCAAGGAAAGATGTGCGTACGACATATAGTTATATATATATATATATATTCATAATAAAACAAACGTCCCACCGCACGTTTGTGGTCCCCTATCACCCGCACAAGAGGTCGTTAGGCCTTTTCGTCACTCGCAACGCCTAGCAGTGTCCCCCATTTTTTCACCAATGCCCCTGCGCGTTCCCGGAAATGGAACTTGTCGTCGTGAGGGACGTCAGGCAACTGATGAATGCGTTTCATCACCTTGCCGATCTTGGTCGTCTTCAGCTGCTCCACGGTCATATCCGTATACGCCTCGACTGTCTTGAATGTCGCGTCCTGCGCGTCCATATCGCTCGCCACAATCACGCCGCCCTTGTTGAGGAAGGCACGCTGCAGCTTGTACCGCCACTCCCGCACTTTTCGCGTGGCAGGATCCAACTCTTCGTCTGGCTCACGCTCTTTCTCTGCTGGCGTTTCTGCATCGCCTTCCGCCTCGGCAGCTACGTCCTCAGCGGCACGCGCGCGCTTGTTGGTGCTAGCCTTGGCCGATGTACCCGCTGCACGTTTGCGTGGCTGCGTCGTGGAGCGACGGCGGGTCGACGATTTGGACGCATCCTCGTCCTCCTCTTCATCCTCGGCCTCCTCGGCCTGCTCGACCCAGGCCTCATGCTCACGCACGATGCGGTTTTGCTCGTCATTCCATGCAGTTGGGTCCTGCGCAATCTTATACGCTTTTTGCAAATCACTCGACTTGCGTGGCGGCTTGGCCAAGAACGCCTGGATGTCTTCCGACGTTAACAATGTCATATCACGCGCAGTAACCCAGTGACTGTCATGTAAGTCATCATAGATGCGTACTAATCTGCCGTAGGGAAGAATCGGATGGTAAATAGCGTGCTTTTTGTCGACGGCCGCTCGTCACGGACCGCCTTGGGTACATTGTCATCGTCCATAATCTGACGTGTGAGAGGCATATGGAATACGTACAATGCCCGGCCAGGACGGGAAACCTTTGATTTTGGCCAGGACGACGTCCCCTACCTTGCTGAATGGTAAGTGTTTCCTCCCATTGCCACCTACAACTCGTGCGCTGCACTACTACTGGACATCGCAAGCACGTACCACGAACGAACGAACGAAGTAGCGCGACCGGCCGCGCGTAACCGCTCGCCTCACGTGATCACATCATGGAGAGGACGACGAGCGTCGTAGCGCCACTGCCTGCGACGACAGCGTGGGCTTCGACGGACGACGTCGCTTTTCTGATTAGAGACGTGTCTGGGCATTTGCACGTATACGCAGTCCAACTTTCTCCTGAGCATATAGGCAGGCATCACTGCTGCTATCTCTATGAGCAACCGTGTCGTGTCGCTCACCTTCCGACACATCATTGACGATGTGATCGCGAATGTGCGCCAAGACTTTGAAGATATGGGTATCGAGAAAGAGGTGCTGGAGGAGCTGCAGCGTTCATGGGAGGCTAAATTGGTCGCTACGCAAGTCACAGAGTTTGATGGCGCGAGCACGTCGTCGCAGCGTGCATCGCACCCGTATACTGTGACGCCTGGCGCACCCCTACTTCGAACCGGTGGCAGCGCGGCGCAAACCGACGTAAAGGAAGAGGAGAAGGCGTCGATCTCCACGTCGAGTACGGATGCTAAGCCCAATGACGACGACGCGGCGGCGGGGCAGAAGCGCAAGCGCGAGGCTGGCGACAGCTCAGAGCGTGCGGAGAAAGAGGCAAAGATGGAAGAGAGCAGTGCCAAAGAGGAAGACGCGTCGAAGGACGAGATTGGCAGTGATCTCGATGATTCAGATGATGACGACGGCGATGGGACGGAGGATATGATCCTGTGCTTGTACGATAAGGTGCAGCGTGTTAAGAACAAGTGGAAGTGTGTGCTACGGGATGGTGTCGCCTCGATCGATGGCCGTGACTACTTGTTCTCCAAATGCAATGGGTATGTAGTACAGACGGTGCTAACACGCAGCGAGTTTGAATGGTAATTAATTGGATGGCACATTTAAAACTCGTGGGTTTACAGTTTGTGTACCACTGTAGCCTACGTTCTCCTTTTAGCACAGCCCCTCCATTCGACCCTGCCAGACTAACTAACACGAGACTTTTACCACGAACCTGGGCCCCGGCGTGGGCCATGTCCCCTGCATCACGTGCTTATGCAGATGTCGACGCAAGATGCGCTGTACCTCCCCAGACTCTCCAGCCACCGACGCATAGCGTAGCGGCTCTATAGTGTGTACAATGACTGTGACCCATTCGAAGGCAGGTGCGCCTTCGACGTCCGGGCCGGTAGTTAGACTGCTTCGCTTGGTCGTGACGTTTGACAATGCACGTACACTCGCGCTCATTGCCGTGGTATGGCACTATTCGTTCCGATGGGGCCGAACGATCAAAGCCGACGGCGTGGTGGGTGTGCTCCGTCGTTTCCGTACGACCTTGCTGCGTGTACGTTCTGCCTCTACTTACATTAGCAACTCTTCCGAATTATGATGCTCATTCCATCGAATCGCCGGCGTGTTGAGCGTGAGATGAGCATGGCTGTGAATGACGTGGCCAAGTCGCTTATGCCGCCTACGACCGTGGCGACTGTTCGTGAGATGCCGGCCCATGGCCACGACCTTCCATGGGTCACGCAGCAGCTGGAGAATCTAATGCTGCTAGGTGGTCATGGCGAGAGCGATGGTCGCCATGTGTACCTGGATGGACATGTCTCAGGTGCGGTCTACCACGGTGGCGAAGCGCTGAACCGTGTGATGGTGGAGACGATCGAGCGGTTCTTGCTGACGAATCCACTGCACCCTGAAGTGTTTCCGGGCCTGCGCAAGATGGAGTCGGAAGTGGTATCGATGGTGCTCCGTATGTACCATGCGCCTGAAGGCGCGGCAGGCACGACGACGTCGGGTGGTACCGAGTCGATTATGATGGCGTGCCTGGCTATGCGGGAGTGGGGTCGTCATGAGCGCGGCATTACGCAGCCAGAGATTGTGGTGCCTGTGAGTGCGCATGTGGCCTTTGACAAGGCGGGCCACTACTTTGGTATGACGGTACGACGCATTCCTGTGGACAAAAAGACACGCAAAGTGCGTTTGGATTTGGTCCAGCGAGCTATCAATGCGAACACGGTGCTGCTCGTGGGCAGTGCGCCGAACTTCCCTGATGGTATCATTGATGATATGGTCTCGATTGGTGCGTTGGCCAAGCGCTATGGGATCGGTTGCCACGTTGATGCGTGTCTTGGTTCGTTCCTTGTGCCGTTCCTCGAGCCGGCTGGGTTCCTGGCCGAGCCCTTTGACTTCCGTGTGGAGGGTGTGACGTCGATTTCGTGCGATACGCACAAGTATGGCTTTGCCCCGAAAGGTTCGTCGATCGTCATGTACCGCACGGAAAAGCTGCGTCGGTTCCAGTACTTTGTGTCGGCAGACTGGGTGGGTGGCGTGTACGCCTCCCCGACCCTGGCTGGCTCGCGTCCAGGCGCATTGATTGCCGGTGCATGGGCCGTCATGATGACCATGGGTTACGATGGCTACCTGCAGAGCTGTCGCGAGATTGTCGGCGCGGCCCAAACGATTGCACGTCGTGTGCGTGAAGAGATTCCCGAGCTCTACGTGCTGGGCCAGCCGCTGGTGAGTGTCGTGGCCATCGGCAGTGCCGGCAAATTGAATATATACGATGTGGGCGACCAAATGTCACGTCGTGGTTGGCACTTGAATGCGATTAGCGGCGACGCACCAGCCTTCCACATTGCATGCACACGTCTCACTGTGCCTGTCGTCGATCGCTTCATTGCCGACCTGAAAGAGAGTGTGCAGCACTCCCACTCGCGCCCCAGCAAGGCTGGCACCATGGCTACGGTATACGGTCTGCACACCACAACGCCGGTAGCGCCGATCCTGCTCAATGAAATGGCTGCGCGCTTCATTGATACCATGTACAAACTCGCGCCGTAATCTAGAGACATCGTAGTCATTATTGCACTGGTGTAAGTGTCGTGAATACGTACAGTAGAGTGCCTGGACATCGCTGCTCGCAAACGCCAGGCCACAGTGAGGACACTTGCGCTGCCGCGTTTGCAGGCGGGCATTGATGCACGCCTCGCAGAAGGTATGGAAGCACCGCGTAATGATCCGATCACGGTACCGTTCCTTGCACGACGAGCATCGCAACAAGGAGTTGAGGTACTCCAAGTGCGTATCCGCATCGGACGATTCGCGGCGTCGCGACGACGTAGAAGACTCTGCCAATCGGCGCCGAAGACGGCCTACATCGCGATCCAGCGCCATCATACGCTCCTCGGCCTTGTGACGAGCACTAGTCTCCTGCTCGGCCGTCGCAAGGTGCTTCGAGACACTGGCCTCCGCCGCGGCGCGTGCCCGCTCAGCATCCGCATGGCGGCGACGCCACACGGCCACATCGCGATCAGCCTCGGCCAGCTTGCTCGTGTGCGTCTGCAAGCTACGACGCAGCGCCGAAATCTCTTTCTCCGCCTGCGCCACCTGCGTCTGAAGGCCCTTTTCCGCTTCCGTATACCGCTCAATGACCTTGGCCTGGCGCTCAGCACTGCGCGCCAAGGCGCGCTTCTCTACTTCCAGCGCATCCTTCGCACGCATCGCGGCAAAGTACTTGTTGTCCGCTTTGGCTTTTTCTGTGGTCACACGCAGCATTTTGTCTTCAAGTCGCTCGACATTGGCGATCCGCGCGGACGTCTGCTTGTCCAGCTGGTCATAGGCGCTGCTCAGGCGATCCACTTCGTCGCACAACGTCATGCTGGCAGCGTTGGCCGCTTTCAGCTGCAGCTGCAGCTGCGCTACATCGGTACTGAGACTCGCTTCCGTCGCCCCGTCGCCCAACGCCGCCTCCACACCGGCCGCATCGTTCTTCGCGGCGGCCAACTCGGCTTGGAGACGCTGGACTTGCGCCTCGAACGCCGCTAGCCGCTCGTCTTTGGGCGCGAGCAGCGCTTTGGCTTCGTCGACGTACGTAAATCTCACACTTTCACGCGCTCGTCGTTCCAGCAGCTCGGCATTCAACTCGTCGCGCTGGCCACGGAGGCGGACAATATCCGCATCGCGCGCCTTGATTTGCTTTTGCAACTCTTCGCTGTGTGTTTGAGCCTGTGTCGTAGTTTGCCGCTGAAACTCGAAACGGAATTCACGCATGTCATTGTTCTCCTGTTCCAACGCAGCGTGCGCCGAGCGCAGTCGTTCAGCTTCCTGTTGCATGAATACCATCTCTGCCTGCAGCGCTTGGTACACACTGTGAGCATGCACACGCTCGTCCGGCACCGCTTGCATTTGCAGCTGCAAGGCAGCGACGGATTGCTTGGCCTCCAACAGCTCGGCGCGCGCCTCGTCGAGCAGCCGCTGTCGTGAGTGTGCGACATCACGTAGGGAGCTTAGCTCTTCTTCCATCGCGGCCGCCTTTTCCGCCGTAGCGGCCATGGTACCCTGTGCGGCCTCTGCGTGGCTTTCACTGCCCTGCGCTGATTCTTTGTGGTCCGCCGGCGTCGGCGTCGGCGTGCCCTGGTTCGAGGCAGGCTGGGCAGACGCCTGCGCCTGCTTCTCGTGCTTGGGATCTTCCATGTTTCGTACGACATCGCTCTGAGCGCGGTCGGCACGACGTTCGGCCTGGCGAAGCTGCTCTTCCAATGTCTCCACGCGTTCCTGCGACAGATGAAGTTGCGCCTTGGTCGCTTCCAACGCCTGACGCAATGCACTTACTTCGCCGGCAAGCGAGGCACATCGATCTTGCACTTCCTGCAAGGCCGGCTGGCTGATCGAGGAGCCCGAGCCAGCGGCACTCTTCGCCAGCACAGCTACGATATGCTGCAAAAGAGATTGCCGCTCCTGCAGAGCAGCAATCTGTTCATTGGAGCCTTGAAGCAGCGTCAAAGGAACAATCCGTTCCATACGCTTCAAGGTATCTTCGCCCAAGGCCCGTTCGTCTACTTGGTAGTGCGCCATATACTCGGCCAGCTGCCCACGCCGTCAGTCGTCCACTCCCATACATACCGCATCCCAGAACTGATTCACGGCCAATACCTGCTGCTGCGTACGCACAAGTGTGCCTTGTAGTGCTACGGCCTCGTCCTTCGTGCGCTTGGCATCGCGCTGCGCTTCCCGCATGCGTCGGTATATCGCTTCTTTCCTATATTGCTGCACGTGTGAGCGGTAGCAATACATACCTCTAGGCGCTGGTAGTCTGGGTTCGTTTCCTCTTCCCCAGCCATGAGATCCAGATGCAAACGCTTTGTCGCTGCGCCGGCGGCCTCGTGCCCTGCGGCCACCTCGACATGATCGCGTTTCCGCTCCATGCTCGTCGCGCGCGACCAGCCCTTCGTTTTCGCAAGATGCGCGCGACGAAGCGTTGTAGTGTCGTCACGTGATGACATGGGCGCGTACGCTCGGACAGGGTCGTAGTCGTAGCACCTGCGTACAGCGGCTGGCTTGTCCGTTCGTGCGCGAGTGGCTCGCATGTTGTCGCGATGGACGCGCTCTGCGCGCTCAGTCGTGTGTACTACAAGCGTCCTTCGCCCGAAGCTCCGATCGTTTTCGCACACAGCGCCACGTCCCACGTCCCCGGCCCTAGGCTCGGCGCTGGAGCAGCTCCAATCGCTCTTCCAGCCAACGTCCCCCTGGGTGACGCGCCTTGAGCATGCCAAGCTGGCCGTCACAGCACCTCATCCACACCGTGTGGCGTTTGTCGGCCCACCTGACCTGACGCACCGGCTTGTCGATGTGATCCTCCAAGAGCCGCTCGACGAGACTGTGATGCGTGCGATTGCAGATCGCCCACGCACGCCTTCGACGCGGATCGTGTTTGGTGCTGATGTGCCCACAGCACAAGATACGTGGCCGAGCTCCTCCTCCCACACGCTATCTCTTCCGCTCGGCTGGCTGCGTGGCATGGAAGTGCTGGAATGGACAGACTTGCAGCGCGATACAGAGACGTACACGGCCCTGCTGGCCTGCGATGCTGTGTACTTTGTGCTGGATACAGGCGCCTTGGAACGTCAGGAAGCCTCCGCGGCGCAGGTCTTGCGGCTCGCTGAGCTGCTCTCCGACAAGCCAGATGCGATGCTGCTTGTCAACGTGGATGTGGCACAAGCGTATGGCCAAACGGCCGCCGCGACTTGGGACTTGGCGGTGCAAACGGCCATCCAACACCTCCCACCTCACTTGCTGCACCGCTTGCAAGAGACACATGGGATGAATGACGTACGTACACCCCTGCCCGGCGTGAAGTTTGTCTCGACGCGGTTGGCCGCGCAAGCGCGATCCATCCTCCCTACGGACGGCTTTCATGAATTCACGCGGCAGTTTCAAGCATCGCGCTTTGCTGCGCTGCACTTGATGCTTACTCGTCATATTCCACCGGCGTTGCGTGCGTGGTACGTCGCGAAGACAGCCTTGGAATCGGTCACAGACGCTGAGCAGATGGAGACCGAGCGTCTCGCTACAGCCGATGGGTTTGCTAGCGTCCTTCAGACGCATGCGAAGAACGACATGCAGCGTGTATCGCAGCGCATTGCACCCCCTGCGGATGGAAGTGTGCATCCCAAACCGACATGGCAGCGAAGTGGGGACCAAAGTACGTCCCTTCGTGGCCTATTGGCTGATTCCCGCGATGCTGTGCAGGAGACGCTGGCACGTAGTTTCCCATGGTGGCGTTTGCCATGGCGTGCCGATGAGCTTCGTCTTTCTCTTTCCTATGTCATTGGCCGCAGTTTCGGTGCGTCGGAAGAGACGCGCTTGGCGTACGAAGCAGGGCGCCTGCGCGATGTGGCGCGCCGTCAAACGGACTATACACAGGAAGCCTTGGACCAGATGCGTCAGCGCGACACACGCGTAGCGCATCGCGAGGCCTTGGCAGACCAGACGCGACTTGATGCCGAGACGCTGCGGAATGCACTGCATGCGTTTGAGGACCGCCAGATGGGCGCGCTCTTGCATGCCTATTGCCTGTCCGAGCCGCTCGTGCACCGTCGGCAGCAGCTCCTTGCGCCTGGCGGGCCCTTGGACCGCATGGCAATGCGTGCGCAAAAGCTCGTCGCACGTACGATGCTCGGTCTGGGCGCTACATACTCGGTGTGTGGCCTCGGGGCCGTGGCGCACAGTTCTCCTGCGGTTGTCACAGTCCCTACGACCACGCTGGGTACGGCCATCGCCACCAGCTCCTGGGTCCCAGCGTGGACGTGGTCTTCGTGGCTCTCTATCGTGGAGATGGCGCCCAGCACTGCCGGGGCGACAGCGCTGTTGGCTACAGCCCTCGGCGCTTGGTACCTCCAGGGGCAATGGTCGCGATTGAAGCGCGCTTTCTGGCGCGATTGGGACCGCACAGCCGAGGCAGCGGAGCGTGAGCAGCAGCAAAACGCGCACGACATTCTCCAAGCGCTCGTGTTTGGGGCACCGCTCCAAGTATCCACGCAGCTGCATGAGCAAGTCCAGACACGACGACTGCAACAGGCTTCGCGCCTTTCGGAGCTGAACCGGCTGCGGGAGAAAATCCAGGCGCTGCCCAAACCCACATAGCACACATTTAGCGAACGATTGAGACTCATGCAAAAGATGGCTTTCATTTGGGCTTGGTCCACAAAGACCTACTCTACAAGGGGTTATGCAAAAGGCTTGCTCTTGCGCTCATGAACTTGTCGTTAGTCGATCATATACGTACTGTTATAGTGAAGCAGACGCTCAATTAAGTCGACATGGGTAAGCACCATACGACGGCAGCAGTATCGGTTGAGCTGCAGCTCCGTCAGCGCCTCGCCTTCCGTGCGTCCATCGAGAAGCAGGGCCAGGTAGGCATCCCACTTATCACCCACAACCTTGCCGCAGCTAAAGCAGCGTACTGGGATAATCTGGTCTGGTCAGCCAACTCGTTCTACACACCATCACGAGGAGCGCAGTGGAAAGACGACACAAGCACGCCGGGCGGCGACCAGGACGAGGCAAAAAATTCGTAGTGTGGATTTAAGTGCTGGGGTACATCCCAGGCTCTCGGTTTGCTGGCACATCTCGTCCTTCCATCGTCGCGACAATGAGTAGTGGGTGTACGTGCAACGCAAACATGCACAGGTATACTAACACAGGTAGTCCGTCTCTTGTCGCTTGTGCGACCTTTTATGTCGGTGCTGCCTGAGGTGTCGGCGCCTGAACGCAAGGGTACGTACCGCCATCATGCTCACACCAGTGCCGTTCCAGCAGCGCGTCATGTGGACTGCCATTGTCCTGGCCATTTACCTGGTATCGTCGCAGATTCCATTGTACGGCATCATGTCGAGTGATAGCTCTGATCCGCTCTTCTGGATGCGTGTCATTCTGGCGTCGAACCGTGGTACGCTCATGGAACTCGGTATTTCGCCCATCGTGACGTCGGGTATGATTATTCAGTTGCTTGCGAGCGCCAACCTCATCCAGGTAGACTTTAGCCTGCGTGAGGACCGCGCGCTGTACGGTGGTGCTCAGAAGTGTACGTAACACACGGACTAACCACAGTGCTTGCATTGATCTTGTCCCTCGGTCAGGCGACCGTGTATGTGCTGACTGGTCTCTATGGCCCGCCCAGCGAACTCGGCGCTGGTGTGTGTCTCCTGCTGATTCTCCAACTGGTCGTGGCCGGTTTGATCGTGATTCTTCTGGACGAGCTCTTGCAGAAGGGCTACGGTCTTGGCTCGGGTATCTCGCTGTTCATCGCTACTAACATCTGTGAGACCATCGTCTGGAAGGCTTTCTCCCCGACGACGGTCAACACGGGTCGTGGCCCCGAGTTTGAAGGTGCGATTGTGGCTCTGTTCCACCTCCTGTTCACGTGGAACAACAAGTCGCGTGCGCTCAAGGAGGCCTTCTATCGCGAGCGCCTGCCGAATGTGTCCAACTTGGTCGCGACTCTGGCCATCTTCCTGATTGTGATCTACCTGCAGGGCTTCCGCATTGAGATCCCCATCAAGTCGACCCGCGTCCGTGGCCAGCAGGCCACATTCCCCGTGAAGCTGTTCTACACGTCGAACATGCCAATTATGCTCGTGAGTGCGCTCACGTCGAACTTCTTCATCATCAGCCAGATGCTTGCTACGCGCTTCCCGTCGAACTTGTTTGTGAAGATGCTCGGTAGCTGGGACCGCATGGACGACAGCCCGCAGCTCCACGCTGTGAGCGGTATCGCTTACTACCTGTCTCCGCCGACGAGCATGAGCGCCTTGGTGCGTGATCCGATCCACGGTGTGATTTACATTGCCTTTATCCTGTCGTTCTGCGCCGTCTTCTCGAAGATCTGGATCGAGGTGTCGGGTAGCGGCCCTCGTGAGATTGCGAAGCAGCTGAAGGACAACAACATGGTGATTGCTGGTCACCGTGAGGGTGGTATGTACAAAGAGCTGAAGCGTGTCATCCCTACTGCGGCGGCCTTCGGTGGTGCGCTCGTGGGTGCGCTCACGGTGGTCGCTGACCTTTCCGGTGCGCTGGGCTCGGGTACCGGTATTCTGCTGGCTGTGACCATCATCTACTCGTACTTTGAGATGGGTATTAAGGAGTCTATGGGTACGGATGCGGGTCCGTTGGCCGATATGGTGGGCTAATGTCTATACCATGCATCCTCAACGTATAGAAAAGAACCCTATGTAGCTACTAGGCCTTGCGTTTCCTCTTCGGTGCGGTGGGAAGAAACGAGCTTATGTCATGAGCCACGTGGTCATATTGTCACAGAGCGATGGCGCCATCGCATAGCGACAAAAATTTGGAGACGTAGCCACATCGTATCGGGTGAATCTTCATCACCACTGTACTACCTCTTCTCTACTTGCTTTGCATTCAATATCATGGACATTGCATACTCTGAGTTAAAGTACGTTTGTGTGTTTGTTGTGTGGATCCATTAACCTGTCCAGTTCTACGAGTCCAGCGGCCTCGTCCTCGCGCGCCTCTGTGTCACACGCCGGCTCGGTGCAGCCGGTGCCATCCACTACCCTGGATTCCGTGGTAAAGTGGTGGTCCTGGTACGTTGTTTTGGCACTAACCTGGATAGACGTCACTACTCGACAAATTCCTGGATCGCATGAACCAGGTCGGCGTACGTCTGTGAGAGAGACAGCGTCGCTACCCCCTAGGGCTCTTGGTTCGGCTCCCATGACCCTGCAAACTCATACCCGAGCCATCCCCGTGACCTCACCACCACTGAACCGTTCTTCTTCGTTTACATTGCCTCTTTCGCCACCGCCGTCACCACCACCGCGGTACTCGAGGGCTAGAGAGTCAGAGGCTTTTCATGGATCCACGACTTCCCCTGCGCATGCAAATGTGCATACTTCATCATCCACCCTACCTTTGCAAAATGTCGACGCTTTACGTACTTCGCTACATCAAGTGAATCGATTCGACGTACCAGGCACACCAGATATGAGTCCTGCCAACGGTGACGTGCACCATTACCCTGCCGCTACGGCAGAGGCATTTGTGCGCCGCTTGTTTGTTGATTTGCCTGCGATTGGGGCCTGGAAAGCCGAGGATGCCGGTATTGAATTGATGTGCCCTGGTTGGTCTGGCGCTGTCATTGAGAAATTCAGTACTGCAAGCTCTTCAACGAGCTCTGCCTCTTTGGCATGTGCATCAGAAAAACTGAACAGAGCTTTGTATGTACACATGCCAAGTGGCTGTGATCGATCTCAACTTCGCGATCATATGCTTGCCATCCTGGATACAGCTTCCGATGCGATTCATGCATCGAAAGTGGTATTTTGCCTGGAGCGCAGCTTGCCTGATCTCTCCTCTTTGCTACATGGTATGTGCTATGTGGGCGGTCAAGTTATTTCTATAGGGGGCCAGCTGGATGAATGGGTGGCTGCCCATCCTATTCCGTCCATGGTGTTGGTCGCCGTTTCTTTGTAACCGTAGTTCCCACATGTCTGATAACATAATCAACCCCGGCAATTGGCATTTTTTTGGTACGTGCCCGGCCTATAACCGTCGTTTGCTTGGGTACACGCCTATATTCCGTAAGCGGGGGAGCGGCGAGGGTAGGCCGATCAATCTGCCGTAAGCGGAGTCGCGGAGGGTCGTGGACGGTTACCCACCCGACTGCAACACCGATCTTTCGTGATCGCCTTGCTCTCATAATGGCGGTTCAGTCGCGTTTGCGTCCCGCCTTGGAGTCGGCCAAGATGGCGGCTTTGAGTCGCCTCTTGAACTTTATCTCGTTCTATTCGAGCAATTATAATTCGATTCAGAGGGTCCTTCGGGTTGTGTATATGGTGGGTGTGACATTTGGCCTGCTGCATATGTTCTGGCCACGTAAACGCTCGGCCAAGGCCAAGGAAGCTGATAAGGCCAAGCCTTCGTCAAACATGCAGCGCAAGAAAGTGACGCTCGACCATGTTTTCTACGCCCGGCTGTTCCGCCTGCTCCGTATCATCTTCCCAACCTGGCGCTCGAAGCAGACAGGCTACCTGTTTGGTCTTTCGGCGACGCTACTTATCCGTACACTTATTTCACTGTACGTGGCTGAGCTGGATGGCCGTATCGTCTCTTCGCTTGTGCGTGGTGATAAGCGCATGTTCTTCTTGCGTGTGATCGCCTGGATGGGCATTGCCGTGCCGGCGGTGTTGGTGAACAGTCTGATCTCGTTCTTCGTGAACTCGCTAGCTCTCTCGATCCGTACGCGCTTGACGAGCATTATCCAGCACAAGTACTTGCAGAACCTGACGTTCTACAAGCTTACGAATTTGGATGACCGCATCCGAAACGCGGATCAACTAATCACAGTGGATGTGCAGAAATTCAGTCGCGCTATTGCGTTGCTATACGGTAACATCTTCATGCCATTGATTGATTCCATTGTGTACAACTTCCGTCTTAGCCAGACGGTCGGTATTGAGATGCTGATGGTTACTACAGCGATTATTCGCTTGACCACGATGCTCGTGAAGATGCTCACCCCACCGTTTGGTCAGTACACTGCGATGGAACAGCAACTAGAGGGTGAATACCGCTTCGGTCACGCCCGTCTTCTGGAGAATGCTGAGGAGGTGGCCTTCTACCGCGGTCAGAGCCTCGAGAAACGCCACATTGACCGCTCCTACTTCTCTCTGTTGAAGCACATCAACCGTGTGTTGCATATCCGAATTGGCCACGGTATGATGGAAGAAGGTGTGATCAAGTGGCTGTGGGGTGCCATTGGTCTGGTCATTTGCTCAGGCCCTGTGTTCTTCAAGATCCCTGGCTTCGCTGTGGGCGGTGGCCGCAAAGCCGACATGGGCTCGCGTACGGAGGTGTTCGTGACCAACCGCCGCTTGCTGCTCTCGTCGTCGGATGCCGTGGGTCGTGTGATGCTCAGCTACAAGGAAATGTCGGAGCTGGCCGGCTACACGTCTCGTCTTACAGAGTTACTTGAGGTCATGGATGACCTGGAGAAGGGTCATGCGAAGAAGCGCCTGGTCTCCTCGTCGGGTGATGAGGCGATTGCCAAGAAGAAGGAGATCTTCTCGCGCCGTGGAGAAATTAACGAGGACAGCGATGAAGTCGTGTTTGACCAGGTACCCATTGTCAGCCCGAACGGTGATGTTCTGCTGCAGAAGCTCAGCTTCCACATCAAGCCAGGTCAGCACTTGTTGATTATTGGTCCGAACGGTTGTGGTAAGAGCAGTATGTTCCGTATCCTTGGTGGTCTGTGGCCTGTGTATGGTGGCAAGGTCTCGAAGCCCTCGAACAAGGAGTTCACCTATATTCCTCAGCGCCCCTACCTGTCGCTCGGTACGCTTCGTGACCAGGTGACCTACCCCGACACGGTCGAGGAGATGCATGCGAAAGGCGTCACGGACGAGGACCTGCTGCAGATTCTCAAGCTGCTGCAGATCGACGGTATTGTAGAACGTGAAGGCGGCTGGGACGTAAAGCGCGAGTGGCGTGATGCCCTTAGCGGTGGTGACAAGCAGCGTATTGCTATGGCGCGCTTGTTCTACCAAAAGCCCAAGTATGCTATCCTTGACGAGTGCACGAGTGCGGTGACGCTGGAGGTGGAGAAGATCATGTATGACCATGCGACGGAGCTCGGCATTACGATGCTCACAGTGTCGCACCGCTCCTCGCTGTGGAAGTACCACTCGCATGTACTGCAGTACGATGGTCAGGGTGGTTACGTGTTCACGGAGTTGGATGCTGACAAGCGCCTGAAGCTCCAAGAAGAGAAGCAGGCCATCGAGCAGAAGCTTCTTCTGCTGCCCAAATGGCAGGAGCGTCTCAAGGAGCTGGAGAACATTGTGGAGCTGCGTCACCAGCATCACAAGACGGAATCGGTCCCCGCGATGCCCAAGACGCAAGAGCCCGTGACCCCGGCGGAGGCACCTGCCCCCACCCCGGCCGCGCAGGCGTCCACCACGCCCGCTTCTGAAAAGCCAAAGGAGACATCGACGCCCAAGACGCAAGAGCCCGTGACCCCGGCGGAGGCACCTGCCCCTACCCCGGCCGCGCAGGCGTCTACTACGCCCGCTTCTGAAAAGCCAAAGGAGGCATCGACGCCCAAGTCGAAGAAGAACAAGAAGAAGTCGGCTCCTTCGGAGACGGCGCAGCCCAAGGCCCAAACGCTGGCTGAGCTTAAGGCAGAAGACGAAGCCCGCGTCAACGCGGCTGGTACTGAGCAGACCCAAGCTGCGCCTGCACTGGACATGGCATCGCTGAAGTCCACCAAGAAGGCGTAGAGGACCTCTAGTGTCTATATATGATAGTATTGCTAGTGCCAACATGGTTTTGGTATGCAATTGGTGCATTAAAGCGTTGAGTCAACTATAGACATGACCCATGACACACCGCGCTTTACACTTAGTTGTGCGACAGAGCGGTCTGGAGAGCAGTGTACACCTCGACTTCAATCTCAGCCTCAGCCTTCTCCTCCGCCGAAGCATTGCTCGAGAGAACGCGCTGGGCCTCCGACAGACCCTGGCGGATAGCCTTCGTGGGTTAGAATACGTTCTTACCAGAATTTCATGTGCTTAGATACATACCTCGGGCGAGAACTGGTCAAGAGGGTACGCCTCAACAGCATTCACAGTGAGAGTGTTGTTAGGGTGGATCGAAGCAAAGCCGCTCGACACTATAATAGGTTAGGAGATTGCAAGGTGAGTAGGATACGTACCGAAGAACTTCTTGCTAGTGCCACTCGACTCAATCACCTCAAGCACACCAGGACGAATCTGCTCCACAGTCGGGACGTGGGCCGAAAGAATACCAAGGTCACCCGAGACGGCCGGGACGTTCACCTGCGTCACCTCAACACCATCGTAGATGGCCTACATCCAGTTAGCAAAACTATCACAAGGCCGATAAACCTACCGAGTGGGGGACAACGAAGCTCAGCTTCAGTTTGTCACTCACAGCCTCAGCGTAACCACGGCGGGCACCGGCAAGCTGCGAGAGAACGGGGCGGTAGCTCGAAGAGCGAAGCGTGCGCGAAGCCAGAGCAAACACCATCGTGGCTGGTAACGAATCGAAAGTGCACGGCGTCTGAGCCCTCCTCCCTGCCCGGTCCGAGGGCCAGCACAACTGCCATCGGCCGAGTCCGGGACATGACATCTCTGTCTCCTCCACGTGGTACTTACGCCTTACCATCACCTCCACACGTGTGATAGGTCCATGCGGCATCCATGAAGGTCCCCTGCACACAGTGTGACCAGTGGACGGACTTGGATCCCAGTGTAGTTTCGAAGAAGCAAAGCGACGAAGATGTAAAAGAATGGATGTCTGATACCTTTACAAGAGCAGGTGGAGAAACTAAGGTGGCTTCTATCGAGGAGCGGATGGAGCACCTACACCTCCCCTCGGCTTTAAAGGAGGCCCTGCTCGTACATACACAAGAGATGAGCTCAGAAGCAGAAACGCCTTCTGAAAATAAAGAAAATGATTTGCTTTCCACCATAACAAAGGAAGCTCGACAGAATTGGCCAGAGGTTGAAACTAGCCACCCTCTCTGTGAAATCTGTGCCGAAGACTTGGTACAGCAGCTCACCAACGAGCTTGTCGACACGAGACGCGAGCGTGATACCCTAGTACTACTTGAACGTGAGCTTGAGAGACTTGCTCTGGTGGATGGCGATCTTGAAATGTCTCAAGAAGATATCGCTAGATGGAAACGACAGCAGGATCTTATTCTACGTGATATGAAAGAGGTATGCATCTAATGACACTCACAAAACCTAGATGAAGGAAGAAAAAGAAAAGCTTCAAGAAAAATTAGTTGAACATGATAAAGAACAAGAGAGCCTTCGACAAGAATTAAAGGCGCTGGAAAAGAAGGAGATGCAACTGAACGATCAAGAGGATGAATTTTGGAAAGTTTACCATGAGTTGTCCTCAGCTACAGAGAGAGCACGCTTAGAAAAGGCTCAACTCAACCTTCAGCTTGAGAATGATAAGAAGATCCTTTCGCAACTGGAGAATGCCAATGCATACACAGATGCTTTCCACATTGAAGACGATGTCCTCGGAATGGGTACGATTAATGGCTTGAGACTGGGTCGTCTTAGCCAGAGCGCAAGATCCACACATGAGCAGGTAGAGTGGTCTGAAATTAACGCTGCCTGGGGCCAAGCTGCCTTGCTCTTGAATGTGCTGGAGCGAAAACTGGAATTCCAATGCAGTGAGTACAAGGTGGTCCCGTGTGGCTCCTTCAGCCGCGTGGAGAAAATCGACAACGAAAAGACTGTATATGAATTGTATGGATCAACGGATTGGCAAATTGGAAGACTCCTACACTCCAGACGCTTTGATTATGCTATGATAGGATTCCTCACTTGCCTCAACCAGCTATATGAACACAGTAAGTCACTCGACTCCGCCCTGGACTTGCCCTACGTGTATGTCGCTTGTTCACTAACAATGTAGCATCAACAAAGACCGGATCAATGATAACAGCATAAAACTCCAATTCAATCAAACCGATGCATGGACTAGAGCTGCCCGGGACGTGCTTCATTTGTACGTTGGTCATCGTACTTACCCCACACAGGCTGCAAAGCTTGCTCCTCTGGTTGCTTAAGTCGCGCTGACACATGTAGTCACGTGATATGTAGCCTTCCTTCGCGATCGAATTGCCACCACGCCCACTTTACAAGCCAACGCTTCGAAGGGTTGGTGTGATATACCTGCAGCGTAGAAGCAACTATGCCTATTACACAGACCGGCCATCCTGGACAGGATCACTCGCGTGACCCATGCCCCTGGGTCATTCTTAATGACTTTGGTGGTGCTTTCGCTATGGGTTGCATTGGTGGTACAATCTGGCACGGTATTAAGGGTGCACGTAACTCGCCGCGTGGTGAGCGCTTTTTGGGCTCTGTATCTGCTATCAAAGCCCGTGCCCCCGTCCTTGGCGGTAACTTTGGTGTCTGGGGTGGCTTGTTCACTTCGTTTGACTGCACAGTGAAGTCCGTTCGTCAAAAGGAGGACCCTTGGAATGCGATCATTGCAGGCTTCTTCACTGGTTCGACCTTAGCTATCCGTGGTGGCCCCAAGACAGCCTTCGGTGCTGGTGTTATGTGTGGTATCCTTCTTGGTGTCTTTGAGGGTGTGGGTGTTTTGATGCAGCGCTTGCTGGCTGAGAACAACAAGCCAGTCGCACCAATTATTCCTGATGCCCCTCCTGCTCAAGGTTCGGGTAACATCGCCCTCACCCAGTGACCGTGATGGTACAATCTTTTTTTCATGTGTTGGCATTTTGATGGCACATTTATATCTGTGGATCTAATTCCCTAGTGACGAATAAGCGAATAATATGACCATCGCGCACTCATAATTTTGACTGCTTTTCCAGGAAGGTGAACTTGCCGGACAGAGGTAAGCGGATCTTCCAACATCACTTTATTCCGACCTTGCATCCATACCGTGCCGTCTTGTAAAAGAAACATGGTTGTATCACCTGCACATGTAGTTTGTGTGACAATGGCATCAGTGGGCGTGTCCCCAATATCGACAGGCACCGGACCAGTCAGATGGCCTGGTATATATTCGACCCATCCCCAGATATAGGCATCGCCATCCGTGGTTAGAGCGACACTGTGACGATCACCACAGGTTACATGTTTCACAATCCCAGGAAACCCTTCTTCTTGGGAAAAGAATGTAAGTGGATGGAGGCATTGACTGTCTGTCAATGACAAGGTACCCAGCTGGCCAAATCGATTATCCCCATAAACATAGAGTGGGTATTGCGCATGGGATGTTTGTACAACAAAGTGAGTACCTCCAGCATGAACTTGTTCGAAAAAAGGAGTGGGCCATGCCGACTTTGCCACGCTAACTTGATACTGAAGGAGGGTATCGGTGGAACAAGATAGACAGTCATCAAAGGTGGGAAATAGGTATGCATGCCCCTCTTCTGCTGTCAGATACATACAACATACCTGAAATTGTCATGACACGGTTTGTCAGATCTACGGCAGCGCTTGTCCAAGACAAAACACTACGCCGTTGACCTGTCATACCCTGGCAGAGATATCCATCGGGATCTAGGTACCCTAAAACTTCATCTTGACCCAAGAAGATACGATTGGGTTTCCACTCAACTTTTTGGCCTGCATACGATGCAGTAGGATGGCTGCTCTCACGACAAAACCCATATAAGTAAAAGGTATCCCCTTGGTGTACAATTGCATTGGATCCACTTGCACCAATGATATCTGTAGCATCAGAGCAGATTAAAGTAGGCTCTGAGAGGTACAGCTTCTTATGTGGCTGCCCGAGCTGACCATGCAAGTTGGAGCCCCACCCATACAATGCAAGTGACATGCGGTCTGAGCGTAGGCCCCGATGGCCCCCGATTTTCATCTTCATCTTCGTACACGAAAATGCTAGGCTGCAGTAGCCTGCCTAGAGCTCTGTCTGTACGAAAAGCTCATCTGCATACATCGCGTACAGTACGGAGCCAGATTTCTTCTGTAGTGGATGTTCTTGAAGCACGCAAGCTTGTGCAAGCAACTACATCTCGTGCACTCAAAGACCATTTACAAACAAAACACGCGACGAGCACATTTCTACCTCGAACAATATACTCGGGAGTGGATCCCAGTGCTATAAGTCTGCACGTAGGAAACCTGCTGCCTCTCATTGCGTTGTTACACTGCTCACTCCATGGCCATAATTCGCTGGTGCTAGTAAGTACGAAAATAGATGGGCTGACATCTAGATCGGTGGAGCAACAGGGGCCATTGGTGATCCGTCAGGCCGCTCGACAGAGCGCTCCGCCTTGGATATGGAACAATTAAATAAGAATGTGATGGCCATTCGCACACAATTATACCAATTTTTCCACAACGCAGCTGCCTACCTGAGTCGTCGCGGCCTGATTCATGCTACGCCCGTTATGTTCTCCCCAGAGGTCAGCGAGGTGGGTGAGCCATTGTTTCAAGATTCGTTAAATATCCAAATTTTGAACAACTACAACTGGTTCAAAAATGTCTCCATGCTTGAGTTTCTCTCTGGGGTAGGACGATACGCTCGTGTGAATGACATGTTGGCCCGCGACAGCGTCAAATCGCGGCTTTTCCCCACCAATGGAAGCATAGCCGGCATTTCATTCACAGAGTTCTCTTATCAACTGATGCAGGCACATGATTTTAGTGTGCTTCACAAAGACAAACAGTGCTCTGTGCAGCTTGGCGGCTCTGATCAAATGGGCAATATCATGGCTGGTATCGACTTGATTCGACGGCAACGTGCAGCGCAAGCTGATAGCACAGCCAATCCCAACATGAGGGAGGAGCCTGCTTATGGGTTGACGCTCCCTCTTCTCACAACAGCATCCGGTGCCAAGTTCGGTAAATCGGCAGGGAATGCTGTATGGATTTCCTCGTCCCTGCTCTCAGACTTTGACTTTTATCAGTACTTCATGCGTAGTGCGGATGTTGATGTGGAACGATACTTGCTCTCTCTCACTTTGCTCCCTATTGAAAAAATCGAGCAGATTATGGCAGAGCATGCGCAAGACCGCTCTAAACGCATTGCTCAGCGTTGGCTTGCTAGTGAGATGACTGAATTAGTTCGTGGAGAGAAAGCCTTGCAAAAAGCTACGCTGGCCACAAATGTGCTCTTTAATACAGACCTCCAGTCTTTAACGCTCGATCAAGTTGAATTTGCTTTTGAAAACGATCCACGCTTAGTATACCTCAAGGAACCCGTGGAAGATGTAATTCAGCTAGCGACAGAAACGAAACTAGTTGCATCCCGAAGTATGTATTTACACTACTTTTACACTAACAAATTTACAGGTGAAACACGTCGCTTCATCCAGCAGAAGAGTGGTTTGTATCTTAATAACAAATCGGTGACAGATGTACACGCAAAAGTTAGCCAAGATGAGCTCCTGCAAGGAAGGTTTATTGTGATGAGAGCCGGTCGTTCCAACCACAAAATTATTGTTTTCCCACATTAATGAGAGAAACGAGGCCCATTCATCAACCCGAGCCCCTGCCCCATGTGTGGATCGAGCATCAATGTCTCCGACGTAGACTCTTGAGACTGATCTGACCGTGTTCCTAACGGTTCCGTACTAGGAAAATAAGGAAGAAAATTCATAGGCAATGTTTGACTGCGTTCTGTCGCAACCATAAGGTTCGGTGGCGCATTGACATGGCCTCGTAGGCACATATCAAGCGCATCAAATATTGCAGCCTTGTTCTCCATAGAGATATGATGCCAGTTATGATTCACAAGTTCACACATTCTTTGAAACTTTTCTTGCTGACTTTGTAGCATAGGCGGCGTAGCCATACCCCAGGTTTGACCTGTCATAGTAGGATTTGACGTAGACAATATAGGTTGTGGATGAGAAGAACTGGGGTTCGGTTTTGTTGATGTCTCTTTGAAGGAAGTAGCGCGCTGACGCAACACTTTTCGAGCATCGTAGATAGTTTTGATGGTAGAGAGATTTTTTGGGAAACGCTCGCGAATATGAGTAAGGATATCTTGTGGCTTCAATCCCGCTTCAGTCAAAGAGCGAACAACCTCCATTTCTTCGGCATTGAGTCGTCGAAGGATGGAGTGATTTCCTAGCTCGTTTTTGGATACTTGGTGATTGTGACTTAAATTACGGACCTCCAAACTCCATTCGTCACAATGCGCAGGCTTCCTACCACGAACCTCATAAGGGCATCCGATGAGATTGGATACCTTCCTGTGAGCGACAGGAGCATCTTTGGCCAGATAATGTGGTCTTCGGTAATTCCCACCTCGGTCGCAACCTAGCCGGACCCAGCCATCTTTGACAGACGACTTTCGAATGGTGACAGCAAACCCTTGATTTCGACCTAGACCTTTGACATAGTCAATCAATGCCTCGCGAGAAGGAAAGGTTTTATTGTACAAAGAAGGGTCCTCATGGTCTGGTATCCCTTCCTCGGGATCCATTGAGGTATAATGGCAATAGCGGCAAAAGAACAAATCCGGGGGAGGGTCCAATATGATAAACTACATTCATTAAACACAGGCGAGATACCTCACGATGCGCATGCAAAAAGAACTGCGCATTTCTGTGGCGTCGAGTCAATTGAAAGGTCCAATTGAAGAAAGCGAATAAAGCTGTTTTGCGGCAATCGTCTAGTGGTTTAGGATCTCACCTTCCCATTTGCCGGACTGGCACGCGGTAGCGCGTGGAATTAGGTGAGGACGGGAGTTCGAACCTCCCTTGTCGCATTTTTTTTACAATTTGCATAGATCACGACTATCACTACAGCTTGGAAAGAGGTTGAAGATATGGCTGAAGGAGGGTTATCAGTTCCTTTGCCTCCTCTTCATCGAGTTCATCCCGTCGACCAAACAGGACTGATGTCGAAGAAGTCTTGTTCCATTTTGAGAGAGGGGACACGGCGTTGGAAGGAAGAGGTGCTGGGACAATATGTATATGGACCTGCACTGTTAATTCGCAGATAGCTTCACGTACATGATCCACTGTTTGTGCATATTCTTGGTTAGCAGCAACCTGAACACCAGTGATTTGAAAGCCTCAACGTAAGTCGTATGAAGACCTACCTTTCTCCATAGCACGAGTAACCGCTACCACACCATTCATAATGGCTGCAGCTTGATCGTTCGATAAGTTTGAAATACGCGGGACGTGGGCTTTTGGTACTACAAGAACATGTCCTGATGGTCAATGGTAGGCCAAAATACGTACCTGTACGAATAGGCAAAATATCCAGAAACGCGATATAATCTTCCGTGTCTGCTACGATGTGCGCTTCTTGCCTCCCTTCTATAATGTCGCAAAAGGCGCATCCATCGGCAGAGACATGATGATGATGCTGGCTTTGCACGCGACCAAGTAGGTGTGAAGTCATAGCGCTAAGGTGTTACTTCTCCGCCTCCCTCCTCCACCTTCTGCATGTCCAGCGGGGTTGACAAAACTTACCTTTACCGGCATAGCAACCCCACACGAGAAGCATATGGCTTTGCATTGTCGATTTTTGCGGTAGTTGTATGGGTATTATGGATTGTATGGGCTCTTTGCCCCGAATCGTTTCTCATCCGAGTTGGCATTCAGTGGTATCCTCATCGGTACGTTGCAAGGAGTCTGACCAAAGTGACTGGGCGTATTTGATACCTGCGTGGTCGATCGCCCTTATCCTGTTTATATATCTCGGTTTTTTTGCCATGAACATATATCATACGCCACCCATCGATTCTATGCAATTTGTTACAGGTATGATATGTAGGGATTAACACAACCAGATCAGCGAGCCGTCTTATTCACACAGCCAATGAGTCAGCCTGACCAGCATCCGTTAGAAGGGCTTTCGTTGTATGACATGGCGCATGAAGATGGACCTCTGAACGATGATATATATGACATATCACCAGGACTTTATTGCCGTGCCAAATATTTACATGGCTAAAGAACTAATCATCAAATGTATTTTGTCATTATACGCGCTAAATGGTGATATTATCGTTGAGGGAGAGCTCAGCGTCTCGTTGACAAAGATTCGCAGCAAGTGTCTCTGATCGTTTCGAAAGCTCATTTACGCGACTTTGAAGTTTTTCTTCTTCTTGGCGAAGCAATGCAATACGAGTATCCAAAGCTTGCGTATTTAGGAGTGCGCTTGTATTCGCCAGTATTTCTTGTGCCTGTTGGACACTATTGTTATGGTCCATGTGCGTTTGTACGAGTTCTTTAAGCATAGATACTTGGCGTGTCCGTGCCTCATATGCTTCTTGATACCATGCCATATCTTGCATCGCATCTGCCCACTGACTGTGCTCTGCTTCAAGCATTTGAACCTTGGCCTGTGACTGTTTGTACTGTTTCTGCAACGTTTCTGTCGCAGCGCAAATCTGATCCTTGCTTTTCTGCCAAGTGCGCAGGGCATTAGCATGCACAGTTTGAATATGAGCCAAGTATGATTCAAGCCATTCAATGTGAGTCTGGCTTATGCTCCATTTGCTTCGGAACCAAGAAGCATCATCCTTGGCCCATGCAACGTCTCGTTGAAGCAACTCATGTTGTTCATGATATAACTCTTGGTCCAAGTCTAGTATCTCTGCCTCCTTCGAATCAGAACAGAACTGCGAGTTCATTTTTTGGAGATCAAAGAGCTCATTCATTAGAGAAGTGCGGTCCAATTGAAGCTGAGATACCTGTTCGGACAACATGGTAATGACTTCTTGCTGGCTGATGATTTGGTCGTCTTTCTCTTGTAACGAGTTTTGCAATTGCCGTTGATGTTTCTGCAAAGCGTCTACTTTGCATGCTTCCGCTTTGGTGGATTTCCCTGCCTCTGCCATTAAACGCGTCATGGATTGGAATGATGCTTTGATTGAATCGTCGCGTTTCATGAGGCGACTCTGTAAGTGATCATAGTCGTCATGTAAACTTGTATATTTCTCTGCGTAGTTGAGAGCATCGTTTCGCGCATCCTGGAGCTGTGCTTCTAAAGTGTCTTTATCGCGGAGAATCGCGCCGCGTTCAGAGTCCTTTTTGTGGAATTGGACAGCACGCTCTTTGTATCGGGCGATCATGGTTTCTAATTTATCCACTTGGGCTTTCAGCTTATATTCACGTTGCTTTCCTAGCTCTGAGGCATGTCAGTGTATACAAACGTACGAATTTCCGTCTTGAGTGATTCACGTTCGTTGACTAGAGCATGCTTTTCGTACTGCAAATCCTCCAAGCGTGCTGTGGCCACCTTCCACAATTCTTCTACAGTCTTGAATCGTGAGGCGCCTGGCATTTCCTCCCTTGGTAGTGGTATATTTTCACGCTGAGTGTCTTGGAGGACGCGTAGGAGACTGGTGCGAGGTGTGCGCGTAGCTGCTGTGAGTCCAACACCAACATACGCGTCATGATCGGCTTGGGAACAGGTAATCGTGAGCCTGGGGTCTCGGGAAGTCGAGACATGGGATCCCGTCGGCCCAGGACCGTGCGGTGGGGCGTCTCAGGCATGACAAGAGACCCGCAGTGGGCTGCGACACCAACAGACAGCGTGGCTCGCGCTCCACGCGTGTAGGTGTTTGTCACGTGCTGCAAGGGGGTATCATGTAGGGGCTATGGATGGCCCTAGGCAGGCTATGGGAACTGCGCTTGGCGTTTCAGTACACGGTGGACCAGCACAGAGGGTGCTGACTGAGTAGGCTCAAAAGAGCGTGAGAGAGGCATCGACGAAGAGCGCTTCGCAGATCCACTTCGACGTCGGTCGATACCACCACGACCGCCTCGGCCGTCTTGCCAGGCAGGCTCGTGGCTGTACTCTTCCAACAAACGTGCCCGCTTTTCCTGAGCATCCCGTGATAATGATGACACGTCCACTTTCCCTGACGTGAAGAGAACCTTGGAGTACTTACATTGTTAGTTGGTTTCATACGTACATGAGCATCTTCATCGTCCGACATGGTGGTCGCCGCGCGTTTCGGCGCTGCACGAGACGAGAGCTTGACACCGATCTCATCGTGGTCCGAGTGTGTAGGGTCTAAAAGGTCTGGCGATGCAGCACGTTGCCGGCTTGCACGTAGAATTTCGGTGCGAATGGTGTGTGCAGAGACGCGCTCTTCGTCCTCAGAGCTGCTATCGTCCGCGTGCAAAAAGTCGTACTTGGCGTGATCATCCGCTGTCGTGTGCGTTTCCGTATAGGTCCTGACAAAGGCCTGAGCATCTTCGCGCGCGGCCAGTGCATCCAGTCCATCGCCTTCCACTTGACGACGCTTGCTCTTTGCAAAGCGAGGCGCTTGTAGACGCCTTCGAAGTTCATCTTCGTCAGCATCTTCGTCAAGCATATCAGCCAACATATCGTCCTCACGACCACGTCGGCGATGTCGCAAAAGACCCTTGGTCGCACGTTCATGAAGCGCTTGCGCGGCGGCATCGTCTTCTTGCTGGTGCTGCATAAACATCTTCCGCGCTGCCTCGTCCTTTTCATCGTTGTCGGAATCGCTTTCATCGTCCAGCAGACTCGACAAATCCGCATCGTCCTCGGACCCCTCTTCTTTTTCAGAGTCGCTCCCTTTGTCGCTGAATACACCTGCAAGACCACCGTGGTCGCCACGCTGCTCGTCTTCGTCCGACTCTTCCGCCTCACCAAACACAAAGGCGGAGGTAGGGCGCTTGTACGTATGTCGAACTGCAGGAGCTGGAGCTGGCTCGTCTGCATCGCTGTCTTCGTGCACAGACCCAGGCGAGGGCGGTTCTTGGGGCTTGGTCTGCGTAAAGAACCCATCCTCGTTGAGGTACAGCATACCGTCATGACTTTGCTGCTGAGCCGCCTGTGCTTCGCGCCATAAATCCTCTCCACGCTCTGCTAGCGATGGATCCAGCGAAGGCAAGACGTCTGGCGACAGGGGAGCGGCTGCATCCGCTTGTTCAGCGCGGCGCAGCGCAGCAAAAGCGTCGCCACTTGGCGCATGCGTCGGAGGAGGCATGGCTTCCTGGCTGCGAGACACAGGGTCGACAGGTGTTGCATCAAAGAACTGTGTCATGCCACCCACAGGCCCAGATCGACGCTCGTTGGCAAAGATATCCAGAGAAGCATTTCGCGACGGTTCTTGTGTGCCAGCCTCGAAAAACTGGGCAAGGACAGAGCTGTTAGAACCAGTGCGCGACAGGGAGGCCGCAGGGGACGGCGACGGCTGCACGGATCGGTCGGTGGGCGTAGGTGCGAAAAAGTCGCCCAGATCGGGGATCGGTAGCTCGGAAAGAGGCGCGCTGGGTGAGGGCGAGGCAGCACGAGGATGGCTGTCGCTGAGAGATGCAGAGCGCGACCGCAAAGGTTCGTTCTCTTTCTCGGACGAGCCTGAGCCTAGGGAGCTCGCAGGGCTATAGGCTTGACTCGACGCGGGTGCCTGTTGGGGGTCGGGTGGGGGCGACGGCGAGGGCGACGCACGTGGATGTGGCACTTGGGTCGGCGGGGCACGTTTCGCTGTCGAGGCTGCATTTTGGGCGTACACCTTTTGTAAGACTGTGGCATTGAGCTCGCCCAAGCCCAACACAGGCGGCATGCTAGGCCGCTGGGTAG
The DNA here is from genome assembly GCF_001278385.1 of Malassezia pachydermatis. Classification (NCBI taxonomy): domain Eukaryota; kingdom Fungi; phylum Basidiomycota; class Malasseziomycetes; order Malasseziales; family Malasseziaceae; genus Malassezia; species Malassezia pachydermatis. The sequence goes on from NW_017253139.1 coordinate 744,635, forward strand.
GCTTGTCCGGCTGGCCGGGCGACGTGGGCGCCATATGCCCAGCGTCCCTGTGAGCAGCCAAGGCAAAGGTGTGTGCTGCGACATCCATTTGCGCGTCCGACACAGGGTCAGCGGTCGGTCCATGAGCATTGGGCGAGCGGTACTCGTTTGTAGCAATCCGATGCCGACGAGGCGTGCGTGGCCGCACTGCCAAGTGCGCCAATGTCGAAGCCACTTCGTCACGTTGCACATCACGGGGTGGTGAGCCGCGGAAGCGGACATGGGGGGCATGATGCGAGCGCACATCCACCACCTCCAATTCGTCGTCATCATCGCCGTCTTTGGAACTCGGCGGCGCAGGCTGCCGCCGGATCCAGGCCCATTTCTTTTGAGCCAGCTGACGTGCCTCATCATCGTCTGGTATAGGCCGACGTCGCTCGGATGGCGACGTAGGTACAGCCGAGGAGACTTGATCAGAAGGAGGGCGTGGGTCAGGTGTGGATGAGGATTCCACAGGGTCCGAGCTATGCATCGCCTGCGGCGCTGGCGACGTCGTATGCTGGATCGTGCTCAAGAGCTCAGAGAGTTGGTATCGTTTGGGCTCAGGTCGTGGCAGACTTGTGCGATGCTCACGCCGTAGACGCGCAGACATGCTATGCATTTCGCGCTTTTCCTTGTTCGATAGCCCCTTCACAGGCTTGGAAGATGGCGCGGGAATTGCTATATTGTCGTCGTCGTCGTCGCTCACAATATCGACCAACGCAGGAGCGGCAAGCGGACTCGATGGACGTGAAGTCTCTGAGGGGGGAGACGGCGAGCGTGGTGGCTCACGCGTCTCTTCATCCAGGGATGTGCGTTGCTGCGCAAGCATACGTAGTCGCTGCATACGTGCTTTGCGTGCATCGACCTGCGACGCTTGTTTGGCAGATAGTGCTTTCCTCCCGGGCCCCTCCTCGTCCTCATCTTCCGAGAACAAAAAGAGGCTGGAGGTAGCGAGAGATTTGGGCTGCATACGGCTGGCCAGGGTGGTGGGTGCTGCAACATCGTCAGGCTCAGAGTCAATATCCGTTTCCAGACCGCCGTCACGCTGAGTTTCCTTCCAAGGTAGGATCGAGGCGACACTTGTATCGTAGCTGGAATCACCCACAGTCGCGCGCATACCTACGTCTTTCCCGGAGAGCGTATGTGACGTAGGCGGCGACATGAGCTGAAACGAAGGCGAGCTTGGCTCCGTAGACCGGTCATCTACGTCATTACAATCCACGTCTTCATCCGCCATTCGACGCCGCTCATACACGATGGGAGCCATCGCGGGGAGCACGCGCAAAAAAAGTGGGGCGCGTCAGGTGGTGGTCGGTAGGCGCCTCGGCACCGCGAAATGCCGTGACGCGGTGGAGTGAAAGGCACGCGTTTTGCGCGTCGTTCTTATGTAAGCCAGCTATGGAGGTCCAGAGGGGGCAAGATGACCCTCCACGGTGCCGTCCGCATCACGGTAGGCTTGGGCAAACCCTGCCTTGCCTTGCTCGAGGATCGCAGCATGTCCTGTGCCTTCGTTAGGATCAAGGCCGTGCCATGTACGCTGCGCACGATGCGCTAGGGACGCACTATCGAGCACTTTTTGGAGTTGACCCGAAATAGGATCACGTACTGTCAGTTGATGAGGCTCCAAAGAAAGCTGCTGCAATGCCTGGCTTGTGGTAGTCGCTGCATCACTGTGGCCCTCCGTCTCAGACACGCTATCTTTGGTGGTATGGGTATCTCCATAGCGTGTGCGCGAAACATATGCGCCGGTGGCAAACGAGTAATGAGGACGCTCGTCATCGCTTGCGTCGTCAGACGCGTGCACATCCATTTCAGCCGTATGCGACATGACATCGCTGAAATCCAGTACATACGCACCGGTCCATGCCACTTCCCTACCACCATGCGCCTGTACAGCCAACATCATTTCCCATGGCGTAACGATGGGCTGCATAAAGTCGCGGGTATCCAGCAAAGAGTTTTCCGGGCAGGCAATCAGCACAAACGCATCGATTTCTTGAAAGTTGGCCAGCTTGGCCGGGTTGAGTTTCCCAACACTGATAGTGTACACTTTGCGCTTAGAAATGGGCGAGGTAAGAATACGACGCAGCTCTTTTAACAGAGGCAAGTACGAATGAATCCCTAGCGTGCCGATGACCAGCCCGATGACGGACGCGTCGCGAGCCTTTTGGATGGTAGCATAACGACGCATCAGCAGACGATTCGTTTTGCCTGTCTCGATACGAGCCGCATTCATTTTTGGATCGTACGAGGCTACAGGGAACGTAGGCCCTAGCGTGAGAAGAAGATGCGTCAGAGCGGCAGATTCGCCGCCCAAGTACAATACGGCCGTGGAAGAGAGGGGCGTATCGCTAGGCAATGGAATCTGCCGAGCATGTAGTAGGGAGGATATAGGTTCACATGTGGAATCTGACGACGTGGCAGGTGCTGGCCGCCGTGTACACGAGGTAGTGCATGCACAAGCTTGCGAAGAGTCGCTCTTGGCACACGAGGCACCGCTGTCTCGTGCCGCCATATGCGCATCGAAATTAAAAGCGGTATCGATTGTAGACAAAATAAGGGGAATAGGCGAGGTCCATTGTGATTTCAACCGTTCGTAAATGTGGTGTGCAGCATGTGTATAGGCGACATCGTATGTCAGCACAACAGCACGTCGATCAGAGATCGGGAGCTGTGTAGCTGCCTCTAAGAGGCCTTGCACGGCTGCTTCGATATCGATATCACGTTTTGGGAAGACGTACAATGCAGGCAATGTCGCTGTAGTGCTTAGGCAGGTATGGCCATAATGCACAATGGCATCCGCTCGGACGTGCGCCGCAGCCACCTCGTCTACGCAGCAACTGCCATAACTTGTGTCAGCCAGGATGTACAATGAAGGTGGTGTATCTGTAAGATTTTTCAGTGCCTGGTTCAACGCATGAAAAAGTGGCACAGAATCGATCAAAGCCTCATCAGGGAATTGCAAAGCAACGCGCTGCAGCGGCGGTGTAATCAAATTGGAGGAGCCACGCTGCATTACGAGCCGCTGAGCTGTAGCTTCAACATCGTATAAGTCCATAATGTTGCGTCCAGATTCATGGGCCGTAGCTTGAACAGCATCTTCATTGAGCTCGACTTGGTGCTCAATGATAGCTGCGTCGGCTGTGCTGAAGGCCGTCGCCATGATGGACGCTCACGACTACGAAGAAATGTGGAGGAAGAACGAAAGATTTCGGCCTAATTTTACAGCGTGGCTATATACTGCGCGAGAGACATAAAGTACTGCTCGGCGATGCTGGAAAAGTAGAATTCATGCTCAGAATTGTGCGCTGCCACAAGATTGTGGGCTAGCTCGTGCGCCAAGCTGAAGTACACAGAAATGAGGGGCGACGTTAAGCGCCCTTGTAGTACATCATTATCGTGCCATGCAAGATAGTATCGTAGATTGAGGAAAATGGTCCCGCCTCGATTGAACGCGATTGAAGGGCCCTTGGTATCACAAAACACATTCAGGCAGCGTGGATCAACACCGAAGATTGTGCCAATCGGACGGTATACCATCTCGATCATACGATGTAAGGCTGCCTGGTTGTGTGCTAAGGTGGCCTCAGCATCCAAATCAGCGCTGACAAACACATTCATCCCGGCAACTTGGCCAGCCAGGCGCAGGTCCACATCGATGCCTGCGATGCTGCAGTAAGAGTTGGCCGCTTTTTGTACTTCCTCGGTCTGCGACTGCGACTGGATGATACGTGATGCGTCAGGTCGCGATGCCTGAATGGCGTTCTGGACGTGGCGCTGGATATCGGAAGTGGGCGCCACAGCCGTATCGTCCGAAGCAGGGCGTCGAATGGACGATGTGCCATTGGCTAATGATGAGAGTCGCGATCCTGTGCCACTCCATCGCGCTTTCCATTGCTGAATAAGGGACGTAGGCATGTCAGGTTTCGGTGCCATAATAGCCTGTTCTTTCTCTCCTTTTGTAGGAAGAGCAGGGGCTGCCGGCGTTGGCGTTGGCGTTGGTTGTGGTGGCTTTATCGGCGGCGATGGCGGCGATGGTGGCCTTGGTTGTGGTTGCTGCACTGGCAACTTCGTATCCGTGTCCTCACGCGACGCCGACGATACGCGGGGATAGGCCCCCTGCAGTAAAACCTCACTCGCCTGCGCGAGATGCTGCGCCTCGAACGAACGAAGAAGCTGCGCAGCGTAGGCAGGATCGACATCGGGAAACATTTGGCATAATTGGTGCTCGAGAGAGCTCCATTCTGGCGTGTTCGTTGTGGTAGGACGTACTTTTGCAGGGGCAGATGTCTGGGCTTGTGCCTGCGCAAGAATCTTGTCGACATGGAAGCCCTTCCGCTTAAGGCTGCGAAGGGGAGAGGACAGGACGGTCATAAGCAAAAGGACATCCGGCAAGGATTGCCGCGTGAGCATGACTTTGGCTAGGGCGGAAGCGACTTCAAACCAATCTAACTCCATATCGCTGGCCAAGTGTAAGATAACGCGCTGACGGTGCGTCTTCATCATCGCCGAGCACCGCTGCACGTCTTTCCATGTGGCGTTCATGTACGACAAAACACGTGTCTGCTGCAGACCTGGCGTGCCGACTTGGACGACATCCAAGTGCTGTGTAAGCCATGCCATATCATGTTGAATATCTTTGGCAGAGGAAGTGCGCTTTTCAAAAAGGAAAATAGGCGTGCGCTCCATGATCGTGGCACGTACAGTGTTCGTTGTGGGTGTATCTGTACGTACTTCGCTCGCCACGCTAAACGATTCTGTGACAAGTGAGCTGAGGAACGGTGCACCAAGCGTCGCATATAGAGGCTCCATGGCATCATCAGGTGGAGCTGTCCATAGGTGCGCACCAAAGAGCATGTGCACATGAGCATCGTCGACCAGCACAATGTCAGAGGCACGTCGTAGTTCGTACTGGATCGGCGACGTCGCTGTCATTGACTCAGTGGATTCAGTCTCTGACTGCTCACGCGAAGACTGCATACACAGCAAAAAGGGCGCCTGCCGCATGGCCTTGATCATATCGCGTGGAAGGGTATCGAGATGGAACGCGACTTTGCGCAGGATATCGAGGTACGACTCCGGCTTTCCGCAGAGCTCGTACCACCGCATCGGCTGTGCGAGCAGTTGATGGACCAATTCACCCACACTCGGCTCATCAGTCACGCCGCATGCGCGCAAAAATACATTGGCGTCAGGGCCCATGTCAATGTACGCAAACACGGCTCGGTACTCTGGCGGTGCTGGCGTGGACGAGAGAAAGTAGCATTCACACGGAGCGACCATGCCACGTTGGTTTACAGGGACGATGGGTGCGCGTGAGAACTTGCGGTACTCATTGGCGGAGAGCGTAGGCACACTAGCGAGGAACGCAAAGGCGGTACGTGCCTCTGCTTCGGTGGTCGGTGGCGTAGTGCACACACGCTCCACCAGAGCAGAAGGTGGTGGATGGCGAGGCACGTGCAATTGCAGTGCCTCAACAGGTGATAAGGCCACGACAGGCCATCCCAGGCACGCGACGGCCGGGTCAGAGTACACCTGATCGGGGGGGTAGGTATGTCCATCTCGCGCGGGCACAAACGCATACTGCGACGCAAGTCGAAGGGTGTACGAAGACGCGTAGATTTCCCATTTCTCGAAGAGGTAGCGTAGAGCCTGTGCCCGTATCTCTGATGGTGACGGTGGGGCTGCGCGTGTAAGTACTTGATCAAGCGGCAAGTGCCGCTGCAGACCTAGTTCAAATAACAGCTTCGCTTCGTCAGACGACGGACGCCAACGTGCACCTTGCCAAGCGAGAAGGGGCACGCCCATCGAGGCCAGCACATCGCTCGGTTCAAACAGCTCAGCAGCGCGGAATCGCTCTGTTCCATTGCCTTGCGCTGGGAATAGCGCAGTATGACGCAATCGATCCCACTCGGCGGGTGTCAAGTGCGTACTTTGCTTGGCCAAGTATACCACCAAATCGACATGCGACCAATCTCCTGCAGCGAGCAGTCGATCAAAGATGAGTTGGATGGCGACATGCCGACGCACGCCCAGTGCCTCTAGTAGTTTTTCTAGAGGGCCTTTGACTGGCATTGTCGGCATGACGACGACAGGTAAATCGGAGAACAGGGAGACACTCGCAAAGTACGCATCACCCGGCCGCTGCATCCCAGCGCGTGTGGGAATGCACGCGAGGGGCTGCAACTCCTCAATCACGGAGTGCATTTGTGCTTTCGGCAAATGACCCCAGGCCCAGGCAAGTGTGCTCAATACCGCCTCGGCATTGGCCGGGGAATGGGTAAGTCCATGCTGCGTACGGACGTCCTGGGAGGGCGACTGGTCCAACGAGATCATGTAGGTAAGCCACGCAGAGACGCTCAGCTCGTGCCATGGGAACACCGCTTGAAGCTCTGCAGGCCGGAACGACCGAGAGACGCTGTACACAAGACACGTCGGCGGAAGAGGAACAGTCGGCGGTAATTTCCCGGTATGCAAAAACGTCGTGACTTCGTTCAGTGGCTGCACGCCGCTCTCCGTCGTCACGACCGCCGCGCGGAGTAAGCGCGACCGTAACGAGGGCTCGTACGAGGGATGCTGCGCTACTTGGCACCACCACTGCAAGCACGCCGTCATTTCGTCGGGCGAGAGTGGCCGACGTCCCAGCTCGCCAAACACGTCGTCCATGGTGATATCACGTACCATCTGCCGCGCCCGCAACTGCATGACAAACGTCTCTGCCGCCTCAATATGTGCCGGCGGCAATACAGGTATCTCACGACAGAAATCGGCCAGCATCGCACTGGGAAACCGGACCTGGTCGGAGGAGCGTAGACCCTGCGTAGAAAGCAGCGATATGCAGGGACGTGTACAGCACGCAAAGAAGGCATCTTCGAGCGCCTGTGCGACGCGTGTGGAAGGCGAGGAGCGGTGGAAGGCAAAATATCGCATGGCATGTAGGGCCCGCTCTAGCACCGCATCCTGCTCCTTGTCTTTCAATTGCAACCATTGCGCGCCAAGCCGCTGCATTTCATTTTCGTACACAGCGCGTGCGACAAAGCCACCGATCGACAAGAGTTCTATGTTCCATGTCGCGCAGTACCGATCGATAAAGTCCATCGATTCTCGCTCGACTGTGGGGATGAAGCGCGCAGCCATAGCACCGCTAAATGATGTAGTCTGGTGCGTTCGGAACCCGATAAAGATCCGGCCTTGCTGATCGAGACGTGGGAGTATACCTTCAAAGAGCGCTTGGACATGCGCATCGACATTCGTAGCGTCTTCAGGCGGCACATCCATCGCATCCAGCGCCTCTTTGCTCATGTATACCATATGCAGCGGCATTGTACGGGGCGGCGGTTTCTTGGTACTCCGCTCAATTTCGCGCGAGAACGCAGTGGGGACACTTACATTGATGTGAGCTGAGATCATGCGGATTTGCATCGAGGCATGTACCGTTTCGATCTGGGCCGCTGCATCGAGGGCATGCTCACTCGCGATCGAGTCGGCGGTGGGTGTACGTGCAGAAAACGCATTGGCGAACAACGAGGCGATGCCCCCCGCCGCCGTCTTGGAAAAGGCCGAGGCAATGGTCTGCCGTAAACTCGGTTTTTCGCGTGCCGCTGCCGCCGCTGCTTCCAACAACACAAGACGCGCGACGTCCACATGCACATCCACGTTTGACATGTACATCGAGGCAACACGCAGCATTCGCTGTGGCGACGTCGGCGTCAAGTGACGGGAGGGCGTGAGCGGTACAGGGGCTCCTACATCTTTGGTAATACGGCAAAGCATCGTATCGTCCAAGTACAGCGCCACAGATCGCACATGGCTCGTGAAGGTAAGTGACGTGGCCAGGAACTGACTCAAGGCCAACGGCGATTCAGGGAACGGTGTCGGTTCTCGCAAGGCCATAAGGAACGTCGTCCATGGCGCGCCATTGGATGAGACATCGGACATGGGCGATGCAGCCCGCCGCGTAAAGAGAGCATCGCCTTTCCAGAAAAAGCCCATAAGCTCGTCGCCACTCATGACAATGGGTTCTTCGCAAATGCTAAACAGCGAGTAAAAACCGACGCCAAATGCACCGATACGCTCCGGATCAGGGTTTCCTTCGGCAATTCGCTTCTATTAGTGAGTTACGACGTACCCGCAATCGATGCCAGTCATCGCCGCTGAACGGTTTGCCATTGTTGCGGAACGTCCACTGCGTCAGCATCGCATTCACATCTGGCGTAGGTGGTTTGGGTATCAATGGGCACTGCTCATGTGCCACAGTCGCATTGGTAGCAAAGCGAAGTTCGCACTCGGTGGCACATGCATCGTCTGCATTTTGTAGCAGTTCACGAAAGACAGTGACTGTGGATGAGCCACACACAACGTACATTCGGCAGAATAGCGTGCCAGAATCTAAACGTTAGAATCCTAACCACGTACCTTGTCGATGAGCGCACGTTGATTCACGGTAATCGCCTCGTCTGGGCGACCAGACGCTTCGAGCGCCTGGTGCGCCAACGCACGCATGTCCAACGACATGGTCGGCGGTGGCGAGAGACAAGGAAGTGGAGGTGAGGTAGGCGGCGCGATGCGACTATGACACAGCGTGAGGGAGACTTGGGCCGCTATGAAAGGGTCAGATCACTACGTTTCGGCCTGCACACCATCCAAATGGATGAGACTGATATCGCGCTCGGCACACAAACTCGCCAAATCCGGTCGTCGCATGCTGTTGAGGTCAGAGTAGGGCATACGTACAGTTCCAACGAGACGCGCAGAATCTCCCAGAGGCTATTGCTTTGCTGGCCGGGCGACTCGCTATCGTCAGACGCCATTTGCAGTGTCAAGGCTGTGTAGGCATGCTCAGCCGCTTCGCGGTACATCTGTTTTGGTTAGTTGTATTTCATACATACTTTGAGGTTCAAGCATGAAATGCTCACGTTGAAATGGCAGCGGGCAAAGTCAGGGCGCAGATTGAGAGCCTGCTGGTAGTACTCCAAGCTCTCCTGCGAGCGCCCGGAATTGCTCAGTGTCGCGCCAATACGGTTGTACAGAATCCAGTCGTCGGGACGCACACTCAGCGCAGCGCGGAAACAGTCCACTGCTTTATCGTACTCGCCTGATGCGTTGAATAACACACCCAGCGCCATTTGGATATCTGCATCGATCGGCTCGCCCGTATCAGGCACGCCCGAACGTGCCATGGCCATGAGGACATTCGCCAGACGACGGTGTCGATTGGATGACTGGTCACGCGAGCGTAAATACGCATGCACCACGCCGCGGTAGGTATCGTTGATATTGACCCAGCGCTCTAGCGCTTCCAGGGCTTCGTCACGGTCATTTTCATTGGTATAGCTCACGGCCAACGCAAGCCATGCATCTTTCAGCTTAGGATCAATGTCAAGCGCCTTGCGCAGCGCCGCAATCGCTTGCTTCTCACGCTCATTCTCCTGCTGCCGCAGGCCCAGAGAGTACCAACGCGAAGCATCTGTAGGATCAGCTTGGACAGCGGCTTCCTGCTCGAGTACATTGTCGAGCATGGACGGCGAGGTATGCGAGAGGTGCTGTCGTGTCATGTTGGCCATGTATGGGTTGGCATCATGGAACACGTACTGCGGCGCTTCGTACGGGAACGGCTGCTGAATACGGTCGGCCACTGTAGGATAAATGCCATCGGTCGTCGCTTCAAACTCGTCCCAATCCGCCTGCAGCTTATCCCACTCTGCATGCTGTGCACCTCGCTGTCCGCGACCTTGCTGTCCTTGCCAGGCACGCCCGACAAAGTCCTCGTTTTCAATCGTTTCCTCCCACGCTTGAGTAGCACCAGAGACATTAGCGCCCATTGAGGTCCACTTGTTGTATTCCTTTGCAATAAAGTCGTCGTCTTGCGGTACTTCGACAGATGGCTTCGACGACAGCAAAGCCTCATCTTCTCGCATACGCGCAGCCACATCACCACTGTCACCCATGAAGGTGGGGTGCGTCGCGGAGGCACGGGTCTGCTTCGCCGCATCTTCTTCCTGCCAAAACTCTTGAAGATCGGCCAAGGCATCGTGCTGCATCGTCTGCGCATGCCCCGTGGTCGTAGGACCAGCATTCGACGTAGCATCACGTAGCATTTGGTCCAGGTAGGCCTGGGTAGGTGGGCCCTCCGCCTTCGCCTTGCCTTTGGCGTTGGCATCGACAATGTCGGCCCCCCGCACTTCTGCCTCCCGATCACGCAGCTTACGCATGAGCCCCAGGAATTCACTCTGCTGGAACTTTTCGCTGGTATCGTTTCTGACAGCGTGAAGGAGACGCTCGGCCGTAGCGGCCAATTCATCGGCATTCATCGTATCGAGCTGCGCTTCGGTGGGCATCGCCTCTGTGGCATGTTGCGCATCGACGGCAGTGAAGGCAGAGTCCCACGACGATTCTAGTAGGCGTAAGTGAAGTGAATACGTACGACTTACGGACGCGATCGCGTCCGGTTCTGTGTGCGCAGGACGCATGGGGCGCGTCGCTGTCATCATCGGCATAGCATGCGCATGGAAAGGGCGATGCGGGAACTGTGCCATGGGCCGCTGCGGCTGCACATTGAAATGCGATGCACCCGTGCGCGCTTTTCCGGAAGAGCGAGTCGCTTGCATGAAATCCTGAGCCCAGGCCGGTGCCGTGGTGCTAGCCGTGGCGGAGGTCATCGGTGCTGATGCAGCAGAAGGCCCAGCCATGTGGCTATGGCTCGCATTCGGCGCCCAAGCCGCATGAGGATGGACATTTGGTAAGGCCTGCCGAAGCTGATCCACCTGGAACGGCGCCACTGGCTCCGCGCTAAAGAACGCCGGATCTTCGCTCAGTGGCGCACGTTGCGTACGGAACGTCGACGGACGTCCAGCCACCGCCTCAGGGCCGGGCTGAAGCGAATCGAACTGCGTACCTCGATCCTGTCCAAATCGCTTTCCAAGTTGTTGGAGTGGGTTCACAGGCCCACACTGCGCGCTACCGCCCACCAAGTCCGGCAACGACATGGTCAGCTTTACGTGCGTAGATCCGGGGATAGAGAACGCCCCTGCGGACCTTCGAAGTGGAGGCGTGTATTTCGGCCGATGTCAGTGCAGTGAGAAGCTACGGCTACACATACTACGCTAAGAGAGCGGGGTCCACGTAAACTTCGGTGAGAAGAGACGTAGGTACTTACCTCACGGACTACGCCATCCGCACCACTCGTTGCAATGGTCGTATGGTTGATCCATACGGCTGCATGCGCACCGCCAGCGTGCGCGTTTTTGTAGGCTACATGCTTCATAGGCTTGGCGACCGACCATACATACACATGTGTATCGCTGCTGTCAGTCATTATCATACGTACAGAGAAGCACTCACAGCGTACGCGCCATCAGGAGACCATCGAATCGAGTAGACTCGGCCAGTATGGAATACCCAATGCGATAGCTTCACTTGCTGGGCTTCAATATCATACACCAAAATTTTGCCATTGCTCTCGCCTACCGCCAGCAACGAGGCATCGGGCGAGAAGGCCATGGCTGTGATGGCACTGCGTCCATTCGTCAGCTCACATACACTCTCCAACGACGTAGCGTCCTTCCAACGGTACAGCTTCACACGAGATTCGTCGGTACCCACAGCAAGGTAGGTACCGGACGGCGCTACAGCGATGCACGACGCACTCGGTACACCCAGCTGCGCGAGCGACACATGCGTCGTCGTAGTACGCGTCACCAAATCAATACCTGCACTAGTAGCCACCGCTGTGGCCTTGGTGCTGACATCGACACTGCGTGGCTGTCCAGAGACGGCCCATCGTGTTTCGTCCAATTGGGAGGACGAGAGAAAACGCACAGCATCATCCAGCGCCGTGACAGCGATAGTGTCTTTATACGACGCCATACTCACGAGACTAGGCAGCGGTGCGTGTGCCGGCATACGTGTGACTTCCTCTCCGGCGTAGGTATACAAACGGCCTTCACGTGAGGCTGCCACGACGCCTTGTGGTGTCACACCCAAGCCAACGACGCCCATCTCAGGCGCGACCAGGGCATGCACGAGCTGCAATGACTCGCTCACCTCAAAACAGCGTAAAGTCCCACCGAAACTCAACGCCACCAACGCCTCTTGTGTCCATGTCAGGCCGACTTGCTGAGCATGCACGCGATCCGATTCGTCCGACTGCCAGGCGGTAAGGAGACGACGACCTGCCACATCCCATACGCGAATGTAGCCGTCCGCTCCTGCAGAGGCCAACAAAGAAGAATCTGGTGCATACGAGATGGCGAAGATGGTGCCTTGGTGCGCGGAAGGAGTCGCTTCGTCACGCAGTTCGCCGATATTGTCCCCACTGGTACCGTCGTAAACAAACAAACGACCATCCGCCCCGGCCGACGCAAACGTCGCACCATTCGGGGCATAGGCCACATCCTGGACAAAGCGGGTATGGTTCGTGAGCGTGCGCGCGTACTTGAACGGCACACCTGTGTAAAACAAGACATGGTTGTCATCAGCCGCACTCACCGCACGGAACGGACGTTGGGCACGCACAGCTACGGCATTGACAGGCTTGCTGTGCCCACTAAGCTCGCCCACACTCGAGCCTGTGTCAAAGAGAAAGGCATGGGCATATTTCTCACGACCTTCACCGACGACTAACAACCGCTTGCTTTCGCCGTCCCACGTCAAGTCATTGATGCGCCCTTGCAAGGCTTGGACTTCGAGCTTGAGCATCTGCTCGCTACCTGCGACATCCCAAATCCGTACTTTGCCAGATACATCGCCACTAGCGACGTAGAACCCGCTAGGGCTCATACGTGCGACTGTGACAGGATGTGCATGCTGAGCATACAAGACCGTGTTACGTGGCTGCTTCATATCGCGAAGAACAACGGTACGGCCTTGGGCATAGAGGATACGGTCGCCAGTAGGACTTGCCCCCAGCTTTGTGCTGCGCGCACGCACGTTGGAAGGGTTGGGTCCGTACGTACTTACCAGTGACAACGACATGATGGTGGCGGTGTGTTGCACGATGGACTGTGCGCGCAGTCTCACCACGTGGAGGACCCAGCGAGCACCCCCTCCAAGCAACACCACATCGAGAGGTGGAGGCGATCTCGTGCTACGATGGTGTTGAACAGCTTACTGGATGTGGCCTACACGTGCCAAAACGACGATCCATGGACGGATGCATCGCTGTACTCGTTCCTATGTGATGGCGTACAGATTGGGTTTGTCCCGCAGAGCGTTTGGGACGCCGTGCAAGATTGTATCAAGACAGTACAGGCACCGCTGCAATGCGAGGGACGGACCATGACGTTTGCACCCACATGCTCGACCAAGGATGCGCGGACAGAGGCCATTAACCAAGTAGCACAATGGTTGCGTGAACAACGCCGTTTCCCGGATCCATTGGATGGTACGTTTTTATCTTGCTCATGGTAGGCTGGCGAAATGAACAGTACGGTATCTATAGCCTAGGGCCTGCCCAACGCCCCATCATCGCGTTTACGTTGGAGCGCTCGGCGTGTGCGCTCTTTGGCTTTGCTACGTATGGCGTACATTTGACGGTAGGTCCAGGGAAGGCGGCTGACACTAGGCGTATACGCCTGACCATCGTATCTGGGTCCCTAAACGTGCGGCCAACAAAGCCACGTATGTATATTAGATGGTGGCTCACATGTTAGGTGGCCGGGGTACTATGACAACTCCGTGGCCGGCGGCATCACGGCTGGTGAGATGCCATTCGAGACGATGGTCCGCGAATGCGAAGAAGAAGCCGGTCTCGACGCAGCCTTGGTGCGCGCACATACACACACCGCAAGCGTCATTACCTACTTCTACAAGACACCGCTAGGCTGGCGCCAGCCCGAGATGCAGTACGTGCGACGAAGACTGACAATAGATACATCTACGACTTGGCCCTCCCATCCAACGATATTCAGCTAGCGCCATCGGATGGCGAGGCTGAGTCGTTTGAACTCATGGACAAAGATACGATTCTGCAACGCATGTTCGCCGGTGAATTCAAGCCCAACTGTACATTGGGTAGGTCGACACACTCACTGACACATAGTCCTCCTAGACTTTTTCATTCGGCACGGATGGCTTACACCCGAGAACGAAAAGGACTACTCTGCCATAGCAGCCCTGCTTCACACACCACTGCGTGTTCCCACGCCATAATCATGCAGCAATAAATGCATATATTTTGGATTCAAGTAGATAAGAACAACGATATGGTAGCTCCTGCTCTACTCATCAAGAGAAAAAGCACCCTGTGTCATCATCATCCGACTGGAGGGCATAGGTGCCGAGGCACAGTACGCGGAATGATACATCAGTAGCAACAAAGGCACACAACGCTCTCGTCCCTTAGATCGAGAGCTTAGTGCGGCGCCAGTGGCGACGGTTCTTGTTGTACTGGATCTTGTTGTCCGTCTTCATGCGGAACCAGTTAGGGATCGAGCTGCATCATGTTAGAATACGGACATGGTACGTTGTAAGGACATACCGGTTCTGGCGCGCAGCCTTGGCGAGCTTCACCTTGGTACGGAAGGTCTTCTGCGACGGCTAGAATACTGTTAGTACACTGTTCTCACGCAGGGGCATGCGCTCACGTACCATTACGATAGAGACCAAGAGTAGGTGGCAGAAACGTCGAACACCAGCGAGCACAAGGAAGGCCCTTCTGTGTCACGTGTAAAACTAGTACACAGGGGTCACGTGGGTCACGGCCACCCAGCCGGTCGGTCGGCCCTGGGCCTGTGCGCAACCTCCACGCGTGGAGACGCCGGTGGAGAAGCCCAGCCATTGAGATCAAGCCCCGGAAAAGCACAGCGCCACGTCGTTTCCCCGCATCTCACGTCCACCATGTCGACATCATTCAAGCACCAGCCGGTACCCTCTACAGAGGTATTCAAGCCGAACCTGTTCCAGGGTAAGGTGATTCTTGTCACGGGCGGTGGCTCAGGTATTTGCTATGGCATTACCGAGGCGATGATGCGCCTGGGCTGCAAAGCGGCCATTGTGGGGCGCAAGGCCGATCGTCTCAACCAGGCGGCCGCCCAGCTCTCGAAGGACACAGGCTCAGAGTGTTTGGCTGTACCCGGTGATGTCCGCAAATTCGAGATGATGGAGGATGTCGTGAAGAAGACGGTAGAGAAGTATGGCAAGATCGACTTTGTCATTTGTGGTGCGGCTGGCAACTTTATGGCTCCGTTGCAGGGCCTCTCTTCCAATGCATTCCGTACCGTGGTAGAGATTGATCTCCTCGGTACATACAACACGGTTCGTGCGACCATGGAGGAAGTGAAGAAGGCCCATGGTACCTACTTGCACATCTCGGCGACGCTGCATTACTCGGGCTTGCCCTGGCAAGCAGCCCCGTCTGCCGCCAAGGCTGGTATCGATGTTTTGTCCAACGTCATCGCTGTGGAATTGGGACCCTTCGGCGTGCGTAGCAACTGCATTGCGCCTGGCTTGATTCTTGGTACCGAAGGCGCGGATCGTCTTGTGCCCAAGGGCGGTGAAGATATGGTGGAAGCGTTTATTCCGCTGCAGCGCGCTGGACACCGCACGGACATTGCGAATGCCGGTGTGTTCTTGTTTAGCGACGCAGCGAACTGGCTCACTGGCCAGGTGATTGTACGTATAGACATGTGTGGACTAACTCTGTATAGGCTGTCGACGGCGGTCATATGCATTTCCGTGGGCCATGGCTGCCATACCCGGATAGCTCACTTAACCCAGGCTCCTTTAAGTCGTTGTTCCCGGACCTGCGTCTTTAGTGTGTAGAAAAGTAAGTTTGGAGCTCAGCAATCAAATCCGCTTTGCGACCAAACTTGGGCAATGCTAGTTGCGCACACGCATTCTGCAATTCAGGGCGTCGAAGCTGCGTGTGAATTGTGAAGTGTACATACCTGGTGCAATGTACCGTCTTTGTGCATCTGCCGGAGTACGGCTTCGGGGATCGATGCCGTCTTGGCCGAGTTCATATCGCTGCTGCTTCCCTGTGTGCGTGGATCCGCTTCAATAGCATCGTTCCAGGCCTGGATGGCATCGTGGGCACGCTGTGATGTTAGCAAACGATGTATACATACATGCTCAATTAAGTCGTACTGAGGCAGCGTGGTATCTTCGAAAAAGGGAGCAGGTGTGCCAAACGCTTCAGCCATTAATAGACCATAGTGGTAGGTCAAGGCAGGGTTCGAGAATACATCTGGATTGAATGGATCTTTCCGGTGGAAGGTATCAATAAGGCGGCTCGCCATGGTGATTTCGTCCTTGCTCGCTGTGAGTGTCCGAGCTTCAGGCGGCTCACGAATATCGTCCATGTACGGCATGACGATTAAATTCAGGCCGGGTGGTACAAGCTGATGCCCCTCTTCGTCAAGTTCTTCTGCCTGGGGAAGTAGGATGGCAAACGTAGGGATGACATTGTCACGCGACATGAATAAAGTCAGCGCCACCTTATTTTTGGACAACATGGATTGAAGCAACGCAGCAAACACACGCTTACTCCCAGGTTGCTCCAAGTCGGAAGGGTATAAAAAGTACGAGTGCTTCAAATTCTCGTAAAAGTGAAGAGTCGATCGATCTTTAAAGCCAAGCAGGCGCAAGCTGGGGATGCACCCAAACTGTCGGAGTGACTTGATTTCATCGTTGGTAAACGCGACATGAGAACGTGGCGAATTGTCCTTGCTCACATCATACACTTGCTCCATATCAGATGGCTGGACAACGTCGCCTGTATCCGCACGACGCCATTGCGTGATGTTTGTCACTTCGTATAAATCATTGGGATCTTCTCGACCGAACGAGGAGACTTTAACAGGCAAATCAGGCGTAGCTTCCGAAATAAGACTGTAGCCCTTGACATGTATGCGCCACTGCGATGAGCCCGGGGTTTTGAAATGTGAGTGTTCTTCCTCTGAAGAGGGAGCTGGTTTGGACAATGGCCCTAAATCCATCGTCAAATCAAACACTACGCGCTTAGGCATTTCTCGGCCGCTCAGCTGCTCATCCAGCTCCGCCAGTTTCATGGTCGAGTCCCACACAGCGCGCTTGGACACATTTTGGTCTTGCATTTGCCGTAACCGCCATGGTCGGAGTGTGTCATCCAACAAACCATCATCATACACGCCTAGAATTTCCGCATAAAAAGTATTGATGTGGAAGGCTTCCGTGGCTGAGCTCATAAAGAAAGGCTCCAAATCAATACCACGGCGATAATAGTCCTGCATGTGAGTCGAGACGAACGAACGCACCTTAACGCGATCTACACACGCTTTTTGAATGATTCGCTTGTTTTTTCCAGGATGCGGATCATCTTGGTTTGTGATAAAGAAAACGCGGCGTGTACTGGCTTTGGCCGATGTACTAAGTAAGTGCATGGCGTTGGATAAAACGTGCTCCACGGATATTTGAGTGCTGCATGGCTTCATTCGCTCTTCCAACACAGATGGATCGCTTTCGATACGGCGAAGTAATTCTCGTAGCTGAAAGGTCGTAGGGACGTCCACCTGCTTGATGGCAGTGTATTCCACTGTGTTCGGCCAAAACCCACTCTTGCTTTTGGTCAACATACGTGAGTCCGCCTAATGTGAGCTGTGCTCAAGTACGTACTGTATTCCATAATAAGATTCCAATATGATCTTTCGGCGAATTGACCAGCTTGATCTCCATGAGACGCAATGCCGCCTGCAAGGCAACGACCAGCGGAGGCAGCCCATGCTCGCTATCTTTAACATGCATATGTGTTCCACAATCGATTGCAAACAGGACAACATCCCTGTGAAGATATGTCTGCGGTTAGCATTAAAAGTACCCACCTCCCATGGCGACGCATGGGATTCCCCCTCGCCCTTGTCGTGGTCCATCACAAGGCCCCTGCACGACAGGCAGTGTCAAAGTGGAGATATGGACTCTGGGCCTAGTAGGCCAGAAAATAGGAGTCCTGGGCGCAAGTCGCGTCGCGTCGCGTGAGAGCCAGGCGGGCGTCTCATCCTCACCATGTCGGCAACAGAAGAGACAATCCGACCAGTGACAGAGAGGATGGAGGAGAATCCAGTCCCTGTCCCCCAGGATACACCCACAGACCAAAGCACGCCTATGTCCACAGAGCCGACGACGGAACCTTCGACAACGTTGACGCGACGCGTGTCGCGGCCTGTCGCTCCTCCTCAAAAGGGCACGTCAGTCTTCCCCATGGCCAGGGTTTCAAAGATTATTAAGGTATGTATGCCCTTCTATGCTTACCGTATGCAGGCGGATAGTTCTGTGGATATTTGCAGTAAGGAAGCTACGTTCCTGATCAGCGTCGCAACGGTACGTGACCCAATACCCACTTACCTGTTAGGAATTGTTTGTGAAGAAGTTTGCTGAAGAAGGGTGCAATAACGCACGTTTGGATAAGCGGAAAATGATCCGTTACGATGATATGGGTATGTATGCACAGACGATCGACTAACAAGCGTAGCTAAGGCCGTGTCGCAGAATGAATACCTGGACTTTTTGCGGGAAGTCGTACCTACCGCCATCCCTCTTTCTGTGGCTATGAAACAACGTGAGGAGCGTGCCAATATGGAAGCGAACGGTGGCGAAGAAGAGAAGGAAGAGGAGGCTGACGAAGCGGAGGAGCCGGAAGAGCCGGAGGACACAGAAGAAGCCGATGAGTCCATGGCTGATTCTACGCTACTTGACAAGGATGCAAGCCCTTCACTCAATGAGCATATGGATATGGTAAACGATGGCCTTGGAGATGATCCTATGCAAGAAGAAGAGTCTAGTTAGTATGTAGCATACATGATCTTGGCAACAGGAAAAATAAAAAAGCGACAACTACAGGGTTCGAACCTGTGCGGGCGGAGCCCATGAGATTGCCCAACGAAGGTGGTTCAAGTCTCACCCATTAGACCACTCTGGCAAGTTGCCGATCACTTTCCCCTTCTCGGGAATCTGTGCCTATGAACAGTTCGAAATCTACATAGTGTTGTTCTTAAATCAAGCTGAAGAGGTTAGTGTGGTAGATGGTCAAACGTACCTGTTCGCCTCGAGCAGCAGCACAATCGAGTGTGTAATTTCGGCAATGCTCTGCTTCGACACATCGACAACGAGATCGGCATCCTTCGGCTCCTCATACACATCGTCGACACCAGTGAAGCCCTTGATCTCGCCACGGCGAGCCTTGGCATAGTTGCCACGGCGGTCCGTCTTTTCACAGTACTCCAGCGGAGTAGCAACGTGCACCAAGAAGAAGTTGCCCGAGCCACCGTTCTTGGTGATCGTCTCACGCGCAGCCTGACGGGAACGTTCGTACGGCGCAATAGGCGAAGCAATCACAGCAGCACCAGCGCGCGTCAGCTCACTGGCCACAAAGGCAATGCGCTGGATGTTCGTGTGGCGGTCTTCCGGCGAGAAGCCGAGCTCCGAAGAGAGCTCGTTGCGGACAGTGTCACCAAGGAGTAGCGACACACTGCGGCCGCCCTGCTCATGGAACTTGACCTGCAGCGCACGCGCAATCTGGTCCTTACCCGAATTGAACAGACCAGTAAGGAAGATGGTGAAACCCTGCTGGGCCTTCGGTGGGTAGCTCTCACGGAGCGTCTTCACGACGCTCTCGTAGCTGAACCAGTCAGGAATCGGCGCACCAGTGCGTAGACGACGACGAAGCTCGGTACCGCTAATGTCGAGCGTCTTGGTACCCGGCTGCACCTCATCCACAGGCTGGTACTCGTCAGTGTCCGGCAGGTAGGTCATCTGCTGGAACGGCACCATCTCAATGCCGAGCTCGTCGGCAAACTTGCGCACAAGGTCCTGCGCATCGTACGGACCGTAAAAGTCTTGGCCCTTGCTGTTCTTACCAGGGCCAGCGTGGTCACGACCGACAATAAAGTGCGACACACCGAAGTTCTTACGGATAATGGCGTGCCACACGGCCTCACGCGGACCAGCCATACGCATGGCCAGCGGGAGGAGGGCGAGCGTAGCCATACCCTTCGGGTAACGCGGCATGAGGCTCTGGTACACACGCACACGCGTGTAGTGGTCAACGTCACCAGGCTTGGTCATACCAACGACAGGGTGAATCAGAATGTTGGCCTGCAGCTGACGCGCCGCACGCACAGTAAGCTCACGGTGAGCACGGTGCATCGGGTTACGAGTCTGGAACGCGACAACCTTGCGCCACGCGACCTTCTCAAAGTGGTGACGCAGCTCAGCAGGCGTGAAGCGCAGCTCAACGTAGTCGTAGTACTGCGGCTTGGTGATAGCCTGGACGGCACCACCGACGTACACGTCCTTCACGTTGTTGTGCAGGTACGCCACAGCCGGGTGAGCCTTGTCGTCGGCACCGAGCACAAGCTCAGCCTCACGCGAATGGTCCACATCGTAGAGGTCCGACACAGTGAGAATCGCAATAGCAGCGTCGTCACGCGGGTCGCGCAGCGTCACACGCGCACCCTGCTTGAGTTGGAGCGAGTCGACCTGCTCCTTGGACACGTCAAGAGTAATGGGCATCGGGAAGAGCGAACCATCAGCCAAGCGCATGTTGGTCAAGCAGCCCTCGTAGTCAGCCTTCGACATGAAGCCTTCCAGAGGCGAGAAACCACCGGTAATAATGAGCTCCAAGTCACACAGTTGACGCTGGAGAGTTAGGATGCATGGGACAAGAGAGACATACCTCGCTGAGAACAATCTCAGGCAGAGTGTCAGCCTCCTCACGGAGCTGAGCCGAGATGTGGGCATCACGGGCAAGGAGATCCTTCAAAACACCACCGTGCGGAGGGTTGACCATTATGAAATAGTAGCTAGGCAAGCCTGACAAACGTCCCAGGGAATGCCTTGCTCCTTCCGTTCGAACGCCGCTATGCAGGCGCCCGGACCAGAACGATTGCGCCATCGAAGCCGCAGCAGCCTCCACATCACGTGCAGGACCTTGAATTAGCCAAGCATCCCTGGGCCCCGTCATGGCAAGCCGCGATCCAACGCGATGACGCGTAAAACGAAGCAGGCAAAAAGCTAGCTATATAGAGAGAAAAAGAGCATTCAGTCCAACAAGTACGGGATGCAATACTATGTTTAGGCCTTGACGACCTTGGCGATCTCGACCGAGTTGGTGGCACCCAGGGCCTGCTTGATCTGGCCGTAGATACCGAACTGGAAGGCAGTCATAGTACCGACCATGACCAGACGAGTGGTCAGACCGGTGAAGAGACCGGCCGGGCCGAGCTCCTTGGCGAACTTGAGGAGACGGCCACCAGTGGTCTCACCCGGCAGAGCCTTGGTCTTGTTGACCTTCGAGAGCAGGGTGTCGGCCGGTTGCGAGATGGTGGCAGCAGCGAAACCAGCAATCAGACCCGAGCCGAGGTTGAAGGTGGTAGCCTCAGTCGACGAGAGTTCCGACTTCTGCTTGCCGTAGGTCGAGAGAAGAGCCTCCAACACAATCTCCATGGTAGCGAACTTGGCCATGTTGTACGGCACCTGCTTGAACAGAATCGGACCGAAACCAGCGTAGAAACCGCCAAGACCCTCCTCACGGGCAATGCGGGCAAAGCCACCGATGAGACCGTTAGCGAAAGTGGGCTGCGAGACGAGACGGATACGAGTGGCCTCCAGAGGGCAGAGGGCAATGTCGGCGAAGAACTCAGCAAGAGCCGAGGCAGCAAGGTAAACACCCATGCGGTTCTCCTGGGCGGTGGACATGCCAACCTGGTCGACAATGAGCTTCTTAAACAGCTCGTAACCACCGAACTTGAAACCACCCTGCAGGAAGTAACCCATGGCAGTCGGGCCAAGACCAGTGAGCAGAGCACCGGCACCCTCGTTGGCAATGATCTGGCGGAAGCTACCAATCATACCCTTGTTGTACACGGTAGGCTCCAGCTGGATACGGGTCTTGACCACATCGATCGGAGTCATGGCACCGTGGGTGATAGAGCAGCAGAGAGCACCGGCCAGGGCGAAGCGCGAGTACAGGTCAACACCCGTCGGGGGCTTGGCGCTCTCGAGAACCGAGTGCGCAGGGTACGAAGCACCGATAAAGTTCTGGGTGAACGACATGGTCAAAGACAACACGAGAAGTGGTGGTTGGAAAAGTTTCAGGCGATCGTGCCCGGCGCAGGGAAGAATTCCACAACGACCAGGCCCCTGTCGGATGGCGGCACGTGCATTGCGCATCATTGCCCGTGATAGGGCCGTATATTGCCAATTAGTGTAAAGCATTGCAGATTGGACCACACGCTACGTTCCAACCGGTTTGTGCCGATGACAGGTGGAGGGCAACGAGTCCGTGGACTTGGGATGGCCCAAGCGCGTGTACGGTGGAAAAATAGTCTGGGTGATAATACAAGCGTCTATATAGCAAGTAGCATTAAGTGTCGAGGTCCATATCGTCGAACAAGAGTTTCATAGCTTCATCGGCATGAGGTCCGCCGATAGACTGCCGAGCAAAGTCCAGGGCTAAGCTGCGAACGCTATTGCGAATACGCGTAATGAGCTGGATGAGCACGGGGACCAATTCGGCGTCTGTCGCATCTTCTCGGTCAGCCATGATGCACAAATCGGGCGCCTCGTGTACAACACGCTCAACAAGCGCAGTACGCTCTTCAGCTGGGACAGGAACGCGAGTGCGAGGAAGTTTCAAGTCCTTGGCCACAAGCTCAGACCAGGGATCGTTCGGGTCGATACCAGGGAAGCATTTGTTGTTTGTGAGCGACTCGAGGCGCATGCACAAGTAGCCTAGCTGCTTGATTTGGTTGAGCTCCACAAGTTCTCTAGTGGGCTCGTATACTTGAAGTGTTTCGCCGCCTCGTCGTACGCCGGCCAGATGGGCATACCGACCAGCCAACAATTTCGGGTGCAGAAGGAACAGCTTTTCAGGCGTTTCAATCCCTTTCAAACGTCGCTCGCCCATGGAAATAATACCGAGACCCATACGACGAAGCAAGACGACTTCACGGGGCGTCGATGCATTGGTCGGCGCCTCACTGCCTACTTCGCTCGGCAAGTCATCGGTCGGTCCATACTTGGTAAACAATCGTTCCAGTTCCTGGACCACGTCCTGGCTCGCGAGAATTTGCCCACCATCTGCCGCGCCACTAATTCGCGCCGCCCGATTGACCATAGGGCCAAAGTAGTCCATACGATTGTTCACCGGATCCACTTCACATACAGGCCAGCCCCAGTGAATGCCCATACGTACGCTTAGACCACGATAGAGTAGGGACCCATCATCTCCAAACACAGGGTGTGCCTGCTCCGTATCGAGGATCTCTTGCGGCCAATCGACGTTGAGCAGACGAAGCTGCACGCTAAAGCACCATAGCAACGCGGCACTCACGGACTCAAACGAGACCATGAAAGCGTCGCCTTCGGTCTTGACTTCATACCCACCAATACTGCGTAATTGCCGACGAAGGAGCAGGTTGTGCAGCCGAATCGCTGCCTGCATGCTAGGATTGGATTCCCAAAGCAGTGTGGAGCTCTTGATATCGGTAAATACGAGAGCCACTTGCCCAATCGGTGGAAGTACCTCCCGGTCCAGACGAGCCAACGTACTATCGGTGTCCGTTCGACCACGTCGGTGGATCTTTTTCACCGACTCAATACCGCCACGTTGCCATGCATGCTGGACTTGTGCATGGGCATTGAGGTGCTCATGGAAGAGGCCGCCTACTGTAAGAACCATGACAGAGATGTATTCCGATGCGCCATAGGCCAAGGCAGTATCGCGTAGTTTCTGGGCGGCAAGACGTGGATCCTGGCGATCCATACGGGCGATATCCACGGCCATTTGGTACGACATGTGCTTCCACAGCTCCTCGTTAGCAATAATCACAAACTCATCGGCATCGGTGAGCGGCAAAGAGAGCACCGAGGGGCATGCCGTGATGACGGGGGAGAGGTGGAAGTGGCCAAACGCACGGGCCACATTCATGCGATCGTTGACCATATTGCGGTGCGACACCCATCCCTCGGCGGCCCGGATACGATGCGTTTCATCGCGATCCAATGGCTCATGCTTGGTGCCGAGTACTTTGACCATACCGCCCGCGCGCGAGAGAACACCAATCACGTCGCCGACATTCGCAATGTACAGCATGTGTCCCTTTAGGTACGCAAAGAGAGCACTGGCATTGGCCTGCCATAGCAGCGTATCGGGCGATGCGCCTTGACCCCAACCCCAAAAGATCTCCTGCGTGTGGTGACTATCCGGCGTCGATGACGACGAAGAAGCGTGAGACGACTTGAGCGAGGCTGTATGCGCAGAATGGCGGTGAAGCACATGCTCAGCGTACATGCGATTCAGCCTGAGGAACATACGCCGCATGGCCGTCGGCACGACATCTGTGCCCTCGTAATTGGATTGCAAGGGCACGAGCTCCTCTTGCAAGACCTCGGGCGCGTAATGTGTGAGGAACCGCGCGATGTGTGTAGCGGCAAAGGGCGAGGAGGAGTGGCCCTGCACGAGACCCAAGAGCGCTTCGTTTTCATTGCCACCGTACTGCGGAAGGACCAAGTCGAAGATGTGGATCGCATCATGCCGTCCGATCGAGTCGGCCATGCCGTAGGGCATAGCATTTACATGCGCCAGCGTCGTGCGTACACGACGATGATCGCTCTCGTCAGGTAGTGGCTGGTGCGTCATGGTCACCTCCATCAGGCCGAGCAGACGCAAGTGACGTAGCCGATTAAAGTCGGCCAGGTTTCTCTCGCGGCCATCGATTTCCGCAAGCTTGGGCCGGATTTCAAAGCGCTGATTGCCAGAGAGGTTCAAGTAGCGTAGCTCCAAGTTGGCGTTCCAGTTCCATTCATAGTGCCAGTTGGCAATGTTGTACTTGAGCATATTGCTCCCGACATCAATCGCACGAAGCTGCTGGAGCCGACCGAGTTCAGCCGGTAGCGATTGCATCTTGTTGTCGTTCAAGTACAGAATGCACAGCTTCGTAAGGCGCTCCAGATCGTCCGACGGGAGGGCACTGAGGTAGTTCGACGAGAGGTACAGTTCATGGAGTTCCGCCAGTGGCGAGAGGGTCCCTGGCGGGATATCGTAAATCTCGTTCATCGACAAGTTGAGCACTTCCAGCTCATGCAGTAGCGCAATGTGGTGGAACACATCGTCGCCCAGGCGATTGTCTGCCAGACGCAAATACATAAGCGAGTACTGCAGCGGCGCCTCGGAGGGATCCTCGGCTCGTGGCCATTTTTCCAGCAAATTGGAGCTCACATTGAGCGAGATGAGGCTCTTGCAGCACCACAGCGATGAGGGCAGTGTGCGAATGTTGTTGTTGTGCAGATCCAGATGCTGCAGCTTGGACAAGGTGCCGATGGTCTCTGGAAGGAACCCAATGGCATTGCCGGCACAGCTGAGGTACTGCAGCTGCGATACAATGTCCAGACGAGGCAGCGACGCCAGTTGGTTGTGGTCCAGTACAAGACGTGTTAGGCTCGGGACGGCGCCCAGCAGTGTCTCGTTGATCGATACAAGGTTCGCAAACGAGAGATCCAGCTGCGTAAGCCGACTGGCAGCCATGACCGAGAGGGCCGCGCGACTCAGGGGGTTGTGCGCCATGTGGAGCACACTCAGCGAGCTGCTCACGGGCGAGTCGATGCTGGTGATATAGTTGTGGTCGGCCAGGACACGCTCCAAGCGCGGCAGATGCAAGACATCTTGCAGCGAGTGCAATGTGGTGTAGCGAACGTCAAGCACACGCAGTTCCTGCAACGACTGCATTTCCGCCGGTAAGCGGCGGATTGAGTTGCCTGCAAGGAGAAGACGTTCCAGCTCTTTCAGCTGACCGATTTCCGGCGGGATCTGGTTAATAGTATTGAACGACAAGTCCAAGTCACGCAGGTGCGGAATGGCACACAGACGCGCAGGGAAGGTATCCAAGCGGTTGTTCGACAGGTTGATCGACTGCAAGGATGACATCATCGCAATGTACGTCGGGACGGAGGACAAGCGGTTGTTCGTCGCGCGGATCATCCGCAGTTCCGGCAGCTCATGCAGGGCCACATGATCCAAGTCGACGATGCGATTTGAGCTGACATCCAGGTGCGTCAGTGTCTTGATACTCGTCACGCCTTCCGGCACACGTTTCAGCGCAAGAACCGAGAGGCGCAGCATACGCAGCGACGTACATAGCTCGACAAAGTCACGAGGCAGTTCCGTGAGTGGGTTCATCGACAAGTCCAAGCTAACGATCCATTTGGCGTACTTGTAGACAGGCACAGGGATCATGGTCAAATGCATCGCCTGCAAATTCAAATGCTTGTCCGTTTCATCGCCTTGCAGCGATGGGAGTGGGAGTGTCGAGACGCGATCCGCTCGGAATACAAAGCGCAGCAGATGGCTCATATCGAGCTTGCCGAGGGTGTCAAGCCCATCGCCCTCCGTGTATCCTTCCTGGACCAGACGGCGACGGAAAAGACGTGCAGGATGTTCCGTGGGTAGGAGCGGCCGATCCGTGCCGCGCTCATAGACAAACAGCCTGTGGCCCTGTGACTCGGGCAGCGACGTATGCTGGGAGAGCGCATACGAAATTTCCGCGGTCGTCGTTTCAACGGCACACGAAATGATCAAGTACATCTCATCTTGCACATACACACGCAAAAACGTCTTGCCCTGCGCCTCGTCGGCAATCATCGACGCATCCGACAGCCGCGGCCCCAACGAAGCAGGCGGCGCACGCGACTGCGCTTGCACTTGCGCCTGCGCAGGGTCCATCGCCGAGTCCAGGGCATCAATGGTATCACGTGCATCGCGAGCCTCACGCGGCTTGGCCTTGATGAAGGGCAAATGCGTATGCAAGCCACGCCGCCCAAACGCCACTGGGCCGACACATATGAGCCCCCCCTTGGCCGCGGGCTGCGGAGTCGACCCGTCAGGAGAAGGAGCATGGTCATGAGATGTGTGGTGGTGTTGGTGGCCATGACGATGGAAAGTCGTTTCATACAGGGAACCCGCAGGCGATTCCGCACGCCAATGAGCGCGGCGGAAGAACCGCGGCTTCTTCGGCCCATGGGTATCATGCGAGGACGCCACACCGGTGGGGGCCGTCGTCATCGTAGGCACCGGTGTAGAGTCCCTACTTGCATCCATCTCGACCACAGGCTCGTAGATCGTGATAGACCCACGTTCGCTGTCAGTCGGATGGTACGGCACTTCGCTAGCCATCGCTAGCGCTCGCCAGGCCATCGCATCGTCCTCTTCGACGTTCTCAGGCCCAATATTGCGTATCAATGAATCATGTTCGGCCCCTTCATGCAGCACGGCCCAACTCGCCGGCGCCGTCCATGTGGAGGATGTCGCGGCGGTCGTCGCTACGCCGGTAAACGGATCGACGGGGTGCAAGGGCGTCGCTGGGCGACTCGTCTGTCCAC
This sequence comes from Malassezia pachydermatis, assembly GCF_001278385.1. Classification (NCBI taxonomy): domain Eukaryota; kingdom Fungi; phylum Basidiomycota; class Malasseziomycetes; order Malasseziales; family Malasseziaceae; genus Malassezia; species Malassezia pachydermatis. The sequence goes on from NW_017253139.1 coordinate 772,001, forward strand.
TGCCCGAGGAAAAGACGCGCGGACTGCTGGTCCTGCGTATAGAAAAGGGAGTGCCAGGCCGACTGCCAGGCGCAAAACGGCGCGGCGAGTCTGTACCCGCTTCTGTCAACATGGGCATGGGCGGCGGCGCACTGTGCTGACCCAGAGATGAGTCTTCACTCCCATGGTATGACGAGCGTGGGTGCCAAAAGGTAGAGGAATCGGACGCACCACTGCTGAGGCGTTGTTGCGCTGTCGCTGCTCGAGACTCAGGTCGTTCGCTATCGTGCGAGCGACGCGGATGAAAAAGAGCTTCCAGCGAACCTGTTCGTCGATGCATACCGCGTGACGGTACAAAGGCGCTGCGCACAGGGACGGGCTGGGTAATGGTAGGAGAGGGCTGCGGCGAGGGCTGCGTTTTTACCGACGTAGAACGAGGTTGGACAGGGACAATCACAGGCGACGCAGACGCCGTCGAGGAAGCGGGTGTCGGTTCTACCGGCGCAGGGACAAGGACGGTGGCCGGCTTAGCACCTGCACCGGGTGGTGCGCGTGATATAGACGGTGCAGCATGCTCACCGCCCGGCCCAGCATTGTTGGTAGGCGACAAAGCTCGAGGCGATATGGGGACGAGTGAAGGTGTATGCGACGTGGGTGAGTACAGGGAAGGGGGGCGAGAAGAGGATTCGGTCGGTGGTATACGTGACCAATCCACAATGTCGCTTACATCGTCCAAATTGGTATCCAGGATGACGCCATGGGGTTGCGCTGGCGGTTGGGACGCCGTGGAGTCACGCGAGGCACGCTTGGTCAGAGGCTCCGTAAGGATCCGCAAAGGATCCATATCAGGCGCCTTCTGTAGATCTGACGTAGCTCCATCAGCTACCTTGCCGCGCCGCTGACGGCGTAAGGGGTTTACGACGCTCGGCTTGGGCGACGGAGACGAGTGCAACCCATCGGAAAGCCGAAAACGTGACTTACGATCGTCGTTGTCTTTGGCTGGCCGCGCTAGATTTTTCACCGAGTTGGAGCGAAACATCTGGAAAGGATTTAGACGCCGTAACGTGTTGCCCTCGCGCGTGTGGGGTCCACTCACTGTGGGCGACACAGGCTCGTCTTGGAGCCATGGAGTGATGGTATCTTGCAATTTGGCATCTTTTTCTTTCGTATCACGTACATGGGCCTCTATAATGCCTTGTGGCGAAGAGGCACTTGGCGAAGACATCGTCGCAGACGAGTCCCCCCTCATCGTGCACACGAGCGGTGGGGCGTCGTCGTTGTCCGCACCAAAGACGATCGCGCGCATCAGCCACGCCTAGCGTCCACCTCCACTACTACGCCCAGCCAGCCAGCCAGCCAAGCGGATTCAGCACGCGGCCGAGGGTCTTTATGTGGAGGTGGAACGAAAGTCAACAGCCCATGCGCCTTTTGGCCGGCCGCCGCGACGTGCCGAAACAACACTTGGCTCTAGCGAGTGCATCTCGCTGCTTGGTCGGCGATGGGTGTCGGAACAGATGATCCGGCCGCCAACCCACCAGCGTACAAGTACATTGGCCTGGTATGTACCACACACCACTAATCACGTAGGCCCTGGCCGTAGGCAGTGGCGTGTTCATTGGATCCTCGTTTGTGTTTAAGAAAAAGGGTCTCCTTGCCGCCCAGAGAAAGTATGAGACAACCGCCGGTGAGTCGCATGCGTACCTCAAGAGTCCTTTATGGTGGACGGGTATGACTATCATGATCCTTGGCGAAGTTCTCAACTTTGTGGCTTACATGTTCGCTGATGCTGTACTGGTAACGCCCATGGGCGCCCTGTCGGTGGTAATAAGCGCCATCCTCTCAGCCATCTTTTTGAAAGAATATCTGACGCTCTTCGGTAAAATTGGGTGTTTCCTATGTATTGTTGGCTCGGTCATCATTGCTATCAATGCGCCTGAGCAAAAAGTCAGCGGCAACATTCGTGAATACGAGAAACTGTTCATTGCTCCTGGGTTTCTCACATGGCTCGGCATCTGCGTCGTAGCCGCCTTGATCCTTGTGTTCCTTGTCGCTCCGCGCTACGGTAAGAAAAACATGCTTGTGTATATTACCGTGTGCAGCGTGATTGGCGGCCTCAGCGTCAGTGTTACATCCGGCCTCGGCGCGGCCATCATCTTATCCATTCGTGGCTCCAATCAGTTTACCTATTGGTTCACCTATTTCCTCCTTGCATTCATTATCGTGACTTTGCTAATTGAAATCAACTATCTCAACAAGGCTCTGGAACTGTTCAACACCGCTGCTGTTACGCCGACGTACTACGTTCTGTTCACAGCAGCGACGATCATTACGTCCGTCATTTTATCGCAAGGTATGCGTGCTAGTGCGGTGGACATCGTGACCATCGTGTTTGGCTTTTTCACCATTTGCTCCGGCATCGTCCTCCTTCAGCTCAGTAAGATGGACCCTGTAGAGCTCGAACAGCAAAAAGGCGTCGACCGCAAGTCGTCTATGCTGCTCAGCGTCATGGAAATGGGACACGAACTCGAACATGAAGACGATATCACGCACATCGAAGATCCAGGTATGGACTCGATTCGGGGTGGTATGGGTATCGTCGGTAGCATTATGCGTGCCAAGAGCTCACGTAAGGCATCGCGACGTCACCGTCGGCCTACGGGTCAATTTGATCCTGTACCTACGCTGAACCGCTGCGATAGCAGTGTGCCGCGCTACCAACTGTATGACCGGCCAGTAGCGTATACGCCTGATTCGGAACAGCACATCAAGTTTGTGTCTGGTAGTGAGTTGCCGCATGGTCATCATGGATGGACAGATGCACCGTCTCCCGACTCGCGGCCCACGACCAAGATGGATGTGCATGACAGTCATGCACCAAAGCCCATCCTCGAAAATGGGAAGGAACCCTCTCATGTACGCTCTCCGCGATACGATCCGACTACGGATGGCGACGTGGGCGACCAGAGCGCATCGCAGGCCCAGATATCATCGTACCACATCAATTTGCCGCCCATCTGGGCCGACGATGCAGACCTAGATGGTGATAAGATTGCGTCTCCTACAGGGATTGTGGACGATTACTGTGAATGGCTCGACGAGGACGACATTGGAAGGGAGCCGCCAATTCCGTTAGACCGTCGCGTAACGACCTCAACAGCGATGCGGGAACGTTCGCGTACCGCTTCACGTACTGTATCGCGCGCAGCAAAGGATGCAGTAGGTCTGGGTTTAATGAAACTACGGATACCATCGTCACGGCCCAACCTAGAGACGTCGCCAGAGCAACGACGGCCAACGATGAGCCCTCGCCCCTACATTCGCACACCTATGCGCTCCATGACCGAACCGCTGCAGAAAGAAGAACAGCAGGACCTGCTCTCTTCTTCTTCATAATGCTTGTACATAAATACGTAAGTCATTCTACATGTTGGTATGCATGCAAAAATACGCAGTCACTCCTTATGCAGCCTGTTGCTTTTCCTTCTGCGCAGCAGTCACATCCGGGCTGCTCGTCACCGCTGCCGTATCTTTGTGACCGTACTTGTAGCGCTGTTGTGTGAGAAGAACAATCCCTTTCGTACGTACCACCAGACGAACAATCTGAACACCCTGCGCCGTGGCATTGGTCAAATGACACGCAAACAGGAGCATGTTGCGCGGTTGCACACGCAAAGCGAAGCGCATAAACACGCACCTGGATCGTTAGGCCCAGCTATACATACGAATACATAAAGAGGGTAGGCGTCATTGTCGACGAGATCATAGTCTCATCCTTCTTCAAGTCCGCAATAGCAGCGAGCGGCAGACCCCAGTTGGCCACAGGGCCCCAGAAGTGCGTGGACTACAAATGAGCATTTCAAAGACGTACCATGAAGTAGTCGCGCGCGGCGGGCGAGCGCAGCCATGAGAAAAAGGACGCAGACATGATGCAATGGTGTCCGACAAACGGTCCCTACAAAAGGACGGGCGCTCTACGAGCTCGCGGGCGGCGCCCAAAAACGCATAATTCCTCGTGCCCCAACGTCCCACGAGTCGGTCTGTGCATAGCTGGATACACGCCTCCCTTGCCACTCCACCATGGCCCCGCATGCAGGAACAAACCCTGCTCAGTCTATCTTCTAAGTTGGGCGCGCAACGATCCATCACACAATCATCAAGTAGGCAGTAGTATACATTACGACTCGTTGACACTACTTAGATCCTAGCGAGTCAATTAGTGGACCGAGCTGGGACCAGCGCGGAGCACCTCCGGCTTCACCTCCTTCTCGAACTTGGCAAAGCCATCCTTGAACATGTCCTGCAGCTTCTTCAGCTCCGACTCAAAGGCGCCCTTGTCCGACCAGGCCTTCGACGGGTCAAGCAGCTCCGAAGGAACGTTGTTGACAGCCTTCGGCACCTGGAAGTCGAACACACCCGGAGCGAAGGTCTCGTACTCAGCCTGGGCCAGCGAGCCATCGTGGATGGCGTCGAGGATAGCACGAGTGTACTTGAGCGGGCAACGCTTGCCGACACCGAACTTACCGCCGGTCCAGCCAGTGTTCACAAGCCAGGCATTGCACTTGGTGGCGCTCATGCGCTCAGCAAGCATACTGGCGTAGCGCTGCGGCGGCAGCACAATGAAGGGCTGACCGTAGCAGGTCGAGAAGGTCGGCGAGGGCTCCATGACACCGTCCTCGGTACCCGGAGTCTTCGAGGTGTAACCAGCAATGAAGTGGTACTGAGCCTGCTCCGAGGTCAGCTTCGACACCGGCGGAAGAACACCGAAGGCATCGCACGTAAGCATAATGACGTTCGACGGCTGCTTGTCAGCAATGCACGGGATCTTGGCGTTCGGGATGTACTCGATCGGGTAAGCGCAACGAGTGTTCTCCGTGATGCTAGAGTCGTCGTAGTCAGGCTCACGAGTGCTCTGGTCGTAGGTGACGTTCTCCAGAATCGAACCGAAGCGGATAGCGTTGAAGATCTCGGGCTCCTTCTCAGCGCTCAGGCCAATGCACTTGGCGTAGCAACCACCCTCGATGTTGAACACACCGTGGTCCGACCAGACGTGCTCGTCGTCACCGATGAGCATGCGCGACGGGTCAGCCGAGAGAGTGGTCTTACCAGTACCCGAGAGACCGAAGAACAGCGACACGTCGCCATTCGGGCCCTGGTTGGCCGACGAGTGGAGCGACAGCTGGCCGAACTTGACCGGCTGCAGGTAGTGCATGACCGAGAAGATACCCTTCTTCATCTCACCGGCGTACTCAGTACCCAGAATGACCATCTCACGGCGCTTGAAGTTGATCTCCACCGAGGTCGACGAGGTCATACCAGCAGTGAAACGGTTGGCAGGGAACTGACCAGCGTTGTAGATAGTGAAGTCCGGCTCACCGAAGTTCTCGAGCTCCTCACGAGTCGGGCGGATAAGCATGTTGTGCATGAAGAGGGCATGGTAGGCACGAGCGCAGATCACACGGACCTTGATGCGGTACTTCGGCTCCCAGCCAGCGAAACCGTCGAAGACGTAGATATCGTCGCGGGTGTTCAGGTAGTCGATAGCACGCTCACGGTTGATCTCGAAAGTGTGCTCGTCAAGCTTGATGTTGACAGGGCCCCACCAGATGTCGTCCTTCGAGGTCTCCTCGTACACAATACGCTTGTCCTTCGGGCTACGACCGGTCTTCTTACCCGAGAAGTTGATCAGAGCACCGCTCGAAGAGATAACGGCACCTTCCTTGCGAATAGCCTCCTCGTAGAGCTCGGCCACGGGGGTGTTGCGCTTGATCGAAACACGCTCCATGTCGAAACCGGCCTTCGAGAACATGGTGATGTCCACACCGAGGAGAGGGTTGAATTCCTCCTGGCTGTTGGGAAGTTCGTCGTGGTGGTTGCCTGGCGAAGTCATATTGGAATGATGTAAAGACATAATGGTCCTCCCGTCCGGTTATATATAATTCTGCCCCGTGCGCTTCGCTCCCAAGATACGATGGGCCGGTTCGGGGTCGGCTAAGTCTAGCGAGTGAACAGGTGTTAATGCACTATAGTGCATGTGGCCGGCAGCGGCGGTGCAACACGATTTGTCACACATCGATGTGCGCCCGGGTAAATCCGGGTCCTGCCCCCACATTACATTTACTTGCATGATTATGGGTCCCTGCACAAAAAGCTTTCGACGCCTGGGCGGAGAAAGATTGACACCTTCGGCTAACATGGGTGCTGGCGCCCATGCCACGTGGATTGGAAATTCCAAGAACCCATGTCGCACTTGAATGGAAAAATCAACCTACGCGCACGCGCACGCACAAAAAATCTCGCAACATCATGCGGCTCCTGACGCACAATTTGTTAGCGTGTCATGCGAAAGGCTGTGGCTCATCCTCTAATAACTTTCCACTTCAATTGAGGAACGTGCAGTTGGAGCTTATTGAGGCCGACTACAACGAAACATTTTTGAAGGGCTTTCTTCCAAAGCTCGCTTGGCCAGCCTTTGTCTCCACAGCACGACAGGTATGTGATAAGGGGTATATGCTTATACAATAGCTGGGTGACACATCCCTCCCTGAAGATATGCCAGATTTCCTATCGAAAGAGCCTAGTGAGGAGTTTTTACGCACACTTCACCATGTACTTTTAGAAGTAGGTACCTCGTTCCACTGACACACGACCTCTAGATCCATGTTTCGGAGGGAGAAATGGTCTGCCCAAATTGTGAGCACGTCTACCCTATCCGCAGCGGTATCCCCAACATGCTCCTGGCTGAGCATGAGATTCCTAAGTGAGTCTACATACCATTCTGGACCGCTAGCAATGCTTGCGTGCCACCCTGTAGCGATCTCCTATGCGCGCGTGAATCCACGTGACTGTTCGTTAGATCAAAAGTGGCCTAATTTAACGTACATTGTCGTCTCCCATCTATCTAATGGCTAAAGTATCGTTACGACAAAATTGGGAGGAAGTTGCCCACCACAAAGCCAGGCAAGTCGAATGGGTCACGCTTGATGGTGAAGCACCATGTGCACGGTATAGATTTACCAGATGGCGTCATCAAGACGCATTTGGTCATCACCGATTGTGTCGTGTTTTCGAATGCGTGTCGGGCAAACATCTCCCAATAGTTCAATACAGACTCTTTATCCATAAACTGGTATATATATTTGCCCAGAAGATCTTCTTTTGACCATTGCGTCAACATGCAAAATTCTGTGCCAACCAATGAAATTTCACATGTTCTCCGCCAAACGACCGTAGGCGTACCCGAAAACGAGATAAGCTTTTCAAATTCAAGGATGGTGCGCTGGAAGGCTCGCTCCACAAACACCTCATCTTCTTCACTTAGAGCCATCTGCAAGGCGATCAGCGAAGGACGGTAAATGGCCAACGCACGCACAATGCGCAGCACATCGGCTGTCTCGTACTTCTGCGTTGCATATTTCAACAGAATATGATAGCCTTCTGTGTACCTGAATGGCTCAGTCTTGTCACGATAAACTTTGGCCACTCGCTGCTTCCAAGCCAGTTCTGCATTAGGGTCCGTATCAGGCCGCACAGGCAAACCCAAGCGCATAGGGCTCGGCTTGGCACTATCACTAGGGACAGAAGCCGTCGTTAACACAGGATCTTTGTCCAGCGAGGATGGGTTTACACCTGTTTGCTCCAGCACAGATGATGAAGGCATAGAAGTACCCACATGCCCATTGGCATAGGGCACCGAGCTATAGTTCCCTGGCATAGGCTCAAAGAGAGTCTGGCCCATACCGGGCTTGCTTGCATCCCAGCCATCCACATGGATATCGCTGCTTGAAGGAACGTTCTTGAAATGGGTATAGCTTTCCATCAAATCCACAGCAGGTACCGTGGGGACGTCAGGGGATTCCGTGATGTTACTGTTTTCCACGTCGTGCAGCATCGACGACAAAATCGAGCTTTCTAACGATGTTGGGTCGAACCCAAACGCTGTATTTGAGTCAAACGTAGCTGGCGGAGCTGCGCCAACACGAGCCAGACGTGTGAGTGTTCCAACATCTGTGCGTGGGAACGTCCGTGACGACGTATGTTCAAACACAGCTGGATTAGCATAACCCGTGGTCGGGTTACTCAAGCGATGCTTTTCTTGCATGTTGGGAGCATAGGTATCCACCGGTCGTGGTGGCATATCCCGCCGGAGAGGGTGAGGCATGGTCGATGCTACTCAGGTCAGAAGTGCTGCGAATACATACGGATCTCATCTTCTTCCAACAAGTATTTTGCCTTCTTTCGATAGCCATCCACACACTGGTCGGCCAGTCCTTTGCGAATGCAGCGCTGGCATGGACGTGCTGTGAGTGTTAGTTGTGATACCCAGGCCATACATACAATCATCGCATGTCAAATGTGCCTTTTGGCAATGGTAGCATGCCCTACTAGCTTTTTTTCGGCGAGGGGGACGTGGATGTGCCTCATCTTTGGAGCCTTTGGCTGTGCCAGTAACGTTGTTTTCTGCAGGGCCTTTTTTGTCTGAGGTCGTCGGTGGTGCTGGAGCGATGGCTGCCTGGGGCACAGCTTGCAGTGCTGCTTCGCCCGTGCTTTCCCCGCTCTCCACTGTCATAAAACCGAGAGGTGATTTCTCGCTACAGGCACAGTAGTCGTGTCAACAGGCACACGTCTATGAGTGGCGGTTACTGCACGGTGCAAGAATGAAAGCAATTTCCAACGATAAGAACATGGAGAACTGCCCTAACGGCTTTGTCAACATATTTCCCATACCCGGATTTATGTGCCAAGCATGCACGGCTTGGCGAAGGGCTCGTCTGGCTGGCTAGAGGAGTATGGCGTTCGGTGAGGGCGTCGCCGAACCATCCTGCGAGCGTGGTGATTGATGGAGAGTCATATATATATCCAGCTATCAAAGCAGTACAAGAATAAGCAAAGCGGCTTAATCCGCATATCGTCGCCATAGTGAAGCTTGGGTCGAGAACATGCTGGAGGTACCAGCATCGACCTGATTCAGCGCGTACATATGCATCTTGCTCCTGTTCCATACACACAGTCAATACAATAGACTGGACCTCAGCGCAAAAATGTCATTAATGCGCACCGTGCGAGGCTGGCTTCTTAGCGTACTTCTCCCACACGCAGTAGGCTACAAACGCCGTCACACCAAGGCCGAGGCCAGGGAACATGTTGCGGTAGTAGTAGCTGTACGAGAAGATAGGGTGCTTGCGCCAAGCCTCACGCTTAGCCCAGGGGTCACGGGAAAGTTGAGACATTTTTTGAGTCTGTACGTTGTCCTGTGGTAGAAAGAGCCGTGGATCTATGCATGCCAAGCGCTTTTTAAACCGCCAGATGGCGGGCCGCATCACATGTATACATCACATAGCATCCACCACAAGTACAGTGTCAGTCATGGTCCCTTCGTCCTTTCTATTATACGTACCGTGGCAACAGTACGTGGCTGTCGTACAGTCTCTGGCGGAAGCAAGCGTATCGGTCTGGTACCGACCGCTTACGCGCCCACGTGACCAGCGCGTGGAGGCAGAGAGAGCTTCGAAGAGCCCCCACCACCGGAGCAGGCGCTTTACGCCTCGTTTCTACGCGACACGCGACCTGTGGTGGGACTGGCTCTCTCGTCGCGACCCAGCAACGTTAGGATGGAAAAGAGGGCACAAAGATTCAAAGAGGAAGAAGAGTCGGATGACGACATGCCGCTGAGCGTGCAAGTCAAAGCCTCCGACTCGGATTCTGACTCGGACGTGCCCATGTCCCAGCAAGCGGCAAGTTCACGGCGGACACGTCCTGTAAACTATAATGAAAGTGAGGACGAAGAAGACGAGGAAGAGGATGAAGACGACGAGGACGAGGACGATGATAAGCCCTTGGCCGGCACGAAGCGCAAGCGTACGTCCAAAGCCAAGTCGTCAGAGCAGCAGACCAAAGCGGATATTGAGGGCGGGGGTGAGCCACGGTGGGTGACATTGATCCACAAGGGCCCCAAATTCCCTGAGCCATATTCCCCCCTACCCAAAGAAATTAAATTGAAGTACGACGGTACGTTTCAACCCTCTCTCATATTCAGGTCATCCTGTCCCTTTGCCGCCGGAATCGGAAGAGGTGGCCATGTTCTACGCTGTTAAGCTTGAAACCCAACATGCTACGAATCCGATCTTTAACAAGAACTTCTTCGAAGATTTCCAAATGTACCTGAAAAAATATCCACCTCTGGACGGTACGCGAATCAATAAATTTGAGAAGCTGGACTTTCGGGATATGTACAACTACTGGAAATCGCTCAAAGATGCAGAGGCAGAGAGAAAGAAAAGTATGGCTCCATCTGCACGCAAAGCCGAGATTGCAGCACGGAAAGCCATCGAAAACGAATACAAATCGTGCCTCGTGGATGGTGTAGAGCAAAAAGCCGGCAATGTTACCGTGGAGCCACCAGGTCTGTTCTTGGGGCGTGGTGCGCATCCCAAAGCCGGTCGTGTCAAAACACGTATTTTGCCAGAGCAGATCACCATCAACCACAGTGCGGACCACCCTCCGCCAGCTCCGCCGGCGGGGCACAAGTGGGGAGAGGTTGTGGAAAGAAAGGATGTCACTTGGCTCGCGCTCTGGCGTGAAAATATCAACGGCAGTTTTAAGTATGTGTTCTTGGATGCCTCGAGTACCTTTAAGACCGAATCCGATCGCGAAAAGTTCGAAAAGGCGCGTCGTCTGGATGCGTGCGTAAAGCAGGTCCGTGCGGATGTATTGAAAAATCTCAAGTCCAAAGACCGTGTTGAGCAGATGGTTGCTACTATCGTCTGGCTTATTGATAACTTCTCGTTACGTGCCGGTAACGAAAAAGGCGAGGACGAGGCGGAGACATTTGGCGTGTGCTCTCTGCGATGTGGGCATGCGACGCTCGTCCCGCCCAATAAGCTGAACCTGTCTTTCCTTGGTAAGGACTCGATGAAGTTCGATGAGACATTGACGATTTCCAACCATGATGTCTACAAAAATATCGGCACATTCCTTACCACGGACGGCACCAAAGTGAATGGCCGTCTCATGAAAAAAGGGCCTGATGATCCTATATTTGCTGCGCCGAAAGTGCGCGGTGACAAACTCACTCCGCTCGCGCCCGATGTGGTGAATCAGTTTCTGGGCACATACATGAAAGGCCTCAGTGCCAAGGTTTTCCGTACATACAATGCCTCTGCCACCTTCCAGGGACTGCTCGACCAAACTGAGGAGTGGCTGGTTTCTCGGCCTACGCCGCAAGAACGTGAGATCAATCCAGCCAATTTGCGCATCGCCTACAATGAAGCGAATCGGCAAGTGGCCATTCTATGCAACCATCAAAAGACGGTGAATCACATCACGCTGAACAAGTCATTGGAACGCACGCGCGAGAAAATTTTTGCGCTCAAGTATGACATTATGAAGGAGCAACAAAAGCTACTTACCTTCCACAAGGCATCTGATTTGAAGAAAGAATACCTTCCCAAGGATCACGACTTTGCAAAGCACTGGGCCTTGATCCTGACTGAGCCAGATCTCGACAAATCCCGGATCCAAGAGCATGAAGAGGCTTTGATCACTGCCAAGAAAGCCCGTCTTCAAGCAGCATTTGACCGCCAAGAGTCAGAACGTTTGTATCAAGAAGAACAACGCAAGGCTGCTCAAGGTAAAGTGAAGAAAGAGGAGGTCGCCGATATCAAGCCCAGCAAAATTGCGACCAAAGCCGACTTGCACGCGGAGCTGAAAAAGCTCGATGCACAGCTGCAAGTGCTAGAGCGCGAACGTAAGAAGAACAAAAGTGAGGCAGCTTCCTGCAATGTGGCTTCCTGTGCACGACGTATTCTGGGCAAGTACGAAGCCATTAAAAAGCAAGAAGCCGAGTTGTTAAACAAAAACAATACGAGCGATGTCTCGCTAGGTACCTCGAAGATGAACTACATTGATCCACGCATTACTGTTGCCTGGCTGAAAAAATGGGATATGCGCCTTCAATCACAACAGCCTGCCAAGCCTCCCAAAGGGAAGGGTGCGGAGAAAAATGGCAAGGTCAAGAAGGAAGGGCCTGTGGACCCTGCCACGAGTGAAAAGATGGAGTTGAACTTGCAAGTAATGAACATTGGCCAGTTCTTCCCGATGACACTGCAAAAGAAGTTTAAATGGGCATCGTTTGATGACGATGGAAAGCCTCTTCCTGCCAAGTGGTCATTTGTGAAGGATGCACAGAAGAAAATGCGCAAACTAGGTAGTGCAGAGAGGAACTAAATGCTTTGTGGTCCCATGAACTAGGCAGGGAGGGGGTATGGGCACGCCAAAGGTAGCAGGTACTTGGAGTACCGATCCATCAAATGAACCTACTACACAAAGGAAATGTATCGAACGGCAAGATGGCCGAGTGGTCTAAGGCGCAACGTTAAGGTTTCCTTAATTCACAAGCTTCTAGCTTCCGTTGTCTTCGGGCGTGGGTTCGAATCCCACTCTTGTCACACTTTTTGGCTACCATTTTTTATACCTCCATATGCTACGACCCTTCTTGCTCGCCTCTACGATCGCCTCGTCATCTACTGTACATTTGTTTTTGCCTACTTATTCCTGTGTATCCTCACTTACTTCCACTTTCATAGTCTCTGCTTTATCTTTGTACGACGTGAAAGGATCGGCGTAGACCACATTGTCTTCGACTACCAAGGAGTCATACAGCCCACACGAGTCAGGGATCGTAGCATCTGGTGGCACAAATGTCGTAGCAATCATGCTACTGTGCGGCATAATCATGCGCTTAATAGCACGGTAGACATAGGGAACATGCGTAAGCGAGGTATCGTCCTCCTCTTCCTCTTGATTCAGGCGCTGTGGGCGACGATGAGGCAGTTCATCTTCTTCGCTCGATAAGTCATCGCGTCTGTGCGTATGCGCGACTGTGCTTCGATGCCGTTTCTTCCTCGAGAGGGCGGTAGGTTCATGCTCGCTCGAGTCCGAGGAATCCGAGTCGTTGTGCTTGATGGTGTTGGAATTAGCTCGCGACTCCGCCTGGCTATCCTCCGAGTCACTTATAGACATAGCGCGCTGATTGCGCTTTGATGAGCGGCGTGGAATTGGCTCCCCGTCTTCTGATTCTTGCATTCGCGCTGCGTTGGTATACACAGGCAGAACGGGTATTTTTTCAATCTCTTGGTCGTAAATGAGCAGGTCGAGAAGTGCGACGACATGCTCTGGCTCTAGTTCTGTGTCTGTCAGGCGCGCTGCTTTGAGGTATCGATGCACACTTTGTGCGGTAGGCAAATGTTGTGTGTGCGATGCTGGGTACAAAGATGAAGATCGGCCATCCTTTGGCCACGTCTTTGATTGAATGAAGCGCAAACATGCCATGGAGAGTTCGTGAATGAATCCTGTATCGAGCTCATTGTCTGTGTACCATGGACCACCCGATAGCTCGATGGACGGCGTAAGGTCGTAGAGCATGTAAATTTTGCGGGTGGGGAACTTGACCGACTTGACGACTTTGACAAGCTGCTTCTGTTCAAGGAGGCGGAGGCACCGTGTCATTACCGTCTGGTGCAGGTTTGTGCGTGCCTTGATGAGCTTGGTCCAAATGCCCTCGTTCTTCGCATCCTTAATATGGTTGTAGATGATGAGCTCATTGGCGTCCATGCTACCCATCATGCTCGCTTCTCCTGTAGAGATAGCAACATACTGGATTCCGCCTGGCCCCTTTTGTGCATGGAACAAGCTCTTTTTGAGCAAACTATTGATGGCCAAGAGCTGCTCTTCAATCGGAATGTCATGGAACTGTGTCGCAAGCTCATCACCCGTGAGGGTATGCTCTGGCGCAGCGAGTGCTGTCGCATGGATCCTCTTTTCTAGGGCAGAGAGTCCCTGTGCCTCTGGCACAGCTTTGGGCGGCATGAGCTCCCTTGTTGGTCCGCGCACTCCCGGGCCGTATGGTAAGAGAAAAAATTGGCGCACGCCCTTTCGGCTGGGCTTTTTTCTTTGCTGGTCAAGGCCTCCTGCCCCCCTGGGCCTCCACACGAAGCGCCCCCGCTTCGCGGTTGCTTCTTCTCTACTGCTGGTTGGCCATGGCAGGTGGGCCGACACACGATCTCGAGCCACTCGAGCCACGCGCACCGGTCGCTGAGCCTGCCCTCCCGCCCATTTACGATGCCAAAGATCGACTGCATCATACCATTGCCTGCGCCTCGGCTGCCTTCTCAGTGGCAGTGGATCAAGCGCGGGGTCGTTTGTTTGTAGGCACACAAAGTGGTCTGATTGCGGTATGGGACCTCGAGACGTATCAACTGTATGCTCACATGCTTGGTCATGCGGACAGTGTGCTTTCTCTTCTCCTGGAAGGAGAGTACTTGTTCAGCGCGTCGTGTACGTACAGCTCTTAGCACTGACATGACAGCCGATAGCACAGTGCGCATATGGGATGCCGAGACACTGCAGCCCCTTGCGCTGGTGTACCCTGCGAACGACAATGCGGGTGATATCTTTTCGTGTACGTGAAAGGAAGTGTGACGCTAACGGCTGCAGTGGCATGGGATGCTCCTCGTACGACTCTCTACTTTGGCTGTCAAGACACCTCGATTCAGTGGCTTGCTGTGACGCGCGAGACTTTAGCTCGGTCACCGACGCATGTACGCAATGTGCGCTTCCATAAGTTCTTTGATTCGCGTCCTCGTGCGTTGTCCGGCATGACGATGGGGCTCCCCAACGCGGTGCTGGCCGGCGAGGCCTTGGTCCAGCGTTCGGCTGTCCGCTTTATGGATCCTGATGGCACGCCTACGCCTGGGATGAATATGGCTGTGCTTGGTGTGGACAGTGACAATGTTATTATGAATGCGCATCATGGATATGTGTACGATCTTCTACTTCTTCCGCATGGGGATACGACGCTCATGGCGAGTGGTTCTGGCGATGAGACGGTTCGGTTATGGCGATGGGAGCAGGATCGCCTTGTCTTCCACCAGTCGTTAGCGCTGGCCGAGCCTACAGGCGATGCGATCATGTCGTTGGCTGCGTGGAAAGGCACGTTGCTGGCCGGGAAGCAGAACGGCATGATCGATGTATGGGACTTGGAAAGCTATACACTGATTCGCTCCATTCACGCACACAACGACGATGTGCTGTGCCTCTTGACGATGGACCAGGAGGAGGGCCAAAGCTTTGTGTCTGGCAGTGCCAATGGCGACGTGTGTCATTTCGACAGCTACTTCCGATGCCGCGGCCGATTGGCGGGCCACAGAGATATGGTGCAAGGTCTTGCGATGTATCAAGGCCACACGAAGCATGCGTATTCATGGCTGACAAGTGCGCCTGTGCTGGTCACCGTATCCTCCGACGAGCATGTGCGCATGTGGCATTATAATCTGCCGCGCATCGGACAGGCGGACGAGGCTGGCCAGAAACGAGAGGAAGTGGCGCCTGCCTCCTCGTCTGCGCTGCTGCAGCGCCTGGGAGAGTTGGTCCGCTTCAAGTCTGTATCGCAAGGCCCTGCGATGCCGGAGATTGACGAGAATTTGGAAGACTGCCGTCAGGCCGCTCACTACATCAAAGCTACGCTCATGGAGCTGGGGGCGAGTCATGTGCAGCTCTTGTCGACGGGCGAGGGGACGAATCCCCTTGTGCTGGGTACGTTCCGTGGCCGTGAGGCCAAGCGACGATGTGTCTTTTACGGGCACTACGACTGTGTCCCTGCGGGCGATGGCTGGGACTCTTCGCCATGGGAGCTGCGTGGGCAAGATGGCTACGTCTACGGCCGTGGCGTGAGTGACAACAAAGGCCCCGTCCTTGCCGTGGCGTACGCAGCGAGTGAGCTGTTGCACAAGCACGAACTGGAGGTGGACGTGGTCATGCTGATCGAGGGCGAGCAGGAGACGGGTTCCAAGTCGTTCCATGCGTGCCTAGAGCAGAACAAGGATCTCATTGGGCCTGTGGATACCATCCTTGTATGCAATTCGTACTGGCTTGGTGAGCAGCAGCCATGCCTGACGGTGGGCCTACGTGGTGTCGTGCAGGTGATGATCCAGATCAGTAGTCGGCGGTCCGATCAGCATTCAGGCGTGCACGGTGGCGCTGCGCGTGAACCGATGATGGATATGATCAAACTCCTAGCATCGTTGACAGACGATGACAATGGGCGCGTCGCGATTCCCGGCTTCTACGACGATGTTCGGCCGGTGAGCGAGCAGGAAATGCAGTGGCTCACGTCCGCCGCGGAAGAAGCGCCTGGGCCGACGACCGCCGATCAGCTGCGTGCCTTGTGGTGTACGCCTTCGTTCACGGTGCACCAACTTACGAACAGCGGTGGGGCCACGCACTCCTCCATCATATCCAAGGCGGTCAAGGCGACACTGAGCATTCGCTTCGTCCCGGACCAGGACCTCGATACGCTCGCGCCACTTCTCCAGCAAACGATCGAGACGCGCTTCGCAGCGCTGCACTCGTCGAACGAGCTGGATGTCCAGCTCTTGCACCGCGCAGATTGGTGGCTGGGCACGACAGAGGGGCCGGCATGGCACGCCTTGGCCGAGGCGGTCGAGGCGGAATGGCACCAAAAGCCCACGCTTATTCGCGAAGGCGGCTCGATCCCAGGCATTGCTATCCTTGAGAAGGTGCTTCAGGCACCGGCCTTGCACTTGCCGATGGGCCAAGCGTCTGATCATGCCCATCTTCCAAACGAGCGCATTCGACTGCTCAACCTGGAAAAGGGCCAAGCGGTCGTACGTCGCTTCCTTCGCTCGCTGGGCCACGTGTAAATGCCTACATTTGCTTCGTCACTATACGGGCTCGTAGCCTGCGCGCGAAAAGCTGTCGGTACGACGGCCTGCCGTGGCGGTACGCATACCCTGCTGCCAACCTGTGCGAAGGCGATACGGCACGTCGCGCCAAAAGTCGCGGTGCGGTAAGAGGTCCCAGCCTGTCGCACCATACTGTGTATAGTTGTACCAAACACCAACCGCAAGGTAGATCAGCATGCCTATGATGATACTGGATGGTAAGTACATGTCATACGTACAGCCAACACAGCCGTGCGAACCAACCACGACGGTGCTTTGTGCGTGGTGGGGGGCGGGGGGGTGTGGTCGGAAGATCGGCACACGCCAGCGGTGTATCCCACTGCAGCGTAAGCTGACCCTCGTCCACATTGTAGCCACGAATCGAAAGGGTGCCCGTCTGCTGGTAAGCGAGCTGTGTCATACGTACTACATCCCCCTCGACGGCACAAGTCACTGTGAGCTTCGTGTGCTGGGCCTTGTCAGCCCACACAGCGCCAGGGAACGCCAGTTGCCATTCTACGGTAAGTGTCCATGGACATACCTTCCTTTTGGCCAGTATCAAACTTGGCATGCTCCACCGTCAAGCCCTGCGGCGTGCCAGCCACGGGAATGACTTGAGCCATGGCCTGCGCGCCATCCTTGCGTCGATTCGCCACTGTCATGCATACATGGGTATTTGCCGGGCACTGATCTTCATCGGAAAGCGTCTTGTCCCGCGCCAGAGGACTACACAGGTCCATGCGCACGCTCGTCACAGTCGTCGTGGGCGGCGTCGCTTGCTCAATGACCGCGGTCAGTGCGCCGGAGGCGAACGCTGGTCGTAAATCGATAGGCGCAGCGCCGTCCCGCGTAATGACGCGCGCACAGTCAAATACGTCCTCGCTCTTCGCATAGGCACTAGATCCTAGCCAGCTGAGCACTACGATCCACATCCAGATCATCGCCGTCGTGATGCTCTGCATGGTGGAGAGACACGAAGTTCGTTGTGCGTGCTCGACATCGCATCGGGGCGTCAATCGGGTGTGGAGAGGCCGCGCCAGCCGCGCGGCCGATCTGTCCCCGCACGCAGGCCACCACCGCAATGAAGCGCATGCCCACCAGGGGCCCACTGTACAGACTATAGAGTATCGTGCATCTACTAATTCTCCGGTATGCGGAAGAACGTAATTTCCTGTTGCTTGAAATAGCGCCTGTTCTCTTCGTCAATCAGGACCAAATTCAGATAGTACCGCGTGCTGAACTTCTTGTTCACGTCACGGAAAGTGGGCGTCAATTCAAAGCCGCCTAGGAAGAGCCTGATGGGAATTGTCTCTCCACGCACCGGTGCACCATCCATAATCTCAAACTTGGTAATTGTTTCCGACTCGTTGTATTGGTTGGGCGCCGCGCCTGTGGTCTCGCGACGAATAATCGAAAGCTCCATATGCTTGATCTTGATACGCACCAGCAAGAAATAAATCTTGCCGACAATGACATCCTTCAAGTGGTACTTGGACTTATTGTATTCAAACTCAATGTGCAGGCAGTCTTCGATACCGACTTCCATCTTGATCGCATTGTTCGAGTCTGTTGGCAGGCGGAACGAATGCACCCAAATATCCCGCTCACGCACAATGTCCGACATGCGCCTGTGCACGGTGACGCGGAAAAAGTAGCGAAGCTTCACATTGATGCCATTGTAGCTTTCGTACAACTTTTCCACGTCCTTGAACGAGAACGGCAAACTTTCTGAATCACGTATTTCGCCTGCGGGGGCAATCTCTTGACCGAGCGAGAGAAACTCGTAGTGATTCCCGCGGTCGTAAAAGAGTTCTGACGTGTGAGCTCCTTCGGGGAACATACCCATGCATCCGATAAATTCAATACGGATACCATCATGTTGCAGCTTCTTCGCATTGCGAGGTTGCACTACGACCTAGGCTTGTTAGTCGTCCTCCTCTCGCGTTCATACGCACGGTCCCCTGCAAACTCTCGCCGTCAAAGTAGACAGGGATCGTCTCCTTGTTCGGGTTCTCCGTCTTGACCTCTACCGTCTTTCGGTCATGCTCATCGTCCAACCGGATATCAATGTCCGCGGGGGACGAAAAGCTGAACAGCGAGGTCATCGCTGCACGTCGTCACTAGTCGCCGTCGTATCGGCGCCGCACTGTGGTATCGTTGCGTCGTCCGCCATAACGCCCCAACATAAATCCTCGACATTGGACCTCTGGTTTTCGTGGAGGGCCTGTGGGCAGGCAGTCGCAGGGGAGGGACCATTAGCACTATTTCCATCTATAGTACACGTGTGCTCGTGGCGGCCACGGCACAGCTATGAAATGAGCGGCGTGTTTTGATCAAGTCATCTTGGCAGCGCGACGGCGGCGGAAGATATTCGCAAGCACCGTCGTCAATTCCGTGCGGTCCTCCCACAGGGGGAGAACGCCCACGGCCAGGATACTCCAGAAGAGCCAGATGAAGCCGAGGTAGATCCAAGCGCCCAGGCCCTTGTAGTTCCATGTGCGTGCACAAGTGGCAATGGCGGGCACAATAATCACGAGGAGCAGCGAGCATACGATGGCAATCAGCATCACGCGGTTCACGGTCGAGTTGATCACAGCAGGATCCAAGCCGGCGGCCCGCACGTAGTTGATGTTGTCTTCACCGGCATCCATCATGTGTGTGTGCAAATGACCCGTGGTGACTTCCGCCTTGCCTGGCTCCATGTCCGCAAAGTCGCTCGTGCCAACGACCGGCTTGTCGCTGCCATTATCCTCCGTCTCGTTCACAGGGAAGTCGGCCAACTTCTCATCTGCGATACCCTGCACATGATCGCCAACGTACAGCGCATCATCTGGTGCGTTGAATGCACGCGTATCGGCAAACGTGTAGTTCTGAGGACGCAGCCAGCTCCACGTCACCGTGATGATCGTCGACGAGAGCAACGAGACGAGGTTGCCGGCAATGGTAGGGTACTGCATGCCTGTCGTCTCCACGGTCACAGCGCCGTACAAAGTACCGGCTGTAACAAGCCATGTCATGATACCGAGGATGCAGCCGACGACCATACCCACCACACAGGCCATCGAGTTGGTCTTGTGCCACGTAAGTGAGCCGAAGATCGGGAAGACGGCTGGCGCGACGGCAATGCCCATCATGGTATACAGCCAGCCGAGACCAATACTGGCGTAATTCCAAATCAAGCCGAAGATTGCCATGACAATGGCCCAGAGAATCACGGCGCCATGGGTAATCCACTGGATATGCTGGCCCTTGGGGTTCGGGTGAATGTACACTTTCCACACGTCGAAAGTTAGCACCGAGGACACGGCGATCTGCTGTGCCGATGTCGCGGATGTCACAGCCAAGAACAGCAGGATCAAAATGGCCACCGCCCCGCCCTTGCCGGTGAGCGCTGCTGCGGCTGTAGGCGCAGGCAGACCGGCGGAAATTTGCTCCGGTGCGAGAGTCTGCATCAGGCCATTCTCCTGCAGCGCACGCGCAGCCAGGCCCATAGTCGTGCCGAACAAGAACGGAATCGGGAACCATGCACTGCCACCCAGCAAGAAACCACGAGATGCTGTGGTCGGCAGCGATGCAATCGAGCGCTGGTGGTACGACTGATCGCAAAACACGGTCGCCAAATTGCCGCAAATGTTGATGATACCGAAGATCAGGCCGCCCTGCGAACGCATCGTCAGGTAGGAGCCATGCGCATTGCCTTCTACAGGTTTGGTGAGGGCTGCTCGTTCGAGCATCTCGACCATGTGCGAGAGACTGCCAATCTTTCCGTGACCTGTCCAGATATTGAAGAAGAAGTACAGGATAATAATGAACAGTCCGACCGTGTGTGAGTAGTCGGCAATGAACGTCGCACGCAGACCACCTGTCACCGTATACGCAGCGACACTGGTGGGAATGAGGAAGATACCTGCGAGGATATGCAGACCTGTCAGCTCATTTACGACCGCCGCACCACCCAGTACAAGCTGGGACGAGACCAGGAGGTTGGTCACAAGCGCAAAGACCATGAAAACGGCGTGCACGGCCTTGCCGTGACGAATGCGAATGACTTCCAGGAATGTCGAGCAGAAAGGTGCACAGCTCTTGATCTTGCAGGCCATAATGGAGCAGAGAAGGATCTGCAGCGTAGCACCGGCTGCGTACCAGTACGCGCCCGAGACGCCGTATTCGTACGTCACCGCGGAGCTCTGCAAGAGTGTCGCGGCCCATGTCCAGGCAGATACAATGCCTGCAGCAATCAGGCCAGGCTTAACGGAACGCGAGGCAGAGTTGAATTCTTCCACACTCTTGGTCGAATGCTCCGTAAACCGGTTCTGTAGGAATGTGATCGCCATCATAAACGCGGCAAAGGCAAAGCCAAGGCCACACACGACGGCCCAGCCTACA
Organism: Malassezia pachydermatis; assembly: GCF_001278385.1. NCBI lineage: Eukaryota > Fungi > Basidiomycota > Malasseziomycetes > Malasseziales > Malasseziaceae > Malassezia > Malassezia pachydermatis. The sequence continues at coordinate 793,102 of NW_017253139.1, forward strand.
CCTTCGCCAAGCACCTGTGCTGGGTTGCTGCTCATGGCTTCCGACAACAAGAAGATAGGGCTCGTAGCATTTTGTCGAAATTGCTCTTTTATGCCTCCCCTTATCTGCGTCACCGTGAGGGACTTCACCACAGCTGGAACGTAGGCTTATCTCTTCGTTCATGTTATCAAACGTGCAGGTGGCCCAAGCCCCCTGGGAATCGCTTCGTATTATTTGTCACCCCTATTGTGCTGAGTTAATCAAACCGGAGATCCTATGCATCCATCTATTTTGACCCAATGATCACGGTCTCCATGGGGCCATTGTCAGATAGCAACGTGAACTTGGTAGATCGTGGTCCTTCTTTCACATAGTCTAGGTTTGCCTCGCATATACCCTACATCTATACATCTTGGCTGTGCGTGTCCAGCTGATAAGGACGAAGCGCCAAGCCATGTTGATGATCTAGGGCCAGTGATCAGCCTGCTCCGTAAGCGAGATGCTATCCCTGGCCCCGCGCCTTTATCTCTAATAGCAGTACAGCGTCGTATCTACACGTCCTTATACTAGGCGGAGTAGCAGGAGCAGCGGCCAGCATGGTGTCTGTAGGGGGGTAGCTGGCAGCCCTATGAAAAAAAAGTCACTCCAATAGCAAGGATTTTTCCGCTCTACAACAGAGCGGCAAGGCTCTCTCTATGGTACAATTTGCAAGTCGTACGACCACGGTCCTATTCGTGCGGTTAGCGGCCACCACGGAAGCCACCACGGCCACCCCGCGGCGCGCCACGGCTGCCGCCAAAACCACCGCGACCGCCGCCGCCAAAGCCACCACCACGGCCGCCGCCGAAGCCACCGCGACCACCACCACGGCCCGCACCAAAGCCGCCACGACCACCGCCACGACCGCCGCCACGGCCACCACGTGCACCGCCAGCACCACCTCGTGCCGCACCTCGCTTTTTCCCACCCTTTACGACCGTCTTGGGCTTAGGAAGGAAGCGCTCAATCGGAAGCACACGGTCTTCCGCAATGTACACTGTGTCTTCTACCTTGAACGACGACGCAACGACACCAGGCTCCGTCTTCACCGTGAAGTACACTTCGTTTATTGGGCCAAGAATTTCGTCGACCTTTCCGATTTGTGACTTGTTTTCCAGGCTGGTTCTGTTAGTCGCTAAGGTATACGTACAAAATCGGTGCGTTAAAGTAGGGCACATGCTTGGGATCCGTGCTAGCACAGAACATTTCACCTTCCACAGCATGCACAAACTTGCCGAAGGGGACAACGCTCGCAGGCGGACCTACATTGGCCATACCACCACGACCGCCGCGGCCACTAAAACCGCCGCCGCGACCGCCGCCACGACCACCACGAAACATGCCGATGTAGTAGTTGCTTGGTGACGAGTTCCGACGCCGTCTACGCAACGACCGTTCCCCCGAGAAAAAAAGGCAAAAGTCACGTGATATCTACTTGGCCGTGCGCGCCTGGGCGAGTTCCTCGCGCAGCGCCGCGCCGAGCTCTACATACTCTGGAAGCACTTCCGGGTTGAGAAGTGTCGACTGGTTGATGGTGCTGATCGGTGCGCCATTGATTACTTATGTTAGCTCGTATGCATACGTACATTTCTTTACAGGCACCTCGACACGCTTCCCGTTCAGCGTCTTCGGGCAGCCATGCACGCGCCGCACAAACGCAGGAACGTGACGAGCGCTGCGCTGCTTGCGGATCAAGCGCTTGACCTCGTTCACGATCCACTCCCAGTGGCCATCCTCACCCACGACAAGGAAGAGGACTACCACCTCGTCGTCTTTGGCCGGCGTCTTTAGCGCGACGACCAGCGAGTCTGAGATTTTGCTGCATGGGTTGCCTTCCGCTGTCGCCTCCGACGACTCCAGCACCTCATAAATGTCAGCGCTGCCGAAGCGGATACCACTTGGGTTCAGAATACCGTCAGAACGGCCTAGCATAATCAAGCCCTGGTGTGGCGAGCGCATAACCAAGTCGCCATGGTACCACACGCCAGGGTACTGGACATAGTAGCTGTCACGGTAACGTTCGTTCGGCTGGTGCCAGAAGCCAATAGGCTGCGCTGGGAAGGGTTTCTTGCACACCAGGTCACCCTCGACCATGTCAGGGACGGAGGCGCCTTGGTCGTCATACACGTCCATATCCATACCCAGACCGAAGCACTGCAGCTCGCCCGCCCGCACAGGCAATGCGACATTGTGCGTTGCAAACAGGGAGCAGAGATCCGTGCCACCGGTAATACTGCCTACCAGCACAGGTCGGCCCATAAGCTTTTCTGCGTACACATACAGCTCCGAACGAAGAGGCGAGCCAGTGGAAAGAATCATGCGTACCTTGAGCTTCTCCTGGAGCTCGGTGGGGATATAGTTGCGGCGTTCAATCACCGATAGGTAGGCAGCCGACGTGCCAAACACAGTAATGCCCAGCTGTGCAGCACGCTCCCAAAGCACACCGACCGGAAGGACAGGCGAGCCATCGTAGAGGACCAATGTGCAGCCACTTAACAGACCACCCACGAGCCAGTTCCACATCATCCAACCCGTGCTCGTGTGCTGGAAAAAGACATCGTCTGACTTCATGCCACCATGCAGCAGGTGCTCCTTACCGAACTGCAAGAGCATACCACCGGCACGGTGCGTAATTGCTTTCGGCTGTCCTGTTGTGCCTGAGGAGAACAGGATCCACAGCGGGTGGTTAAAGTCGAGCTGCTCGTACTCCATCTCATCACTCTCATCATCTCCACTTGCCAAAAAGTCGTCCCACAACTGGCGGTGCAGACCAGGCACGTCGTCTGCGCCATCGACGCCGTTGCCGCGCTCCTTGGTTTCGGGATGCGAGCCGCTGTACGGCACCACAATCACATGCTGCAGAAGTGTCTCATTGCCATGTAGACGTGCACGCTTGGCTTTCGGCTCCGACTCGTCACGCTCGTCGCTGCTCGCTTCCACCGTCGTGAGGCCTTCGATTGTGGTGTTCAGCTTGGCAATGTGGTCATGCAGCTTGCCGTTGTACAGCACGGCATTCACACTGAATAGTACACGTGGACGCACCGTCTTCAGGCGCTCCAGCACACCAGCCGTACCGAAATCCGGCGCCACACTGGTCCACACAGCCCCCAACGAACTCGCGGCGAGGAATGCAATAATATTCTCAGGCGTGTTGCTCGAGTAGCTCGCCACTGTGTCGCCGACCTTGACGCCAAGCTTCCGAAGCGCACGCGACGCACGGGCTACATTGTGACGCAGCTCCGCATAGGTCATACGACGCGTGTCTTCCTCGCGCTCCGTGCACGCGATGAACGCTACGTCTTCGTCACGACCATGCAGCAGCAGGTTCTCCGCGAAATTCAGACGCGCGCCAGTAAACCATTCAGCTGGAGGGAACATCGGGGCTTCCTCGGGAAGTACTTCCACGGCAGGCTTGCTCGCCTTGACCTTCATTTCATCCCATACACCCTGCCAGAACGCTGACAAGTCGGTGCAGCTCCACTTGTGCAAGTCTGCATAGGTCTTCATCTCCAGGTTGTGTTCTTTGTTCATACGCTCACGGAAAGCATCAATACGCTTCTCGCCCTCCGGCGGTGTCCACATGACACGGCCTTGTAGAGCCTCTGTGGAAGACATTCTGGTGGTAAATGCACTTGCGTTGGGGTGCGCGAAGGTTGCGTCTTTTTTGGCGCTCCTAACCGTTATCACGTGATGCTTCACCGAGGGCGCAGATCCCGCTGCTCGCAGGGGCCGTCGACGCGTGTTGGCGCATCACATACACAATCCACTCACCCTAGCTTCTATTGGCCGCTGCTTCCCCAGCGTGACGGGTGCCTAAGCGCCTCTTCATGCCATCGAAGAACGATCTGTTTTTCCAGTCGATATCGACACCCTCTCCACCTTTGCCGAAACCGCCTGTACGCTCTGATAAATACCCTGCTCCACCGCGCTTGCCCCAGTCGTCGCCGTTAGTCGACAGAGGGAAACGACGTCATGAGAAAAAACCATCGTTTGGGCACATGTCCATGCAGGAGCGAGAGCAGGAGCAAGAGCGTATTCGCGCAGAGCATGGATTCCGTCTCCGACTTATTCTCGATAAGGCGTACAAACTAGGCGAGGGTCGTACCGCTGAAGTATATTTAGGGGCTTTTCATCGTGAAGGCAACGAACGTCACGGATGCCACGTTGACTGGCATCTATGTGCCGTGAAACGCGTGCAAGCTGATCGTGAGTCGCAGCTAGCAGGGCTCGAGGAGGCATTTGCTTTACGTCGCCTGGGCTCGCATCCGCACATTGTCAACCTGATTTCTGTTCTGGATGAGCTAAGTCTCAATAAAAGCCATCTTCATCCAGACACCAGTGTCGACAACCCACCTCGTCTGCTTGTCGTACTCGAGTACCTCCCCTTTTCGCTCGCATCGTTTGTCAAGCGCAATCCACAGGCTGTCACGCTATCGCAATGGCTCACATGGGCTCAACAACTCGCCTCAGTGGTAGAGTGGCTCCATGGACGTGGCTGTGTGCATGGTGATATCAAGAAAGAAAATATACTTTTGACCTCGGACCTAACAGTCAAACTATGCGATTTCTCATCGGTGCTCTTTTCCAACGCTGCTGTGCCTGCTACTGAAGTCTACTCTGTGGGCACGCCTGCTTTTCGTGCACCGGAGCTGTTTACAGCTGTAAACTGGTCCCCCTCAGAAGAGCAAGGGCTAGCGCATCCCGCTTTGTCTTTCACTATTGATGTCTTCAGCCTGGGCGTGGTTCTGTATACACTCGCCAGTGGCGTGGATCCGAGTCAGCGTGCCTCCTCTGTGATGGCCATGCGCCAGCGTCAATTCCTTTTCTTCCGCCAAGAAGAAGATGACCGCATGGAGCGTTTAAACGAACAAGGCGTGACATATCCCACCATTCTTGAAGGCGAGAGTGTATCTCCCGACTTTATGGGCTCACCCAAAATCGGCGAATCTTATGTACATATTCCTGGAAACCTATTGGCGCGCCTTTTGGATCCATCGCCTTTCCCGTGTGGCATAATCACTTCTGCTCCACCCCAACGCCCAACTATGAACGCATCGACATCGTCTTCCACCAGTTCTACTCGGGCGGTGTCATTGAATGTGCTGTCGCGGTCAGAGTTCCCCAGTCTCACTCGGTGTTCGTCGATGAACACGTCAAGTACGATTGAGCGAGCTATACGTCGCTCCAATTCCGCTCACCATCCGAAGGAGGAGAAAACCTACCGACGAGACGCAAACTTGTCGTCGCTTCGACGAGCGGAAAAGACAGAAGATTCGAAACAAAAGTTTCTTTCTCTACCTAATCATCCTTCCCATTTCGTACGGGAAGTGATGGATTCTACTCCGCCCTCCCCTACGAGGTCGAGCTTCGCAATGGATGTGCGGCCGTATGAAGACGGTGCACCACCCATGATTCTCCCTGGCGGTGGTCGCCTGCCAGATGAGCTACGGGACTTGATTAAAAGTATGGTAGCTCCGCGACCTGAAGACAGACCCACAGCATCGCAAGTCCGCGCTGTGTTGGATCGCATTGTATTGACTGAGTTGTAGTATTGCCTCTTGTATAATTCCTAGACAATTTAATTCCACGTGATTGACGTCGCGGTCGCGGTCGCGGTCCTTCGCTTCGTTCGACCTTCGCACTTGCGCACGCACGTCGGCGACCTGCATCGGCAGCACACTGTTATCACAGCTTCTTTCTTTGTGGCGCTGCGATGTACTTACTTGGGGCTTATTTGCCTGATCATAAACTCGTGCGCGTATGTATTGTTTGGTTGGGTTCCTGACTTACCTCAGATTGCACTGACCAACTTCTATGGCATTTCTTATGACACGGCCCGTCGGCTCTGTGCACGGATCCAAGTCCATGAGAGTGCCACTGTTTCCTCTCTTACTGAGTCTCAAATCACTGAATTGTCGGCCTACCTGTCATCACCAGGCTTGATTCCTGCTCGTACGCCTTCGCCGACACGATCGACCTTAACGGGTGAAATGCCGAAGCCAGAGACGCCATCTGACCCCAGTCAGCTCCCTGCTTCCCAACGGCCCAATGCATCGATGGATCCTCTTCGTTCCATTGTGATTGAGGGCGATCTTCGTCGTGAGAACCTAGCGAATATTGCTCACCACCGCTCGATCGGCTCATACAAAGGCCGTCGACATGCCGGTGGTTTTCCTGTGCGTGGCCAACGCACGCAACGAAATGGCTTGACTGCTCGGCGGCTGAACCGTCTTGAGCGTCGCCAATACTCGACTACTTCTCTGGTGGAGACGCTGCAGCCCCTTGCGCGAGCCCGCTTTGCGTAAGTTGAATGCCTGGCCAAGTACCATGTAGCTTGAAACTGATATATATCCAACGCAAAAAGGTGATGAATGCTATACAGGTGTCTAAGGGGCGTAGGGATGGCGCATGATCGCTTAGAATAGATCCTTCCTAGGTTAGCCTCTGTTGAGTTTAGCTCGCACATACCTCCAATGTGAGTTGCTTTGCTACATCAGTATTGTTGACCATATCCAAAAACTCATAGAAGTCGATCTTTCCATCGCCGTTTTTATCGGCTTCCATGATTGTTTTGTCGACAATTTGCTGTAGCTGCTGGTCTTTTAGGTTTCCGCCTACCATCATTTTGAGGACGATGAACAATTCACCGTTAGAAATGTACCCATCACGGTCCATATCATATACTTTAAAAACAACTGGGGGTGAGTAGCGATAACACATACACTGCAGCTTTTCTTCACGGCTGCCTCGGGTGGTGAAGACACTCAACGCATGCACAAACTCCTGGAAGTCGACAGAGCCGCCACCACTGGTTGTATAAGATTTTCTTGTTCATACGTACTCAGCATCAAATACTGAAATCAAGCGCTGTGCCAGTGGATTGTTGGCAATCGCAGGGATTTGTAGAAATTCGTCGCGGTCAATGGAACCAGACCCATCACGGTCCAATTTCAAGAAGCGCTTCTTTAGACGCTGAATCTCTTGTGCCGAGACTACTGTTAGAGCACAACCAACATACAATGCGTCTCACGCTCCATCTCATTGAGCAGCTGCGACCCTTCCTGTCCCATGGTGCTAGCGTCTCGTTGTGGTAGGGCTGCCAGCGACCCCATAGCCAGCACGACCTTGCCCCCGTCGATCACGTGGATGATCGGGCGTTGCGTGAGCAGCGCTTACGCCAGCCATCACGGTGGCTTCTTACTGTCAGTGCTACTCGTTGCCATGGATCCGGTAGACGTAGCTCACTTGAAGAAAGGCGAAGTCGACCTTGGCGTACGTATTGAAGTGGTGCTTACCGTACAGACCTCCATTATGGCGGTTGCCTTTGATGGCGGTGTCGTCATCGGCGCTGATTCGCGCACGACGATGGGCTCGTACATTGTATGTGATCTTGTATACGCGTCTACTCACACCACAGGCGAATCGCGTCACCGATAAACTGACACATCTCTCGGATCGAATCTACTGCTGCCGCTCAGGCTCAGCTGCCGACACACAAGCCCTTGCTGATGTCGTTACGTACCACTTGCAGTTGTACAGTGTGACACAAGAGCAGCAACCCCCTACCGCCGTGGCGGCGAACCTTTTCCAGGAACTCATATATCAGAACAAGGACCGCCTCAGTGCTGGTATCATTGTGGCTGGCTGGGACAAGCAGCATGGCGGTCGCGTGTTCAACGTCCCTCTCGGCGGCGGCGTGTTCGAGCAGCCGTGGGCGATTGGTGGTTCTGGCTCGACATATATTTATGGCTACTGCGACTCAACTTGGCGCGAAGGCTGGAATAAGGAACAAACCCTTGAGTTTGTACGAAATGGTACGTTTAACATGCGTCACTCATAGACAGCTTTGAGCCTGGCGATGCGTCGTGACGGCTCGTCCGGTGGCACTATCCGTCTGGCGGTTATCACAGAAGACGGTGTGGAGCGCCACTTCATTCCGGGTAACGAATTGCCTATTCTCGCAGCTAAAGATGTATAGGTGTCATACAATACGTACTACTAGAAGTATGCATTAATATCGTAGGCTTCGCCTGGCGCTGGCTCTGCCCGCTTCGAGGTCTTGGCAGGTTTCGACGACGCTTTGGATGGCTTGGCCTGTTTGGCAGCGCGTTTCTGCATCACCGTCGAGGCTCCCCGCTTCTTGGACAAAGAGCGAGGAGGCGGCACTTCCTCTTCCTCGTCCTCCTCCTCCTCGTCGTCGTCCTCCTCTTCCTCGTCTTCTTCCTCGTCTTCTTCCTCGTCTTCTTCCTCGTCCTCCTCATCATCATAGACAGGGATGTCGTCTTCTTCGTCATCGTCTGCGTAGACAGGCACATCCTCCTCCTCGTCTTCGTCGTCCTTGTCAGGCAGCGGCGCAAAGACCAACGATGAGGTACCCAGAGGCGCAGATTCCAATGGCTTCAGACGCAGCTCGCGCTTCTCCCATGTTTGACGCCAGGCCTTGCGAGGAAGAACAACAGGCATGGCCTCTACCAGCTCGGCCGCCTTTGCCCACCGTGCCTTGTCCTCCTTGGTGCCCGCTGTCTCGATAGCCTTGGCCTTGGCTTGAGACACGGCATAGTACCCCAAACCCTCATGCGACCAATCGCGCAGGATCAAGCGCGCAGCGCCCAGCACATCAGGCACGCCATGACGTTTCAAACGTCCGACAGATCGAGCAACGCCAATCAGGAACTGTTCCGTATCCGCCTGCGCCTTTTCTTCCGTCTGACGATGCTGCTCACGCACCACCTCATCCATCGGCGCATCGTCAGCAAGCGTAGCGCGTTCAGGGACAAACGAGCCAAAGGCTGGAATGCTATAGGTCAGCATCAAGTCGATGGGCTGCGCAATACGTGGCAGCAGCAAGCGCACCAAGGCCACTGGGTCCTTGAAACGCTGGACATGCCCTTGGTTCCGCATCAATGTCCACATGTACTTGGCATCGAGCTTTTGACGACGTTCCAGCTCGGCCATAATGTCTTCGTCTTCGTCTTCGTCTTCGTCCTCCTCGTCGTCCTCCTCTTCATCGTCGTCTTCCCCGGCCATAGGTAGGCTCATCGTGGACGGGACGAGCATCGTTGTATCATACACCTGGGTTGTACTGTTCTTCTCTTGGAACGCGCCCTGCAACGCCATCGCGACGGAGGTTTTACCAGCATTCTGCAAACCAATCACAGCCACGTTGCCCTTCTTCATGTTGGCCTGCAAGTACGCTACCAGCGCCTCAACACCTGCATGGTCCTTCACAGCAGAAGGCAGGACAGAGACAGGAAAGGTAGGGTGGGCCTGCATCAGCTCGTAGGTCCAGCCTGTCACGGCTTCCGCTGGCACCAAGTCGGCCTTAGCGAGGGCGTAGATCAGCTTAGGCGCCTTCTTGTGGCCCTGCAGCTCCGATTCCAGCCAAGTGCTACGGAAGCTGGATGGATCACGAGCGTCCAAGACATATACAAGCGCCTTGATATCGTCCGGCTTGGTGAGGATGTCTTGCAGGGGACGATGGAGCATAGGCGCATGAGGCAGTTCAATGGGCTCTTCAAAGCCAGGGGCTGGAAGCTCTTCTTCTTCGTCCGACTCTTCATCGAAATCGCCCCGGAGTTTGGCCTCCCTAGCAGCGATCTTCTGCTCTTCTTCCTGACGGCGGCGCTCTTCAATCTCATTCAGCAAGTCCTCCTTAAAGGGGAAGTTGTTCGGGATACCAGGATCTTCCTTACGGCGGGACTTCCATTGTGTGCTTCGCTTAGCATCACGGCGTTCCTTACGCTTGTGTTCAAGAACCTTCTTATGGATCTTGACACGCTGCTTAATCGCCTGGCGCTTCGACGCACGCTTTTTTACACGCACCATGATGCAGCAGCGTAGGAAGAGCGACGTTGAGGCTTTCCATTTTTTTTTGTGCTCGCCACGTGGCTCTTTTCTTGTCCGTGCGCTACATGCTGTTGGAGGGCTTGGTCGGTGTCGTGGCAGCCCCGCATGGCAGGTACATTGCGCTGAGCACGTATGAGCGTGATGAATGGCGCATCTATGTATCGTTTGACGACATATCTAGGCGTAGGCCGCGGTGGTGGGGTCGCGCCCTTACGAAGAAAGATCTAGAGGTAGGTGGTACCGTGGCTTACCCAAGTCTCTCGAAGCCGCCGACCCTGCGTGGCAGGCCCATATTCGTGATGCATGGCATGGCCGAAGTCTTCAAGTAGAGATGCTGGACTACGATACACCTGATGATGACGGCACAGAGGTAGTAGTCGCTGACGCATGCCGGCTCCTTGTACGTACTCGCGCACTTACCCCAAGGTCACGCTCGAGTCTGGCCGCGTCGGTTGGGAGTTGCCTGCTTGCACGGAGGCCGAGGCAGCGTCCATCAGCACGCGTATGATTGCCCATGTACGTGTACATACCCTATCTGCCTAACACCTATGGCAGCTTTCCCTGCAGCTTACCTCGTTGGAAGATCGGGCCGCCGCCCAGCAACACACCTTTGATCACGCTCTGCAGGAGATGCAGCATCGTCTCGATACCGAGCGTGCCAAGTACCGCGACGTACGTTGCCATGTTGTCTGTCTCACAATAGCTGCTCAAAGCAGATCGGCATGTGCGTGTGAAATATTCCGCTACATCGTTGGTCCATCCGGGCCGGATCCGGTATGTTTGCGCATGACTTACACAGACGTCAAACGGACGTGGGTGGCTTTGAAGGCGACAACGATGACGAGGCGCCTACGTAGCCTCTTGCTTGGCGCGCAACTGTTCCAGCTCCGTCTCGAGCTCGTCTTCACGGAATATACGAGACTCAACCAGGGACTCCAACTCGGCAATCTCCTTCGTAAAGTGGGCATGCTCTTCCGCCTTTTCGCGCTCCACTTGGGCCAGGCGTGCCTCTAGTGCGCGAATCGTCTCTGCCTCAGTCTGCGACGTGCCTTGGGTGAGCTGGGGCGTATGTGAGGCCATGTGTGGCGTCGCTGGCGCTTCTCGCAGTGCCTCGATCTCTGCACGCTCACGCTCCAACGCTGCCTGGCATTCGTCCAAGGCTTGTTGCAACGACTGCACTTGTTTCTCCGCGGCTTGTGCTGTCTCCTGCCACTGTGTGACTTGCTCCTGCACAGCCGCCTGCTGCTCCTGCCATTTCTTGAGGGCCTCTGCATGCGCCGATGCAGAGGCTTGGTGCGCCGCTCGCTCACGATCCAGTGATGCGCGCAATTCTGTCAGCTCATCTTCCAGCGGGCCTACTTTGTCGTGGGCATGCTGGAGCTGCTCACGCAAGCTTGCCATTTCAATCTCTGCCGCAGATTGTGTGGCACTGGTGTCTCCTTGCTGGGCGTGTGCGACCTGCGCTTCCAGCTCGTCCACCTTGGCTTGCCATGTGGCATGAGCTTCCTTCGCCGTTTCCAGTTGCTGTTCTGTCGCCTTGTGCTTAGCCTGCCATGTATCCACTTGGTCCTGCAGGGCCAAACGCTCCTTTTGCCATTCCTGGACCAAGTCGTCCATCTTGGCTTGCAAAGCGGCCACGTCGCCAGCGTCGTCCTTGTTGGCGACTTGCTCTGCACGGATCGTCATGGCGGCCAAATCCGTCTCCAGGGATTGGATTCGCTTTGCATGCTCGCTTGCCGCATGCTCGAGCTCGTCATGTGCGTCGGCTGCTGCTGTCGCAGTATCAATAGCCTCATGTAGTTTATGCTGTAGTTCTTGCACCTGCGCTTCGAGAGCCTGTCGTCGCTTCACTTCTTCTTCCACAGCGATGCGTTTCGTTTCTTCCCATTCCTGCTCGCGCTTTTGGGTTGTCTGCTTGACTTCTGTGCGCTCGCGGTCGAGGGACGTGCATTGTCTTCGCACGTCGGCTAGTTCGTCACAGAGGCGTTCGTACACAGCCATAGGGATCACAGCCTCGTCTAGGGACGTATTTCCATCGTTCAAAGGCAGGGCAAGCTGTTCCAGCAATCCTTGCCGCTGTTTGGGCGAGGCCGGTGCTGGCGCAGGCGGAAGTCGCGGCGCATCGTCAAAGACAAAGCCATCGTCGTCGGCATGTACAGAGCGATGCAAGACACTTGCTGGCCGCCGGTAGCCAACTGATGATGTCGGTCTGCGTGGTGAGCTGACGGTACGATGCACTTGTGGCGTGGCAAAGCCGTGGGCGGGCCGTGTAGGTGCAGGCCGCATAGCCGCGCTACCGCCCAAACTCTTGCGCGGCGTCGTTCGTGGGGCCGGCGACGGCACAGGCACAGGCACGCCGCTCATACGCCGGCGGGCCCGTTCGGTCGTAGCTGATGAGCTTCGTGTCGCTGACGGAGGAGGAGGAGGGGGAGGAGGAGGTAGGTTGGATTCGTAGTTGCTATCCGTTCGGCTCGCACGGCCATCGGCCCGCGAATGCCGGCCTGAGAGCGACGAAAGGGGCCGCGCTGTAGCGCTGGTCGGTCGCGCGGAGTGCAAATGCACTAGTTTCGACGCTGGGCCAAATACACCGTTGTTGGGTGTCGTGGCAAAGTACTGTACGCTGCATGGTGTCAAAGTCCGTTTCTTACGTACGCGTCAATCGTGCCGTCGTTTTTCCCCTGTCCATACGATGACCCTGTGAGTTCCAGTCCTGCGAAGGTGCCCTCACGGCCCTGGACGGGTCCCAAGTACCGTAGCACACCTGTGAGACTGCTACCTTCGAACTTCACAGCATCGCCAATTTCGAACGGACGTTCATGATGCCGCGAAGGTGTGCTAGCGCCTGCACGCGACGGGGTGCGTGCACTACCACGCACACTCGGAGCCCGCGAAGGCGTTGACGTGTACGCACCAGCACGTCGGCGGGGAGTCTCGCTATCCATACAGCACTGGGCGCTCCACTGAGGGTCCGTGGGGGAAAGAGCTGGAACGACGCGTGTGGCAGCGCTAGGGGGAGTGTTGGTTTTGGATGCACGTGATTGAAATGTTTATCCAACACCGATACTACCATGACAGGCGACGCGCCGACGTTTGCCAATGCGGCGGACGAGGCGCGGCACTGGAAGGCGCGCGTCGATGAGATGCGTACCGCCTTGCTTGAAGCGGAAAATGGGCTGCAGGAGTTTATGGAAAGCAGCAAAGAGCTGGAAGCGGAAATGGAGGCTGATATGGCGGCCAGTCGGCAGCGCGCCGATACGCTGCAGGCGGAAAACGAGCAGCTGCGTGCCGATGTCGACGAATGGCGCGTACGTATGCACAGCACTGACCTTAAGAGCAAGTACCAAAAGTCTATTGCCGAGCACAATGCGGCACTAGGCGATCTACACACCGAGCTGTCGAAGCTTCGCGAGACGCACGATGCGTACAAAACGCGGCTTCGCGATATGGAGCTAGATAATGATGCCCTTGAGAATGCTGAGCGGTATGTTCGTATGCTGTACTAACATGTAGCATGATCAACTCGTCGCTGGCCGACATGGAGGCACGATACCACAAAGCCATGGAGCGTACGGCGCTCCTGGAAACCGAGTTGGAGGGCAAGTCACGTTTGGAAATGGAGAACCAGCGCCTCAAAGATGAACTGCGCGACGTGCGAGAGGAGCTGCATGTGCAACAGGCCAAGGCCTCTGTACCTGTACCACTACCACGCTCCGATCCTGATGAGCTCACACTGAGCGACTTGGTCGTCCAGCGTCCTGTACCACCTTCGTCGTTGCGTCTGCCTACTGTGCCCGTTTCTGGCGGTAGCAGTAGCGGCGGCTCGACACTAGAGCGACTGCGTGAGCACATGCATCAGCTGCAGCAGCGGTTGCAGCATGTCCATACGGCGCAGGCGCCGACAACGACTTCTCAGTTTGGCCGTGCTGCGCGTAGTTCGCTGCCACGTCCACGTTCGAGCATGTCGGCCAGCACCGGTGGCCCTCCGAGCTGTGCACAGCACAGCACAGGCCCCTCGACCAGTATATCGTCCCCTGTGCCATGGCGCAGTGCGACGCCCTCGTCGTATGGCACACCCAGCCGTTCCGAAAGCCGGAATGGCGCCGCCGTGCGTGGGACGCCTGCGGGCAGTGGCATCCCTGTGCCTGTGGGTGGCCTCTCACGTTCGCAGTCACGTACGCGCCCTCCCTCGCGTCTGGCGACTGATGCGCATCCTTCGCCAGCAGGCAGCCGAGTGCCGTACGAATTCATGGAGCACGATCCTGCTGCTTCGCCCCTCTCGCGTTCCTCGTCCATGGCGCGGCGGCGCAGTTTCGGGCCGACATCTCTCCCTACGCCCTCGCGGCCTCGTGTGCCATCGTCTCGTACGGCATCGCCGACCAAGATGCGCCCCGTCTCGCCAGGGGTCGTCTCGCCGAGCAAGACACGTCCTGTCTCTCCCGGTCTGGTCTCGCCTAGCAAACGAGCGCCTGTTCCCTGGCGGTAATAGGTTCGTTCTGTTTCATAGATGTATCGTTACACGCACGACGTCGACTATATTACGGATGGGGATTCACATACATAGGGAGGATAGAAGGATCGACGCGGTGCTCGTCGTGTACATGACGGGCGCCATTGTACATCGCGTTACCCGGCGGGGGCGGCGCGTAGGGATCGTTGAGACTCACGTGCGCCTCGCGACCGTACGGCACATTGTAGGTCATAGGCGGCGAGCGTGGGCCATTCTCGGGATGGGCATACGGCTCAGCGGCCGAGCCATGCACCACCACAGAAAATCCGCTGGGCGGATTCACAGGGTACATCGACGGGGCATACCCGGCCCCTGGCTGTGTCGCATAGCCTGGCGGTACAGGGCCCATCGTTGAGGGACTCCATGCCCACGTGGTCTCAGGCTCTGGCGGCGTGGTGACGTAGTCCACGTGGCCAGCAGGGTACATGGTACGGGGGTACGACGACCGATCGTACGCATGTCGTGTATCGGTGCCTGGCGAGGGCACGACCATATGCTGTGTCGGTGACGAGAAGTGGGCACGGGAGCCAGGCGGCGAGACGTAGGCACGTGGCGAGGGCCCCAGTGAGTATGGCTGCGCCACCGTATACGGCTCTTCAGGCATCGCGGCGGCAGTCGCTGGCGGCGGGGCTGGCCCACTGGCTGGGGCCACACCTGAGCTTGCTTCTGCGTACCGTGTGCTAGATGTAGGTGGCGAGGTCGTGGCCTCTTGCGCCGACGTATGACGTGAGTGATGGTGATGATGATGGTGGTGGTGATGATGGTGATGATGTAGAGCGTCCGGTGGTTGCCATGGCTGCGTGAATGGCTCACCAGTTATAAACGGATGCTGCTTCGCTTGCTGAGGCGTCCAGCGCTCCAGCGGATTCAGGTTGAGCAGGCCTGCGACAAAGTCTGTAAACGACGCACGATTGGCCATTTCCTTCTCCATATCGGCAGAGCGACTCGTACGTCGCGAGATGGGCGTGAGTCGGATGATCTCCGGGAGTGTCGTGCCTGGAAAGTACTGCTTACTCGCTTGCTCTTGGACACGGTGCTCACGTGAGTACTGTTCCATCGACTTGAGCTGGTATGTCGTACGCCCATACGAATCCGTGTGCATATTGAAAAATTCATGGGTTTGCCGACCGCGATCCAGCATAAAGGAAGGCGGAAGACCCAGCATCGAGACGATCCGGCTTACCTGGTTGTATTCTGACGTGCCAGGGAAGATCGGCAGACCCAAAAACAGTTCCACTGCAATGCATCCCAATGACCACATGTCGATCGCGGCTGTGTAGGGCAGGCCCAGTAGCACTTCAGGCGAGCGATAAAAGCGGCTTTGGATATACGTATACACCGTCTGTTCCTCGTGGCATGCAGAGCCAAAGTCCACCAACTTGATGGACGGGGCTTGGAGCGTACGCAGCAAGATGTTCTCGGGCTTCAAGTCACAGTGAATCAACCGTGCCTTCTTCAAGACAATCAGGGCATCAAGCAGTTGCGCAATAAACACACGCACTAAGCTCGTGCTCAGCCCACGGAACGAGTTCTGCTTGATCAGCTCATACAGATTGGAGCTGAGCAACTCAAACACCAGACACAAATGCTTGTGATGGATAAACGTGTCACGAAGCCGCAAAATGTTATGGGCATCGTCTGGATCCCAATGCTGATTGAGCGTCTCAAGGATCGTGACTTCCATCATACTCTGATTAAAGTACGCAGGCTTGTTCTTGATGACCTTGACCGCTACAATTTCATGGGTCGACATGTTCTGGCACTTGACCACTTGGCCAAACGTACCTTGGCCCAACACATCAAGAATCAGGTACCGATGGCCCTCGTCACTGCCCAGATAGTCGTTCACATACAGAATGTAGTCACTGTCTTCATTGTCATGGCCATCGTTGTACATGGGCTTGCTGGGCTTCGTCAACACACGTCGTGGATTGAACGTCAGCTCATACTGGAAGGCTGGGTTCACAAGATGGTACGTATGATGCAGGTACGATGTCAACGCTTTCAGCGGGCTCACATAGCCACCCACAGGATCTGCACGTCGGTGCTGCTCAGACAATCGCTTTGTATCGACCATAGGCCGCAGATCGTCCAGAGTCTGCACCCGCCAGAACCCTTCAAACTGCGGCTGTCCAGGCCGTTTGGGCCGCGTCGTTGTCGCTGTAGGTGGCGCTGGCGTATTGGTCGATGTTGCTGCTGTAACCACATCGGACTCGGCATCGCCCTGCCCTACCTCTTGTGACACTGATACTGTATCCAGCGACAACCCACTGGACGAGCTCAGAGACGACGACGAGCGCACCGATGACAATGGTGTCACGACACCCGCCTCTCGCATGGTCCGCTCGTAATGACTTGTCTCACGCGCATCTAAGGAGGTAGGGTGGTGCCGTGTTGCAAATGCCTCTTCTGATCCACGGAACTGGGTATCCTCACTGGGGGCTTCCTCTTCACTACGCTCGGAAGCGACCGTATCATCATCCTCTTCATCACTAGTACGATCCATGTACGCATAGGTTTTGGTTCTTGTATCAGGGTCATCCCAGAGAGGGCCTCTGGATGAAACACCCCCTGTATCTCTGTCACTTCGCTCCATCAAGGCAAGGATGGGCGTCGTGGAGCGACTTCACCGTACAAATCTGTAACTGCCAAGATACCACGGTAGGGCCGTCGAGACCGCGGCCGTTGTGGCCGCTGCGTGGCCTTGGCGCGTGCTCTTGCTTATCTAAGCGCATGTAGGCCTGGCCGCCCCAACGCCCTACGTACGAATCGCTGGCTGGCCAGGCAGGCAAGCCGGCGTGTGGAGTTGTGATGACACAACAGCATCGTCATAGCCACGCGTCCTACTTTCGGCTGTCTATTTACGGCAAGACAATGTACTTATGCAGACGCTCTGGGATCGCTGTCAAGAGCGACTTGCTTTCCAGCCACGAGCGGCTGAACAGACGGGTCTGGTAGCGTGCAGCACCATCACAGAGGATGGTGACGACCTTGCTGCCCTTCCCGAGCTTCTCAGCCATGCGCTTCGCCGCCACTACATTCAGCGCCGAAGAAGCACCAATGTACAAACCTTCTTCGTCGAGCATGCGGTACACCATCTCGATGCTAGCCTCGTCCTCGATATGCAGACTGTTGTCGATCAAATGGATATCAGGGCGCAGGTTCGACGTCAGACGGCCTTGGCCAATGCCCTCGGTAATCGAGCCTGTACCAGTACGCTCCAGTCGCTCGCACTTCGACTGCACGTAGGCATGCAGCACCGAGCCAGGCGGGTCAGCTAGCCAGCACTGCACCTCACCATTCGACTGAGCCTTGAGGTAGTTGGTAATACCGGCCAACGTACCACCCGTACCAGTGGCACAAATAAAGCCATCCAGACCCGTATCCCGTGTCTGCTCCCAGATCTCCGGACCCGTCGTGAGAATGTGTGCCTCACGGTTGGCTACATTGTCGAACTGGTTCGTCCACACGGCATTGTCGAGACTCTCCGCATGGCGCTTCGCTTGGTGGTTGTAGTTTTCTGGGTTGTCAAATGGCACGGCAGGCACAGGGTACACCTCAGCGCCCAACATACGAAGCAAGTTGATCTTCTCTTCCGACTGTGTGTTGGGCATGTAGATGACACACTTGTAGCCACGAGCACGGCATACGTGGGCAAGGCCAATACCCGTGTTGCCAGCCGTGCCTTCCACGACTGTGCCACCAGGCTTGATCAGACCCTTTTTCTCTGCGTCCAGCACAATGTAAAGCGCAGCACGGTCCTTTACACTACCACCCGGCGCCATGAATTCGGCCTTGCCGTAAATGTCACAACCCGTCTCTTTGCTCAGCGAGTTAATACGGATCAACGGCGTGTTGCCGACAGCACCACAGAAGCCCGACACAGGGCCATCCAGTGCGGCACTGGCAAACGAGCGTGCAGCTACGCGCGAGGATGGCACAGCTGCAGCGCGGGTCAAG